>NC_064854.1:44339158-44939868 GCF_024139225.1 Suncus etruscus
AGCCTAGTTTGGTTTTCTTTCTTTATTTTTCTTTTTTCTTTTATTTTTGGAGGGGAGGGCATTACACACCTAGTGGTGCTCAGGAGTTACTCTTAGTTATGTGTTCAGGGATCACACTTGGCAGGCTCAGAGTATCATATGTGGTAATCCGATCAAACTAGGGTTGACCATTGCAAAGCAAATACCTTACACGCAGTACTATCATTCCAGCCCTGAGGCTGGTTTAGCTTTTCTCATGCTCTCGTATGTATGACGTGTCTCTACTCCACCACAAGCTTGGGGAACCAAATATGAAACTCCTAATCTTTTTTTTTTTTTTTGGTTTTTGGGCCACACCCGTTTGACGCTCAGGGGTTACTCCTGGCTATGTGCTCAGAAATCGCCCCTGGCTTGGGGGGACCATATGGGACACCGGGGGATCGAACCGCGGTCCTTCCTTGGCTAGCGCTTGCAAGGCAGACACCTTACCTCCAGCGCCACCTACCCGGTCCCGAAACTCCTAATCTTAAATCTATCTATCATCTATCTATCTATCTATCTATCTATCTATCTATCTATCTATCACATATATATATATATATATATATATATATATATATATATATATATATGTTGGTTTTTGGGCCACCTGATGACACTCAGGGGTTACTCCTGGCTATGTGCTCAGAAATTGCTTCTGGCTTGGGGGACCAGATGGAATGCCAGGAGATCGAACCGCGGTCCATCCTAGGTTAGCTCGGGCAAGGCAGATACCTGCACCACTACTCTGGCCCCTTAAATCCATATTTCTTAAAAGTTAAGAAAAATTTTGGATAATCAGAGGGAGAAAAAAATTTAAATTCAGTAACTGAAATGACTTTGCATGCACTGGGACTTTTTAAGAATAAGGGAATGAATTATATACTCTTATTCCGATCCAGAAGATGCTAGTTACTAATTCATTTTAGAGCTATTTCTCCTTTCATATTAGAAATATTTCTCCTGAACAAAATTAACCTAGGACCAAAACAGTTGCCTTGGGCAAGGGGAAATAATTATAAAGTGGGGCTTGGAAAACTTTTTAGGGAGAAAATGTTATTTTGTATCTTAATTGGATTGTTAGATACATGATTCATTTATAAAAACCATAGACTTAAGATCTATGCATTTTACTAATATAAACTATAACTCCATTTAAAATCGAACAAACAATTAGGCCTAGCTGGCTAAATTTCATATTCTCTAGTGTGTTGAAATAAATTACTATGAAAATAAAAAACTAATAATACCCAATAGAGAAGGCAGGAAGGTGCTCCAAGCCTCCTCTAAGGAAAATGAAAAGAAAAGCAAACATGACTAATGAGCTGAGCTGGGATGTTTCCAGTTGTGTGAAGTTAAGCCTCTTCTGTAATGTGCTTAATCGCTTCTAATTGTGTAGTCAGCTAATTACAGTAATTAGTCTTGCCTTAGTCAAATAGGCCCGAGAATTTCTTGAAGTCATTCTCTTAGCAGGACTGGATTGGATCTGCCTGAGCAGGGAATCCCTAGAACTAGAATCCCTAACTGTTTAAAAAAAATTGTTTTGCCCAGTGAATATTTGGGGGTGTATAACTGATTTGGAGGCAGTGACTCATGCATGAAAGATCTCTGAGTACAGTGAGAGGGCTCTGCACAAGCCCTTCTCTCTTGGCTTACAATTTTATCTTGCCAGGTCCAAGTTCACCCTGCTCTGAAGACAAACAGGATTATTCACATCAACATAGTTTGAAACAACAAAAGAAACCATCTGTGTGAGCCATCAACAGGGAACTAGTTAAATGTTATGGCTCATTCAATAACATAATCATGAAGGCTTGCTTTCCAAGCTCACGTTCTCCCTTGAACATGTATCTTGGTGCTTGACTCATGTTTCTTTGCTTGGTTCCACTCTAGAGAAGCCAATGTTCTTCCTTGAATACATATTCCCCAATTCTCTCCTCATATGTATATATATATATATATATATATATATGTTTATATATAAACATGACCATAGGGAATGCCCAGGATAAAACCTGGGTTGGCTGCATGCAAAGCAAATGCTCTACTCACTATGCTATTGCTCAAGCCACCCTTCATATATTTTTAAGTAATTTTTGTTCAATAAAAATTATCTTGCTTCAGGCAGTTGACATGTTTGTACTGACCAGCTTCATAAAGTCTGAATTTTACATCTGGTTTATATCGGAATGTGAAGTAAACCAAGCCATGAAATCATGAGTACACCAGCCACGCAGCAGAAAGCTGGCAATTTTTGGAGGAGAGGGCAAGCCAAGTCCTTGCCCTACCGAAGCCATATCTGCTGCCTCCATCAAACAAAATCACTGCTTTGCCAAAGGCCCTGCCTCAGCACCCCTCTACTATTCTCTCCAGAGATACCAATCTGACCAAACTTCAGGTATGCAAGTATCTGGTCTGATATCACCAGGGTTTTTTGGAGTGAGTACTACCTTCCTTCTTCCAGGAGGTCTGGCAGCTGAATATGTACCCCTAAAAGTTGCATTATTGGTAATGGTGCTTTAAATTTCTGGACTACATTTGTTTGTTGCTATCATCCTTATAGGAACACACCAATTTAACATAATTGATGGCTAACAAGAGCTTATTAAATCGTCTGACATTGTATTAATAACTTTATTGGAGGTACAATAATTTTCATAAATGTGCTTGCTACTGTATTTTTTATTTTTTTATTTCTTCTATATCTTTTTTCCTTTCATTCTTTTAAAAATAATAACTTTGCATCCCTGTGTTCACTGGGGAATGTCATGAACCTATTTTGCCAAAGTAAAAACTAATATGTGTAGAATATGATTGTTTGTATACATTAGGAACTGTGTGCTTATATTTGCTTAAAATATATATACATGTATAAACTTTGTAAAGAGACAAGAAGCTTAAACAATGGTTGCATTATTGGGATCACATGGACAGCTCATTGGCCATGGGATCACATGGGAAGTTCATTAACCATGACTCTGAGTAGTGGATGGGAGAAAGATGTAGTAGGGAAGGCTCTTCAGACCCAAATGTTAAAAAAAAAAAAACACTTAAAAATATTGTGCGTGTATTACCTACCAAAACACTGAAATAATTTTATTTAAAAGTTTGAAACTGGAGCTGGAGTAATAGTACGGCAAGTAGGGCATTAACCTTGCATGTGGCCATCCTGCATTCAATTCCTGGCATTCCATATGATCCTCCAAGCACCAACAAGAGTGATTCTAAGTGCAGAGCCAGGAGTAACATTTGAGCATCTCAGAGTGTGACCCCAAAACAAAAACAACAAAAAAAGTTTGAAACTAAGAGTCTTAAGGGAAGAATAGAGTGATTATCTACCCAGTATTTTTCCTAACTGTACTTAAAGTAGTACAGCCAGGAGAGATTTCTGAGTGTACAGCCAGGAGTAACCCCTGGGCACCGCTGGATGTGACCCCAAAACCAAAAACTCCCCCAAAATAAATACATAAACCATCTATTTCTGCTCTCTTCAATTAAGTAAGTAAACCAGTAAATGAACTGATCACAAAGAAAGAAAAACAAAAACAGTGGGCTAATATCCAAAATAACAAGGCACTGCCAGAACTTCAAAAGAAAAAAAACATCTAATCCTATCAAAAATGGGGAGAAGAAATGGACACTTCATCAAAGAAGAAATACAAATGGCCAAAAGGCACATGAAAAAATGTTCCACATCACTAATCATCAGGGAGACTCAAATAAAAACAACTATGTGGTACCACAGAGATTGGCGCACATCAGAAAGAATGAGAACAAGCAGTGCTGGTGGGGATGTGGAGAGAAAGGAACTCTTATTTACTTCTGGTGGGAATGTCATCTAGTCCAACCTTTATGGAAAGCGATATGGAGATTCCTCCAAAAAACTAGAAATTGAGCTCCCATATGATCCAGCTATACCACTCCTAGGGTTATACTTTAGGAACACAAAAATACAATAATCCCTTCCTCACACCTATATTCATTGCAGCACTATTTACAATAGCCAGTCTCTGAAACAACCAAGATGCCCTTCAACAGATGAATGGCTAAAGAAACAGTGGTACATATACACAATGGAATACTATGTAGCTGTCAGGAGAGATGAAGTCATGAATTTTCCTATAATGGATGTACTTGAAATCTATTATGAAGAGTGAAATAAATCAGTGGGAGAGAGATAGATGCAGAATAGTCTCACTCATCTATGGGTTTTAAGAAAAATAAAAGAAATTTTAACAATACTTCTCAGAGACAAAGGAGAGGAGGACTGGAAGGTCCAGCTCACGACATGAAGGTCACCACAAAGAGTGGTGAGTGCAGTTAGAAAAATAACTACATTGAGAACTATCATAACAATGTGAATGAATGAGGGAAGTAGAAAGACTGTGTAGAGTACAGGCCGGGTGGGGTGGGGAGGAGGGAGATTTGGGACATTGGTGGTGGGAATGTTGCACTGGTGAAGAGGGGGTGTTTTTACATGACTGAAATCTAACTACAATCATATTAGTAATCAAGGTGTTTAAGTAAAGGTATTAACAAAAACAATAACAAAGCCAAAAATACCCTATCCAAATATGAGAAGAGTTAATGATCAGATACTTCTCTGAGGAAGACAGATAATCAATTGGCTTATTAATAACATACTCATCATTAAATAAAGATATTTAAAAAATTAAAAAAGTGCTCTTCATGACTTATTATGACAGTGAGATATTATCTCACACTAGTGAGAATGATACATTCAAAAAATATGCGTAACAACCTGTATTACTATGTGATAAAAACAGAAGTCTCATCTACACTAGTAGGAATCTTGCTTGGTTCAATGCTCTAGAAAACAATATAGATATTTCTCAGTAAAGTAAGAACTGAATATAATACAAACCAACAATTCCACTTGTGTGTATATCCATATGACACCAAAATATTCAAATAAATATATGTACACCATTATTTATTGAAGTACTTAGAACAATAGCTTAGATATAGAATCAACCTAGATGTTCAATTGCAGATTAGTGGAATATATATATATATATATATATATATATATATATATATATATATATATATATAGTGAATACTATGCAGCTGCAAGTATCGGTGAAACCATGCAATTTGCTCAACTTGGATGAACTAAAGGATATAAAAGTAAAGTAGGACAAAAGTAAAGAAGGACAAACACACGATGATCTCACTTACCTGTGGTATATAGAATAATTGGATGTGGAAATGCAAAGTAATTAGAGGGAAGATAACTTGATTACCACTGACCCCAGAGCACAGAAAGAACATAGAGGAAAAGAAATTGAGGCGGACAACAAAAAATAAGTAGACAGAGGTTATGAGGGGTAGCGTGGCAAGGATCAAGGCTTCAGGTCCATCAGTAGTATAGAAGAATGGTATGATCATATATACAAACCAGTCAAGAGCATGAAAGCACAAGATCTAAACTACAACAACCAAACTTGAAAACATTCCTGGGGTACTGGGAGAGCAAATGATAGGGGAGGAAACCTGGGGATAGTGATAGAGGAAAATTGGCAATGGTGGTGAATAGGTATGGCAGGAACAAGGTATGCCTAAAAATGAACCATGAATGACTTGTAAATCATTGTGCCTTGATAAAAAATTTAAAAACTGAAAATAGATTTCCATTAATTTAAAAAAGACATTTCAGAGGGGCCGGCGAGATAGCATGGAGGTAAAGCATTTGCCTTCCATGCAGAAGGACAGTGGATCGAATCCCGGCATCCCATATAGTCCCCTGTGCCTGTCAGGGGTGATTTCTGAGCATAGAGCTAGGAGTAACCCCTGAGCACTATCGGGTGTGACCCCCCAAAAAAACAAAAAACAAAAACAAAAAACAAAACAAAAACATTTCAGAAAATGTTCTTTTTATTTTTTATTTCAAAATCCATGCCATATTCCACTGTACAATTATAACATATTTCTGCCACATTTTCTTCTAAAAGTGGAATATGACTATTATGTAAGGTATTTAATTGTGATTGTATTACATAAAAGGTGCAATGATTATTTGATGAAACATAGTAAGGTGATTCCAGATATATGTACAATAACAATTTTATGACATAAGATAAAATATTCATAAAACATTTGAATGAAGAATCTGCTGTCTACATGACTGGTATTATGTCAAATTTGTCATTTTTTATTAATTAAGGCTGCCAACATTTGGAGATCAAGAGGATGAGGAAGATCAAGCTATTGAAAATGAAACAAGATTCTTATTAGTGTTCTGTTCAACTCGATCCATGGTTTCTTGGAGATCTTTGAGCATCTTCCATATTGCTAGTCTAAAGTCCTTATCTGAGAGGTTGATTAGTTGGTCCTCAAGGCATTATACAGATTTAACGCCATCCCTCTAAAGATACCCATGACATTCTTCAAAGAAGTGGATCAGACACTTTTGAAATTCATTTGGAACAATAAACACCCTCGAATAGCTAAAGCAATCATTGGGAAAAAGAATATGGGAGGAATTACTTTCCCCAACTTTAAAGTGTACTACAAAGCAATAGTTATCAAAACAGCATGGTATTGGAATAAGGACAGGTCCTCAGATCAGTGGAATAGGCTTGAATACTCAGAAAATGTTCCCCAGACATACAACCACCTAATTTTTGATAAAGGAGCAGGAAATCCTAAATGGAGCAGGGAAAGCCTCTTCAACAAATGGTGTTGGCACAATTGGATAGCCACTTGCAAAAAATTGAACTTAGACCCCCAGCTAACATCATGTACAAAGGTAAAATCCAAATGGATTAAAGACCTCGATATCAGCCCCAAAACCATAAGATATATAGAACAGCACATAGGCAAAACACTCCAGGACATTACAGGCATCTTCAAGGAGGAAACTGCACTCTCCAAGCAAGTGAAAGCAGAGATTAACAGATGGGAATATATTAAGCTGAGAAGCTTCTGCACCTCAAAGGAAATAGTGCCCAGGATACAAGAGCCACCCACTGAGTGGGAGAAACTATTCACCCAATACCCATCAGATAAGGGGCTAATCTCCAAAATATACAAGGCACTGACAGAACTTTACAAGAAAAAACATCTAACCCCATCAAAAAATGGGGAGAAGAAATGAACAGACACTTTGACAAAGAAGAAATACAAATGGCCAAAAGACACATGAAAAAATGTTCCACATCACTAATCATCAGGGAGATTCAAATCAAAACAATGATGAGATACCACCTCACACCACAGAGAATGGCACACATCACAAAGAATGAGAATAAACAGTGTTGGCGGGGATGTGGAGAGAAAGGAACTCTTATCCACTGCTGGTGGGAATGCCGTCTAGTTCAACCTTTATGGAAAGCGATATGGAGATTCCTCCAAAAACTGGAAATCGAGCTCCCATACAATCCAGCTATACCACTCCTAGGAATATACCCTAGGAACACAAAAATACAATACAAAAACCCCTTCCTTACACCTATATTCATTGCAGCACTATTTACCATAGCAAGACTCTGGAAACAACCAAGATGCCCTTCAACAGACAAATGGCTAAAGAAACTGTGGTACATATACACAATGGAATATTATGCAGCTGTCAGGAGAGATGAAGTCATGAAATTTTCCTATACATGGATGTACACGGAATCTATTATGCTGAGTGAAATAAGTCAGAGAGAGAGAGAAAAACGCAGAATGGTCTCACTCATCTATGGGTTTTAAGAAAAATGAAAGACACCCTTGTAATAATAATTTTCAGACACAAAAGAGAAAAGAGCTGGAAGTTCCAGCTCACCTCAGGAAGCTCACCACAAAGTGTGATGAGTTTAGTTAGGGAAATAACTACATTTTGAACTGTCCTAATAACGAGAATGTATGAGGAAAATGGAGAGCCTGTCTAGAGTACAGGCGGGGGACGGGTGGGGAGAAGGGAGACTTGGGACATTGGTGATGGAATGTTGCACTGGTGATGGGTGGTGTTCTTTACATGACTGAAACCCAAACACAGTCATGTATGTAATTAAGGTGTTTAAATAAATAAAAAAAAAAGAAAATGAAACAAGATAAAGCAAAATAACTGGCTCTTACAAGGATGACCAAAATAAAAAGTACATGTTCCACAACATGGAGATTCCTCAAAAAACTGGAAATTGAACTCCCATATGATCCAGCCATAACACTCCTAGAAATATACCCTAGGAACAGAAAAATACAGCTCAAAAATCCCTTCCTCGTACTGATATCCATTGCAGCACTATTTACAACAGCCAGACTCTGGAAACAACCAAGATGCCCTTCAACAGATGAATGGTTAAAGAAACCATGGTACATATACACAATGGAATATTATGCAGCCATCAGGAGAGATGAAGTCATGACATTTTCCTATATGTGGATGTGCATAGAATCTATTATGTTAAGTGAAATAAGTCAGAGGGAGAGATATAGACACAGAATAGTCTCACTCATCTATGGATTTTAAGAAAAATTAAAGACATTACTGTAATAAGGCCTAGAGACAATAGAGTTAAGGACTGGAAGGGCTGGCTGGAAGGACGAGCTCACAATTTGAAGCTTACCACAAAGAGTGGAGAACTCTGTTAGGGAAATAACTACACTAACAATAACATGGCAATGTTAAAGAATGAGAATGAAGTAGAATGCCTGTCTCGAATACAGGCAGGGGTGGGGGAGGAGAGGGGCATTGGTGGTGGGAATGTTGCACTGATGATGGGGGAGTGTTCTGTTTATAACTGAAACCCAACTACAAATATGCTTTTAATCATGGTGTTTAAATAAAGATATATATATATATATATAAAGAGTACATGTTCCAGAAATTTAAAAACTGTTTCAAGAAGAGATGGAAAGAATATCTATGAAAATCACAGAAAATTCTGTACTCTACAAATATAAAAAACATGGCCTCTGTGAACTTGGGGAAATTTGTTAAAAATTAATTTCAGTAAGAAAAAATGAATTTGTGGTGTTTTAACTTGCTCTAATCTCACTTCCCTGCTCTCCAGTATTGAAGCAATTTGAGAAACAAAAACCCATGTTTCTGGTATAGCCTGTTGGCCACCCATGAAAGCAGAGTGGAGGTGGAATATTTTCAAAATCTTATTAGGGAATTGTAATTTTACCTGTCTGGTGGTCTCCTGAAGGACTCCACTTGTAAGGTTGTCTTTTTGATTTGATTCAAGTTCACCCAATGTGATAAGGATTTTTCCATATACTTTCTATATATAACTGGGAGAGAGTATAGTATAAAGCTGGAGATGGGGTATGGGAGGGGTATCTGGGGAAAGTTTCTGTATCTCATGGTGATTTTAAAAAGAAAAATGTTAAATTGGGGTAAACAGACTAATTAAAAAGGTAAAAGTGGGGGCTGGAGAGATAGCACAGCAGTAAGGCACTTGCCTTGCATGCAGAAGGACAGTGGTTCGAATCCCAGCATACCATATGGTCTCAGGAACCTATCAGGAGCAATTTCTGAGTACAGAGCCAGGAATAATCTAAGCACTGCTGGGTGTGGCCCCAAAATCCAAAATGATAAAATAAAATAAAATGCCCACTGATTTAAGTGGGAGATAGTTTAACTCCAACTGAAGTTCAATTTCCTGTACTATGTGGTTCCCTGAACTTTACTGGGTGAAGTCCCAGAGGTCACATAATTCCCACTGCCATAGTGCCAGAGCAGCATCATATCTTCAGGCCCTTGCATTTAATTGCAGGTCCAGTTGGTAAAGAATTGCTTGTGGGACATCCCTGCCTGCTAAAACACCTCAAAAAGTAAAGAAAATGTCTAGTTTTCTTTATAATATTTTGAGGCTACAATAGGCTGTATTCAGGGCTTACTCCTACTTCTGCACTCAAGGATCACTCCTTGAGGAGCTCAGAGGGGGTCTCATGTGTGTAGGACTTTATGCAGATTGGCTGCATACAAGGCAAGTATCTTTTGTGCTGTATTAACTATCCTGAAATATTCAGTCCTCAACAAAAATTATCAGACATGCAAATAAATGTCCATACATAAGGAAAAAATCTTTTAGTAGAAACACAAAAATATTTCAGATGTTGAACTTTTAAACTAGCTATTTTAAATAAAATTGAAGAGCTAAATAAACCCTAAAGAATGAAAGCATTAAAATGATGATACATCAAATAAGAAATATATTAAAAAGAGAAAAATGATTTAAAAATAAAATGGAAAATTTGTAGTTTAAGAACATAAATAATTGAAATAGAAAGTTCAGTAGAAGAGCTCAACACCAGACTTAAGAAGCTCAGAGATAAAAATCTATAAACCTGATGGTAGGTCAGTTGAGATGATCCTGTTTAGTAAAAGTAAAGAAAAATTATTAAAAAATGTCAAGAGAAATCTATGTGATACTATCAAACACACACACACTTTATACAATGGGAATGCCAAAGAAGAAGGGAAAAATAATATTTAAGACACAGGGTTCCAAGACTGAAGTAGAGAGTGTGGCAGCAGGTCCGATTTATGATTCAGCAGCATCATTTTCTCACCCCAGTCAGTTCTCCAAGAAGAGTCTGGCCACAAAGTCAATCAGCCACATCACAGTCCCTTAGCTACACCACACCACAAAATAAACATCTCCATGGTCGACCCAACCAGTATCATCCAATTATCCTAATTCTAAGGTATAATGTTCCAGTTTGTAGTTGTCAGTTACCTGAAATAATTCTATAAAGTCTTGATTTTGTTATCTTTATTCACTTATGTATACTCACTTAGCTTAATGGCTGATGAATTAGACAATAAGACAAGAGGATATGAGAGCAGAAATAAAAAAAATTCAAATAGAAATGACAGAACTGAAAAATTTGGAAGGTGAAACAAAGAACTTACTGGAAGACCTCACCAGCAGAGTAATCACTGAGGACAAAAATCATGAGCTCAAAGATGAGGTGCATAATACTTGCAGACAACAGAAGATGGAAAAGTCTTAACATAAATAAATAGCTGACAAGATAACTTTTGGATGAATTCAAGAGAAACAGCATAAGAAACATCAGCATCCTGGAAGGCTAGGAAGACAACCACAATGTAAAAGCAACAAAGATTACATGGCTGAGAAGTTCCCAAAACAGTAGAGCACATGTACCCAGAATCCTGAAAGCCCAAAGGCTAAAAGATATCCAAATAAATATACTTTAAGAAAGCCTTTCAAAAAGTGGTTTTGGAAAAATTGGTCAGCTGTATGCAACAACAACAACAACAACAACAACAAAACAGACCTGAATTCAATTTTTTTTAAATGCTGACAACAAAATCTAAATGGTTTAAAGACTTGGTATCTGACCTAAAACCATAAGGTACATAGAGGAAAATGTAGGCAGAACTCTCCATGACATTGAAGCTAAAGGCATCTTCAAGGATAAAACACCACTGACCAAGCAAGTGGAATCAAAGATAAACAAATGGGACTACATTAAATTAAGAGGTTTCAGCACCTCGAAGGAAATGGTAATAATAATACAAAGACTGCACATGGATTGGGAGAAATTATTCCCTCAATACCCAGCTGAAAATGTGTTAATATCTACGATATATAAGATAATATATATTTCTTAACAAGAAAAATTATCTAACTCTATCCTAAAATGGGAAGAAGAGATAAAGAGAAACTTCCTTAGAGAAATACAAATGGCTAAAAAGCACATGAAAAAAATTTCCACAGCATTAATCATAAGGGAGATTCAAAGAGAAACTACAAGATATCATCACACACCACAGGAGTGGGCATACATCACAAGACCAAGAACAACCAGTGCTGGCAGGGATGTGGGGGAGAGACTCTCATTCACTGCAGATGGGAATGTTGACTAGTCCAGCCTTTTTGAAAAATAATGTTTATTTCTCAAAAACTAGAAACTGAGCTCCGATGTGACCCAGCAACACTGTTCCTGGAAATATGCCCTAGAGGCCCAAAAACATAATGCAGAAAGGGCATTAGCACCCCTATGTTTGTTGCAGCACCGTTCACAATAGCCAGAATCTGAAAACAATCCAAGGGACCAAGAACAGATGAGTGGCTAAAGAAATTGTGGTACATCTACACAATGAAATACTATTCAGCCTTTAGAAAAAATGAAATCATGAAATTTGCTTATACATGACTGGAAATGGAGAGTACTATGCTGAATGAAATAAGTCAGAGGAACAGACATAAAAGGTTCATATTTATTTGTGGAATATATTAAACAAGATAGTATGGTAATAATACCCAAGGAAAATAGAGACAAAGGCCAGAGGACTGACTGGTCAATTGTAGGAAGCTTGGCACAAAGTATAGACGAATGGTGTCAGGGACCACCATGACAACTATAGTTGGAAATAATCACCCTGGACAAGAACTGAGTGCTGTAAGTAGGTAAGTGATATATCTATGATACCCCTTCAGTATCAAAATTGCAAACTACAGTGTCTAAAAGGGAAAAAGGGAGAAAGAGAGGAGAATAGAGAGAGAACCTTACGCAAGCCAAATTCCTAGTTCTTAATTAGTCCTGTACAGTTTAGGGCAGTTACTTGAGACTCAAGATCTCCACCGCTCCTAAAAATAGACTTTCTATTTAAGGTGAAGATGGAGCTGATTCAGGCATGGACGTCGTGTGAAGGCTCCTTGTCTCGAAGCAGGGAACACACAGACACGGGTCCCACAACCAGGGAACCTTGTTTGCTTGGATTCCATACCGTCTCCTGATTATTCACTGATGTATACTCACTTAGCTTAATGGTTGCTGAAATAGACAATAAGACAAGAGGATATGAGAGCAGAAATGAAAACATTCAAATAGAAATGACAGAACTGAAAAATTTGGAAAGTGAAACAAAAAACTTACTAGAAGACCTCACCAGCAGAGTAATCACTAAGGACAAAAAAAAAAAAAAAATCAATGAGCTCAAAAAATGAGGTGCATAAAACCTGCAGACAACAGAAGATGGAAAAGAGTCTTAAAATAAATAAATAGCTGACAAGATCAGTTGTCAGCTTAAGATAGAACTTTTAAGCTAGAAAACTTGAAGATAGAACTTTTTAAGTTCTTAATGATAGAACTTTTTATAAGTTAGATAGATAGAACTTTTTATTCTCTAATGTTATACAGATCTTCAAGAAGTCCAAAGTCCCATTTTGGTCAAAATAAAAATTATTATAAAAGAAAAATGTCAAAAGTCACTTCCAAAACATGGTCTCCGTAACCAAGAAACACTCTGGACTATTTCTTTTTAGGAAAATGGCGCAAAAAATAGCTCCCCATCCCCAGAAGAGCCAGCCCTCTGCAGCTGTTCGCCTCCTCAGAACTGTGCGTGCCTGTCAGCTTCGCGCTTCAAGGCGCCTCTGACAGGCCCCAGCTCCATCAGCTCCCAAGGCACTTGTCTCCCTCAATTCCCTCAGAAACTCCGTGACTTCAGCGCAGCGGTAAGGCGTTTGCCTTGCAGGGGGCTGATTCTGGCCAGGTCGCCCCGCCCCTCCGACACCTGGCCCTCGAGGCTCTTCTGGGCTTAGCTCTCCGGTATCCAATCAGAGACGGCTGACGCTCCCCAGTGACTTTCTATTGGTCCTTTATAGCTCCGCTCTCGGTTCCAATTGGCTCCGCTCGCTGCAGCGTCGCGCGCGTTCGAAGAACGCAGCCAATGGGAGCAGTCTGTAGGCGGGCCGACAGAAGCAGGCGCCCGACCCCGGCCTGTTGGTAAACAGATCGCCTGCCTGCGCGTGCCGCGTGCGGAGACGGCGGCGGCGGCGGCGGCGGCTTCGCTGAAGGGACGTTGGAGCTTTGCTTCCGGGCAGCCGGGTAAGGCTGCTGTTCGCATGCCTCGCCACTCACCGGAATCCTCCGATGTCCTTAGCGAGAGGCAGAGCTGGCGGTTCCAGCGCGGTGGGCGCGCGTGGGGGCGGCCGTGTCTTCCCCCGGTGCCCACCTGCCTCAGCCCGCGAGACTGGCTTGGGGGCCGGGACGCGCGCCTCAGCCTCCCCGGGGCCGGCCGTGCGCCGCGTCCCTGCCTGCTTGCTCGTGGTCATTTCTTGCATTCCTTTCCCTGGCCCCCGGGTCCCCCTGTGCTGCTGTGTCCCAGCCAGCGCCTTCAACTGACCCGGGCTGCAGGTTTATCTCAGAAGTTGGACTCCTTTGTCCCAGCCTTCCCCGCTTTATTGGGGTGACTTTGCAAAAAAGCCCTCTTGGTCCTCCCACCCCCCATTCCTTTTTTTTTTTTTCTTTCTTGGGTGCTTTTCCAAGACCCCTGGAATGGTGCGTGGTTCAGGCTTAATGTTAGAAACTCTGCATTTCCCATCCCTCTCCCTGCTGCACGCACTTGCAGATCTTGGTATCAAGAAGAAGGTTTAGGGACTGCGCGCAGCCTCTCCGCCCTGGCCTGGTCTATAGCCGCTCCCCAGGAAAACGTGTACCCACAGACTTGGGTTTGGGGTGTGTGTGATAGAGCTGGGCATGCCAGGTCAACCCCATTGCAGGAGGATTTGTGCTTGCACAACTGCCAGCTGTTTTCTGCAGTTGGGGGTCTTGGGAATTAGGGAACATTCATGGGAGTTGGGGAAAATGGGGGACATTCTGAAGGCTCATCAGGGAAGAGATTGTGTGTGTGTGTGTGTGTGTGTGTGTGTGTGTGTGTGTGTGTGTGTGTGTGTTGCTGGATCACAGCATGTTTAGGTTTTGGCCAGTGGCTTCTGGCATTTCCTTAAGCCTTTACAATCCTGCACACAATGCAGGATGGTTTTAATTTGGGACTGTGGGTACCTCAGAGGAAAAGAGAAGCAGGTGGTTTGAGCGCTTAAATTGGGGTTCTCACTCTTGGAATTATTGTCCTTTGGATAATTTTTTATGGGGGTGGGATGGGCGTGGCACCTGCTAGTCCTTTTTTTGACCCCTGTAGCCCTACCAATTCGCCCCCCCCCCAATCTCTCAAATACTAACAGATGTTTTGACAACTGGAGATGTTTCTAGACATTGCCTAGTGTACCTTGCGGGAAAGAAGTTAGAACTACTGTGGAAAGACTGAACAAGCCTCTGCCAGGCTACCGGGTAATGAGCTCCTCATGTTTAGGTCTAATAAAAGACACTAGACTGGACCTTTATGCCTGCACCAGCGGAAGATGATAGAGAAGCTCGAAACCTGTGGGTATTTTCTGTGCCTGCTAGATGCATGGCAGTGACTAGGAGGTTTGGTGTCTTGGGACTTTGTGAAGACTTTTGAGGAAGATCATAGGGTTATTGTTGGAGGAGGAAGGTTGGGCCAAAGGGCTTACTTACTCCTTGCATTGTGATGAGAGCCCACCCCTAATGGTAGCGTAGTTTTTACATGAACATATAAATTTAAGCCCTGTGCAAAAACAAACAAACAAACAAAAAAAAACCAAAAAAAACCCCTCCCTTTTTGCTGAAATCTCTCTAGTGTCTTGGATTTTTTTTTTTTTTTTTGGTTTTTGGGCCACACCCGGCGTGCTCAGGGGGTTACTCCTGGCTGTCTGCTCAGAAATAGCTCCTGGCAGGTACTGGGGACCATATGGAACACCGGGATTTGAACCAACCACCTTTGGTCCTGGATCGGCTGCTTGCAAGGCAAACGCCACTGTGCTATCTCTCTGGGCCCTAGTGTCTTGGATTAAGTAGGGTGCAGTCCTGTGGAAATGAAGGAGTGAGGGTTTATCCAAATTTCAAGGTCCTTGGACAGCAGTATGAACACTGGTGTTGTTTGTGGAGTTCTTTTCTAGTTACTAAAGCCTCTTTGTCACTAAAGTTCATCTTGCTTTTTGTATGGAGAAAGATTCTTCTCAGTTTAGATCTGACCTTCAGTCTAACCTGCAGTTTATTCCCTAAACTTTGAAGTCTCTGATTGCAGGATAATGTAAAAACAGTGATTATTGCATGGAGGCAAGGAAGCATTTCCTAAGTCCTCCCCCCTTTTTTTTTGTTCTTGTTAATTGGTCTTACAAAGATATACCAGAATTTTTTCTTAACATTCTTTGGTCAGTTGGAGCTGGTCTTTGGGTGAACTGGAAGGTTCCTTGGATATTGGTGTTCCTTTCATGCCTTTATTAGACCTTTATTTGTTTTGGAATAAGAAGTGCTCAGGGCTTACTACTAGCTCTGCATTCTCAGATCACTCCTGACAGTGCTTGGGGGAAGTATTTGGTGCTGGAGGTTGAACTGGGGTCAGCATCCATGGAAGGCAAATGCCTTACTTGCTGTGCTATATCTCTCTGACTTCCCGTTGGTTGCCCCTACCTAGGAAGGAATCTGGACTGGCAAGTCACTTCTTCTTTCTTAAAAAGAAATAAATGGGAAGTGCCAGACTTGGAACAATTTTCCACCAAGAGCCTTTGATACTGAGTCATTATCTTTGTCAGTTGAAATAAGAGCTGTGTGCAAAATTAGACAGGAATATTTGGAAAGAATAGTTTTGATGTGACAGTGTCATCTGAAAATAGTCCCTGCATTCTTAATAAACAACACCAGGAACTTTAAAGTTTATTGATGGGAGAGTTTGTGGGCCTTTTACCTCTTAGAAGGAGAAGTCTCTTAGTCCCTGAATTAGAATCCTAATTGCAAAGCTTCTCAGAGGGTTTTCTCAACCCTTTCACTTTGCATTCCTGAGTGGTTATCTAAGACTAGTCCAGAAGTAAGTCATTTGATGTGGGGTTTCAGGTCTATGAGCTCTTGACTTTGCTCTGAGATCAAGGCCCCACAGAATATTTCAAGTTGAAAGTTACCCTGAAAATCTCTTTTCAATCTTCTTGGTTTTTATTTTTAGCATGCACGTGTAGGTAGAGAAGGGATCATAAAGAAATAGAGCATATTACACACAGCTTGGTGTATCTTAAGAGTTCTTATAGTTGAATAGTGACTGAGTTCTTGTCTCAAAAACCCTTGCTTTTAAAATTGTCCCTTGGGGCTGGAGCCAGTAGGATAGTGTAGTGTTTTTCAACCTTTTTGTGCAAAGGCACACTTATTTTTTTTGTTTGTTTTTGGGTCACACCTGGCAGCGCTCAGGGATTACTCCTGGCTCTATGCTCAGAAATCGCTCCTGGCAGACTCGGGACCATATGGGATGCCAGGATTCGAACCATCAACCTTCTGCATGAAAGGCAAATGCCTTACCTTCATGCTATCTTTCCAGTCCCAAAGGCACACTTTTTTCATGAAAAAAAAAAAAATCACGAGGCACACCACCATTAGAAAATACTAAAAAAATTGAACTCTGTGCCTATATTGACTATATATAAAGTAATTCTCTTGAATAGGAATCAAATAAGCACAAAAATTATTTTATAATTACTTTATTATGAAATAAATCATTAGAATATAATGATTGTTCTATTTGTGAGCCAAAGCCGCATGTTATGGATGAAATTGGCATTTTTCCAATGGCCACCAGACACACTAGTATGCCTAGGCACTGTGGTTGAAAAATGTTGGTATAGTGGGTAGAGCACTTGCTTTGCATATGACAAAACCCGGTTGGATCCCTGATTTCTCATTTGGTCCCTGAACTCTCTACCCACCAGGTGTAATCTCTGAATTTCACTAGGAGTAAGCCTTGAATGGAGTGTCTCCATGACCAAAACAACAGAAAATGCCCTCTCCAACAGGGCTGGAACAAAGGGGCTACATTGACTAAGGCTTGGGTGTCCTTACTCTGGGAACCTATAGTAGGGATATGAAGATACCACCTACATATCCTCAGTGTAGAAGTCCTAGGTCAAACCACTTCTGGCTTATAGAAACTGGGAAAGCTTCTTAGAAGAGATAGTGTACAGAGTTGGCCAACCAGGGGTCAGTACTTGTCACCAATTTAATTGTTTGTTTGTTTGTTTTTTGGGCCCCACCTGGTGATGTCCAGGGGTTACTTCTGGCTTTGTGCTCAGAAATCACTCCTGGTAGGCTCAGGAGACCATGTGGGATGCTGGGAGATTATACCTGGATTGGCCACATGCAAGGCAAGTACCTTACCCGTTGTGCTATCACACCAGCCCTGGAATTTTTTTCCCCCACTTGTGCTTTTGAAAAGCACAGTAAAATAGTAACAACAATGTGAAAGGGATTTTGTGCTCACTTGTGCTTGGTCATTGCACATCATACTGGGGTGGAAGCAGGTGTGAGTATGTTTTGAACTCTGTATAAGTAAATCTAGCCTAGAGCCCATGTCTAAAGGACTAGGCTCAAAAGCCTAGTACCCACAATTACCATGAGATGTTCAGGGTAAAGGGGCTATTGATAAAGGTTGTGGTATACATTTGTCCCTCTCATTTGAGTTATTGTTTTACTAGCATCCTAAGGACATCTCTCTGAGTCCCTCTAAAGACTGCCAAGACTTCTGTAAATCAAAACTGTTTCCTAGTTACTGAGTAAAAATGCGAAGGCCTGATTATTCCAGGCCTTCCTGATCAGCATAGGAGTGCTATAGGAGATAAGAATGTGAAAATTACTGAAGAATCAGAGCATCTGGCCCTGAGCCATGGCCACTTGGTTTTAAAGATAATCTTTGCATCAAAACAAAACCCAATTCAGGCATGGAGTAAACAGCCAGGATGGGTAGGATTGGAGTAAGGAAAAGGGGAATTCAGGGCAAGAGCATTCAGAAGCAGGGAATGTAAGTGATGGGAGTCAGTTTTGGCTGAGGTATTGGGGAGTAAAGAGATGGAAGATGTAGTTGAAGTAGTCTTGAAGGGCTTTGTAGGCCAGGCCAAGGCATGTGGTTTTGGTTCTGCAGGCTGAGAAGAGGAATGGTTCATGAGATGACAGCTGTTTTCTCCTGCAGCTCCCCCTTCGCACTCTTTCAGCCTGTCCTTCCCTCTGTCTCTCTCTTTGTGAGTAGAGTTGTCTGTTGAGGCTCCTCCTTCATCTGGATTTACTTACTGATAAAAAAAAAAATTGGAGTTTGCATTTGGGGTTGTAATGACAACCAGTTGTTTGTGTTCTGTGTGGTGGCAGGATTTAACCATTGATGCATAAAGTAGTTACACCTAGGGATGTGGCCATGCTGGTGATCAAGGAGGAACAGTGTCATGTGACATGATTTAAGCTCCTTCTAGCTCTAGCTTCCATGGGGTGGGGGTGTGGGGTTCTTGCTGTCATGGGTGCCTGAGGTAGGCCTGGCTACAAAACTCAGTTTACCTTGTTGGTAGGATTGCTGTGGTTGGGAAACAAAATCCTCTCATCCTGGAGCTGAGGAGCTTTCCAGATGGCCTATTTAGCTGGCTTCAGGAATATTTTTTTTGGTGGGGGCACACCCAACATTATTCTGAGGTTACTGCTGACTCTGCACTTGGCAATCACTCTAGACAGGATTGGGGAACTGCATGGGATGGCCAGGGATTGAACCCAGGTCGACGACATGCAAGGCAAGTGCCCTACCTGCTGTACCATTGCTCCAGCCCTGTCTTCATAATTTTTGTTTTGTTTTGTTTTTTGGCCATACCCAGCTGTGCTCAGGGGTTACTCCTGGCTTTGCACTCAGAAATCGCTCCTGGCTTGAGGGACCATATCGGATGCTGGGGAATCGAACATGCATCCATCCTGGGTCAGCTACGTGCAAGGTGTCCACGTGTGTATCCAGAACTGAAGGGCAAGGAACTGGAGGTTGGTGGAGGAGGGCTGTCCAGGTCTGGGAAAGTGCAAGGAGCTCAGAGAAGCATCTAGAGTAGCACCAAGGCAGGGCTGAACAGAAGAGGGGCCCTACGGAGCTTAGCTCCACTTGAGGCCTCAGATTAGAACCTGCCCACCTTCTTGGTGGGATTGTACTGGGCCAGGTCAAACCATATCAGGATACAGCAGCCATTGCTTCAGCAATAGATGCTGATTTTGTAGGAGTGACTCCAAATTTCACTGCACAGGGCAGATGGGGTGGGGGGAGTAGAAATCAAAGGGGTGGCAAGCAGCTTGCACTGGGCACTGGTGATAGTCTGCATGCCAGCTCTGGTCAATTGGCTGGATCAAGGGCCCCAGGTTGGGAGAACACTCATACAGGCAAGTGTCCTGGACAAAGTGCTGTCTGCACTTTTAAAGGGACAATGGTCCCAATTAAATCTATACAGGTAGGAAATACCCTGATGGTATCCTGGCTGGTTTTGATGGAGCAGCAGGAGTTTTGCTTCCAAGGACTGCACTATTGGTACAGCTTGTCATCAGGGCCTGCTTTTCCTTGTAGTGCTTGGAGTCCCTGCAGATGTTCAGCCCATATGCAAAACCCATATTTCACAGGAATTGACCAACCATTGCTTGAGTCTCTCAGTAAGTGCTCATTGATTTAAAGATATATTGTTGATGTGGGCAGGTTTCTTACCTACTTGTCTCTCAGTGCCTGGGCAGTAAAAGAAAATGACTGGAGCTTGGAGTTGGGTGGTGAGCCTACCAGCATGACCAATGCAGGACTTAGAGATCTTTTCCCTGCTGAGTTTTAATGATCTTGTCAGCGATTGTGGACATAATACCTCATAGGATCAGGAGTCAGAGACTGTTAGCATACAGGAGGGAAGTAAGAAAATAAAAGCTTTCCTGTAAGAAAATAAAAGCTTTCCTGTAAGAAAATAAAAGCTTTCTTGTTGGGGCCGGAGCGATAGAACAGCGGGTAGGGTGTTTGCCTTGTACGCACTCGACCTGAGTTCGGTCACCGGCATTCCACATGGCCCCCTGAGCATGCCAGGGAGGCGTCCTGGGCAAAGCTAGGAATTGCCTCTGAGCATAGCCGGGTGTGGTTAAAAAAAAAAAGACCAAAAAAAAAAAAAAAAAAGCTTTCTTGTTATTACCATTTCACTGAAAATTTAAATCTGAGAGGAAATTATGGGGGATATTATTTGACTCCTTGCTACCCCCAGCTTGTGCTCACTGTCTGAATGCAATACATGCTATATTAAGGTTTGAATGTTGACCTGAGCCTGGGAAAGAAGCTTATTAAGAATGAGGTGTGTTATACCGAAAGCTAGTACTCTGAAATTAAGAATCAGATTAGAGAAGTAGCTGAATAGTCTGTGAGAAAGTGTGATATACAGGAGGCCTGGGGTTTGATTCTTGGCATCTTATGGTCCCCTATCCACCACTGGAATCAACCCCAAGCATAGAGCCAGGACTAGCCCCTGAGTACCAGATTATAGCAAAACGACACAAAAATCCCCAAACAAAAAGACTCAGGATGTGTTTGAGCTACTGTGGAATAGCTTTGTATTCTGCCTGGTTTTTGATTGGTGCTCAGTACTTTTTGTAGGGTGGTCAACTTAGATAGTGAAGAATAATGATCTGGAAATCATTGTAGAATATAGCCTTTCCCTCCAACCCAGTGATTTGCCTTTTGAAAATTACCACTGGGTTTCTAGGACAACAACAAAAACTCTGCATATAGTTCCTAGATCTCATGCTAGGTCAAGGGCAGAGAAACCCTGAATCTCTTAGGCCAAAGGAATTCCCTTTCTAATTTCCCCAATACTTACTGTGCCTATTTGGAAAAAAAAAGGAAGTACAAAACCTTGCCATACCAGCCCTCCTTCCTTTATTTTTTTATTTTTTCTTTTCATTCTTGTGGTTATTATTTGGTGATTTTTTTTTGTTGCAGGGTGCTTTTATTTGTAGTTACTGGTTTTTATTTTTTTAATTTATTTTGTTTGGTGTTTTTTGGCTATGTTTTTCTTATTTTTTCCCTTCTTATAAATTGATATTTATAACCTCTAGTGGACTCCTCCCAGTTTTTTTTTCTTCTTCCAATAGAACCACACAACTTGAACCATCTATCTTGTTCTGCCTCATGAATTGGGGGTGGGGGGAGAATGGATGGTGCCAGGACCAAACAGTCTATGAACACTGAGTGGAAATAAAAAATGATCACACTTAAATACCAAACCCAAAGTCAACAACAATAGAATTGATACCCTATCTACAACAAACTATACACAGAGGGGAGAAGTTACACTAGCAGTCAGGGAAGCAAATAAGGGACATATGGGATGCATGCTGGTAACAGGGGTGCAGGGAGGACAACCCAGGTGGTGGGAATGGCCCTGATTCATTGTCACTATGTACTTAAATACTACTGTGATAGATTCGTAATTCACTTTGGTCACAATAAAAGTTATTAAAAAAATGAAATACAGGAAGATCGCTCTGGTAATGGGTTGTGTCTCTGAGGTTTGGAGCCAGGAACTTGTGCTATCCCTCGTTCACTGTCCCTGAAAATGTCCTGCAGAAATCCCATATGCTGTTTGCTTCCTCAGGAGAGGCACTGGCCATAGTGAACCTTCACTGTGAGAATTAAATCCTGCTGTTTCCTTCTCATACTGTAGCACTAAATAAACTACAGTGTTCTTCAGAGAGCTGAGGCTTATCCTATCCCTCTGGCCCCAACGTGCTGCAGTCTGATTGTGAATATGGGTTGTGTCTTGTCTCACCAAGTCACCATCTGCAGCTTCACCAACTAATGATTCCTAGGACCTACTGGGTACCAGACACTCAGTGCCATCAGTGTGGAGTCCTGCAGATGGGGGCCACTTCTGAAAAATGATGAGGACCTAAGTCAAGCAAGGGTCTTTAACTGAGGGGGAAGGGCACAGGCAGGATTTGAAACCAGAGTACCTTACTCAAGGGCATCTTGTCTGCTCTAAGCAGTAAACTTGGAGGACATTTTACAAGAGACCAGAGCTGCTGTCAGGACTTCTTGCTTGTCTGTCAACAGGTACCTGTGCCCAACTGCATATAAGGCCATAGAACTCTGTACCTCCTCCCATGCTTTGGAGCCCTGGGCCTATGCAAGTCCGTTCATGGCCTGGCTTCCTCTTGAGATTGTCCTCAGAGACTGGGACTTCTAGGGCTTTATAGTTCCTTCTCCTGTCCATGGCCTGACTGGGGCAATATATTCTTGAATCCTCAGAGTATTTTTTAGAGGACTCCCAACCATTTCCCAGGAAGTCAAGGCATATGGTACTGCTCCATCCCTGAGCAGTACCTGGGTTTACCCTGGATGTGCTTAGGGAAATTCCAAGTCTATACCTGGCAGTGTTTGGGGCTGGGGGACCATGCAATGATGGGCATTGAACTAGGGTTGATGGTATGCAAGCAAGTGTTCTAACCCCTGCACTCCTCTTTTGTCATCCTAAGAGTATCTTAATCTCCCAATGGGCAGAGGAGACTAGAAAGCTAAACCATTAAAATATACCATTTGGCTGGTTTTCTCCTCTTAACTAATAAATATGTGCCACATTGTTAAGCCATGATAGACTTAAGTACTAGTTCTATTTATAAGTTGTGTGATCTGGGCAAGTTACTAAGCCTATTTATGCCTTGGCTTCCTCGTTGTAAAATAGATGTAATACCATTATGTGTTGAGATCATGAACCCATGTGCTTTTATAACAGAGCCTGGCATATTCTAAACTCAGTAAGTAATAACAGCTATAGATTCTCTCATCTCATTGTATTGCTCTTCATAAAAGAAAAATAGCTGGTGAAACATAGGGCAGGTTTAGGCTCTTCCATCAGCTCTTCTATCCCATGTGTGTTAGCACAGTGTATTTTGGGAAGGTTGTGGAAGTTTGACCCATACCTGGCTATGCTCAAGGCTTACTCCTGGCTCTACACTCAGGGATCATACCCGACAGAGCTCTAGGGACCTGCATGGGATTGAACCCAGGTCAGCAATGTGCAAGGGAAGGGCCATACCTGCTATCCTGTCATTCCAGTCTCAAGTATATGATTTTTAAACAGTTCCAAGAACAATTCCAACAGCCTGGAAGCAGCTTTTTGAGTGAACATGAAGCTTTTAACCTTGAGCACCAAAGCAGGTTTGAGCTTCTTAAAGCCCCGGACCATGTGTTTAGTTGCATGTGGGACTCAGGTAAGCAGCCTGTACTCATACCTGACTGCCAGGGGCCTTCTAGTTGAGGTGTTCTGTGTTCAGCTTATGAGGAGATGGAAGACATAGTTCCAAGTACCCCTGTCTCTGAGATCTATAACCTCTTTTCCCCATGCACTGCCACTGCAGGGGCTTTCATTAGAATTTGAAAGTTGGACCAGAGAGAAAACAGAGGGTAGGGCCCTTGCCTTGGCCTATACCTGATGCAGATTCTATCTCGTGAGCCCTACCAGTAGTGATCCCTGAGCACAGAGCCAAAGTATGCCTAAGCATTGCAGAGTATGACCCCCTTAACCAAAACAGAAAAAAGAAAAAAACACTATGAAAGGTAGCAGCCAAGCACTGATTAGGCAGGAGGTGATTTATTGCCACTGTGTGAACTGACAGTGCCATTTGGCAGTTTAGTGGGAGACAGTGGGGTGGGAAGTATGGGTAGCAATGATATAAGTGTGAGTCACCTGGTGGTTTCTGGTGATGGGCAGCTCTGCTGAAGTGGGGTGCAGGGAAGAGCTGGATGATGGTAGTGATCTTTCCATATCCCCATGGACAGTGGCCCTTACATTTCTTTTTTTTTTTTTTTTTGGTTTTTGGGCCACACCCTGTGCCGCTCAGGGGTTACTCCTGGCTATGCGCTCAGAAGTTGCTCCTGGCTTCTTGGGGGACCATATGGGACACCGGGGGATCGAACCGCGGTCCGTCCTAGGCTAGCGCAGGCAAGGCAGGCACCTTACCTCCAGCGCCACCGCCCGGCCCAAGCCCTTACATTTCTTACCCTTGCTTAGAATGTAGGTTGACAAACTTGCTTTAAAGGGACAGAACATGTTTTTGGCATTGTGAGCCATTGTTGTCTTAATTCTGCTCTCAGAGCTAAAGAAGCACTTCCACTGGTGTTATTATCTATCATGTCTATAAGTTATGAAAAGTACATATGCAAACACATGAACTGTTGACAGTTTGAAAATGAGTGAGCATGTTTGTGTCTCAGTAAATGTTAATTACAGAAATGGGTGACAGAACTGAATTTGGCCCATGGATTGTCATTTGCTGATCCCTAGCCTTGAAGGACACTAGTCATATTACAAGTCATTTCTTTTGGAAGAGAAAAAATATGGTTCCTGCACTTGCAACATGATTCTAATCTTGGAACCCATTATTTTTTGGCGAGGGTATGAAGCATCCATGTATTATATCTGTCTTTTTATGCAGAGATCAGTATTAAACCTTTGCTTGCCTATGCCAAGTGATTTTTTCACTAGTTGCTAAGAAGGACAGTTGAGCTTGTTTCCCCAAAATGGGATGGCATTGGTCCCCCCAAATGGAGGCCTGCTGGCAGCTGTCTCCTGATGAAGGACAGTGGCTAGCCAAAGGGGTGGATAGGCTTATTTATGGCACTTAAATCTGCCATCCAAACTTCTGCCCATTTCTCTCTGGACAGACATATCAGGGGTGAGGAATAGCTTCTTAGAATCATGTTTGTAAGCTTGCTTCTCTTTTTAGTTTTATAATTCATTTTTATTTTAGAAACACACGTTCTTTAGTGAAACTTTAAGATAATGAAAATGAAGACAGGAGCTGGAGTTATAGCACAGTTGGTAGAGTGTTTGCCTTGCATGTGGCTGATGTTGGTTTAATCCCTGACATCCTATATGGACCCCCTGAGCCCTGATGGGTATGGCCTCCCTCTTCCCAAAAAAGACAGTAAAAATAATCTCAACTTCTCAGAAGGGAAAAACATTTTCCATATGTAAAGTAATTTTTTTTTTTTTTTGGTTTTTGGGTCACACCTGGCAGTGCTCAGGGGTTACTCCTGGCTGTGTGCTCAGAAATAGCTCCTGGCAGGCACGGGGGGACCTTATGGGACACCGGGATTCAAACCAACCACCTTTGGTCCTGGATCGGCTGCTTGCAAGGCAAACACCGCTGTGCTATCTCTCTGGGCCCGTAAAGTAATTTTTTAAAAATTGAATTACCATGAATTATAAAGGTACCTTTGTACCTTTTGTGTACCTATCTATGATTGGGCCAGAGTGATAGCATAGTGTTTACATAGTCCTTACACTTGGTTGACCCGGGTTCGACCCCAAGCATCCTATAAGGTCCCCTGAACATGCCAGGAGCGATTTGTGAGTGCAGAGCCAGGAGTAAACCCTGAGTATCCCTTGGTGTGTCACACACACACACACACACACACACACACACACACAACCCACAAAAGATACTTGTGATTGATTTTCAGGTGTACAGTGTTCCAACAACACTCATCCCTTCACCAGTTGTCCCTTACCCTCTACCATTGTCCCCAGTTGCCCTCCTGCCCCCAAGTCTGCCTCTGTGGCAGGAACATTTCCTCATTACAGTTTTCCCCTAACTTATCACCTCCCTCTTCTCCCTCTTCTTTCTTTTCATTTACAAGGAAGACTAATACTGTTTTGTGACTAGTTATGTCTTTTTTGGGGGGTGGGTACCTAGCGATGCTCAAGGGGTTATTTCTCTGTGCCCAGAATTTACTCCTGGCAGGCTTGGGGACCATATGGGATGCCTAGCATTGAACTCAGGTCAGGTCAGATGCAGGCAAGGCAAACACCCATCACTAACTGTCTTGAGGCCTCCCCCTGCAGAACTCAGGAAGGGCGGTTCGCAGTTGGATATTTGATCAGGTGGGATGACCAGGGGTTGAGAAATAGCTTCGAAGGAGGTATTCTCGGGGTTACTCTCCCATAATAAAGACCTGACTCCCCCTGTCTAGTACTGACTGAAAGAGGTTGCTTTTCTCTCAATTTTTGCTTTTTCATGTGTTTGGTTGCTTTGAAAACTTGATAGCATGTCAGAATCTCTGAGGCTGCCCTCAGAGACCCAGAGGCCAGACCTGGCTTGCATATGAGCCTGAGGCTCATGGTCTCTGGTCTGGGAATTTCAAGGCTGAGGCAGAGGGCACATATATGGAAATTTGTGAAGCTTGAGCTCAGAAGTTTCCATCATGTCCTGTACAGAGGCCCTCAGTGAGTCCCTGGAAGAAATGGCCAATGGAATTACATTTTCTTTTTTTCTTTTTTTTTTTTTTGGGTTTTTTTGGGCCACACCTGGCAGTGCTCAGGGGTTATTCCTGGCTGTCTGCTCAGAAATAGCTCCTGGCAGGCACTGGGGACCATATGGGACACCGGGATTCAAACCAACCACCTTTGGTCCTGGATAGGCTGCTTGCAAGGCAAATGCTGCTGTGCTATCTCTCCGGGCCCAGAATTACTTTTTCTAGAGTAAAGGAAAAATGTCTAGCATATAAAGCAGAAGTTCCTAAATTTATTTGGCTTCCCATCCCCATTTTAGGAAAAGAATCACTGAGTACTTCTCTGGAAATTGGCTTTTTTTTGAGCAGGCAAGCAGAAAGCACACTTCAGTTGCACCTGGAATGACAATGGTCCCCCTGGATCATTGACCATCTCAGAGTTCCATTTTAGTGTTACAGATTCCCAGGCTTTCATTGCTGCATCCAAATTCATTCTTGAGGACACTGAGCATTTGCTTAATGAGCTCATACATTGTCTGGACTTGGTATCTCCTTATCGGAGGAGACAACAGGGCATATTCTGATTGTAAATAGGGAAACTCTCTCCTCCATATTAAATTTCTTCTGTGGGTCCTGAGCAGAAAAGTAGAGAATATCTTTTTGGTTTACACCTATCAGAACTATCTGTGCCCTCTATTATCGTATATGTGTGCAAATATATGCTATTTTTGTTTTGGGGTCACATTCAGCAATGCTCAGGGTCTACTTGTGGATCTGCTGAGGGGACCTATGGTTCTGGAGATCAGAATTAAGCTTCCTCTATGCAGAGCATGCGCTCTAGCTTGGTGAGCTGACTTTGGGGCCCTGACTGTTTTGTATTTTGTCAATAGCAGATACTCATTTCCCTCTGATAGCACAGACCGGGTCTGTGCATGTTGCATGTTTTGACTTTTGGAAACTGGGGTTGACTGAAGGTCCTTGGGCACTGATGTTCTGGAAAGATTTTTTTTCTGGCACTGATCATGTCCCACCCCTGGGGTAGTCTCTTTTTTGTGAAGTACTCCCTGCTATCGATTTATTTGTGGGTAGTTCACTATGTCCTAACCTAAGCAATGTGTGGAGAAGTTTGGTTTGACCCTGCACATCACTCAAATATTTGTCTAAGAGGGGCCACAGGACTCGAGTTTGAAGTGTACAGCCATGTGTGAGCCAGCACAGTGACAAACATTGATCAACAACCAGTGCAGCCTTATTACAGAGCTGTGAGGAATGATGAAATCACATTATTTTGCTGTAGAAAGCCAACAGTACCAGGCAGAGAAGCTTTGGAGGCAGAGGAGTCTGAAACCAATCTTCCTCTGGTCTTCCTCAGAGGCCACCTTTCTGGAGGGCAACTACTTAGCAAGGGCTGGGGTACCTTTCCCACCCCTTTGCAGGTGGCAAACACTCTAAGGACAAACTGGCCACTGCCCCTCCCCCCCAATTCACAGGAGAAGGCAAAGTTGGAGACCATACTCACAGGCTGAGGATATTTAGATTCTGTTATATAAGTGCTGTGCCCCTACACCCCCATCCTGCCCAGTGCCCCACGCATGGGAGCCATTCAAAGTTTGTTTCCAATCTTGGGCCCTGCTGATCTCGTTTCTTCCCGATAGCCTTGATCTGATGGGGGAGGGTAGTGAGTCCAAACAAGCAATCACATCAGCCCAGAGTTTGGGGTTTGTTGCCTTGGCAGTGTGAGCCCCCTGCCCTGATGTGGCCTTTTCTCTTTTAGTTCTGGAACAAGACTACCATGTTGGGGGATGCCATCCTGGTGGCCAGAGGCCTTGCCAAGCTGACTCAGGCCACTGTGGAGACGCACTTGCAGCATCTGGGCCTTGGTGGGGAGCTCTTCACAGCAGCCAGGGCCCTGCAGTCCATGGCTGTGGAGCAGATGGGCATGGTCTTGGGGAAGGTACAGGTAAGGAGGGCAGTGACCATTATATGTGTGAACTGGGCTTTTTGGTGAGTTTAGGGAGCTGTATACCCAGTATACTTTTAGGGCCAATAGCCGCCTGGCTAAACTCACCTGCTATCCGTGTGGGCTAAGGTCCCTGTAGGGCTAGATGCTGAGTGTGTGACTCAGGTTGTGATGTCTAGAAGAAACACAGAAGTAGGAAGTCCTGAATTGGGGGCCCAGCCTGTGTGTGAGTCAGGATGCGGAGAAAATGGCAATTTCTGAGCATTTGCTGAGACCCACAGGAGAGACAGGACCCATGCCCGTCCCTCTGTCAGCATTCATTTTGTTCAGGACCTTTCCTGAACAGAGAGATTTTTAATTTTGGAAATTTGAAAAATATACAACAAAAAAGGAGCAGTTGCCCGAGGGATGGCTAGAATGACTCCTCTGGGGCTTCTTGCTCAGAGGCAAACAGTTTCTCTGAAAGAAGCTCTTCTAAAAGCCTCCCGGCCCTGGCCATGTCCCCATTTACCGGACTGTGGAAGCCCTACTTTGAGATGAGGAAGTAGCAGAGAAGATTCAGGAATTCAATCAAGTCCATTCCAGGATTTGGACTTAGAACCTGGGCCTGCAGGTCAGGTCTTTGATACCAGGAAAATCTGCAGTAAATGTTGCAAGAATAGCTGCTTCCAAGCTTTCAAAGATAGCCCTACTGGTCCTGGCAGAGACAAACACTCCAGTCTTTTAAAAGGATGCCTCTGACTGACAGGTGGCAACAGGCCTACTGTGGCACTGGCTGAGGGGAAAGTGCTTAGCCCCATGGTGTTGCCCTCACTAGTGTTTGGTTTGCCTTGATTTGTCCTGGCATTTGGCCCTGTTCTACTTCCCAAAGCTCTGAGGCCCTGTGTGCAGGCCCCAGTTTGCAGGCGAGAAGTTTGGCTGAGTAGTGGTAATAGTTTGGCTCTGTTCCTGCAGGTGCTCAGGGCCACAAGGGCTGGCTCACCTTCATGAAAGAGTAGAAACAGCCGGAGTCAGAACTCATGGCTTTGGCCAGAGAGGTGCCACTCACTTCCAGAACTGATCTCCAGAACTGACCTTGAGCTGGAGAGTAGCATGGTGACCTGTGGCTCAAGGGACTTTGGCTGGGCTCTTGGCTCCACTCACACTGGCTTTTATTTCCTGCAGGGTCAGGATAAGCATGAAGAGCCCTACCCGGAGAGCTTCGATGACCCGGAAGCAGAGTTTCACTTCTCAGGCTCTGGGGTCCAGGAAACGTCCAATGATTCCTCTGCAGCCTTGGGCCCTGACCAGCACATGGGCTCTGCCCTAGAACATACCCTCAGGGAGGGGCCGGCTCCTGCCTATGTTGCCAGTGGACCCTTCAAGGATGCTGGGCTCACTGGCCAGGCTACACCCCCTTTTGGCAGGGTGAATGCAAGGTTCTTTGTAGACCTCAGACACCCACTCCCTGCGTGTGGCCTGCAGCGAAGGTTCTTCCACCAGGACCAGTCCTCAGTGGGGGGCCTCACGGCCGAGGACATTGAGAAAGCTCGTCAGGCCAAGGCCCGCCCTGGGAGCAAGCCCCACAAGCAGATGGTATGTTGGTGGGAAAAGGATGGGTTTCCCTCAGTGTGAGGATTCCTCTGAGAGGCTGCTGTCAGGAGGAATGGGGTGGGTCTCTGTTGTGGGGGGTGTGCTGCTAAGAGGACCGCTACATTTAGTGGGGGGAGCTGTGGGGAGCAGCCTGTCCCTGCAGGTTGGTCCTGTTTCATTTGCTGATTCCAAGGCCTTGCTCTTCTCTAGCTCAGTGAGCGAGCACGGGAGCGGAAGGTGCCAGTGACCAGGATTGGGCGGTTGGCCAACTTTGGAGGTACAGTGTTCTGGGCCCAGGTGACCTCTTCTGCCTGGGCTTTTTGATATGGGGGAACCCACATGAATGAGGGAAGGGGATAGACAGATGTTCTGTATGTGGAGCAAGTTGGAGGATGTGAAGCATTCCTGTGTATTTTCCTCGGGGAAATGGTCCAGCCCTAGCTCCTCACAGGGGTGGCTGAACCTCCATTCCACATTCGCGAGCTGGTGTGTTCGCAACACCCTGATGAAAGGTTGGACTGAGTGCAGGCTTCTCACACTTCAACCTGGGAATGGCCATGTGGGGCACAGGTAATGGCTAAATGGTATGACAGTGGTACTATTCAGTGCACTCTGTCCAGCTGAGGGTTGGCTCAATGACAGCATTATGTAATGAAGATGCTGTGGGGGGCGTGGAGGGCTGAGCTCCCTCCAAGGTCTGCATCTCCCACTATACATACTTTGTTTTCAGGAAACAGATGGAGACCTGAGCTTCTCTGCATGCATGGGCATTTGAGTTCTGTTCTAGGACTCTTGCTCCTTCTTTCTGCCCCTAGCAGTCATCCGAAAGGCTATTTTAGCTGAGAGGCAGCAGAAACCCAGATTGAGTGCCTCCCAACTTGTCATGCACTGTGCAGGATTTTGTTTCTAGCATATCTGTGAGGACTTGCACTCTCCCCATGCCGTGAGGGGCACTGAGACAGTTGGTGAAGTTTCCAATTACATTGACATGGGAAGTTGGGTCAGAGGTCCAGTTGCCAGTTGTCTTGGGCCTTGTGCTCCTGCAACTAGACAGGAGTTCAGCTTCAGGACAGCTGCCTGGGACCTCACTTCCGCATGTAGTGGTCTGAGTCCTCAGGGCCTGTCATCAGTGCCCCTTTCTGCAGCCTGGGGGTGGCCAAGGAGAAGTAAGGACTGGCACCCAGAGGTCTTCCCACCCTGGTCTTAGGTCTAGGCTTAGAGACTTGGACCTAGAGACCCCAGAATGGACTCTGGGGCACCCTTCCAGTTGACTTCAGATGCTGTGGATGCAGCTTCCTCTCCAGGTTCCCTCTTCTCCCAGGGCTGGGTAGTGGAGGGTGCAGGGGTGGGCTGAGAGTTCTAGTTAGGGAAGAACTGGTCTCTGGAAATATAAGAGCAGAAGGAGTGTGAGTGGGGATGTTACTTCAGTGATGTTGCGCCAATGGAATGCCCTATGCCTTACTCTCATGCTGGGCTTCTGGTGGGGAATGGCCAGTGCACTGAGTGACTTCTAGCTCTTTGGCCTGTTTCTCCCTCCCAACGGAAGCCTGATTATTGGCAGTTGATTTTATTTTTCTCCCTCTGCTCACTCTGGCCTCTCACACCCCTGGAGGGCCCTTTTGGAGAAGGCCAGTGGTTGTCCCAGTGAACAGGACCACAGCCTGGTGCCAGACCCAGCACCCTTTGCTTGGGGATGCCCTGCTCCCTGCCCCTCCCCTTTGCTCTCTTGCTTGCAAAACCCCTGCTTGTGAGAGGAACGGTTTGTTTGGTTGGTCGGGAACTGCCTTTGAAGGAGGCCATTGCCTTTTTGCAGCAGGTTCTGGAGCTGGTTTTCCTCTGGGGCATTCTGGGGAGTTCTGAGAATGTTTTCAGCTTGGCTTTCCTGCCAATTTGCTCATGGTTCACTGCAGCAGGAGCTCCTGAGGCCAAGGTCAGGGCTGGCCTTGGCAGGGCTGGTGTTTGCCACCTGGACTGCAGGGGAAAGTGTCAGTTGGCAGCACCTCAGGTCTGGCAGGGTGCTTGTTAGGTCACAGAGGAAGCCTGAGTCTACTTTTGTGGAATGTTATTTCAGTGCTTTGTTTACCTACAGTTCCTTGATTTTGGCAGCCTTTGTGCCTAGCCTAGAAATTGTTGGGACCATCCTAAGAAAGGCTAGAGTATCTAGCCTTTAGAGAAGGGTTTAGCGGGAATGGAGTCTTCAGGAGGGCCTCAGTGGGGCCTGCCCATGTCAGTACCCACGAATAACTTTTAATACTATCTGCTCTTTCATGGGTTTGTCTTTGGACCTGAACTTGGCTGTGAAAATCTAGATTCAAAGAGATAGTGTGATGGTACTGTAGTTGGAAGGTTCTCACTGACTTTGCTAGGTCAGTGTACAGGGTAGTGTGGCACTAGGTAGGCACTAGAGGGTGCATGATGCTTAATTGGAGACTGACTCCCAGACCCTGGTGGTGGTGTTTGGGGGTAGGGTGGGGTGGGCAGAGAAGCCAGGCCCTGAGGTTACCCCTAAGAGCTGTTCCCAGAGGGGTGGTTGAGTGAGGCTGATTATTTTGGCCCTGTGTAATTTGGGCTTGTCTGGCAAGCTTTTTGGATTGGGAAGCGCTCACCCCACTGCGGGCTGCCTGACAGCGTGATATTCTGCACTTGTTAGAGCCATTCTGCTTTGAATAGATCAAGTTAAATAAAATATACTATTACACTTGTTTCACTGGCCTCTCGGTGCCTTTTTGTTGTTGGTTTTTGGTTTTTGAGTTACACTCCTAGCTCTCCTGCTCAGGGATCACTCCTGGCAGGGCTCAGAGGACTTTTATGGGGTGCTGGGGACTGAACCTTTGGTGGCCACTTGCAAGGCAATTCCTACTCACCATATTACTGTATTATCCCCCCTCCCCTTTTTTTAACGTGGCAGAATGTTAGTGCAGTGTGTGTCAGGCACCTCGGCAGAATGAGGCTGAACCTGTGTCTTCCATCCCTGAACATTCCTCTTCCTAGTCTCCCCACTTCATGGCGATGGGAGGCCACACCCTTGCGAATTGGTAGGGATATCCTACTGCAAAGCAGTGTTTAAAATGGGGTTACCTTCTGTTACCATTTTTGTAAATGGAGTTATCATGGGGTGGGTGTTTCAGTACATTTACAGTATTGCCATAAAGCTAATTTATGGATCCTTTGGATGCTACAGAGGCCCCTGTGTTTCCTGGTCTGGTTTGAGTCCACCTGTTGGGTGTGGGGGCATCTGTCTCCCTACTAACAGGACTGAGTTGTCCAATCCCACTCATTGGGGTCTCCTGGTATCCTGCTCTGCCCATAGGGGCTAGTTCAGACAGAGAGAGGAGGTTGCTCATCTGACACTACATTCAGAAGGTTCAGCTCACTTGGGACACAGGTGCCACTATGGATGCCTGAGTCCCAGATTCTCCAGGTCTCCGCCTCCTACTGGTGATTGCTCCAAATACTGCAGCTTCTTCAGGGTGCTCCTTACTCTTGTGGTGAAGTCTGGGACAGGTTCCAGATCTACACATGGGCTGGGATGTGGGGGCTGTCCCCCAAGAAGTCCTCTCCTGTCTGGATGCCCTTGGTTCTCAGACCAGTCTGTTATCCTGTTTGCAGTGAATCCTCCCAATGCCTTTCCTAGATGTCTGGTGTGGGGTACATGTGTAAGTTCCCTGAACCTGTAGGTCAGCATAGGTGATAGGGACAACATTTCCATGAAGGCCTTGACCCCAGAGCAGATGTAGCTTCACAGCAGGTGCCACTGCCTGCTGCCCCCAGATGTGTGTGAGGTATCAGGGTTGCCAGACACATATGTGTCACCTCCCTGCAGGTCTGGCTGTGGGTCTGGGCTTCGGTGCCCTGGCTGAGGTTGCCAAGAAGAGCCTTCGCCCCGAAAATGCCACAGGTGAGTGAGATCCTCCACTGGGGTGGAGAGGGGGCCCCTTGGTCCCTAACCCCCACAGATGCTGAGTGACAGGTGACGAGTGTCTGTGGCCACTTGGGCTTTTTTGATGGGGGGTTGCCTTGTCCTTGCCGCCTGGCTCCCCTGACTGCTGTTGTCCCCAGTCTCTGAACCTGCAGGATCCCCATTCTTGTGGCTGGGTCAGGTGTCCAGGCTCCCCATTTGGCTGTGGGTAGGGGTGTGAGTGCTGCTAGGACAGACTCATTTGGCCCTCTGTCTATGCCTGGTAGCCTGGTTCCTCTTGGGGCTCCCCTGTATCTTGCACCTCAGTCAGGTTAGGGTGCTCCCCCAGCTGCAGCCCAGATCAGTAGAGAAGGCTCTACAACAGCAGGTGCTCCTAATGCTGCTGCTGGGACCTGAGAGTGCCCCCAGACTCCCAGGGTGTTACAGGGCTGGGCATTGCACACATTGCTGACAGTTGTCTCCTGGGTGGTTTTTCAGAAAGAATTAGGAATTTGGGCAGTGGGGGTGGGCCTTCCCCCATGACACTAAGGGGATACTGGCTTATTCCAATGTCTTGCCGTCCCCTCTCCTTTGGGGCCCCAGTGATACCTTATTGCTCTGTTGCTCTGCAGCCCTGGAGTGCTAGCTGCTAGCCTGTGGCTGGGTACCATGGGCTCCAAGGGTGTGGGGGCTCCGTGGACACCCCCTCACCATCAGGCTTTCTGTACATGGGGGTGTCCTGTCCCAGGCTTGTGTCTTGGGAGCCTGGAACATGGAGCAAGCCAGGGTGTGCTTGATCTCTGTGCTGAGGTGCTTTGAGAAGCCAGCCTGAGTTTTTCTGAAGTTGCGGCTTTTTTGAACACCCCACACTGGCAGCCTTCATCCCATGGGGCCAAGCAGAGAAGAGGTCACATTGGCTCCCTGTTCAGGGACAGGTACTGTTTGTAGCAGCAGGCCCTGGGGCATTGACTCCAGAGCCCCAGCCCCATATTCTGACCCCCCACTCCCTCAACTTAGCTTCCTGAGCAGGCGCCAGGACCTTAGAACCTGGTGGAGGCTGGTCAGCCTGGCTGAGCTCAGTCTAGAGGCAGCCCTGCCAGTAGAAAGACCTTTGTGTGCACTTCAGAACTGCCAGGCCCAGTCCCAGGCTGGGCTTCTGCCTCTGGCCCATGTGGGACTTGCTAAAGGCTGGGTTTTGTCCCCCCCAGTCTGAGGATTGCTGCTCTCACTCTAGGTTCTCAGGCCAAGGGAGTCCAGTCTTTGTCCTCCTGTTGGGGGTCCAAATATTCATGGTGAGGGGTATCTGGGGATCTTGTCTGATCCTGTTCTGATGTGGCCTTATTGTGGGTTGATACTTCCCTGACCACTAAATATTGTTTTGAGACCCCTTCCCTCTCCTATTCCACCTATGTGCCCTCTGGGACCCCTAAAAGCAGTTTTCCACAGGCTGCCCTCAGAGCTGGCAGAGCTGGGCGTCTAGACCCTGCCTTCTCAAATCTACTCCAGCAGGGCCAGGAGCCCCATGTTCCTGCTCAATGTGGGGGTGGTCTCCCTCTGGCTGCTGCCTGGCTGCCTGGTAACTGTTCCCTCCTTCCCTGCTATTTCAAATGTACTGGACAAAGGTTACCTGTACCCTGACATCCTTGACTCTCCCTGGGGCCAGCTGGCTGTAGAGTGGCATGGAGGCAGCAGCTGGTTGTCTGCCCTTGACCCTGTGTTCTTGGTTACCTCAGGGGTCATTGTTTGTACACTGGGGTGATGGGACAGTGATGCAGGAGACCTTGCCTCAGGGCTTCCCTCATGAGGTCTTTGAGATCTGAGACCCAGAACCTGCAACAGTTCCTCCTAGCTGCCTGCATCTCTCCTGGCCAGGGATTGATGGGCAAGGAGAGACTCCATAGACACCAGGTGTGCATGCATATGTGTCATGTGTGTAGGGGTACAGTGAACATACCCCCTTGTTCTCATGTTGCCCTTTATGGGGATCCCACACCACCTGGGGCCTGTGCTCATGCGGGGTTCACCCACAGCCCCGCTGCTCCCTGCCTCCAGGGAAGAAGGCTGTGCTGGATTCCAGTCCCTTCCTGTCGGAGGCCAACGCTGAGCGCATCGTGAGCACACTCTGCAAGGTGCGCGGTGCCGCGCTCAAGCTGGGCCAGATGCTGAGCATCCAGGGTGAGTGAGGGGTGGCACCTCGGACCATGTAGGGCCAGGCAGGAGCTGGGCTACCCCGAGCCCCTCCACGAGCTGTCGGTGTTCCTGACCATTCTTACATAGGAACCTATAGTTGTTTCTTTTGTTTCATTGGGGGCCTTTTTAGGATCTCTGGAATGTTTCTTGGTTTAAGATTGTGAGTCCTGAGGGTTAGTTGGGGGAGGTCAGAACATGGGGTGTTTGGCCCTAGGAGGGAAGTGGGGGGGTGGTTGTGGCTGGGGTGGCTGTTGACTCAGTGTGACCCCAAGAGTAGAGCTGGGTTTAAGGTAATAACCTCAGGGCTTCTGAAGGCATCAGCATCCCACTGCTACTGAATGAAGGACATGCCAAGGTAGCAAGGGTGAGGGGTGCATGTCTCAGGGGCTTGTGCCCAGTTCCCCATGGCCTGTGCTGGACATGGACACGCCAACAGGATCTGCTTACAGGCCCTGTATGACACAAGTCAAGAGTCTGCTGGAGGGGCCCGGAGAGATAGCACAGCGGTGTTTGCCTTGCAAGCAGCCGATCTAGGACCAAGGGTGGTTGGTTCGAATCCCGGTGTCCCATATGGTCCCCCGTGCCTGCCAGGAGCTATTTCTGAGCAGACAGCCAGGAGTAACCCCTGAGCACCGCCGGGTGTGGCCTAAAAGCCAAAAAAAAAAAAAAAAAAAAAAAAAAAAAAAGAGTCTGCTGGAATGTCCCAGGTTCTGCAGGGATGCCAAGTCTTCCTAGGAAAGTCCTCATGGGTGGGGCTGCGTGCATGGTCAGTGCATGGTGGGCCCTTTTAGTGGTTTCCTAAACATGTTTTATTGATTGATTGCCCCTACCCAGAAATTCTCAGGGCTTTTTCTAGGCTCTATGCTCAGGGATCATTCCTGAAGTGGCTGGGGGTGGGGAGGAACCATCTAGTGTGCTTGGTACGAAACTGGGTCAACAAGACAAATGCCTTACACACTATACTATTGCTCCAGACCTCGTAAGGGATCTCCTGCTTGTGTCCCAGTGTCACAGATAGTCTGGCACATGTTGTTCCCCTGCATACTCCCTAGTTTGCTCTCTCCTGCAAGCTGATGCGATGTCCCCAATATGAAACCTATATGCCTGGGGACATAGGGAGCCCCCAGGCCCAACTCTGGGAGATGCCTAACTATGGGAGAATGGTGCTGCCTGGAGCCCCTGCAGCTGCCCTGGGGTAATGCCCGGCATCCTGTCACCCTTTGCCCTCTAGATGACGCTTTCATCAACCCCCATCTAGCCAAGATCTTTGAACGGGTGCGGCAGAGTGCAGACTTCATGCCATTGAAGCAGATGACGGTGGGTAGACACTACAGTGGGTGGGGGGTGGGAGCTGTGTCTGGGCTCTTGGGCCCCCACACTGCTCTGCTAAAGCCTCCCGCCTCTCTCCAGAAAACTCTCAACAATGACCTGGGGCCCAACTGGAGAGACCATCTGGAGTACTTTGAGGAGCGACCTTTTGCCGCTGCCTCCATTGGCCAGGTGCACCTGGCCCGCATGAAGGATGGCCGGGAGGTAGCCATGAAGATCCAGGTAGGTGCTACCTGCACTGTAGCATCCCACTTTTAAAAACCATGTGGCCTGGTTTGAAGCAGCGGGTAAGGCCAGGAGTCTGTGGGGATTTCTCCTGTCAGTGCTCAAGCCATTGCATTATTTGAAGACCTATTGTGTGGAGCGGTTTGAATATGGGGGGCACAGCTGACTAGTTGTTGATTTTGGGGCCCAAGCGGGGTTCATAGGAGCCGGGCTATGGGCAGTTCCTACAGGGGGTGAGCAAGAGAGTGTCCAGTTGCAGTAGGCCCAGGGGTAGTGGCAGTACCCATATCCGTGAATAGCTCCCATGTCTTGGGTGGGGACAGAACTGGGAAGCAGCAAGGTGTTGAGAGTGGGGCCCCTTGTGCCATTTTTGCACTCTGCCATCTACCCCCTTTTGTCCCTCTGCAGTACCCGGGTGTGGCCCAGAGCATCAACAGTGACGTTAGCAACCTCATGGCGGTGCTGAGCATGAGCAATGTGCTCCCTGAAGGTCTGGGCAGGCGATGGCACTAGCATGGTGCTGCTTTTTAGGGGTGGGACCCAGCCCCTGACCTCCTCCTTGGGGGACCCATCCCCCTGACACTTTCCTCCTGGAGCAGGCCTATTCCCTGAGCACCTGATTGACGTGCTGCGGCGGGAACTGGTACTGGAGTGTGACTACCAGCGTGAGGCCTTGTGTGCCCGCAAATTCAGGTGCACCTCCCCAGGAGATGCGGGATACTCCCCTAGCTCCAATCTGGGTCTGTGCTGTTTCTAATTTCCCGCCCTTCTAGGGAGCTGCTGAAGGAGCATCCCTTCTTCCGTGTGCCTGCTATTGTGGATGAACTGTGCAGCCCCCATGTGCTCACCACCGAGCTGGTGTCCGGCTTCCCTCTGGACCAGGCTGAGGGCCTGAGCCAGGAGGTTCGCAATGAGGTGTGTTTCACGCTGGCCTTGCACCCTGGGGGTTGCTCCCTGGAGACAGTGTTGGCCTGGGGGTCCTGGGAGCTGAGGAAAAATCAGCTGGTATCCAGGAATTCCAAACTATCCTGTGTGTGGGCCAAAGACAGTGAAATAAATGGAAGCTTAGGCACACAGGCTGTCCGGTGCCCTCGTGACTGGGCCTCCTGCTTGCTTGTCCCCAGATCTGCTACAACATCCTGGTTCTGTGCCTGCGGGAGCTGTTTGAGTTCCACTTCATGCAGACAGACCCCAACTGGGCCAACTTCTTCTATGACCCTCAGCTGCACAAGGTGGGTCCAGCGTGACCCACATGGGTCGAATCCTGCCCCATAGTGGGAATGAACCCCCCTTCAGCCCCCCCCTTTACACTTGCCCACTCTCAGGTGGCTCTTCTGGACTTTGGGGCCACACGAGAGTATGACAGAACCTTCACGGACCTCTACATTCAGGTGGGTGCTGGGCCCCCCAACTCTGCTCAGTGTCTGCTATGACATGCCATCACTGCTTATCAGGCTCACAATATGTGGTCTTCAGGCCAGGGGTCTCAGAGGGAATAAGGTTAAAATGGGGTGGCATGAGTACTTGGGGACTACTTTGTGTGGCCCATGGGGAACCTCCTTCATTTCCCCCAGATCATCAGGGCTGCTGCTGACAGGGACCGGGAGGCTGTGCGGCAGAAATCCATAGAGATGAAGTTCCTCACTGGCTATGAGGTCAAGGTGAGCTCCCAGGATCTGGGATTCCTACAAGGCCTGACAGTCCTGACAGGAGCGGGCCAGCTCCTGGGGCTACTTTCCCTATGTGTGGGGAGCAGGGTCTATAGGCTGCCTATTCCTGTGGGACCTTATTGATCAATGATTGGATTTGGCGATGGTGGCAGGAAGGTCACGTTGTTGTGGTTGGGTTCCCCAGTTACTCATAAGGAATTGCCAGGATGCTCCTGAACAGGTATTCAGGGCCTTGGTGGAAATCTCATCGCCCGTCCTGGTAAGGGGTGGCATCCCTTTCCTGTCACTGAATCCATGCAGGAAGCAGTGCTTCCACTCCCGACAGTTGGCGTTGAGCAGACCAGCCTCATGGCTCCACCACTGGGAGCACAGGCCTGGCTCAGGCCACAAGCTGAGCTCCAAGTGGGAGGCTAAGGAGTTCGGATGCATGCTCACAGGCAGGCTCAGTCCTGCCATGGCCTCCCTTTTCCCCAGCTAGCAGAGCCCCTTCATACATCAGTGTAATTTGCCTGACCCCACTGGGTGTAGATTTTAGGCCTGTGTAGTAAGTTAAAGGGAGACATGACCCTCAGCATTGGGCCATGTTGGGACCCACTGGCTGATGGGTGCCTTTCTTACAGCTTGTCACCCTACCTCCTTTCAGGCCATGGAAGATGCCCACTTAGATGCCATACTTATCCTGGGAGAGGCCTTTGCCTCAGAGGAACCCTTTGACTTTGGCAACCAGAGCACCACTGAGAAGATCCACAATCTGATCCCTGTCATGCTGAAGCACCGGCTCATCCCCCCACCTGAAGAGACCTATTCCCTGCATAGGAAGATGGGGGGCTCCTTCCTCATCTGCTCCAAGCTGAAGGCCCGCTTCTCCTGTAAAGCCATGTTCGAGGAGGCCTACAGCAATTACTGCAAGCGGCAGGCTGAGCAGGGGGCCCTCTGAGCACTGAAACTTGGTGTCTGGCTGTGTCATCTGACTTGTTCCTGGAGTGGTGGGTGGCCTTTGAGGGGGCAGATGCAGACAACTCCTGGGCTTCTGAAGCCTATCACTGGTATGTGCATGGTTTCTAAGGCGAGTGTTAGGGCTGCTTTGTGTAAAAGTGAAAACAAAACTCCAGCCACTTCCTGTCAATTTGCTTGTTCTTTCATCCTTTGAAGTAACTATAGAAAAGGGAGCTGTTTTTTCTCCCGTCTGCTGCAGTTTTTCCTAATGGAATTTTGAAAGCTTATGTGCCATAAGAACTCCTGCCACCAAATGAGAAAAACACTAAAAAAAAAAATCTCAAGCAAAATAGGGCTGGAGTGATAGTACAGCAGGTACAGCGCTTGCCTTGCATGCTGCCAACCAGGTTCTATTCCTGGCACCTTGAAGATTCTGCCCTTTCCTCTCTCATCTGAGCAGGGATAGCATTGTGAGCGCTGACAACTGGAGGTTTCCAGAGATGTTGCCCTGAAGAAGGGTGGAGGCAGCTCAGGAGAGATAGTGACATGAGATCTCTGCTAGAAGGCTGGAGTGGGCACTTCTTCACTGGCCTAGAGAGCCTATGTAGATGAATGACAGATGCCATCTCCTTAGACCTGGGGGTTATTCTGACTCTGAATTTTGGTACAGTTCTATTTGTAACAGATTTTTGTTTCAATAAAACAAAATCCTTGACAGTGACCTCTTTCTCATTAAGGGCCTGCATCAAATCTGGGGGTGGTGACCTTGCCCAGTGTCCTGAGACCCCTGAAATCTCACACCAGTTATGAGCACATGGAAAAACTTGGGAGAGCCTACCCTACCTCCTGGGTGAGGTCCTGGCAACTGTGGCCAGCCTGGCTTGTGCCTGTCCTGCATAGCAATGAGACCATGCAGTGGCTTTTCTAGGGCACACTTAATTTCTGGGTGGTGGACATTTTGGATGTTCAGGTGGTGGCACTTCTTATAGGCTGATGAATACCCAGGAAGTATGGCAGGAGTGAAACTTAGTGCAGAGGTTTCAGTTCCCAAAGGAATCTAAAAGACTTGCTGCAGTTTGGGATTGCTGGACACTGGGTTAGAGTGAAGGTCAAGGGGGCCCTCAGGAACACTGCAGTGGAAGACCCTTTGGGGGTCATCCCAGGTACCCAGCTCCAGCTCTCATCAGTTGTTACCCTTAAAGGATGCATGTCTATATGTGATACAGGTCACCTATCAAGGTAGATTCCTATGATGGCCAAGTGAGAAAGTGGCTCAGAGGTGAAAGGTTTGTCTGAGAACCAGCAAGGGTAAAAGGAAGGTGGTACTGGTCTAATCACTCTAGTCTAAACCAAGTGCTGAACGGGATGGAGACAACACAATGGGCTTAGCCCATGCTATGCATGCTGGTGGCTGTATTCAAACTGGCACCATATAGTCCCCCAGTATTGCCAAGTGTGGCTCCAGAACAAAAGTAAACCAAGGGCTGGTGAAGAGTGGTGCATGGGCCAAATCTAAGCCTTACCTGTTTGGTAAGGAGCATACATTCCACTTCCATATCACCAGTTCCAAAGGCAGACCCAAGTAGCTATAATAGACTAGCCTCCAAGCTATTTGGCCACTGGCCTTTACAAAAGTTTGTCTTGCCATGCAACTATGTCTATAGAGTATGACAAGTGTTTTAATGTTTAATCAAGTAACTTTACATTCTGGGTGTCAACATGGAAGTCCATATGAGATGGAAACAGGGAGGGTACTCAACAATGATTCAGCTGCAACCTTAGTTTAAGACTTCCTTCGTGGAGAGACTGGCTCTGGCCTCAACAGTATGTCTCAAGATATGCCACTTAATGCAAAGCCTGTTAGCTGCTTCTGTAAGGACTGTGATGAGAGGGGACCTTGGCTGTAGAGTGACTTGGCATGGCACACAGCAGGGACTGAGAAATCCTTAGGAGAACCTGGAGGCACAAGCCTGAATGAGGAATAGGGGTACTTTAACAGTCAGCTGCAATCGTCAGCTTCATGACAACTATGCACCATTCTTTCCTGTGCTCTGGAAAGAATGGATAAATCAAAGTTAACCCAATTTTCTTTCCTGAGGTAAAGAGATCTGGGAGGGGCCCAAGACATGGGCTGAATACATGCAAGAAGCTGTGGTTTGGCCCTCAGCACCATGTGATCTCCTGAACATAGCTGGGAGTAAACCCCAAGCACTAAGCCTTAAAAAAAAAGGAAAAAAAAAAAAAAAGGGTTAAGTATGGTGGATGTGGGAGACTGGCAGGAAGTAGGAGCCAGTAAAATGAAGTCTCTTTTCTTCATTAGTCACACATTTTTAAGAGAAAAAAAGACAAAATACTCAGTTCTAACAGTTCCCTGTTTTATTGCAATACAACAAAGTCTGGTTAATATTAAGTGATATCAACATAAAATACTGGTGGAGTCTTCTGTTCTTTTTCTGATGATCCCACCTTAAATAATTCTATGCAAAAGAATCCCCATTGTTGTTTGGTAAAAGAGGATCTCTTATGAAGGTCCCTAAGACACCGAGGGCATAAACCAAACAAAGTGAAATAAAGAGTGATAAGAGGCCAAAGCACTATCTTTTCCCCTTCCATACATATGTATTTGTGAGAATTATATTCTAAACAGGAAAAAAATATTACACCTAGGCCATGCAAAACTGTACAATAATATTACAATGAGAAAAAATCCTAAAAAATTTATGAAACAAAATATTACACTACCAAATAAAAAGGCAGGTCACTTCGTTTTTTATGAAATTTCAAGGTTGCTTTGTCAGTTTCCCCCTGGATGAAATGGGTACGTGGTGCGCGTGCAAGCATGTGTCTGTTGCCAGGGCAGGGATTAGAGACAGCGCCAGTGCAGCAAGTCCCTCATGTCAAGCAGGACTGTAAGAGAAGTCAACAAGTAGGGAGTAAAGCCAGGGGAGGAAAAAGGCTCTGAGGTGGGCTCTAAAGTGTCAACTGAGTATGGAATTTGGGCTAGGCTATGATGGAAGAGCAGCGAGGTAAGCCTGGCTGCAAGGAGCACCCATGCCCAGGTGTTGGGGGGAAAGGGTGAGCTTCTCCAAGGTTCCAGCTAGTGGGGAGATCAGTTTGTCATTACTGCCAAAGGCCAGAAAATGGCTCTGCTATCCCTGGAATACCCAAGGAGTGAGGGATATCTGGCTACTCCTGCCTAGCTTCTCTTCAATGAAACCTGAGAATCTATCGAAATGCAATTGGTCTTTCATAGAAGCAGCTGTGGTCCCAGTCACCAATTGCAGATTCTGACCTTGGGGAAGGCAGAGGCTGAGAGTAGAGGGAATGTCAGGTGGGTGCTGTAAGAAGAGCAGGAGCTTCAGATTCTTTACTGAAGGCTGAGTAGAGGAACTGCTTGGAAAAGAAACTAGAAGGGCCCTTTAAAATTGTACTTTATAACTTCAAAACTAATCCCTAGTAAAAAAACAAACTACTAACAGTAGGGATGTGTGTGTGTGTGCACGCGCGCGCGCGCAAACACTTACCTAAGGTGAAATCAGCTTGAGCAATCATTTGACAAGGGAGAAGGCTTGTCTTTTTGGCAAAATACGTATTTGTGTGTTTACATACATATATCCAAAGCACATGAGTAATTTGTAATTTAAGCATAGACAACAAATTGGTTGGACATAGATAGCACCGAATGCCAACATAAACTATGCTCAAAATGCATTTTCACCAATGTTTCCTTTCTGCTGAGCAGTGAATTCCTGCCTCCATGTCCTAACACATCCCCGTACTGGTGCACAACAGACTGAAGAGTCAAGATACCTTCAATGAGCTACTGCTGCTCCCTCTGGGCCTAGTGCTGTTGCCCCCAGGATAGACTTCATCTTCCGTCATCTTTTGGGACATTCACCCAGAGGCACTGATTATCTTAGGAAAACTGCCTCCCCTATTCTTGCACTGGCAGCATTTTTCCCCTTGTATACCTTACAGAACTAAACCTGTTTGGAGCTGCTTCTTGTGAAAGCCCATCTGTGTGACTGACTAGGCAGGTGGAAAAGCCACACCCTGTGCAGCAGCGGGAGTTCTTGCTCCTAGGAAGAGATGCCGGCAGGGTTATCTCTGTTGCTAAGAGTGACCTTGAACTAGCAAGCACCCACAGCAACACTTGGTTGTGAAAACTACAAGCTAATGACTTTAGTCTGTGAATCTGCTTCCTTGGCCTAGAGGACGGGCAGGAGGAAAAGGTGGGGGCATCCTAGAGAGATGGGGAGAGAGGAGGCAGCAATAGGTGCTTAGCATCTGCCTCCAGCCTGCCAATTCCAAATAACGTGCTTCCCTCCTCTTCTGAAGGGCAGTAACTGGAGTCAAGAATTATTCAAGGCTTCTGCATGCAGAAATGAAACTTTACAAGGAACTTCCCCAAAGCAAAAAACTGTATAGTAACTGAAGCCCATCTCAGAGAAAGCCTGGTCAGGTGTAAGCAAGCAGAGTCTGAGTGTCGAACAGGCAGTGTCAGTTTTGCGGGTCACTCCACACAGATCCTGCCTCCTAGCCCTATGCAGCTTGCAGCCCCTTCTCTGCAGAAATGGGAGGGGGAGCCAGGCCCACAGTGGGCAGGGCCGCTGGCTCACCTGTGCTCAGGGAGTGCGAGAGCAGATCAGATGGAGAGAGTGCTTAGAGAGAAGACACTCTTTCTCAGAGAAATTTAGATAAAAAGTGAGGGGGGCTTGACTTTTACTTCCATGGAATATTTTTATTCCTATTTCTTTCTCAACTCATGCACTTAACTGGTGAAACAACTGAGGAGAAAATAAGGTTCTTCTGGTTCTGACCTCACTCCCTGGTGGTGATGGAAACAACAGGAATGCAAATGGGACCACAAGGACCACAAGAGGAGCAGGTGAAACTGCCAGGCGGGGGCCCCACTCTCTGAGCTCTGGGTCTTGACTCTTGGGTAGTAGAGACCTTGCCCAGGCTTATCTGAAGAAGCTCACGCCCATCCTCAAGCAGGTTCTTTCTGGTGGAAATCCGGGGCTGATGGGACTGACTGGCACAGAACAAGCCTCTCTTGGAGCCTCTCCATGGCCCTTCCTGGTGTTCTTGCAGATAGGATCCCAAGTATAGAAAACCCAGAAAGAGTAGCCCACATTCTCCTACTAGAAAAGAAGTGTCTTGGACAGACGTGCCTGCCTTTTGGGATATTGAAGAAGCTACGCACATGTCAAGTCTGGTGCCCAGAGCCTGCCCCTTTCTGAAAACCTGCCTGAATATTTTCCCAGAGGCCCGGCCACTGACTCCCGGAGCCCACGTGAGGACACAGCTCTACAGGGAACTGATTTCTCCTGCTTTCCCCACAAAACCATCAGCGGGAGGATTTTCTACTCTTTAAATTACTTAGCTGGAAAGCAGACAAGAAACAACACATTTCTTTAAATTAAATGATCTCTCTCATATATGCATCCATTTTTCCTTGAATACAAGATGCGTCTTTTTACTATATACATTCAGTATTTAACCTCTACATTTGTGTATTTACGTAAACTCTGTATTGTAGTAAAATATGCATTGTTTTAATTAATAAGGACTTACTGGCAACAATTGGGTCGACATTCACTGTGGGTGCTGAGTGAGGGCTTAGCACCTCTCAGGGCAGACAGGGGAACTGTGCTATGTCGGGAGTAGAAGGCGACTCTATTGTGAAAACAAAGTGTCTAACTTATCCTTATCACTTACATTTGGGGGAATCTGTCTACTGAAGCTACCTTTGGGGGGAGGGTAAAAGAGTATAGAAAGTAACTCTAGGTGTGGGAATGAAGCTGGTTTTAGTCTATGGTGCTTAATGAAAGTCTGTCTGAACGGTGGCTGCTATTTAGTCCGGGGGCTATCGTCAGAAATCCTGAATCCCCACCCAGCTACTGTGGGCCGTAGTAGGGAGATGAAGAAACGTGGAGGGAGGGAGAGAAAGTCGCTCTGGCATCACAAGTGCTGAGGCCATCACGGATCCCAGCTACTGCGTTCAGCACTCTCCAAAGAGAGGCTCTTGGTCTTTCGGGGAGACATGGGGCTGGGTGGGCTGCTCAGGTTGGAACTGTTGGAAGCAGTGGAATGCCTTGGAGAATCAGAGTCCTGTAAGATCCAAGAGACAGTCATGAGAAACAGAGGGACAGGAAGGGTTCAGCTGATGATGGGTCCCTGCTGGCCACATGCCCACGAGACTTGAGGAGCTGAGTTTCTGAGCTGCCTAAGTGGTATACATGGTAACAATCAGAATTCCATGTCATTTCTCAGAGATTTCTAGCAGGAGGTCTGACCTCCAGGAATACTGCTCTGTGAGCCCAGTGCTCAATATGGCTGCTCTCTAGCCAGGAGTTGTGGTACATGGCTACAGCCATGGCCAGTCTCCCAAGCAGTTACTGGTCCTGCACAGGGCACCCTCAGCCATGCCCAGGAGGGTCACTATCTCTTCACTTACCTCCACGTCATAGTCCTGTGCTGGGGCATCGCTCCCCTGGTCCATGCCCCCAGAAGACAAGGAGCCCTCTGAGGGAGAGGGCATGGGCTGCCGTTTGGCATTGTAGCTTCCTCCCGAGAACTCTCTCTTCAGCGCGCTGCCATTTTGTGCCGAAGACCCTGTAGCATATGGTTCAGGTCAATCTTCTCACACAAGAGGGGACTGTGCAACATTAGACTGCTGAGAGACACATCACCCTGGGACAGCTCCTTGCTTCTCCACAGCCTAGCCTCTCACATGCTGCTCCTACCCGTGAGGCGACTGGGACCCTAGGATGTGAGAAGCTCGCTTTAGGCTGCCTGCCTCAGCACTGGGCAATGCTTGCCTGCCCTGTCTGCTGGACAGTTCCCACAGAACAGACCCTTTAATGCTTCTTCCACAAGTTCCTTTGCTCCGAACCTTGCAGCTCTGACAACACAGTTCTGTGTGTCTTACAGCATCTACAGTGTGAGCACACATCTCCCCTTCCCCTGAGACTAGCAGAGTGGTTGTGCCTTTCTGAGGTTGCAGCCAGCATGTGAGCAGGTCTGCAGAAAAGGGTCCCATCTGCGTGGGATCTGTGCTTCACTTTCTTGACCGTTCTCACTGGGACAAACAAGGCATCTCAGGATAGCCTTTTCAAACCACAAGAAATAAAAATGAGGCAAGTGTTAAAGTCACAGTTGGAAGTGGGGGGAGAGACAGAAGGACAGACAGAGACAGATATAGTAGTGGCGTGCTAAGCTCTGTGTATCCTCTAGGGGAGTTGGAGGATCTTCCCGAGGGCGCCCCCAACCCCTGTGGTGAGGGGATTTGGAGTACTGAGCCTTTGAGTCTTGTGCACAATAACACCATGATACTGTTTCCTGTTTCTCTCTTGGCTGCTACCCTTCTGGAAATGTTTAGGTGAGCTGGGCTGTTGTAGAAGCAGTGCAAGGTATTTTGAATAGCTAATGCCCCGGAAGTTCCAGGGAGGGTCTTTGGCCTACCCCCCTCAAGGCTGGGAAATGGGATTCTCAGGAGTTCTCAAACATGATGGTCTTCTCAGGGCAAATGGGAGCATGCATTTAATCCTGTCTGTGGTCTGTGTATATTGGCAATAGTGACATAGAAACTCCCTTTCATCATTTGAGGGAGATGGCCCTGGGTCAGCAAAGGTCTTCTCCACATTAGAAGCTACTGTAATATTTTGACAATCTTTCCTTGTTGCTGATAATCCAGGAAGTACCAAAGATCTCACTGACTTGGTGACTGACTTGGCAATAGTGACATAGAAACTCCCTTTCATCATTTGAGGGAGATGGCCCTGGGTCAGCAAAGGTCTTCTCCACATTAGAAGCTACTGTAATATTTTGACAATCTTTCCTTGTTGCTGATAATCCAGGAAGTACCAAAGATCTCACTGACTTGGTGAGACTAAATATTTACCTTTTAAATCAATGTTCTATTAGTACATACATCTCATTGCAATGTAAGTAATTCTGAGCATTCTGTATACTCTTTTGGCATACATTACCTTGATACTCTTTTCCTTCCCACTGAAATCACTTGGGGCAGGAACTAGAGATTAAGTCTCCCATGGAGGCTTGTGACAAAGACCAAGAGTCCCAGAAAGTAGGCGCTAGATAATATATAAGTTGAGCCCCCTGCACCTCAGCAGAAAAGCTGCTACTGGGCGTTCAAAATGTTTTATAGCCAGAGCAATGAATGTCATCTGGCTTTTCTGGCAAAAGTTCTTATTTTTGAACCTGTTCCTGGTCTTTTAGTTTCTTAAACAGTGTCCTGTACTTCTGAACATGCCTGGATATCCCCGAGCCACATCTTTACCTTGGTGAACAGGAGGAAACAGAAAAATCAGGAGGTGTCTTGGACTCTCCCCTCTTCCTTTTCTGTGCTCAACCAACTCAGCATCACGTTCCCGTTTCTACTTTAGGATTAAGTGGGCAAAGTTCTCTGGTCTACTTCCCCCACTTCATGGCTACTGCTGCTGGCAGCTCCCATTTACCCAAGCTTATTTTTATTTTTGCCACACCTGATTCCCTGCAATGCTATGGGGACCACCATATGGATGCTGGAAATCAAACTTGATTGGCTGTGTCGAAGGTAAACGTCATACTAGCTATATATACTATTGTTCTAGCCACTGAATCATTTTATTTATTTATTTTTGCCACAACAGCAATGCTGAGGGGTTACTCATGGTGTGGCTCAAGAAATCTCTGGGAGACAGAGATTGAGCCCAGGTCGACTGCATGCAAGGCAAAGGCCTTCCCCTCCGTGCTATCACTGACACACCCCCCTATACAACTGAGAGGCACTCACTAGGGCTTGCTTCTGTCCAACCTGATACACAGATAATCCCCCCCCAGGGTACTTTTAGTCCTGTAAGCTGGATAACTGTCCTTCCTTCCTTAGATTTCTTCAGGCTTCCTGTTGTGACTTTAATGAAATAAAAAGGGTTTCTCGCCTTGGTTTCAGGACCTCCCTGCTCTGACCTGACACAGCTCTGAAATCACACTCGCTCCCTTCCTGCTCACCCAAGACTCACCTGAGAGGGCAGGCACCTAATGATGCCAAATCTGAACTGACCCTGGAGCATGAGTAACTCCCCATGATGCTCCTTGCTGTACCTTGTTTCTTCCCTGCAGAATATGCATGGAGCATTATACCTGCTGTATCTGTCTGCCTGTCCCATACTGTTAACAAAGCATCACAGGCTTTTCAGACCTCTTCTTGGCCTCTCTGGTAGGTTTGACTCACAGGAGCCAGGGGCACACCCAAGTATAAAGGGATGGCTTGTGAGCAGAGAGTCTGGGGGTGTTCCCCTACTATGGACTGCCCACTGTAGCTGGGGTGCACTTACTTGCTGACAGGCCACTGCTGGCACTCATGGAGCGGCCGGGTTCTGGGCGGGACTTGGTGATAGACGGAATACTGACAGAGCCGCTGAACACTGCCCTGCTTTCCTGAGGCCGAGGATTCTAAAAATGAGGTAGAAAGACTTTCTTCAGCCAGAGAAGGTGATTTTCTGCAGAGATGACTATCTTTCACTATTATTTCAAGAAACAAAACCGTCAAGTCCTAGAGAACATGGAATCGATGAAATAACCCCTCCAGCCCTCCAAACCCATTTAAATCCTTAAAGCAATAAACCTCATTCCACTGATGAGCGTTTATCTTCACAATTACTGGATTACTTAGCAACAGAAGTTTTGTTGTGAGAATAGTGAGTAAAAGCTACATGGTTAGAAGTGGCAGTGAAATATAGAATTAAATGGACATTTGCATATTTTCTTGGGATATTCAATAATCAAATAATTCCATTTGGAGGACAGTTAATTAGTTGACATGCCCAACTAGCTGATGCATTTTCTTTAAATAAATAAAAAATTAAAATATGTTCATGTCTTTCCAGTAAGTGTTTTATTGTGAGACATGACTGGGGCTGTCACCTGGACACCCAACTGCCTCACTCTGGAGAAGGGCTGAATCCTAAATGATTGATGCTTGCAGCGACCAATCATAGCAGTGATGAGTCAAGCACTGGACCTGCAAACTGTTGTGGGCATTTCCCACCTAACTGCCAAATTATTTTGGTTGCAAATGCAGGAAAATGGGTCACAGAGGGTTTTGAAAGTCAGACACACCTTAAAAGGTGGCATCTGAACCTGAAAGAGCAATAAAACACTAGGTGGCCCCAATATTTTCAAACTGGAAGCAGGGGTGTCAGTTTCAGGGTTGACACCTGAAAAGATAGAACAAAGCAGCAAATGCAGGGTGGGTCAAAGCCAGCAAACAGGAAAACCTATATCACTAGAAAACATTTAAATGACACTTTTTGAAGAATCACACGCTAAAAGTTGGCAGGCTGCTTGGCTGGTCCCAAACTCAACCAATGGACATTTTGCTTCAAATGTCAAGTTTGCAAAGTTCATGTAATTCTGAAAGTGCTATTTAAGAAAATGCTTTACCTGCTATCTCTAAGAACATGAAAGATTAAAAAAAATGATCAGGGCTAGCATTTCGCTATTCCTGCCCACAGTGTCCTCCTACAATGAGCCACCAGTGACATGTGCATTACACAGCAAAGGGAATCCAAAGGTGGGATCATTAATTCTATTTTTATTTTAAAATTTGTTTCTGCTTCAGACTTTAAGCTATCTTAGTGTTATCCCCCTCTATAAAACAAACCTATACTAGAATATATGGAAAAAAATTAAGCCTATAAAAAGACTGGTTGTTTACTAACACTGAATACTAAATTAAGGAAAATACACAGATGTTTTGTTAAAAAGAAAAAAAAGTTGTTTTTCATTCAGTTTAAGTTCATCTTTATTAAAAATTGCTATGAAACCTAAGTTATTTGGACCTTTACATATACAAATTATGTTTAAGTCTAGGGTAACTCTTGCAATGACAGGAGCTGAAGTGAATGTACAGTGAGTAGGGCACTTGCCTTGGATGCAGTCAACCCAGGTTCAATTCCCAGCACCCCATATGGTTCTCAAGCACTGCCAGGAGTAAATCCTGAGTGCAGAGCCAGGAGTAAGCCCTGAACATCATTGGATATGACCCAAAAACAAACTCCAATTCCCAAAAACCATTTGCGAAGATAGTTTTCTATTTACACATAGCAAATTTAAGAACTATTTCCATCACATTTTTTATTTTAATGTTTTTGTGGGTTTTGTCCAGCAGTGCTTTATAGACTGGGGAGGGGGATACTTCTGGTGATATTGCCTGGTGGTAAAGGCCTAATACTGAGTTCACACTGGAGTGATCTGGGGTCTTTTCCACATGTAGACATGTGCTTTGGTCTTCAGAGCTATCATACTATCTTCCAGATGTTTGGAGAGGAATGTCTCCAAAGTGGTATTTAAGAAGTCCTGAAGCTCCTCCTGCTAATTCTCTGCCCATCTGGGCTGGGCATTCAATGCAAGGGCCCAAAGACATGGTAATGCTCAGGTCCTGCAGAACAGGGGCTGTAACTCCAGGGCTATACTAAGCAGCACTTGATACTCAGGGGACTACATGGTGCAGGGACTTAACTGGGTTTGGCCACATCCAAGACAAGTAAGTGCCTACCCTTATCATTTCTGATATTAAAAAAAAATGTCCCCCCCTTACTTAATGTTGTTTAGGGATTACTACTACATCTGCACTCAGGAATTACTCATGGCATCCTAGGAGACTTTTCGGATGCTAGGGATTAAACCTGTTGGCCATCTGAAAGGCAAAAGCCTACACATATCATCTCTATGGCCCCTGATATAAAAATATTCTTGCCAAACTACATATATAGAACATTTCTCTGAAGTACACTCACTGCAGTTATAAAGTAATTACAATTATATTAACTAGAATAAAATAAAATCAGGCTTATTTTATTATAGTTTATCTTATTTTATCAAATAAAAATTTAAATAATTACAAAAATAGCTTAAATTTGAATTATTTAAAAATAGAAAAATATAAAACCAAACTTTTTACTCTACAGTTAGTTTTTACAATTGGAATATTACTCTGTCTGCAGCCTAAAAACTGATGGTTTTCAGAGGCATTATGGAAAATGGCTTAAATGATTTAATATTTAGCACTGGTTTGTAAAATAACTTAAGAAAATGTTCCAGAGCCAGAGCAATAGCACAGCAGTAGGGTGTTTGCGTTGCATGCGGCTGACCCAGGACAAACTTGGGTTCAATCCCTCCCTGGAGTCCCATAGGATCCCCCGAGCCTGCCAGGAGCGATTTCTGAGCCAGGAGTAACCCCTGCCTATCACTGAGTGTGGCCCCCAAACAAAAACAAATCAAAACAAACAAAAACCAAAAGAAAGAAAATGTTCCCTTTTACATAGTATAAGCTTGTATTTATTAAAGAATAGTAGTAAAGAGAGAATTCTGCCTTCAGGCCTCCAGCTCTCCAGCCCCTTCCAGAGCCACTTCGAACAGAACAGAAAGCAGAGCTGAAAGGCTGGGGCAGACTGATACCAGCTGGAGCGCTCACATTGAGTAGTGACTCAAAGACCAGCCTTCTTTCTGTAAGTTTTCTTTTCCTTTTTTTTGGGGGGGGGTGGGTGTCGTGTCACACCTGGCATCGCTCAGGAGTTACGCCTGAGCTCTGAAATCACTTCTGGCAGGCTCAGGGGACCATATAGGATGCTGGGATTTGAACCACTGTCCTGCATGCAAGGCAAATACCCTACTTCCATGCTATCTCTCTGGCCCCTCTTTCTGTAAGTTTTCTTTAACTCATTAATATTATTATACTTTCTACTGTGAAAAAATAATTTGGGGGTGGGTAGGCCACACTCTACGGTGTCAGGATTTATTCCTGGCTCTACGCTCAGGGGTCACTCCTGGCATTTGTGCTGCTAAGCCTTGAGCTGGGGTCAGCAATAAACAATGGAAGCACCTTTCCCCCCTATACTAACTCTCTGACCTTGAAAAATTTTAATATTTTTCAATAAGTGGTTTATTGTACACAAAATATCTGTAGAAGAGCCCCCACTACAGACTTGAACTATACTAAATATTTAAAAAAATGATTTCACTTTTAGTTGGCTCTAGGGCAATAAACTATAAACTTTTTTTAGGAATTTGGATATCCTTTTTTTGATTATCAGGATAAAGATTCACTCAGGACTACCTGTTACGGTAATCTGTAAGAGAAACACCATCATGGGAAATGTATTTCATTAAACATTGAAAACCTTACCAGTTTCAAAATATATACATATGTATATATATGTATATATACATATATATATATATATATATATATATATATATATATATTGAAATCCTCCCCAGTACTCTCATCATTCTTCTCAAAGGAAGAAATAAATAGCACTTAAAGGAAATTAAAAGGAGGAACAAGGGGATGGGTACAGGAAGTCTGGTAACAAAGAAAAAGCCAAATCAAGAACATTCCCCAGACAGCAAGTCTGCAGAGTTACTCAGAAGCAGGCACAGGAGGGCTGTTGGAGGTTAGTGAAAGTTAACACCTGGCTCATCTGTTCATACCCTCAGAGTCATAAAGCTTGGTGTACCGGGGACAGAGCGTAGAGACGGGGAACATTCGGGGTTTATGGAATCAGGAGAGAGAAATTTTTCAGCAGAATTAACAGTCATGTGATAGATGTGCTCAAAGTTGATCGGAGAGGAGATCAGACCGGAGTGATGATGAGGGGATGGACAAGGGAAACCTGGCTATCAAAAACAACAGAGACAAGAAAAAGGGAATGAAGTGATGAAAATGACTCATTATGTATGTCATTTCAGACCACATGCATGTAGAAAAAAAGTATGTCAATGTCAGAAATGCATCCTTAATGAAATACTCTTAAACCTAAGAAATTACTTGACAATTCCTCTAGTCAGTCACTTAAATAGCTGATCTGCCCAAAATTCAGTCAGTTAATGCTATCACTCTTTTAATGCTATCACTCTTTTTCAAGAATAGAAACTGGACTTTTTTTTTTTTTTGGTTTTTGGGCCACACCTGGCATTGCTCAGGGATTACTCCTGGCTGTCTGCTCAGAAATAGCTCCTGGCAGGCACGGGGGACCAAATGGGACACCGGGATTCGAACCAACCACCTTTGGTCCTGGATTGGCTGCTTGCAAGGCAAACGCCGCTGTGCTATATCTCTGGGCCCGAAACTGGACTTTCAAGATGTGAGGGAGAAGACTTTTAGAATTTATTTTAGCTTACTATTTTTAATGTAATAGAAGTGAAAACATGGTAAAAACCTAATTAAAAACAGAATAGAAAAAGCAAGATATAATGAACAACAACAACAACAAATCAGGAAAACCTACAAAGGCCTCTGACTAGAAGACAATTAAACTATTTCTTTAGATACCTAAAACCATTTCCTGGTATTTACAGGTCTGTGATAATGCATGTGCTTTTTCATTGTTTTTTTTTTTTTCCTGTTTCTATACTCTATTGTTTAACCATATGTCAACCTATTTAACCAGAAGCAGCCCAAGTCTGTCTCCATTTTTATACTCCAAATATTTATTACTAAGCAAGAGAAAAAAATCTTCCCTGCCATGCCCATATTTACGTAAAAAAATAGCTTAACAGTACAAATAGAAAAAAATTCAGATTTTTTCAGGTAAAACAACCTCTGACTATTTGGGAAGTAACACTCAGTATTTGGTCACTTTCTCTCATGTAAATTTTTAAAGTTCAATTCTTAAAATTCAGTTGTATTTCCCCCAAATATTCCAATATTTTTGCCTTGAAGACTCACTACAAAGAATACTGAGTTTATGTTCTCATATGTTGAGGTGATCTTGTTTTGTTAAAAAGCAAGCTGGTAAATTATGTGGGACTACAAGAAAAAACTTGAAGAGCCTGGAGATGTGGCTCAGGAGGAAGTATATGTTTTGCTCTGGGTCAAACCCCAGCATCCTACATCTACCCTCTACCCCATTGGCACTTTTGTGATTCCCCACAACAGTGAGAAAAAACGCATCTAGAGAAGGGACCAGAGCAATAGCACATTGATAGGGCATTTGCCTTGTACACGGCTGACCCAGGACAGACCTGGGTTCGATCCCAAGCATCCCATATGGTCCCCCAAGTCAGGAGCAATTTCTGAGTGCAAAGCCAGGAGTAACCTCCGAGTGTTACCAGGTGTGGTACACAAAAAACAAACAAACAAACAAACAAAAAAAACCAATAAAAAAGCATCCAGAGGGGGCCGGGCCGTGGCGCTGGAGGTAAGGTGCCTGCCTTACCTGCGCTAGCCTAGGAGACGGACCGAGGTTCGATCCCCCGGCGTCCCATATGGTCCCCCAAGCCAGGAGCGACTTCTGAACGCATAGCCAGGAGTAACCCCTGAGCGTTACCGGGTGTGGCCCAAAAACCAAAAAAAAAAAAAAAAAAAAAAAAAAAAAGCATCCAGAGAAGGCACTTTGTGTATGGGGTAGGGTGAGGAAAGAATAAGATCATTTTATTTGAGAGACCGATAGAAATCAAAGACAGAATTGTTATGAAACTTTTCGAAAGGTAAATGTAACCTCAACATGTGTGCACTGCCCTGGTGACCCAGATGGCACCCACTAGTGGCTCCAGGAAACCAGTGTAAGGCTTAGCTCTCACTGTTGTGCCCCAACATGTGCCTGTCAAAGAAATATTCTGCCGTGCCAGATTCAGAAGCCATCATACAGAGCAAATTGGTCACCCAACTCTTTGATGGACTTGACCTGTTCATCCAGAGAGTGAATCTCCAAGGAATCACACAAATGCAGATCAATTTAATCAGAAGACACTTTTAAATTTAGAGAAAAGTGAAATCAATACCTTAAAAAAATAACTCGTAAGGCTATTTCCAAATCGGAAAAACAAATGAAACTACTGATGTAAATGTAGGTTTAAGAAGAAAAATTATTTCGTAAGGCTCTGCAAGGTCACAGAGCTAGAAATTTTATTCTATTAATAATTTTACAAGAGTGGCTACGAGAAACAAGGTAAAAATATTTTTGAGGTAAGATATTATTCTAAGAGAAAAATCCATTCTTTACTAATTACAAAGGTAAATGATACAAATGATTCAAGAAAACAATAAACAGCATGCACTTCTAAGACATTCAGGACAGATTATTAATTACTTATATTTTTCTAAATGAGACAGAAAAGAAGAAAAATTATCCCCCTAGCTTTACTACCACTTCCATATGTCTGAGGTGAATGATGTTTTGGTATGACAGGTACAAAGAAACAGAATTAAGACCCCAAAGATACTCATGAAACTCTTTAAGTGTCTAAGTGTTTCATAGGAAAGCAAGCTCATCTGGTAAATTAGAACATGAAAATGTCTGGGGAATATACTTTGTACAAGTGACATTCCACAGCTTTGGCATTTGAAAGGTCTTTTCTATCTGTTAATGCCAGATGCAAAAATTACATTAAATATCAATAATTCAATTTCAGTGGGAATAACAATTAAAAATTTGACAATATGCTGAAATACCAAAGCACACATGTTTACTGAGTGTCAATACATATACATACACAGGGCAGGCATGCAAATTATTTTCTTCAGACATGCATATGTTATATGCTTATTAATATCTATCCCAAGACAAGTTATTTGGCAGAAAGGATTCCAGGAATTATCTGTCAAGTGACTATGCCTATACAAAGTCCCAGCTTGCATGCTCTTTGCAAGTGAAAGGAAAAAGGTGAAATGAAACAAGGCCATGAACAAAAGGAATGAAAACACATAGAATCTTTGATACATTACTACTGTAAATCAAACAGCCTCCCCAAATTTACATCAAGTTCTTGTCTTGGAGTACATATGGGTTTACATAAAAAGAAAACTTGAAAGGCACAAAAGGTATACTAAACTGGACTGAACTGCTAGATAAAGTGTCACCTATGCTAATGACAAGAAGAATCAATAAGGTAGTCATGAATTAACAAAATCAGAGACAACAAATAAATCAGAATCAAGAGGCCTGGAGCCAGAGCCATTGTATAGTGAGCAGGGTGCTTGTCTTGCATGTGGTTGACCCAGATTCAAATTCCAACATCCCAAATGGTCCAGCCCTGCTGGGAATGATTCTTGAGCTCAGAGCCAGGAGTAACATCCTGGATGTGGTCCAAGAACACAAACAATAACAGCAGCAACAACAAAAAAGAATCAGGAGGCTGAAAGAAAGTAAGGAGTAAAGATACAGAGCTGTGGGGAAATCAGTCTTTTGACAAATGAACCTTTGAGAAATATAATATAAAACTGTTTTTGCTTAGTAAGAAATAGATCTTATTTGAAACAACAAGGACAACAAGAAATATGTACTGTACTATGTGGGGAGAATAGCAGAGTTAAGGAGCTGTATGCTTTGATTCAAAAGATCTTACAATGCCTAAGATCTGACACTGTTTCAATGTGCTTACTCGGGAAGTGAGAAAACCAATTCTTTTTTTTTGTTGTTGTTTGTTTGTTTGGGGCCACACCTGGCAGCACTCGGGGTTACTCCTGGCTCTGTGCTGAGAAATTGCTCCTGGCAGGCTTGGGGGGGATCATATGGGATGCTGGGAATTGAAAACGGGTCCATTCTGGGTGAGGCTGCGTGCATGGTGAACACCCTACCACTGTGCTATCTCTCCGGCCCAAGACCAATTCTTACTGTGTATGAAGAACTGAAAGAAATCTGGAACATTAGTAAAACATTAGTAAAATGACTTTTACCAGATAGTCAAAGAATAAGGAAGAAAAACATTACTTAAATCATACAGCTATGTCCCCTCAGAAAAAATGCTATAATATGTGAGCTATAATAAAGTGTATAAAATTTCCCTTAAATTTTCTTGGTGGAGTATAACATGAAAACTATGTATTTTATATACTGAAGTGAAGCAAAGGTGGAAGAAACTTTTATTTTAAAAAGATAAATAAGGCATTTGCCTTGCGCGTGCTAGCCTTGGAAGGGCTTTGTTTCGGTCCTCGCATCCCATATGGTTCCCCAAGCCAGGAGTGATTTCTGTGCGTATAGCCAGGAGTAACCCCTGAGTGTCACCAGATGTGACCCAAGAAGAAAGCAAAAAAAAAAAAAAAAAAAAGAAACTTGCATTCTATATAGCCAGCCTAGTAGATTCCTGGGACCCCATATGATTCTTTGAAGTCTGTGAGGAATGATCCCAGAGCATAGAGGTGACATTAAGCCCTGAGCAAAACCTAGTATGGCCTTAAATCAAACAAAACACCAATAAGCAAACAAAAAAAAATAAACCACAAGTAAATAAAGTCTGATACAAAATATATAATCTGCATAACTATTCAAAAGGGTAATATAAAAATGTCTAACAGTGATTCAGAGACTATACTAAATGCTAAGTATAGTGTCTGAATAATTACAAATATTCTTAGTCTAAATATAAAGGATCTACTCTTCATGTTGCTAAAACACACACTTTCCTAAGGCAAACATAACAAGCTTATAATCGAAAAAATAATTTAATTGCCAATTGGAGCAGGAGTAGGACCACTAATGTTGAATGGTGCGTGTGTACTTGATTGCATGCTTGTGCATGTGTGTAGGGGTGGTCATATATCTACATCAAATTGCTCCTACCTAGTGAAATTTTTAATAATTTGGTAAGCAAGTTCTGAATCCTCAAGCAGATCCTCTACAACTCTGGCATTTTGTTCCACAACATAGTAAATGTAGGTCTGGGAGAACTTTAAAGGATAAGCAATTATAAGAATAGGTAGGTTTGTTTTTTAATATCCATATTTTACATTTTACTCATCAATTAAGCTATCATATCTCATGCATATTGTAATATACTAACATGCACATTTTCTCAATTATATTAAATTCTCTTAAGTCTGTAGATTTATTTGTGCATATTAGTAAATGTATATGCGGACTTATCAATCTCTCCACTACTTTCCTCCTAAGCCCCCATTTACTCTAGTCAATATTCACACATTCACTTTTCATTGCTCTTACCATGGGTAGGTCTTTTAGGATCTGTATTCCATCTCCTGGACCCATGTGTGCTATATGGTTAAAATTAGTTGGGTTAGAAATTAATTTATTTCTCATTTCTGGATCTCGTAGCATCTCTCTGTAAAATAAAACACCCAATCTAGATAACATTGAAAATATGACAGTTAATTTTTTAAAAAACCAAACTGTGAAATCATATTAATAAGTAAACAGTTAGGAGAACAGAATATACTCAAAAAAAAAAAAGTCTTAAATTGGAGCCACAGAGATAGCACAGCGGCGTTTGCCTTGCAAGCAGCAGATTCAGGACCTAAGGTGGTTGATTCGAATCCCGGCATCCCATATGGTCCCCCGTGCCTGCCAGGAGCTATTTCTGAGCAGATAGCCAGAAGTAACCCCTGAGCACAGCCGATGATGTGGCCCAAAAACCAAACAACAACAACAACAACAAAAAAGTCTTAAATTAGAAGATCAAAAGATTTTGTTTTAGATTTCAAATGTAAACGAGTTAGATGTTTTTGGTAGGGAAATGGAGCTCATTAAGCATTTAGCTAACAAATAGCTCTACAGAAAATTGACCATTTTATGTCTGTCTGTCTTTAAAAATAAATGATAATGGGCTGGAAAGACAGTACAGTGGGTAGGGTCTTGCATGTGGGCAACCCAGGTTTGATACCCAGCACCTATATAATTCCCTCAGTCCCAACAAAAGTGATTCCTAAACACAGAGCCAAGAGTAAGCCTTAATTAAGCACTATCATGGCTCAAAACAAAACAATACGTGATAACAATTTAGCAATGTTTCTGTACATAAATGGAAATTCTACAAGGATAATTCTACAACAAAATTCTACAAAAATATTTCTGTTTGCTTATGGAGAGAACAGCCAATCTGAAGTTTTAAAACACAGGCTTAATATACACACAAATATATTTTAAGTATTAGAGAAAATCCACAATCTAAAACTTACAACTGTTCAATAAACAGGGAAGTGAATCAACATACAATACTTGGATTAGAACCCATAATTTGGATAATACTGACTAAATGACTAGATTGCAAATGTAATACCATAGGTGAATGCCAGAAAGCACCTTCACCAAACAGCTGTCCTGACACTACAATCACATATAGGTGATATTAAATAGGCAGCTCTGGAGTGTGGGACATTTTAGTGGAGGGTGTGCTGTTGGGATGTTCTATGTATAAAACCTCTGATTAACAGTATTACAAATTATATTTGTATTATATTATATATTATATATATTTATAAAACAAAAAAAGATGATGTTGGGATGTTCTATGTATAAAACCTCTGATTAACAGTATTACAAATTATATTTGTATTATATTATATATTATATACATCTATAAAACAAAAAAGATGATAATGATAATAATAAAGATAATAATAATAATAAAGCACCTTCTCTGCTGCATTCTTTCCTCTTCTGGAACTCTGAAAGAATAACGCCTCTTATTGTTAATATTTCTAACCATTTGTTTTCGACTGTTATCTGAAGTTTCAGGAACTACCAGTTCATCTCCTTCTGTTAAAATGAATACAAAGAACAATGATGGTCTTTGAATATTAAACATCAAGATAGTAATACATAAATTATGAATGTATACACAATTTTAAGAGTTGTCTCTTGGTATAATATAATAAAACATCTATAAACATGACATATAAAAATGGAGCTTATGAAATAATTCCCACTTTTTTTTTTTTGTTTTGTTTTGGTCACACCCGGCAATGCTCAGGGGTTACTCCTGGCTCCATGCTCAGAAACCGCTCTTGGCAAGCTCAGGGGACCATCTGGGATGCCGGGATTCGAACTAATGACCTTCTGCATGAAAGGCAAACGCCTTACCTCCATGCTATCTCTCCGGCCCCATAATTCCCACTTTGATTATGCAAAAAATGTGGCCAATTGGGCCCGAACAGCACAGAGGTAGGGCATTTACCTTGCAGGCAGCAGATCCAGGGCAGACGGTGGTTTGAATCCTGTATACCTTTCAGTTTGTCTTTTTATGAAGCTTACCACAAAGAGTGGTGAATGCAGTTAGAAAATACCTATACTAATAACAATCATAACAACGGTAATGAGAGAAATAGAATGCCTGCCTCAAATATAGGCAAGGGGTAAGGAGGACAATGGGGTTCATTGATGGTGAGAAGGTTGCACTGGTGTAGGGAGGTATTCTTTTTTTATAACTGAAACCCAATTACAAACAAGTTTGTAATCATGGTATTTAAATGAAGATATTATCAAAATACAAAAAAATAAAGTTAAAATAAAAAAACAAACTGAAAGGTATATTTTAAGACAAGACAGACCAACAGATACACCAAACTCCTACACAAAGATGACACTAAATTCCATGACAATTATCTCTCTCAATGTCATTGGACTAAATGCACCAGTTAAGAGACACAGAGTGCTTTCTGGTTAATCAGGGAAGTGAGAATATCCTGGGATAAAAGCAGAGAATGGGGAGTTTAAAAATGAAATATTCTAAAACAAACAGATAAGGCCATTTATGATGTTAGTAATAAAAGCAAAAAATGGGTATAAAGCCTCTTATCCCTTGTTACCCCAACCTTACATGTAATTATTCTATTGACTTTGAATGTAACCTTACCTGCAGAGTGAGTTTTGTTCCACTCAAGGTGGAAGAGAAGTGGTATGTATGAGGGCTCTGACATCTGGAGTCCCACAAAACTGGGCTGGAACTGAGCCCAGACAAGAAAGGAGACATATGTCCTGGCCAATTACTTTGCCTAACTGGGTATCAGATACCTCATTTTATACAATGGACGAATAAGAGCACTAACCACTTGATGTTTTTGTGTTTTGATGATTAAAAAGTGACTATGTAAAAAGAGCATGGTGCAGAGCATACATTAAAAAAAAAAAAGAGACACACAGAGTGGCAAAACAGATCAAAAAGCTGAACCCAACATTCGGCTGCCTACGAGAAACACATCTGAATAGTCAAAACAAACATAGATTCAAAATCAAAGGTTAGAGGACAATCATCCAAACAAACAACTCCCTTAAAAAAGTTGGAGTGGCCATACTAATATCAGATGACACAAACTTGAGACTTAAAAAGTTATAAAGGACAAGGATGGACATTTCATAATAATCAAGTGATATGTACAACAGAAAGAAATCACACTCTAAACATATATACACCCAATGAGGGACCAGTAAAGTATTTAAAAACAATTGTTGACAAATCTGAAAGAAGGTATCAATAGCAATACAATAATAGTCCGAGAACTCAACACCACCCTGTTACCCCTTGATAGGTCAACCAGGCTGAAAGCTAACTGGTATACACTCGCTCTAAAAGGAGAAATAGAAGAACGTGTACTAGTAGCTATATATAGGGCACTCCACTCCCAGAAAACTGGATACACATTCTTCTCCAATGCACATGGGTCATACTTCAGGAGAGCCCACATACTGGCCCATAAAACATATCTCCATAAAATCAAGAAGATAGATATTGTACAAACTACCTCCTCATATCAATATGCACTAAAATTAGAAGTGAAATAGAAACAGACACAGAGTAAAAACTTTAACACATGAAAATTAAACAGCTCACTACTGACCAACCAGTGGGTCAGAGATGAAAATCAAGGAGGAAATCAAAAGATTCCTGGAAACAAGAATGAAGACACAAATTATCAGTATTTTTGGGATACAGCAAAGTTGAATTAAAAAAAATTTATAGCTTTGCAAGCTATAAATTTATAGCTTTGCAAGCACACATCAGGAAAGAAGGGACCTATATAAATAACTTAATGAACAGCTTATAAAATTAGAAAGTGATCAACAAAAGGAACCAAAAATAGGTAAGTAGAAGAAAATAACAAGCTTAGAGCAGAAATTAATAAAGTGAAAATCCAAAGAATGATTAGAAAGATCAACGAAAGCAAAAGTTGGTTCTTTGAAAAACTAAACAAGATTAATAAACTACTAGCAAAACTCACGAAGAAAGGGAAAGAGAGAGAAACTTAATAAACTGAATTAGAAATGGAAATAGAGAGATGACTATAGATACTACAGAGATTCAAAGAGTAATCAGAGACTACTTTGAGAAACTCTATGCCACAAAACAAGAGAAATTGGAAGAAATGGATACATTCTTGGACTCTTAAAATCTTCCATGATTGAACCATGATGACCTATCATATCTAAACAGACCCAACACTATTGAGAAAATTAAAATGGTAATAAAAAGTTTTCCCCCAAACAGCCCAGGCCCAGATGAATTCATTAATGAATTCTTCAAACCTTTCAAGAGGATCTACTACCAATTATTTTCAGGCTCTCTCAGGAAATTGAAGAAACAGAAACACGCCCAAATAGTTTTTATGAAGCTGAGATCACTCTTATACCAAAAGCAGACAGAGATGCTGCAAAAAAAGAAAAAAAAACAGGAAAACTACAGACCAATATCCCTGATGAACACAGACGTAAAGATACTCAACAAAATTGTAGCAAAAAGGATCCAATGCCTAATCAAAAAGGTCATACACCATAACCAAGTAGAGTTCATTCCAGAGATGCAAGGATGGTTTGACATATGCAAATTACCATATCATACGAAAGATCACCATATCAACAAAAGAAAAATAAAAACTATACAATCATGTCAATAGATGCAGAGAAAACACTTGATAAGGTCTAAAAACTCTCAACAAGATGGGAATGGAAGGAACTTTTCTCAATAAAGTCAAGGCCATTTATTTACAATAAGCCCATGGCAAATATTATACTTAATGGAGACAAACTAAAATCTGTTACAAGACAAGGCTGCCCCCTCTTACCACTCCTATTTAATATAGTATTGGAAGTACTTGTCATAGCAATTAGGCAAGAAAAAAATATCAAGGGCATTCAGATAGGAAAGGAAGAAGTCAAGCTCTCGCTGTTTGCAGATGACATGATACTTTAGAAAACCCTAAAGACTCTACCAAAAAGTTTGAATAAACAGGGGCCAGAGCTGTGGTGCAAGTGGTAGGACATTTTCTTAAACACACTGACTGAGGATGGTCCTCCAAGCCAGGAGTGATTTCTGAGCACATAGCCAGGAGTAACTCCTGAGTGTCAGTGACACCCAAAAAAAAAAAAAAAGTTTGAATAAAGACTAGATTTGTATAGCATAGTAGCAGGCTACAAAATTAGTACAAAACATCAACAACTCCATTCACATTTTTGCCACAGAAACTCAAATACCTTGGAGTCAACTTAACTAAAAAGGTGAAGGACTTATACAAAGAAAACTACAAAACATTAAAACATTGCTTCAAGAAACAAAAGAAGACACAAGGAAATGGATACATATACCCTGTTCATGGATTGGGAGGATTAACATCATTTAAATGGCAACACTCCCCAAAGCCTTAGACAGATTGAATGCAATTCCTCTAAGTATACCCATGACATTCTTCAAAGAAGGGGATCAAACACTCTTGAAATTCATTTGGAACAATAAATGCTCATGAATAATTAAAGCAACTCTTAGGAAAAAGAAGATGCGAGGCATCACTTTTCCCAACTTTTGTTTTGTGTTACAAAACAGTAGTCATTAAAACAGCATGGTACTGAAATACAGACAGACCTTTGGATCAATGGAATAGCTCTTAAAAATAAGATACACAAGGAGTTACGTAAGTTTTATGGCTTTAGATTGCCTTGTGTGCTGTTAAATATTATAATGTGTTACAATCTGGGGACTTGAGGCACAAAGTAATTGTACATGGATTCTGTTTTATTTATCTTAATGTTCTTTGGCTGAAAGTTCAAAGTTAAGATATCAGCAAGGGGACTTCTTCTAAGAATTATGTTATAGGTGATTGTCCTTCCACTGTAACTTTACCTTGTCCTCTTTGCATCTTTGTTCTCATAATTAAAAATAAAAAATTAAAAAAAATAAGATACACTTAAATTTCAGTGTGGGCTCTGTTACTTGTCATTTTTTGGGAGCAGCTTGGTATGAATTTTTCCATTGTCATATTAATTTATACTTTCTTACCTGCCATCTTATTTTTGAAATATATTAATCTAAGTGTCTCCAACCCCAAGATATTTAATGATCCTTCACTGTTTAAGGGTCGAACCTAGAATTACAAAGTATAAAATTAGCATTTCAACAAAAATGTCAAAAATTAAATAATAAAACTTTTGGCTTACTTATAAAGCATGTACTTTTTATCATTCCTCTTTGAAATAAAGTTCTCAAGTTAATCTTTTTCAGGAAAATATACAAAACACTCTAATTTGAACAAAGTTGTAAAAAACATTTCACAGAAAAATTGTCTGGGCAAAAGGGAACTAGTAAACATTTTAATCTTAAATTTGAATTTTTATTTATTTATTTTTGGGCTACACCTCGCTATGCTCAGAAATTGCTCCTGCTATGCTTGGGGACCATATGGAATGCTAGGGATTGAACCTGGTCCATTCTGGGTCGTCCATGTGCAAGGCAAATGCCCTACCACTGTGCTATCACTCTAGCCAAAACTGAATTTTTAAAGACCTTAAATGACCAAATGAACCTGGGTCCATTCTGAGTTGCTCATGTGCAAGGCAAATGCCCTACCACTGTGCTATCACTCCAGCCGAAACTGAACTTTTAAAGACAATAAGTGACCAAATGATTGCACTAACATCTCAACACGCTACTCATATGCCTTTTATTTACACTGACTATAGACAGTGGGTAGAGATGAAATTGTCTACTAAGGGAAAAGAACTGTCAAAAAATAGTCATGTGCCGGCGTGGTGGTGCTAGAGGTAAGGTGTCTGCCTTGCCAGTGCTAGCCTAGGACAGACTGCGGTTCGATCCCCGGGGTCCCATATGGTCCCCCAAGCCGGGAGTGACTTCTGAGCGCATAGCCAGGAGTAACCCGTGAGCATCACTGGGTGTGGCCCAAAAAACAAAACAAAAAAAAAAACTAAAAAAGTGAGAGGGGCCGGGCGGTGGCGCTAAAGGTAAGGTGCCTGCCTTGCCTGCGCTAGCCTTGGAAGGACCGCGGTTCGATCCCCAGGTGTCCCATATGGTCCCCCAAGCCAGGAGCAACTTCTGAGCACATAGCCAGGAGTAACCCCTGAGCGTTAGCGGGTGTGGCCCAAAAACCAAAAAGAAAAAAAAAAAGTCATGTGGTAGCTCCTTATTTGAGACAGATGCAACTGTATCTCCACTTTGCATAATATTCCAAAATCAATCCATATGTATTAAAAACCTGAATGTGATAGGCAAAACTTTGAAACTTTTGAAGGAAAAATCAAGTTTTTATTTTAATGGGTTTGAGATAGCCAGTATTTAAACCAGAAATTAAAGGTAAACATAAAGGATAATCATCAACATCATTATCATAATAATATAGTTGACTGCATGGGGCCAGAGAAATAGTGAGCAGAGTAATTGCCATATAAACCCCTAAGCATTGGCAGGAGTGATCACTAAGCCAAGAGTAATCCCTGAGCACTTCCCCTGGTGGCCCCAAAACAAAAACAGTAACAATAACTATCAAAAAAACCCAAACAAAAAAATCAAACCAAAGGGTCGGAGCAATAGCATAGCAGTAGGGCGTTTGTCCTGTATGTGGCTGACCTAGGACAGACGTCGGTTGGATCCTGGCATCCCATATGGTCTCCCAAGCAGGAGCAATTTCTGGGTGCAGAGCCAGGAGTAACCCCTGAGCATCACCAGGTATGGGCCCCCCCAAAAAAAACTACAATCAAACAAAAACCCCCAATGATACAGATGATTACATCGAAATGTATAACAAACTTTTAATAAAACAATAACTTTACTGTTATTTTATAGTAGTCAATTTTCAAGCACAACACTTTATAGAAATATATAGGTTATGAACATGGAAAAAGAATTACCACACTTGTTGCCAGTATTGTGTCTACAATATATAAAAAAATTTCAGGGGCTGGAGCACCATGAACCATGTTATGCTAGGGATCAAACCCCAGGTTGGCCCCATACAAGGCAAACACCTTTCCTGCTGTACTATTACTCTAGACCCAACCACAAGCTTTTTAAATGATATAATTTAAAATTGGGCCTTATTTTGAATTATGATCTTTGGTATTTTAATCTATTCCTCTAAACTCTGTCCTTTAATAAATGATATATACTACATATAATGTGCAATATCTATACAAAACTACTAACATTCATTTTTACAAAATAGCTATGCTTCACATATTTTCTTTGTTATTAAAGGGAAATAGTAGAGGAAAATGTGATGTTTTTATTAGTAATGTGAAATCTTGATTTTTTTTGTCATGCTATGTTAAAAAAGTCTTCACACTACTTATCAGTTTTCTAGCCCAGAAAATATTCTCTGACAAGATTAAAAATAACAGGAGCTGGAAAGATAGTACAGACCATAAGGTGTTTGTCTTATAGGCAGCTAACCCTAATTTGAATCTTTAGCACAGGTCCCAAAAGCATTATAGGGGTCATTCCTGAGGACAGACAGAGTCAGGTAAAGCTCTTGAGCACTTCTTTTTGTTTGTTTTGGGTTAATAGCTGGTGGCACTCAGGGGTTACTCCTGGCTCTTGAAACCACTCAGAAACCACTCTTGGTAGAATTGGGAGACCAAATGGGATGCCAGGGATGGAACCAGGTCAGCTTTATGCAAGGTAAACACAATACCCACACTCCCGCACCTCCTTGAGCATTTCTTGATGTGGCCAAATTCCCTTCCCCTGCCCATTACATAAGAATAATTATATATCCTTTCAGAAATTCATTAAAAAAAATTTTTTTTTGGTTCACATCTGGCAGCACTCAAGGGTTACTCCTGACTCTGCATTCAGAAATGACTCTCCTGGCAGGCCCATATGGGATGCTGGTGCTGGAGATTGAATCCAGGTCCGCCACATGCAAGGCAAATGCCCTACCCTTGTGCTATTGCCTCCAACCCAAAATTCTTAGTCTAAAGAGATGACTCGGACATTTAGGTTGCAAGATACATTTCAGTTATTCAATATGATAATATTCATGTGAATGCTATAATACAGTAAAACTTTTTCTTTGTTGTTTATTTTGTTTTTCAGGCCACACCTGTTTGATGCTCAGGGGTTACTCCTGGCTAAGCGCTCAGAAATCGCCCCTGGCTTGGGGGGACCATAGGGGATGCTGGGGGAATCGAACCCCGGTCCTTAGCTAGTGCTTGCAAGGCAGACACCTTACCTCTAGCGGTACCTCGCCGGCCCCAATAAAGTAAAACTTAATGGTAATAAGAATGGTTACTTATACAATTAGCCAGTTTCATTTAAAAACTTAAGTTACATCAAATTGTAGGTTTTTTTGTGGTTTATTTCTGGGTCATATCCAGCAATACTCCAGAGGTGCTCCAGATTCTGCATTTAGGAATTACTCTTGGTGGTGCTCAGGGTACCATAAAGAATGCCAAGATAGCTATGAGCAAAGAAAACATCCTACACTCTGTGCTATCACTCCAGACTGAATTAAAAAATTTTAAGTATATAACATTTAATTATATAGTTAATTTTGAATCTAATTAAACAACTGTATAGATTTCATTATGATCATCATCAAAACTCTACAAGCTTAATTTTTGTTTCGGTTTTCACTTTAGCCAACTCTAAATTTGTTACACATTACTGAAAATAGTGAATAAGTGAAAAATAGTGAAAAATAGTTATTTTAGCTTTTCACTTAAACTCAAACTCTTAAGTTTGCTTAGACCTTAGAAAAAAACTTTTGTAGCCCTTTTCAATATTTTTTTGTTTTGTTTTAAACAGAAAGGGTGAATAGTTAGATGAAACCCAGCTATTAACCCAAAACAAAGTCTTTCCCACAATTTCCATTTTCCTTTTCACTAGCCCTTTAATATGTAAAAGTCCAACTGGATTTTATTCCATCCTCCCCAGCCCTGGTGAATTTTATATTGAGAATAGAGAAAATCATCATCCTGGGGTTGGAAAAATAGAGTGTGGAGTGATGTTACAAAGTGTCAGATTTATTTTACAAGAAGGTACCTTTTTGAGAGGCAGAGTCTGAATCCATTCCATGGAGTTCACATCGAAAACATCAACTGCATTTTCACTATACACTGAGAGATAGGGTGCATTGTAACCTGGGAGAAGGGAAAGAGGAAACACCAGGATGAGGACTTTTGATTATTAGCTCATGATATTTTGAAAGATTTATGCTAAAAAAACATGTTTATGAAAACCTACTAAGATCCTGAGAGTAAATTTTATGAGGTAAAAGGAAAACAATACTTATATGAAGAATGGACATTCCAGCAGTCAAATTTTATACCATAATCAGAAATCTCTGTTAATTCTAAGGGTACAAAGGTCCCTCCTTTCCCTAAACAGAAGATGTGAAGGAAGGATTCCCTTTACATTTGAAAGTATTTGATTCCAGTTGACAGTGAAGCAAACTTAGAAAAAGTAAAGATACAAAATACCTGGCACAGTCTGAAAATTCCAGCAGATGTTTAATATACACTAACTGAACAAATGAACATCATCAACTAGTGAAAAGCAAGGAGATTAAATGCTTAACTTCAATTAAACTCACAAATTAAATTATTAGCAGAGCTAATAATAAGTCATATGTAAAAGTCATATATTTCCAATTCTTTCTCCATATCAGAAATAATACTTTGAATTAAAAAAAAATTTTTTAAGATGGAAAGCTCCAAAGCAGTGCACAGTGGACCTAGGAGTCAATTCCTGCAGTACTCTAGGCTGGGTAGTTTAATGTGGGCTCTGCAATATGGTGCTGCTCAGACCCAGAGTTGCTGAGATCACTAGAGTTATCAGAAGCCTTAATGGAAGCTCTAGCCCTGTGGAGCTGGGGTTATATGATGTCTGGATCTCAACTTGGGTTTCAGCATATATAAGGCCATGCCATGCCATTCCATGCTTTTGATGGCTGAACTATCTCCCTAGCTCCAAAACTAGAATTATCTAACCAGACTGCAAAATAACATTCATTCTAAATATGATGTCATGCTAAATATTTACTAAACATTTCAGAAGAAACAATTTCAACCTGGATGGGTAGAATTAGAAGTAATTTTCTTTTGCTCTTTTAATCTAGAGCATGTAATTTTTCTGTCATGAGCATGCCTGGTACTCCTAAAGTTATTACACTGAAACTTTAAACTTGACTCTACTAAATGAACTCATCAGTCTTCCTACCCTTATTATACTGGAAGATATTTCATGCTTTCTTTCCCAAGATTTTTTTCCCAGTGGATTCTAAAAATTTATCCTCTCTAGCTTTAAGGAACTAAATCTATTTCCAATGTTCACCACATAATTTTTTCCTACTTTCCAAGGAGCTAATTCCTTTTGGTATTTAAACATATTCAAGTTATCTTCTACAAAAAACTTTGTTTGGGGACCAAACCCAGCGGTGCTCAGGGGTTACTCCTAATCTAGGGATATTCTTAGATTTCCTACTCAGAAATCATTCCTGGCAGGCCTGGTGGGCCATAAAGGATGTCATGGATTGAACCTGTGTAGCTGTGTGCAAGGCAAAAATGCCCTACATGCTTTGCTATTGCTTTGACTCCCTCCAAAAACTTTTTTTTTTTTTTTTTTGAGTTTTTGGATCATACCCAGCAGCATTCAGGGTTACTCCTGGCTCTGTGCTCAGAAGTCATTCCTGGCAAGCTCAGAGGACCATATGGAATACTGGGATCGAACCTGCATCCATCCTGGATCAACTGTGTGCAAGGCAAACACTATACCAGTATGCTATTGCTCTGGTCCAAAAATATTTTTTATAAGACAATATAAGACAAAAAAAATATTTTTTCTAAGTAGTTTTTATAGAATTCTGTATATGCTTCTATCATCATACTCCTTGTAATCTACTGCAACTTCATGTTTTGTCATGAATCTGTTTTACTTCAACTCTATATTGTACAGGGGTAAGTTTTTTCATTATTAGCACTTATAATAGTCACATAAATATTTGTAATTTATTAATGTCTTAATATTTCTTGGAAGAGTAGAATAAGAAAGTTTAAAATAGCTACCTATTATAAGTTTAAAATATCTACCTAAGAAAGGAAAAATGAGTAACATTTTTAAGAGATGGTATAGTATACTTTTAAATAACCTGATTAAATAATTCATGTAGTAATTATTTCTAAAGAATAAGCTTTTAGACTGATATTCAACAAGCACTATACTTTGGGGAACCATAAAGATAACTACGCTATGATCATTCCAATATACAACAGTGAAAAAATCCTTAAATAAAATACTCTATAAAAAACTAGCTTTAATTATGTGCACAGAAATAACATAACTTAATTTTAGGAAAACCTTAAGTACACCTTAGAAATAGAACTTATTAGGAGTAATGCATTCATATAGGACAGTGGAATAAAAATGAGACAGAGAAGACTATTAAAAGTAAGAAAATCTTACAACAAGAAGAAGGATTTGCTGGCCACATCAGTTCCTGTTGTCTGGATCTCCGGCCCTGGCAGTCAGTGTAGATCCCAATGCTGTTAAAACACAGCAGGTATTCTTTACTGGAGATCTCAACTGCACAGATGGCATCCATTGGCTGATGTGCGATAAATGACAGTGTGTGGTCATTTGAATGCAGCATACTGGATGGATTTCCTTCTCCATTCAAAGGATACCTAAGGAATCCTGACTGGAAACCCACACAGAGTTGATCACTGAAGATGGCCATCCACTGGACATTATATGGGACTTGAATTTCCTTAAATTTTCTGTGACGGGTCTTGCTCTGAAATAGTTCGTAACAGAGGACCTGCCTTTTCATGGCCACACACAGGCAAGTGAGTGTTCCATGATGTAGTTTTCCAGATGTTATAGTCTGACAGCCTTTAGTTTCTGCCAGCTTATAAAAGTCAGTCTCACGCCCATCCAAAGCTGACATAGAAAAAAGTCGTACATGACGATTTCGTCCTGAGATCACAGCGACAAGCTGATCACTTGGAATGAGTTCGATTTGATGAATCTTCTTGTTGTCACCAACTCTAATAATTTCTGTGCAAAGCAGTAATAATGTGCTGAATACAATTGTAGTTAACTAGTCATATCTCAATTATATAAAAAAGGTGGTATACCAACTTATAATAAAGATACATACAAAGAAGAAAGATCAGAAATCAAATGGAGACATGATTATTATCACTATTATTATAAGATAATCTAATCTGCCTATATAGTAAGACACTAATAATTTCAGCACTAAGATTTCTTTTTTTGTTTTGTTTTGTTTTTGGGTCACAAAAAGTAGTGCTCAGAGATTACTTGTGGCTCTGCAATCAGTAATTACTACTTGTGGTATTGGTGAATGTATGGTATGACGGGTATCAAACTCAGGTCTGCCACATGCAAAGAGCTTTAAACCAATGTACTAGCACTCTGGCCGCAGCACTAGATCCTGGAAGTCAAGGCAAAGAGTTTGTATGTGGTATCTTCAAGAAAAATATTTTTATTGGTACTAAATTCTAAGAAACTTTACCCGAAGTTTCTTATTATTGAAAACACAGTAACTCATATTAACTAAAGATATAAATAAAATTAAATGACTCAAGAGGGGTTAGAGTGATAGTACAATGAGCAGAACATTTGCCTTGCACGTGGCCAATCTGGATTTAATTCCTGGCATTCCATGTGGCCCCCTGAATTCATGAGTATGGAGCAAGGGTAACCCCTGATCACTGCTGGCTGTATTTCCCCTCTCCCCAAATAAAGAAACCAATAAAAGAAAGAAAAAGAATTGACACAAGAAAAACAATATGCATTTGAAACTTTCAGTACATAGGAGAAAAAGGGTCAGGAGGGTTAATAAAAGTTTACTAATTATCTTTTGACTTATAAATATTAAATTATGGAATCTTGAATTTATAGACAAAATAAAATAAATCTCACTCTTTTTAGAAACTTCAATATGGAATTTAGAATTTTCTAATGAAATATAGTTCTAAATCATTCCACAGCAAATTAAGTTTTCTCTTACCATCTTTGGTGACATGCACAACAAATAAACCTTCTTCATTCCCCAAAGCTATTCTTTCATGATCTGTATAAGACATAGATATGAAACATTTTAAAATGGGTAAAAATATCCTCTGTAAAACCCGTAGAATAAAACATAAAGAAATCTACTACGGGACAAAAGTGATAGTACAATAGGCAGGGTGCTTGCTCTGAATGTGATTAATCCCAGTTCATGTCCCAACACCCATATAGATCCCTGAGCCATGAAAGGAATGATTCCTGAAAAGAAACAATTTGTAATTATTAAATTTTCTTCCAGACAGAGTAGCATATATGATCTCAGATCTTCTTAACTAGAACAATCATTAAAATAATCCATATTAATATTTACAAAAGGAAGCAAATCTTGATTCAATAAAAACGTGTCTCGGATTCAGTTTCTTTCCTTATTTTTGTAGTCAAAAATTGTGAATGCTATTTAAATTTTCATTTAAATTTCATTTAAATAGAAAATAATGAAAGAGGTGGATGTCTACTTAAGAATATGGTAAAAATGTAAAGTTCTAGGTGCAAAAGCTGCCATTTGTTGAGGGATTTTCCTATGAATGACACTTGTATATTACAAAGTTTACCTTAATCTTCCCAATAACCTATTTAAAAGAGTCTACACTTACAGAGAAAACCTGTACTTTTAAGAAATTAAAAACTTGTTTTAAGTCACACAAGTTTAAAATTGATTCAGGAATAGGTTAATTTTTAGCACTGTTCCTTTTGGGAAAGAAAGAAAGAAAGAAAGAATGGGAAGTATTTATTCTTGTTTACTGAAGGACAAACCTCGATTCATTCAATAAACATTTACTGAGCCTCTGAGATATGACATGATTAATATTGAGGACTCCTTAGATAAATGTCAGTTCTTCAGTATATTAATAAACAATTAATTAATAAGGCATATTAATAAATAATGATAATAAAATAACTTATAAATTCATACCTATGATTGCAGCTGTCTGGGTTGTTTTAATGAGTGGTAGAGTACTGTCATAAGCCTCTTTGGGAACATATACTGAACGGTCTCTGAATTTGTTTTTCTTCAAAATTTTCTGCAATTCACTCAGAACTCCCACCCACTTATTCTTCTCATTCTCACTATCTGCTAGCATCAGGATTGAGCATTTGTTACTGGACGCTGAGAGCTGCGAGGCTGTGATCTGTAACAAATAATCAAGATTCATGATATTAGAAAACTGATGCCCTTTAAGGCAGTTTTATGCTTATGATAGTTTAGCAATAGTCAACAAAATGAGCATTCATGAAATAATACCTTTAACAAGCCTAGTTATTCCTACTCAGAAGAACCATTTTTAGTATTATGATTTCACAATCAAGCAAAGATATCATTTTGTTACTATCACTTTTACTTTCTTTGCTATAACATTCCAAAATACTGTCATTAAAATGCAAATTGTATACTCATCTCATATAATATCAGCAACTGACATTTATTGAATAATTACTAAGAACAGGCACTGGTCAAGCATTTTACAAGTATTTAACCCTCTCAATATTTTAGATTTACCTCTCAGAAATATACCCATTACTTTCTTTTTTTTTTTCCTCTCTCTTTTTTCTAAATATTTTAGGTACATAGCAACATTGAATCAGGGGCATTCCCACCACAAATGTTGTCTTCCCTTCACCGCTTTGCCCAGCATGCATCCGATATCCCCCTCCTTTACCCCCTGGGCTGCTAGTATAAGTGGTCCCTCTGTGTCTAGCTTGTTGTAGAATGGCTATCGATTCTGTTGTCGTTGGCTTTAGATTTGGTGTTTAAGTCTGATAATTTTTTTTTTATTTCTACTTAATATTCATAAGACTGTTTGGTTTTGGTACCCTCCATTATTTCCCCCTCAATTTGTGAGGTGGAACAGAATGGTTCAATATATGTGGTTCTGTTTGAAGGAAAGAAAAAAAATAAAATGGGTCAAAAATCAAACAAGCAAAAAAGGGAGGAGTCCTTTTAGAGGCTATAAATATCAATTTAAGAGAAGAGAGGGAAAAAGAAAGAAAAACATAACAACAATACAAAAAAACAAACACACAAAAATAAATCAAACAAAAAACTTGAGGGGTCGGAGAGATAGCATAAAGGTAAGGTGTTTGCCTTGCATGCAGAAGGACAGCCGTTTGAATCCCTGCATCCCATATGGTCCCGCGAGCCTGCCAGGAGCGATTTCTGAGTGTAGAGCCAGGAGTAACCCCTGAGAGCTGCTGCCAGGTGTGACCCAAAAACCAAAACAAACAAACAAAAAACCCCAAAAACTAAAAACTTTAAAAGCACCACAGCAATAAAGACAATAATCACACAATAACCACGGTCCTGAAATAAAAAAAACAAAACAAAGCACGCACACACACACACACACACACACACACACACACACACACACACACACACACACACACACACACACACACACACACGGGGAAAAAAGCAAACAAACAACAATAACAAAACCAAAAATAATTAATTTGTGCTTCTCTCTCTCTCTCTCTCTCTCTCTTTTCTTTTTTTTTTGCATAGGCACAGTAAATATTGGGGAGATTAGAAAGGGAATTCCCTTGGCCTAAGAGATACAGGGTTTCTACGCATTTGAAGTATACTGTCACAGGAATAACTATTGGCTCCGTACATATTCTTTTACTCTCCCCTAGGTCCTTTTGTGGTGTCTAGAAATTTTCGCTCCATTGTGGAACTTTCTAACAATTATACAAATTATATTAAGAAGATCAGATTATGTGAGATAGTTTAAATAATAGTGATCATAATACAAATAGCACTCATAATTAGAATACAGTTAAATTATCTACACAAATCCCTTGTTGAAAGTAGCTTAAGCAGGGGCTGGAGAGATAGCATGGAAGTAGGGCATTTGCCTTGCATGCAGAAAGACGGTGGTTCGAATCCTGGCATCCCATATGGTACCCTGTGCCTGCCAGGAGCGATTTCTGAGCATAGAGCCAGGAGAAACACCTAAGCGCTGCCGGGTGTGACCCAAAAACCAAAACCAAAAAAAAAAGTAGCTTAAACATCAGTGCAAGAAAAATCCTACTATGCAAATCACTTGGAGGTGGGTTTCTGTAGGTTCTCTTTGTGGCAGGGAAGAAAATTAGCAGTTGCTGGTCTAGGAACAAGATAAAGTATCATGTTTGTCAGACCTTCCTTACATGCCAGAGTCATATGCACAATTTATTCAACATATAGACATAACATTAGGGCAGTAGTCCATTTTTTTAACCTTTTTTGTTGAATTTACCAATTCAAACTTGTGCTGTGGTAGAGAGCTGCCAAAGATGACTACCAATAATCCTTCCCATAGAATTCCACTTTTGTTAAAAAGTCTATTTTCTCTCCCCTTCAACTGATGCTGACTCATGACTTGATTCAATGAACAAGAGTACAGAGGGCTGTGATACCTGTTTCAGAACTAAATCTTAAATGCCAGGCAACTTCTTTTATTCTCCTGGAAGCCAGCCAGCCAGAGAACCCAGACACTGACTAGAGAAATTATGAAGAGATGCGCGCGTGCATACAATACACACACACACTCACTCACTCACTCACTCACTCACTCACTCACTCACTCACTCTCTCTCACACAAATGGATATGCCAACCCAATGGAAGCCAGCCAGCCAGAGAACCCAGACACTGACTAGAGAAATTATGAAGAGATGCGTGCGCATGCACTCTCTCTCTCTCTCTCTCTCTCTCTCTCTCTCTCTCTCTCTCTCTCTCTCTCTCTCACACACACACACACACACACACACACACTCACTCTCTCTCACACAAATGGATATGCCAACCCAATTAATAGCACACTGAGGCCTCAAATGGAAGAGCATAGTTATTCTGGATATTCCAGACTAAAAAGTTGTATGTAGTCACAGAACAACTTCAGTTAGCGAATAGCATAACAACTATACAGTTGTTTTTTTACCATACTGTGGTGAAAAATAAATCACTGCTGATTAAAGTAATTAAGTTTGGGAGGAGACTTATAAAGCAATAGAACTGAAACATGCATGATTATTTTGGGAATGTAATTTTTGTTTGTTTTTTTGGGTCACACACAGCGGTGTTCGGATTACTCCTGGTTCTGTGCTCAGAAATCGCCCCTGGCAGGCTCGGGAGACCATATGGAATGCCAGAAATCAAACTGGGGTCCATTCTGTGTTGGCCGTGTGCAACGCAAATGCTCTACTGTTGTGCTATCTCTCTGGCCCCAGGAATGAGATATCTAAAAGAAACCTCTATATTTCAAAACCTTGAAAAGTTCATATTAATTTCTAAGAGGTGGTGCTTATTTAAAAACTGAGCTCTGACTCAGGAAAATATTACCCAAGAGAAAAATTGTATTAAAAAATAAGCATTTCTGTTTTCTAAACATGTATCTGTATACACACAAATACATTCATGTATTATCTAAATAAAAAGGCAAAACACTCATTTAAATTCATGATAAAGTTATGAACACATTTATGTATCATCTAAATAAAGAGGAAAAACATACTCACTTAAATAATACATCATCAAATTATGAAAGACATACTTACTCTAAATATACAGGGTATATCTTTTCGACCTGCATGAATAACGTCAGAAGCCAAGACTGAATTTACAGAAAATTCTTCATCTCTGAAGGAAAAGTGAATATTAAAAGTGATAGGTAGCTCTGATTGGTTTGGGGGTATATCTCTAACACATAAAGCAAACCTCAAATTTTAATTGTATAAAACATTCAAATAGAAATTTTCAGGAATTTTTTTCTTTCCATTATGATATATTAACTGACAGTGCCTCAGAAATTTATCAGGAGAAAACACTTACAAGGTAGGAGAGGTAAAAATTACTGATAACCTACCTTTCAGAAGGACTCTAAGTTTGCATGTGAAACTGGTCTTTGAACCCTTGCAGGTTGCAGAGTCTCCAGCTACTTGGACCATCTGCCTCTCACTTCAGGAGCCCTGAACACAGCTCATCTATCATTATATTCTTGCTTTCCCTCTAACAGTATTACCTCCTAGTAAATTTACTCTTGTAATTTCCTTAATTTGGTTATTGGTATCATTATTATTTTGGTCTTATAAAATGTGACATCTTAGTTTAATTTTTAATTCTTCTCTCTCTATTCTTATATATAAATCCCTATAGCAGGCTATGCCAGATTTTCCTTGCTGTTTTGGGCAATTAATGGGGAACATAATATGTTTGAAAGCTATTCAAAAGGTTACTATGAACCACAGCTAGAGTGCTGGAGAAATACTTGTACCAAACATTTATATTTGGAGCCATTAAAGTAGAAGTGATGGTGATTGAAGCTAGCTAAGGAAGTAAATTAAGATCCTTCTCTAGAGAATGCTCAGTATATATAGGGTGAGATAAAGGGAGTATTCAAGGAAAATGGAATAAACGTGACAATGATACCAGAAATATTGAAAGGTTTAAGTAAACTTGAACATTTACTGATTCATTATAAAGTCCAAAATTTTGACTGATTTGGAGTCTTTCTTCACAATGGAATTATGTGAAACTTTTATGATACCTAAATGCCACACATCAGACCTTGAATATCTGAGCTGGGGCCACAGAGATGGCACAGCAGTGGGGCATTTGCCTTGCATGTGGCCGACCTGGGAGGGACCTGGTTCAATTTCCGGCATCCCATATGGTTCCCCAGCCTGGCAGGGGTGTTTTCTGAGTGCAGAGCTAGAATGACACCTGAGTGCTACCGGGTGTGGCCCAAAATCCAATCAATCAATCAGTCAGTAAAGTTAAAAAAAATATCTCAGCAATCTTTTATTTGGACTAGTGTATTAAAATACTAGTATATTCCTCTCACTTCCAGCACTAATACACTCACATTTATCAACTAATTTTCCTATAAGATAATATAATTTCAAAAAATAAATACCTTTCTTATTTTATGTTATAAAGGTACAAATAGTTTTCTTTTAGAAATCTTACCTCATGTCAATCACTTGACTGACTACAACACTGGGTTGAGAGACTTTTCCTTCAGCAATATCATACAGAAAGAGTTTGAAGTCACAAACAACAGCCAAAGCTCTTTGCCATCCTTTCTTCACTCCAGCTGGTTTAGGGATCTTAGTTTTAGAGATTAACAAACAAAAAAGACTCAAATTAGAATATATCTGAGATCCTTTAAATAGTCATAAACTGAAAGACTGGGGCCAGAGCGATAGCACAGAGGGCAGGCTTTCTGCCTTGCAAAAGCTGACCTGGGTTTGATCCCTGACAATCTCATATGGTCTCCAGAGGCTTCCAGGAGTGATTCCTGAGCACAGAGCCAAGAGTAACCTGAGCGTCGCTGGATGTGGCCCCCAAACAAAAAACATACTAAAAACTGAAAGCTAATAATAGAATAGATAATATTCATGCTATAAGTTTACTACTTTATTAGTAAAGTGCAGATAAATCAGATATTTATTAATAGTAACTGAGAAAAGGGCTGGAGTGATAGCACAAAGCAGGGCATTTGCCTTGCATGAGGCCAACCCAGGACAGGTCCAGATCCAACCCCCGGCATCCCATATGGTCCCCAGAGCCTTCCAGGAGCTATTTCTGAGCACAGAGCTAGGAGTAACCCTTGAGTGCTGCTGAGTGTGGCCCCAAATCCCCTGCTCCCAAAATCTGAGAAAATGTGAGCACTCTTTTTGTAAGACTGAATGATCTTTAAATGTGCCAGGGCTGCCATGCATGAGACTGGTTTGATCCTTCCTTTCCCTTTCCCTTTCCTTTTCCATTTTAATTTTCACTAGTAATTAAAGTAATACATATGTAAAAATGAAAGATTATTCAAATTATATATAAGATTATACCTTGATAATGTCTTATATTTCAAGAACATGTCACCTTCCCAGCAAGAAAACCAAGTGAAGGGGCTGGAGCGGTGGCACAAGCGGTAAGGCATCTGCCTTCTCTGTGTTAGCCTAGGATGGACCATGGTTCGATCCCCCAGTAACCCATATGTCCCCCAAGCCAGGCGTGATTTCTGAGCGCATAGCCAGGAGTAACCCCTGAGCGTCACCAAATGTGCTCCCCCCAAAAAAGAAAAGAAAACCAAGTGCAAAGACTAATTTGTGAAAATTAAAATATTTTCTTATTATAAAACAAAACCAGAAAATGTGATTTTTGTAACATATTTTCAGGTTTTGCTTAAAGATTATAATTTAAAAATTATTTCGAAGTCAAATTATTAAATATTAAACACTAAAAAAATTAAACACTTAATTTTCTGTAAAAGTCTGTTTGTAAGATGACTTAAATTTACTGTAACTCATAAACAAACCTTAGAAGATTCATCTAAACTTATACTTACCCTGACATGACCTTCATATGCTGTTCCTATCCCCTTCTGTGGATCTATACCCAAGGGGCCTTTTGTCTGCTCAGGAGGAACTGGACAAGTTGTAGGAGCTTTGTTTACACACGTTATATGACATGAAAATCCACACACTTTGGGAAGAAACAAAATGTAATAAAAAATTTTTTTACCAAAAAGAAATATATTGAATACTCATTGTATATAAAATTTTTTTTACCAAAAAGAAATATATTGAATACTCATTGTATAAAAATTTTTTTTACCAAAAAGAAATATATTGAATACTCATTGTATATAGGTTACTATATTTGATGAACATTATATCTGATATTACTTTTAGCAGCTGATTTTAATTTAAGGAGCAGATTCAGTTGTTAAACAAGACTTTCAATGGGTTAAAAAAAGAATTTGAATGAGAAACAATTTTTATTATTGTAACATCATCATTCTGTGCTAACATTAATGATCAGATTAAAAAATATGTGTAACTTCATGAATATAAGTATGTTGGTTTAATTTTTGAATTACTAATTTCTAAAGTTATTTTTAAGTCCTCATCTTTTTTTTTGTTGTTGTTGTTTCATTTTTTGTTTTATTTTGAGGGGGTCACTCCCAGAAATGCTCAGAATTTCTGGCTCTGCACTAGAAATTGCTCCTGACAGGCACGGGGGACCATATGGGATGCCAGGATTCAAACCACCATCTGTCCTGGATTGGCTGCGTGCGAGGCAAACACCCTCCCACTGTGCTATCTCTCTGGCCTTTAAGTCCTCATCTTAATATAAGTAGGTATCTGTCTTCAATTTTCTCTTGAAGAAGCTGATAATGGATATTAAATGCGTGCAAAATTGGCAATCTAACCAACCATTCTTTTGATACAAAGAATTCTTCAAGGGTTTAAAAGGCATAAAATGTAATTTAGGAGTTATTGGGACTGGAGTGATAGTATAGAGCAGTGGTCCTCAAACTTTTTTTTTTTTTTGGTTTTTCGGGCCACACCCGTTTGATGCTCAGGGGTTACTCCTGGCTAAGCGCTCAGAAATCGCCCCTGGCTTGGGGGGACCATATGGGACGCCGGGGGATCGAACCGCGGTCCTGATCCTTGGCTAGCTCTTGTGAGGCAGACACCTTACCTCTAGCGCCACCTCGCCGGCCCCGGTCCTCAAACTTTTTAAACAGGGGGCCAGTTCACTGTCCTTCAGACTGTTGGAGGGCCAGATTATAGTAAAAACAAAAATTATGAACAAATTTCTATGCACACTGCATATATCTTATTTAGAAGTGAAGAAACAAAATGGGAATAAATACAATATGTGGCCTGTGGGCCAAAGTTTGAGGACCATTGGTATAGAGGATAGGACCTTTGCCTTGAATGCAGCTGACCAGAGTTTGATTCCCACAATCCCTTATGTCCCCCAAGCCACAACAGGAGTAATTTTTGAGTACATAGCCAGGAGTAGTTCCTGAGCATCACCAGGTATGACCCCCCAATAAAACAAAAGAAAGTGTGGGAGTTACTGATCGAATTGTACAGCATAATCACTAGATTTTATGCCCATTTTAGCATTAAAAAATGGGACTGACCATTTTGTGATCCCCTTTAATAATCTGATAATAAAGATCATTTGTTACTAACCTGTCTGATTATGCAATGAAAGGCTAAAAACCAATTTTTGGAGTTAAAAAAAGGTGCAATAATTATATGCAGTGAAGTATATATAGGTATATATGTATACATGCATACACACAACTATTAAGGTAATATTAATAGTGCTACTGAATACTTTCAGTTTTTCTGTAACAATTTAAGAAGTAAAATTATCTCTATTTAATGCCTCTGTGTATCCAGAATAATATGACTTCCTTGAGTCCACAATAGTAGTGATGAAATTCAAACCCAGGTAATCTGGTTCACAGCTTACACCTAGCTTCTACCAATATCACTATCAAACCTTTTATCTAAAACTCAGATGAGTATCACTGGATTTTCTAAAACTAAATGGTGAATAAAAATAAACTATCAGAGGCACAGTGTATAGTGTGTTTGCCTTGCACATGGCCAGCTCAGAGTTTGGCTCCATAAACCCATAGAGTCCCTTGAGTTAGGAGTACTCTTGGAGCAAATAAATGAGACTTTAAAATCACATTTTCTTATCATTCTTATTGTTTTGTTCTTACCTTCACAGGCACATCCCTGCCTTATCAAACCCACCATCAGGGAAGTACACTGATGACATTTAGTAGGAGTAGTAAAAGATTTGACAAAAAACTGATGAGTCTTGCGCTGCAAAACAAATTAAGAAAAAAATACAGTATTTTAAATATTTTCTACAATGTGAAGTTCTATGCCTGCTACCAACAACTACAAGTATTTTCTAAACAAGGAATAAATTTTTTAAAGTTATCACTATATCTTTAAATTATTTAGGCTGTTTAAATAATTTTACTAGGCAATAGAGCTAAATATGCTCAAATAAGAAGTCAAATGACAACTGTTTTTAAATGACATTTGAAAAATTTAATGAATCAAAATGAACTTTGAGAGATAGCAAATGAAACAGATCTAGGATCAAATGTCAAATTTATCTTTAATTGTACCAGTTTACAAACTTTAAAATTTATAAAATTCAAGATTTTAACAAATTATTCAATGCATTCTTTAATGAGGAATTGAGTGAAATTCTATATATTATACAAACAATGACATTCAATATGCTTGTTCTCAGGAAGAACAAGAGTAATTTAAAATTAATATCCTTGCAATAAATCATGCATTTTATTTTTGGGTATCAAAAACAATGATTAATAACAGACTAATAAATCTGTTTCCTCCCATGGACAGGGGTAGTAGTGTACTTGAATAGACAAACATAAACATTATTGCACAAACAGATGGTAGGGGCCAAAGTGATAGTACAGTGGATAGGGTCTTGGCTTTGCAAACAGTTGATCTAAGTTTGATCTTTGGCATACTGTATGGTCCCCCTAAGTCCACCAGGAATGATCCTTGAGTGTAGAGACAGGAGTAAGTCCTGAGTACTGCCAAGTGTGGCCCCAAAACAAGAAAACAGATGGCAGTCTGATATTTCTTACTGAAAACTCAGTTCTTAAAGTTCTCCTGGTTCTATTGACATAACAACCTGGCACAGGCCTCAGAAGAAAGGGCAGTTTTCATTCAACCCTGAACCAGGGAAGCCACCCACGAAACATCCAGGTTTGTCTATAACATCACCTGGAAGCAATCCTCTACCACAGAAGACCCTACTACTCCTCAGACATCGACCTGCTCAAAAGAGACTTCCCTTAACTCTGAGAAGACTTAACAACAGCAACGACCTGCTTACAGGACAGGGCTCTCTGCATTGCCGTTTAATGGTGAGGTGAAACGAGAGATGCTCCACATCCTGACTTCAAAGTAGGATATGCAGATTTCAGGATATTTAATACAGAAACATGATACCAAGAACAGAGACTGTGAAAATTAAAAGTGTGTTGGCACTACAGACAATGTCTTGGAATGGACGATCTAGCTTTCCTGGAGCCTAGAGCTGGTCTTATGCCAGGAAACTTCAGGGGTCGGGTCTCTTTGTATTTAGGCCAAGGTTATTCTTTTCCATTCCCATCATATTTTGGTGGGCCTATGCAAACAACAATTGCCACTCTAACACTGTTTTTACTGTGCTTCTTTGTCTCTAATCCTTAAAAAAAAAACCACTTAAAATTTGAGGTTAACTTAGGGTAATATGCATGTACATGGAAATGTAAAAAATACTATGCCTCTAATGTTTAAGAAGTTATGTAAGTTTTATGGCTTTAGATTGCCTTGTGTGCTGTTAAGAAATATTATAATGTGTTACAATCTGGGGACTTGAGGGACAAAGTAATTGTACATGGATTCTGTTTTATTTATTTTAATGTTCTTTGGCTGAAAGTTCAAAGTTAAGATATCAGCAAGGGGACTTCTTCTGAGAATTATGTTATGGGTGATTGTCCTTCCACTGTAACTTTACCTTGTCCTCTTTCTTTGCATCTTTGTTCTCATAATTAAAAAAAAATAAAAAAAATGAGTAATAAATACAAAATTCTATTAAAAAAAAGTTCTCCAGGTTCTGTCTGATATATTTGGTTGTCAACCAATGTAGACTTTAACTCTTCATCTACTCCTTTCTTCTTTAAATTAAGTCCTATCAAGTTTTTTTTTTTTTTTTTGGTTTATGGGCCACACCCGTTTGACGCTCAGGGGTTACTCCTGGCTATGTGCTCAGAAATCGCCCCTGGCTTGGGGGGGACCATATGGGACGCCGGGGGATCGAACCGCGGTCTGTTCCTTGGTAGCGCTTACAAGGCAGACACCTTATCTCCAGCGCCACCTTCCCGGCCCCAGTCCTATCAAGTTTTAATAATAAAACCCAATGATCAATATTCCACTCTAATTTAGAAGCTAATTACTCAAATTCCTCTGGGTTTCACTTTGACTTCCATAACAGAATCTATAGCAAAGGGAGGTTAAATGAGCATTAATGTAAGCAAAGCACTTGCACATAGTATGCCTTCAAAAATGTTATTTCCAAAACAGATTGACCAATTATTTATATTCCAGTAATATGTGAATACTGGTAAGAAACTTATAAAATAGCATACTATCTCAATAAAACTTTAAAACTTACTTCATTAAAACACACTAACAAAAAACTAAAGAGGATACTCAAAAACTTAAAAATGTTGGTTAAAATACATTCTTAGGACTGGAGAGAGAGAGCACAATGGAAGATAACAAGCTTTGCTGGTAGAGCATTGAGTCTGATCCCTTGTTCTACCAGGAATATCCCTCAGAACAGCTGGGACCAGCATCTGAGCACCATGGATATGCTCCAAAAAGCAGAAATAAATTCTGCTCCTATCAACTAAGATGTGACTTACATACGACAAAAGAATCTTCAAGAAAAAAATCAAAAGAAGAAAACTGAACCAACCATCTTTTTATTATAATAGAACGATCTCGGAAAAGAATCAGGGTTCCTAATAGGAAGAGACTTCAAATAGCATTCATGAGCTCTGGTTATGCCTTAAATCATTTTACTCTGGAAGGCTCTCAGAAACACTGAACACTTCTTAAAGCAGCACTGAGGTTTCTCTCTATTTTTAATAGAACAAAGGAGATCTATACACTAACTCTTTAAAAGTTCCATCGTCAACTGAGTCCAATCAAGAAGCAGACATTGTGCCAATACTTAACATTCATCATTCCATTTAATGGAGATAATGGCCCTGAAAAGATATTAATTTGTTCCACAATTTAAGGAGATGAAGTGCAGAAAGATTTAGTAGAATCTTCATGGGTATAAAATGAATGGCAGTTAAAATTCAATCCTGAATCTGTCTGATTTTGCCATCATTTTGATAGCTAAAAAACATGTGAATATACTCCTACAATCTCTTCTGTTGTATGAAGTTGTAGTTGCTATGCATCTCATCTTCCAGCTTATTAATTCTGACCTCAGTAACTGTTACTCTGTTGGAGAGGTTTTCCAGCGAGTTTTTCATTTTGCCTATCAAGATTTTCGTCCTGTTATTTCAATTCAAAGTTTTCTGACTTCTATTTTCATATCCTCTTGATTCTTATTTGTGGTTCTTTCAATGGATCCATGCTTTCTTTGAGTTCTATGAGGATCCTCCATATTTCTTCTCTAAACTCCTTATCTGAGAGGCTAAATAGGTAGTCAGCACTCTTTGGGTCCTCAGAGCTGCCGTTTTCATTCTCTATGCATGGTGTTGGCCTGCATTGTTTCTCCAATGTCACGCTTGTAATGTGGTGTTTTCTACATGTTGTGATGGGGTTCACTGACAGGGAGATATGCATGGTCATGAAATTAAGCCCCTAAGCTCCTCTGGCTCCACCTTTGTGGAGGTTAGAAGGGGCAGCTAACCTCCATTGACGTGCCTTCTGTGAGCTCTTCTGGGTGGAATTGTTCCAGCGACAGTAGTGGCTGGTCAACCTTATGACTTATTTTAAATTCATGTCCTTTTGTTTTTCAAAAAAATTTTGCATTATCTAGCATAATTCAGATTGTATTCTTCCTTTTTAATTCCACTTTAACTTTTATGTTTATGTTTTTCGGATCTATCACTATCTCTCATTCTGTGGTTTATAGTTTATGTTCTGAGAAGAGAGATCATTTCAGTTTTCCAGTTCTAGAATATATTTATAGAAAAATAAGACAAAGTAAATCTTTGTGTTCATTTTCCTAGTGTTTTATTAATCCTACCTTAGTTTCTTTAATAAGTGTATTCAACTTGGTAACTTCTTTACAATACACCATCAACAACTGCTTCTTACAATAAGAGTTGAAAACATCGGGTATTGGGTAGGAGAGATAGTATAAAGGGTAGGTGTTTGCCTTTTATATAGTCAACCCAAATTCAATCTCCAGCATCATATATGGTCTCGAATCTGATATGAATGATTCATAAGTACAGAACAATAGTCCTGAGTACTGTTGAGTATGGTCAAAAAATGCAAAACCCAACAGTTCAAAACATTAAATTTAAGATTAAAGTGAAACAAACTTTATAAATCTACCTTTTGAAGTGATGATCACTTTCATTCATACATACAGAATTTCACCCCCAGGCTCTTATAATGGAACCAATAGCAAAAATCACAACAAATAAAAAAGCAGAGAAATCTGTCCCTCTATCTCTCCTTGTCCCCCTTCACTCTCGTAACAATAACACATTATGCTTATAACTAGATGGATACCTTTGGTGGCAAGCCAGTTGAACCAGGGCATCCTTTCTTCTTTAAGGTTGGTGTGTGAACTGGAAGAGGAGTACAATCTGCATTCTGAATCCATGGCAAAAAGGAAAATAAATGTTATAAAACACTCCATTTATTTTGAATATCAATACAAATAAATCAAAGTGAATAAAGTAAATAATCAGTAAGAAAAAACCTTACTGACACTAAAACTTCTTATAGTGTTGATAATTTAAATTTCTATTGACAGTCTCTACAAATGAGGTCTTTGCTCAATCAGCAAAATCATTTTTGTCTAGAAATTTAATAAATCTGAAAAATATAAATCCAGTAAACAAAATGTCATAGCATAAACAATGAGTATATAAATTTTCTGTCACTTGAAAATGCCATTTTTTCTAGAAGGCATATACATGAAAAAGTTTTCAGTATGATTATAGCAAAAGTATTACAAATTTTTTTTTTTTTGGTTTTTTTTGGCCACACCTGGTAACGCTCAAGGATTACTCCTGGCTATGTGCTCAGAAGTTGCTCCTGGCTTGGGGGACCATATGGGACGCCGGGGGATCAAACCATGGTCCGTCCAAGGCTTGCGCAGGCAAGGCAGGCACCTTACCTCTAGTGCCACCGCCCGGCTCCTACAATTTTTAATTGACTTTTTTTATACAGGATGCATTATACATATTCATGTATATATGAAACTCAATTATAGATATGTGTGTAGGAAGAAAGAAAAAGAGACATTCTGACTGATAAGTAAAAATTCTTCAGGAATTAGTTTAGAAAGAAAGTTATATATTTAATACTCTGGTTGAGAACTCACATACAAATTTATCTATCAGCCATATTTTCTTCTACAGAATTTATTCCAAGATTACTAATGAAAGAAAGCACAATTTATTTTACTGATAGACATATTTATCATCGTATAAAAGTGACATGAAGAATGACTTCCTTTATGATACTACGGAGGCAAGTAAGAGAAAAAAACTATTTCTGTTTACTGTTAATTATTTCAAAATAATAAGAAAGCATGATCACCTTTAAATCTGATATTATATAACCTTTTAAAGAAGGATATTTTATATGCATTTGGGACTTAAAATATAATTAGTTTGACCTTCTTAAAACTTTTGTTTGTTGAGTTTAACTTAATTTACCTTTAAATAGCTTGATATTGTTTTGAATCCAATATATAACCTAACATTTAAAAAGGAAATAAGAAAGATAAAAGGAAGAAACACTAAAGCCTATATGAGTTAGAAAAATGAATTCATAAGGAACAAAATTGTTATTAGAATTTACACAGAAAGCCCAAAAGGTTTTGGAATTAAAGGAATTGAAACAAGGTATATGGATACAAAAGAATCAGAATTTAAGAAGACTAACAATAAAAAAAACACTTCATTCAAAACAGCAAAAATTTTTTTTGATATATCTAAAACATATGGTACATACCTAAATAGCAAATAGAGTATACATTCTTTAAGAAAATAAGAAAGCTTTACTGGAACAAATATATAAAATTGTAATATATATGTTCCATAAAAATGCCAATTCCTGTCAGATAAATCTACAAAAGCAATTCCAATCAAAAGCCCTAAATGGAACTCGATAAATTATCCTAAAAATCAAAACTAATGGATTGAGAAGTGAAGAGAATGAGGTGATTGAAAATATCAGTTATTAGGAATAATTTTAGGACCAGAATAAGTAAGATAATGCAATGTTGGTGCAGCAGGGATAAATAAAAAAGAACAGTGGAAGAAAATATAGGACCCTCAAATAGAATGGCTGATGTAAAGAGGGAGAGCTTTAATACTAGGGGAAATACAGGAGACTTAGTGTCTTATTAAAAACAGAGAGATAAGAACCCCATTTCTTTTAAGGCATGACAGTATTTTTTAATTTCCAAACATTTTTGTTGTTGTTTTTTTTTGGGCCACACCCGGTGACCAGGGGTTACTCCTGGCTATGCACTCAGAAATCGCTCCTGGCTTGGGGGACCATATAGAACTCTGGGGATCAAATCGACGTCCTTCATAGGTCAGGCGTGTGCAAGGCAAATGCCCTACCACTGCGCTACCACTCTGGCCCCTGTAATAGCATTTAAAAATTTTTTTAGAGGAAACCATGAAACAATGTCATTAATTTTGTATTAAAAAGAATTATTTTTCAATATATAAAAAATTTAAGTCATAAATAAAAATACTGATAAAAAACGTTATCTTAAAAAACGACTGCAAGACAAATATACTGCAAATCAAATTTGAAAATAAGCCAGACAGTGCAGATAGCCAGTTAAGGATGAGTATTTAGAATACAAACAATTTATTAACAAAGCAGCAGGAAAAAAAATTCAATAGAACAATGAATAAAAGACACAAACACTCATATCACTGATGGTCATAAACATTTAACAAGATGCTGAACAGCACTTAAAACCAAAGTAAAACATATTAATATAAAGTACTACTCCATACCCCTCAAATTGGCAAAAGTTAATGTCTGATAAAACCACAGTTGACAAAGATGTGTGGAAATGGAAAATGCTCACACACTACCAATGAAAGTGAAGTTGGACAAACCAACTGTGGAAATAGTTCATGCTGTAAATGCAACAACACAACCCAGGAATTCCATTTTTAAGTATATATACTGATACTAAACAAACTGCACATTAGCAAAAGCAGATAGCTATTAGAATTTTCAATTCAAAACACTAAACTACAAAATTTAGAAAACAACCTGAATATTCAATGATAGAATGGATAGCTGTGACATACTCATGTAATTAAACATTATGCAAGTTATAATGAATGAGCCAAAGGAATGTATGTCTGTATGAGCAAACCTAAAAAGTGTGTTAAAGAAAATGTTATAGAAAAATATAGGTAACTCTTAAGTATGTATAATTTAAATATACATAAATGTAATATTTATAAATACAAATGCAATAAAACAGGTTAAACCAAGTTAGAAAAGATGCACCTCAATCTCAGGTGCTGAAATATGTGTGGGAAAAGAAAGGAAAATAGTAAAAGAAAGGTTTTTGGTGTATTTTCTTTCATTTCAAATTTGAAAAAAAGTAAGGCAAAACATATCTGTTTAATATGTGGATGGCAATTAAGTGCATATTTATTATATTATCACTGTTGTTACAGTAAAAAGATCAACTCAAAGTTGATTTTAAATGGTAATAATAAAAGCAAAGGGTGCCGGAGAGATAGCATAGAGGTAAGGCATTTGCCTTTCATGCAGAAGGTCAGTGGTTCGAATCCCAGCATCCCATATGGTCCCCTGTGCCTGCCAGGGGCTATTTCTGAGCAAAGGGTTTCATTAATTTAACAAGTCTGAAGTATCACAGATGACAGAACTAGATTTTAACTACAACTCACACTATTTGAAATAACTTTCTAAACTGGACTACTAGAACTCTACATAGCTCTAGAGATAAAATAAGAAGCAAAGGGGCTAAGTCAGAACTACAAGGCTGAGTGAATGATCAACTTCATCTTGAGGTAGGATGGCATCAATAAGTATATACATCCTTCTTGCTGAGAAAAAGACACTCTTGAGAAAAATTGCTTCTTGGCTGTTTAAAATCATTGACTGATATGAGGTGCAGATAAATATTCCTATTAGACTATTAAAAGGTATGAATTAGGCCAGGAATATAACTCAATGATGGAGTACATGCCTTGCATGTATGAGGCTCTGGGTTTAATCCCCAACCAACATCTCTTCCTTGTCCCCTAAAAAGACATGCCTAATGCTGATTTAGAAGTTAGAATAAACAATCTGGTTGCCATGCATGCCAATTTTCAGCTTTACTTATGTAGTACTTACAACATGTATATATAAATATACTTATAACATGTATCTATATACATGCCATGTCTTATTCGATAGAATTAAACTATAAGATTGGCACCTGGCACTGTCATGTTTCTACAAAGTATCTGATAATTCCAAACTGGTAAGTTTTTGTACTATACAATTACTAATGAAGACAATTACTACCTCTAATTTGATTTATTTTAAGTTTAATTTGGAGGGAAAATGTTTTACTTTATTACTGATCTCCAAAATACTATGGATTATTTACACAGTTTATTTCATTAAAATGAGTGATTTCATTTGTTTTGGCAGTTCTCTCTTTCCTGACACAAGTGTAAAGCTGAGGAGCAAGACTACTCCAATAAGGCACCTTCACTGGCTCAGCTTCACTAGATGTGGAAGGAGAGGTGGACTTTGACTGGATGTAAAACTTGACATTCTAATTCCATACATGTGTGCCCTCAGTCTAAGAAAATAAATTAGGAAAAAACAAAAACCCAAGAAATCATTTTTAAACAATGTGCAGCCTTTAGCAAATTTCTGTAAGGCATAACCATGAAATGAAACATTTCATGAGGAAAGATATTAACGAACTTTAATTTGAATATTTACATTAGGGATGTGTCATACAAAAGCAATCACTAGCTTTAATGTATATCAACGATTAAGATAACAGCAGTCAAAAAATGCTGTAATCTTCACTGCTCATTTTATTTTGAGCATTGATGTCAATAATATGTTCTTGTATTCCACGTGTATTCACATTTCACAAAATTAACTAAATGTGAAATAAGTATTAGAATATGAAGTTGGATAAGAATAAAATTTGGTCCTCTATTAGTGCTAGATAAAAGTGAATAAATGTACCTATAAGTTTTGAGACTGTCTCCAAAGTACAAATATTACATTCAGTTTTACCTTCCTAGCAAATATTTTTAAAAAAAATGAAGACTTGGATTAAAACTGCGCATAAAGAATCTTATAAGGTAGCGCAAATGGTAAGGCATGTGCCTTGCACGTGCTAGCCTAGAATAGAACGCAGTTTGACCCATATGGTATCCTCCAAGTCAGGAGCGATTTCTGAGCGCATAGCCAGGAGTAACCGCTGAGTATCACTGGGTGTGGCTGAAAAAAAAAAACAAAAAACAAAAAAAGAATCTTATAAGGGGCAGGAGAACTAGTACATGGGTTAAGGCATCAGGACTTGAAAGGCCAGTTATATATTAGAAATTATGTACTGTTTTAAAAACCTACAACTATTAAATTGAAGAATATCAGCTCCCTAGAGGAGAAACTATTATCATAAAGTGGAAAAGTGAGGCTATAATTCCTATTTCTTGAATTCAAACTCAGAACTACATTTGTTACTGCCTTGTAGGGAATATTCCTGTGTGAAGGACAATGATATGAATAAGTGTGGCTTTGTACTTTTGGATCAATGACATTAAACCCCACCACCAACTCTAAATGAAAAAAGCTTGCTACCAATAGTACTTAGTAAAATCTGCCAGCAGGCCTGCTCTTTGAAACATGTGAACACACATAAAGAGAGAAGAGAGTACCATTTATCTACTTTCTTGCACATAAACTGGGATGCAAATCCTAATGGAAGGGTTATATCATGAAAGTTTCAAATTTAAAAGGCAAGCCTTTCCCTGTGCTATTAAAAACATTATCAGCATTTTTCATGACACTGTTAATGTGACAATTTAATAATCTGTGATATCAATTAGTCACTCTTAAAAAAACAGACAATACTCAATTACTTCTGTTTAGAAAATTTTGTTTCTTCTAACAAAATAAAAATAGAAAACAACAGGTATGATAATAGAACAAAATTATTTTCTTGGCTAAATGAAGTAAAAACTCTTTATTCAGATTATATAACACTTAAATTAAAAGATAAACCTATACTAACGGAAATAGAGTAATGAAAATTGCCATACTAAATTTAGAGCTCTCTGGTTTTAAAATTTAAATAAATTACAGCATTCAAACAAAAATAAGTTTGTTTGTATTTTATTTTGTTTTTCTGTTTGTTTTGGTGACACTTGGGTTATTCCTGGCTATGTGCTCAGAAATTGCTCCTGGCTTGGGGGACCATATGGGACACTGGGGGATCGAACTGCGGTCAGTCCTAGCTTATCGCGTGCAAGACAGATGCCCCACTGCTTGTGCCACCTCTCCTTTAAAAAGGAGTAAAGGGATTTAGAGATAATACAGGGGTTAGGTGTTGGCCTTGCATGCAATTGACCCTAGCTTGATCCTCAGCATCATGTATAATCCCTTGAGCATACCAGGAGTGTTCCCTGAACACTGGGCTAAGAGCAAGCCCTGAGCACCAAAGGGTATGTAACAGTTTCCTCCCATTTAAAAAAAAAATGAAGTAACTACAAAGGAATACTATTTTGAGATCATATGAGTATGCCATTTACAAAATATTATGATTTAAAAAAAATAAATTGAAGTTAAAAAATACCACTGTTTTCCAACTAGCACAATAGTACTTGTGGTTAAGGCTCTTGCCTTCTAGGAAGCCACCCTGGGTTTGCTACTTGGTAAGAATTTCCTCAAAAGTGCCAGCATGTCAATTAAACCTTAATAACAAGATTTTAGTATCTAAAAACTATGCGGCACACATCGCATATCTTAATTGCGGACCTTACTGCGTGCCAGCTGCAAGGCCTTCACGTGCCACCACTGGCAAATGTGCCATAGATTCGCCATCGCGGTCATACATAATCTGATTGAAGCTTTAAAAGAATAAATTGAGACACTCATTTTTTTCTATTGACAAAAATGCTACTAGCATTTCATATCATTTATATTAAGATATTAACATAGTATTATACCAATATTCCTTATACTATAGTTAATTATATAACATATCTTTGTAAGTATTTATATTATAAATGTATTCATTTGTAGTGTTCAAACATAAAATTGTTTACTAGCAACAGATTCAAGGCCATTGCCATGAATGGTTATTTGTATCCTACTGGAACACACTGCTGTTCCCAGGGTCTGCTTAAGTTTCTCACTGTTCATGAAAGAGACATTTCGAAGGAACTACTGAAAAGTCACTACTTCTCCAATAATATCCCTCACACAAATTGCCACTGACAAGTGGATTTTTTTTCAAACTGCTAGATGCTTAACTGTAAAAAAAAAGGTGAGGGAAAACCTAAAAAAGAAACCTTACATATCACTAGGCTTTAGTTAAGTGTGGCTTATTTATATTCTTTACAATAAAGACAGACTTAAGAGTAGGGATCTTATGTCAGCTATGTCTCTAAATTATTTTTCACTTATTACAAAATTTATAGAAATGTTCTTGGTGGCCAAGGAACTAAGAAAGAAAATTGAGATAAATAATATTTAATAGATTTAATAATCTTGTTAAAAAATCAGGATCTTGAGCCCACTGAGTAGCCACCATGAGTAAAGCTCACCCCCTGGAGCTGAAAAAATTTATGAACAAGAAGTTATCACTGAATTTGAATGGTAGTAGACATGTCCAAGGAATATGTGAGAATTTGACCCATTTGTGAATCTCATGATCGATGAATGTATGGAGATGGCAACAAGTGGGCAGCAGAATAATACTGAAATGGTGATAATATGGGAAAATAGTATAATCATGTTAGAAGCCTTGGAACAAGTATAGACAGCGCTTGTTCAGAAGTCAAAATGCTTTCATATGTTCCCTTCATTGCATCTTTCTACTGATATAAATTTGGGTTGTGTATGTTTTCCTGAATGTTTTTAAGCACATTTTTATAACAGTCAAAATAAATCATCAGAGTTAGTAAAGGGCCCTTTAGTAAAGGGCCAGAATGATAGCACAGTGGGTAGGGTGTTTGTCTTGCATGTGGTTGACCTAGGTCTGATCCTGGCATCCCATGTGATCCCCAAGGTCTACCAGGAGTGATTCCTGAGCACAGAGCCAGACATAACTGGAACACAACTGGATGTAGCCCCCAACCAAAACAAAAATTTAGTCAATTCATAGACTGTTGATAAATTTTAATATAAATGGGGGATAGAAGATTTTCCTTCTAGGGGTTATATAACATAGATTAATATTTGATTCTCAATACCCAATTATTTTAACTCTATAAATATCCAAATTAAGAAAACAATTGAGTCAGCAATGTTTAATAAACTTCATTAATAAATGTAGTAACCGTTGAACTTCACTGTCTACTAGTATCTGAACTGCTCACTCATTAAACAGTAGTTTAAAAATTGTGTAGTAAAAAAAGTAAATAAAATTGTGTAGTATTAAGGTGAGTCATGTTTATTTTACAATTAACCCTTCATTGTAGCAGAAAATTAAGAACATAGGAAGCTGTGAGGCACCCACAACAGGTCCTCTATGAACTTCAAGAATTTCTTGAACTTTCCATATCTGAGAATCCTAGACTTAAGATGCTGATGAGTATCAATGACAATGAAGTTGACAGATGAAAGATAGAAAGTTTGCTTTATTAGTTTCCTTTTTATGTTAATATTTTACATTGCATATGAAAATCAGAGCAAACAATGTCAGCTAGCCCACTGATTCTCAATTGGAGATTTTGTGTTCTGTTTTATACTGGTGCTAGAATGGAAGGTAGTTAAAAAAAGATCTTTCAACAGCTAGATTTCCAAATTCTGGGCCTATCAGAATCTTGTAGGATAGATGGGAGCTAGTGTATTTCAGAGCAGGCCTTAGATAGGAAGATGTTTCAAGATGTTATATCAGAGGCTTACTTGAAGCCCAATTATTTTGTACTTCGTCAATTTCAGAGGTATAATAATTGTAATTATTATTATGAGTATAATTTTGTATCATCATTTTTACCCAATCAAAATGTAATAAAAAAGTAACCTTATAATTCTAATCGTTTGATGAAAAAAAATTTATATGATCATTCCTAAAGCTTTACGGCCAAAGCCAAAAAAGGAAAAAAGAAAATACAGAAAGCACAGTAGCAATAGCAGGAGCAGCAGCACACAGCATGCAATAAGTGTAATAATACATCACAAAAAAACATTAGCGTGTTCTGCAACCACGAGCAAATAGAATAAGAGATGGGCAGAAGACACCGGAACGGGCACACAAAGTGCAACAGTCTCTTACACGTCTGCCTTTGCTAGCTGGAGTACAGGACGGAGAGCGCTTCAACAAAGAAAGAATACCACATGTTACAAATACTTACACATATGTGATCATCCCCAATATCAGTACTGTATTAACAGACAATAGAAACATACATAAAAAGTCACACTTTGGGGTAGATTGAAAGTACACACATTTTCAGGAAAAAATGAAGGAAAGGACAGTAAAGATAATAGTTGCTCAGACTAGGTCTAAAATTTATGAAGACGAGTTCTCATTAAACTGCACAAACAGTGATCTTAGAAAAAAACACCATCCAATTTCATACCATTTCTTTTCTGGAAAGATTGGTAGAGGTAACTTGAGACAGGGAAAGACAAAAGAATCTAAATATTTTAATTTAATGGTGGCAAGCATGTAACTCATCTTGCTTCAGAAACTTCTACTCTTTTCAAAGATGGTTCTTGGAATCAGAGCTAAAAAGGAACTTCAGAAATACTTCATGGCTTAAAAGTTATTTCAGCAATCAACAATACTGTCCATCCTGACCAGATATTAGACTGTTAAAGAGAGATTTCACCTCATGTTAACAAGAAATTTGGAGAAAGTAACACTATTTAGAAAAAGTTAATAATTTTATCAATGGTTTCTACACTTGAAACTTGATACTTAAGCAGGTGTTTGCACACCTATTTCCTATATTGAATTCAACCTAATATTTACAAGATTTACAATGTGTCAAAGCACTTTTTTGTTTTGTTTTGGTTTTGGTTCATACCCTGAGATGCTCAGGGGTTACTCTTGGCTCTGCACTCAGGAATCACTCTTCATAGTGCTTAGGAATGCACTATCTTCCTTCTTTTCTTCCTGCCAACTTTATAACATTTACATTTTATTCCCTTTAAGAAATTTTAGTATTCATTTGAATTACAGAAAAGTAGAAGACTAATCTGGAGGAGAAGAGACACAGGAGAAAAGCTCTGAAGAAAGAGAAGGTAATATGAAGGCACTAGATTAAAGATGGTTAATGATGAATGATAAACAAAGAATACTTGATTTTGCAATTCTGCCTAATACTACTGTTACTTCTCTACACTTAAAAGTTCTAGCTGCAATTAAAATTTTAGATCTGTAACATAATTTTTCTAGACCAATAAGCTTAAAAAAAGAAGAGACAAGAATGACCAAAAAGATAATGTCTAAGGGTTAAGAATCAAAGTGAACTTAATATAAAACAGAGATCATGAAATTTATACATAAATAACAATTTTCACACAAAGAATAATTAATGTTTATTTTATCCCTTAAGAATACAAATACTGGTTGGAGCAACAGAGTAGGGTGCTTGCCTTGCATGTGGTTGAACTGGGTTCCATTCTTGGGAGTACATATAGTCCCTCGAGTCCTGCCAGGAATGACTCCTGAGCACACTAAGTCTTGAGCACAGCTGGGTGTCCCCCAGCCCACTCTCATAAGGAAACAAAATACCCAGGGTTGAAGAGATATATGCTCAAGTTAAGGCACCCACCAACAATGTACCCCACCAACCCTGATTTGAATCACCAAAACCACCTATGCTCTCCTGGTTAGGAATCATTCTTTTTTTTTAGGAATCATTCTTGAGCAAAGAGCCAGCAATAGCCTTAGCACTTTTGGGTGTTGCTCTGGTCAAATCCAAATTACCTAAGAGAAAGCTATAGAACTTGAATTATATATTAAATTTCATTCCCAAACAAGGAAAGACTAAATACTTTTCAAAATTTCATCCTCATGTTAAATTCTATCATTCTATATCGTGGCCATATGACTTTGATGCTGAAATGGGAAATAGATAATTACTCTGAGATGGCTGTCACAATATGAGCTACTAAAAAAAAAATGAGGTTTAAGCTATCAAATACAGATTAAGAAGCCAAAATATTGTTTTAAAATGAGTATATGCTTCCAAGCCTTCCCACTAAGAAATAATAATTTCCAAAGATTATGTGATTCAACAATTCAGAAGAAAAAAAAATAGTGATTAATATTGATGCTTGGGAGGCTGGGGAAATAGCACAGGGGTGAGGGAGAAAGCAAAGAATATCTAGTTCAATTAACCCTAGTTAGATCTGTGGCATAGCATGGCCCCACACAACACAGAATCAGCAGAGAACCTTTGGACACTTGCTATAAAACTAGCCAGTCAACCAGTGAAAATCAGGAATAACCTGTGGTCTAATGAATATTTTGGGAGATACCCTTTGTGCTACCCCCTATATATTATTCCTCCATACATTTTCTCTCTCTCTCTTTCTCTCTATATATACATACATATATATATAAAAGAATGAATGAAGATGTAAATTAAAGTGAAATTAAATTTATGAACAAAAAAGAAAGCTAAAGAGAATAAAAGAAGGACAGGGAGGGGCTGGAGAAATAGTACAGAATATAAAGTGCTTGCCTTGCATGCAGCTGGCTTGGATTCGATCCCTGAAACCCCATTATCATCCCCTAGACCTGCTAGGAGTGATCCCTGAGCAGAGTCAGGAGTAAGTCCTAGTACTGATGGATGTGTCCCCCACCTCTCAAAAAAAGAAGAACCAGTGTGCAGTAAGAAAAATCATAAAGAAATATTATAGTCTTAGAGATATTGTATCATTTAATTTTCAGTCAACCTTTTTTGTTTTATTTATTTATTTATTTTGTTTTTTGGGCCACACCTGGTGACGCTCAGGGGTTACTCCTGGCTATGCGTTCAGAAGTCGCTCCTGGCTTGGGGGACAATATGGGAGGCCAGGGGATCGAACAGCGGTCCGTCCTAGGCTAGGGCTAGCAAGGCAGACACCTTACCTCTAGCGCCACCGCACCGGCTCAGTCAACCTTTTTGACAGTACTATCATTAACTCTATTAGATCACAAATATGCCCAAATCATAAATCTCAAGGCAGAATTTTAGTCCACTTGTGTAGTGACAAGAACTGGAAGTAAGGAAGTGGGGAAATATGCCTTTTAGAAACTGAGCCTAAATTATTAGATTCAGCAGGTTTTAAGAACAACACAGTCCTTTGTACTTTAGTTTTTGCATGGCTATAGAATTTGGTTATGTTTGAACTGAATTTAAGCTGAGTAACAGCAGGTGAAGGATAAGAAATGGGGTGTCCTGGAGTGAAAGTGCAAAATCAGCTTCCAGGGCTGGAGTGGTGGTGCAAGCAGTAAGGTGTCTGCATGATTCGATCCCTTAGTGTCCCATACAGTCCCTCAACCCAGGAGCGATTTCTGAACGCATAGTCAGGAGTAACCCCTGAGCGTCACTGGGTGTGGCCAAAAAAACGAAACAAAACAAAACATTAGTCTCCACAGCAGGGGGTGGTATTGGAGTAACACTGACTACTGAAACTAGAATGGACCTCATGAGGTGTTCATTTCTGCAGACTTTTCTGCTGAGAAAAAGCTAACCCACCTGATAAAATCCACACAACTATACTTAACATTGAAGAGTTTTGTGGGAGAAAAGGGATTAATGGAAAATTTAGAAAGAAAAGTGGGAATGCTTTTCTCATGGAAAGAACAATTATGAGAACTTTAGTCGAACGTTCTTCCAATTCTGTTTGAGGTAAATTATACTGTATGTAAAAACTTGGCTGATATTTACAGTAGATTATAGCATAACATATACCATTAAGAAAATTGCTTCTTCTTTCTTTCTCCTTTCTTTCTTTCTTTCTTTCTTTCTTTCTCTTCTTTCTTTCTTTCTTTCTTTCTTTTTCCTTTCTTTCTTTCTTTCTTTCTTTCTTTTCCTTTCTTTCTTTCTTCTTTCTTTCTTTCTTTCTTTCTTTCTTTCTTTCTTTCTTTCTTTCTTTAAAAAAAAAAAAAAAGAAAATTGCTTCTGGGGCCGGCAAGGTGGCGCTAGAGGTAAGGTGTCTGCCTTGCAAGCGCTAGCCAAGGAAAGGACCATGGTTCGATCCCCGGCGTCCCATATGGTCCCCCCAAGCCAGGGGCAATTTCTGAGCTCATAGCCAGGAGTAACCCCTGAGCATCTAACGGGTGTGGCCCGAAAAACCAAAAAAAAAAAAAAAATTGCTTCTGCACGACACTGAGGAATTAGTCTATTTTTTGTTTTAAAAATTAATTTAAAAACTGTTACATTTTTCTTTGAAAATCATAATTTTATTTAAAACACAAAGACTAAAACATTTAAGAAGTTCTCCTACCTTACTTCAAAAACAATTCTATACACAACATTTCACTTGACCCCACTATATTCTTCATTACTAAAAGACTGAATGTTCAACAGGATAATGAAATTCCACATGAGAAGAATTACTGTGCTATCTAATATGGAAGAAAATGTATATCAGGTAGTTCTATAAAGAGAATTGAATGATATTCATTAGACACTTCTTAGTCTATAAAAACTCTATGTATATAAGAGCAAATTATAACTTGTAGTATATATTAATACTATGTTAATCAATTAATATAGTATTAATATTATAATATATTATTAATATACATTAATTTGTAGTATAAATAGTATCTAAGTCAATAACATTCTATTATTAAAAGGTAATTTTGTTGGCATTAAAAATGATCTTGCTATGATAAAATCTACTTGAAGACTTCATTTAAGATGTCACTGATTATAACAATGAAAGTTCACATCTAACACAGAAATTCAATTGTAAAATAAAGAAAATGGGATTGTAGTTTAGAAAATACCAGAAAAATAAAAAATAAACAATATTTATAAACCTTCAGAGTCATAATTACAAATGAGCATATTCTAGTCTTTAGACTGTTGCTAGAAATGTAAATGTACACCTTCTGATGGCCAAAGTACTTTTCAAAGTACATTTTAAATTTACTATGTTTAATAGTGACAAACTCATATTTAAGAAAGAATTTTGCTTCACAAATGATCAAGTGTAATTATTTCTAAAACTGCATTACGAGGCAAATTCTCCATATTAATTCACTGATCTCTTTTACTGAAGGATGCATTGGTTTGAAAAATCAAAGACTTACGTCATCCAAAAAATCAATCAGTGAAGATGAGGAAGAAGAAAAGGAATCCTATTTAACGAATACAGCAATAAAAAAATAGAAAATATGGATGAAGCAATTTAATAAGAATAAATCAAAAGTTTGTACGACAATTGAAAGGCAAATGACATTAATCCAAATAAATAAAAATGTTAAAGCAGTCAATTATTGTTAAGAAACTTAAATCTCTTTACTTCTTAAAAATGATTCTTCCCCCACAAATGAAACACAATTTACATGTAATTAAAAATGTAATAAAATGAACATCATGGCAAATAATAATTTTTGAAGTTAATCATTCAAAGCAAGCAACAGATCTTTGCCTCTAATTGCTTTTATATCTAGAGTGGGAGGTCTCTATGACTGAGCATTTGGAAACAACTATTTCCAGCTATATATACAGTGTCTCCCACAAAGATGCGGTCATGTATTAAAACAAGCATATAATTACTAATAAACTTTCAAAGAATCATAGTCATATAATCATTTCATTATTATGAAATCTCTATTTTATATTATTACTCCTACTCCTCTTAGACTATTACACCATTGTATATGGTTTTTTTTTTGTTTTTTTTTTTTTGCACTTGGTGATACTCAGGAGTTACAACTGGCTCTGTGCTCGGAAATCGCTCCTCGCAGGATCAGGGGGCCATTTGGGATGCCGGGATTCAAATCATCTTCGGTCCTGGATTGGCCTCTTGCAAGGCAAACTCCTTACCGCTGTGCCATCTCTCAGGCCTCACTATTATATACTTCTTAACAAAAAGTATTTTTTTTTTTTTTTTTTTTTGTTTTTAGGGTCACAACCCGGTGGTGCTCAGGATTAGTCCTGGCTGTCTGCTCAGAAATAGCTCCTGGCAGGCACGGGGGACCCTATGGAACACCGGGATTCAAACCAACCACCTTTGGTCCTGGATCGGCTGCTTGCAAGGCAAATGCCGCTGTGCTATCTCTCCGGGCCCAACAAAAAGTATTCTTTTGGGGACTAAGAGATAGTTAATGGGCTAAACACAGACTTTGCATGCAAGAGGTCCAGGTTCAATCCCAGAGCAGCACCAGGTGTGACCCTAAAAACAAATAAAAGTATTTCTTTCCCGTGGCAGAGTAATACTACACTGGTAGGAGTGTTTGCTTTGCACGAGGTTGATCCAAGAGGGATGCGAGTTCGATATCCAGCATCCTATATGGTCCCCCGAGCCAGGAGTGATTTCTGAGCAGAGCCTGGAAGTAACCCCTGAGTGCCCGCCAGGTGTGACCCCCCAAAACCACCAAAACAAAGCAAAACAACAACAAAATGTTAAAAAAAAGTATTTCTTTCCCTTTGGCATACTTCTCAAAAACTGAACTGATTTGGAATCAGAAAGGACACAGTCATACAGCTTTGACATGTTACTTATTTGACATATTATTTATTTCTGTGTTTCTCTACTTCCAGAAGTGTCAAATTTATTTTAAAAAATTAAGATTTGATTTGCATTTACAGTTTCTTTGTGGGAAGAATAAAAGTGCCTTTAAATCCCATAAAAGCTCTATGTTTAGACATAGATTTTAAAAAAAAATCTTTATTTAAACACCATGATTTCAAACATATTTGTTGGGTTTCAGTTATAAAAAAGAACACCCCCCCTTCACCAGCGCAACCTTCCCGCCACCAATGCCCCCCCTCCCTTATATCCCACTCCCTGCCTGTCTTCCAGACAGGCAATCTATTTCTCTCACTACCATTACAGACATGCATGATTTCTTTTTCATATTGAACATGTAATCCTTTTATTCCCATAGATATTTTCTTAAGTACAAATGTGGTTAGTTTCCTTCAGAGTGGACAACATATTCTTTCCTAGTATTTGCTTATGTAAGAATATAGGTTCCATTAAATGGATGCAATAAACATTAAATGAGAATTTTAAATCACAAAGTGATTTAAAATTGGCCATAGAGGGTCTCTGAAAATTAAATACTTACTTCAAATTGATCCAGAGCATCGGTAGGCGTATTCAAAAATGCCAAGAAAGAATGCTGTGAGTCTTGGTGCTCTATACCTAAAAAACAGCAGCGACTCTTTTAAAAAAACTATAACAATAAAAACTAATTTTCACGGATCACCTTTTCTAATTTAACCTCGAAAAATTTCACAAAATGTATTTCAAAGATGATCAATTATATAACTCTACAAATTAAAATAAGCTAAAATATATTAAGTGTTTCTTAGAATATACTTAAATTGTATCAGTCCTCCATGAAATTGGGAGAATGAAACTTGCTTTCTTGACTTACTTGAGTTCTTCGATTCTTTCTTTGTCCAGTTAGTACATCATAAAAAGCACATGAAGTTTTTTTGGTGGGACTTGAGGGAATTTAAAAGTAGGATGCTGGTTTAAGTCTATTTTTCTAAGCTAAATTATCAGCAAAGGCTTCCGTTTTAAAATACTCTATCAAGTATACAGTATTCATTAATGCAAATATTTCCAAAGAACATAATGCAACAAATATAAAACAGTATTTATCAAGCATAAATCTAATATTAGCTGTATCCTTTTAATACAGAATAAAGAGTACAATCCCAATTTTTCTCAGAAATTAAATAAAATATTGTTATTATCTCTTGGTGTATAGTATAATTTTAAATACAGAATTTTCAAAATTCAAAAAGCACAGTCAGTGTATAAATATTAGAAAGAACAAAATTGAAAAATTCATCATATTCTCTAGTAATAAACACTAAGGCTTGCCAGATAAAGCCATATGCTTAAACACATTCAATCAATAAATATTTACCTGGCACCTATATGTGAAGATACTGTCTAAATAATGAATATAAAACAAAAGAGCTCCTTGCTATCATTAGTAAAAACTGTATTGGTTAAAGAGGTACACATTATATCATCTTTACGTGATTGTGATTATCCTCTTTCTCCAAAATATAAAAACAAAATTAGAGACTAACCAGCTATACATCACTGGGTGTCACAGAACTGAGAATGACAAAAAAATCTCTTAGGGCATAACAAATCTATTTGCTAGTTCAGTTGTAATACTGAATTTGTAGAAAAAAATAATTTCTAATTGTGCATATAAGATTCTGCTAACATCATTCAGGATTTATTTTTATTAAATTGTCATATTCTTAATGCCCACATTGTAGAAATCAAGTTTAAGAACTTTATGTGATAAAGATACCAAACAGTCTGAATTACTATTTACATTAATAAAAGAATGCTCAGTCTCTGTCTTCAGGAAATTGGAAATAAATTCTGGGAAATCCCATAGGGCAATCAAGTCAAGAATCAAACATGGAAAAAACACAATGAAATGTCAAATCAATTTATCATTTTACTTTTAATCCTAGATTAGCTTAATCTTTATAATTTAAAATGTCTCCTAAACTACTCTGAAAATGAATGCCCTCTAACATCTACAAATAATATAGGTATATCAGAAAATAGTTCTTCCAATCACAAAAATATTTATGATAGCTTACAGCACTGGAAAAACCAGTTTATGGCAAACTGAGTTTTTATTAGAAAGCTTTCATCAGGAGCAGAGGAGTACTGTGGTTAGATGGTTTGTCTTACATGCAGTTGACTCAGGTTTGATCCTTAGCATACCAGATGGTGCTCCATCCCAACTAGGCGTAATTCCTGAGTTCAGAGTCAGGAATAACCCAACAGCATCTCCAGGTGTGGCCCCAAAACAAGTAAACAAAACCTACACCAAAACAAAAGAACTCCAAAACAAAACCAAGTCCAACCCAACACCTCTTAATTATATTAAATCTTTCATGTGACCAGTCTAAAGAATGTGCTTGTGTATATGATACATACATGCACACATATATATCCACAAATGAGTGACAGAATTATGTGAACAATTTTCCTATCTACAAAATATACTGATTTTTGTAGGAAAAAATGCAAACTTAATAGCTTGATTGATATAAAGCACATTCCATACCCTTTTCAGATCTAAGTTCTTCAGTGTCCTTGATCAGCTGTTCAATTTCTGAGAGTAGTTCCAAGTTCTTCTTCTCGGATTCCTTTAGTTTACTTAAATAAACAGAGAATAGGAAAATGTCATTTTATTTTGGTTTTGTTTTTTTGGGGCCACACCCTAGAGCAGTTAGGGGGATTACTTCTGACTCTGTGTTCAGAAATTAATCCTGGTAGGCTAAGGGGACCATAAAGGATTATGGTTAGTGAATGAACTCAGGTCAGCCAGCAAGGCAAGGCAAACACCCTACTTCCTGTATTGCTCTGTCCCCAAATATCATTATTTCTATTTCTGGCTAGTGATCCATATATGTAGCTGAAATTATTCAGCATAGTTGTCAGTAATATTAAATTGGGAAATTACAGCCTTCTCTTGCAAGAAAGGCAAATCCAGTCTGCCACTCACATAAATTTAAAATAAAGTTTTACTAAAACAAAGCAAGAATCACTGCCATTCTGTTTATCACTGCTGCTGTAGTGAGTTGATCTGACAGACACTATATAATCTGCAAAGCTTAGAAAACTTAGTATCTGGCATACTAGAAGCAACATAAGGATAGTGGTGGAGAGTCTTGGGCACTTTGGTAAAGTTGTATAACCATAAATGTTGAAATTAATATAAGCCATGTTATCTAAATTATAGTAATAATAATTCTTTATTTTGGCTTAAGAAACAAATTTATATTTTTAGTAATAATAATGCTTAATAGGGGGACCTGCTATCCTTTAGTTAATATTGAATTTTAAAGTATTACAAAGATCAATTTTAGAATTGTTAGAATTCTTCCATGAAAGCAGGACATAAATATTTAATTTTCAGTTTTACTAATTCTTTTATATAAGTATATTTTATTGTGTCTATTAAATATATTTTATTTACTAAGCCAATAAAATTTTATGTAAGTAATCCTGTTTTGATTCCTTTCTTTGCTATACTTTCTGGCAGCTAGATTCACATTTCCTTTCACTTCAGGATGGCCCTAGAGAGAGCAGAGCCTCCACAGTAATGCCTCCCTACAATTGCCACAGGACAGAGAGTGATATAGCCCTGCAGAACAAGCAGCTACTGCCTAATTGGGCAAATGCACCCGGGGTTCCTTTAATCTTTGGTCATAATGTGATCAGTTTGACTTATATCCCTACTTTATGAAAAAAATTCTAAAAATGTTCCATATGCCATAGGCATAAATTATAACATAAAATTCAGAGTTATTCTAAATTATAATACAGAAAATGCTATTCATTAGTTTTTCTTTTACCATGGTCCATACACATTCTTCAGAAAAACTCCTTTTTCATTGTTCTATGTCTCTCAAGCACATTCAAGTAAATTATGCTGAATTTACAACTAAATTTTTTAGAACAAAAAGTTCATATATATAGATATATCAGTTTTCTAATTTGATTAAAATTAGATTAATGACTGCAGGTTAACAACTAGAGCTTGATACCATTCAAAGATGAATATGTGGGTCTAAATTCTCCTTTGTTTGGATTTTTGGAACACATCCACTGCACTCAGGGAGTTATTCCTGTCTTGGTTCTCAGAAATATTCCTCGCAGGCTCGGGGTACCAAATTAGATGCCTGGAATTGAACCTGGGTTGGCTGCTTGCAAGGCAAATGCCCTAGCTGCTGTGCTATTGCTCTAGCCCCCAAATTTTTCCTTTTAACTGAATGTATGTTTTTTAGCATCAACTATATTCTTATTTATAACTCTATTTAAAACTGACCTTTCTAATCTTTTCTTTTATATTGCTTTTATTGATTTACTTTTGAACTATGTTAGTATCCAGTCATATTATGAATATCATTTTATCATTTATTATAGTATTATTTGCTCTATTATTGTAGTAATGAGAGACATACTCAAAAGCAGATACTGTGGGATATACATTTTTCAGTTAAAACATAAAAATATAAATTATTATATCATATAGAAACTTCATTTGTAGAAGACCTATAGCAAAGGCCAGAAGAATTTATAGATATCTATATATTGTTTTGACAATATGCTATATCTTTTTAAGTAATATAATGTGATAGGCCTAAACATGAGAGGATTTAGAATCTAATAAAATAAAAATTGAGAGTCAACTACATTTGATGAGAAGTGGAAAAGTAAATACATTATTAATTAGTACTATTAATTATACCTTATAGACTACTCAGAGGCAAACAGGCTAAATTTAAAACCATTACAGCAAACAAGGCTTGAAAGAACCTTCAAGTACTCATACTTTTTCTGATCTTTACTTAATAAAAGTGGAAAATGACTTGTTCTTCCAGTCTGTGTTCTCTCTTTGGCCCCATCCCTCCCATTCTTCCTGTGTAACTTGATCTTACCTGCAAGCCCCCTCCCATTCCTAGGTTAGATAAGGCCTTTGACTGGAGGGAGGGATTAAGGATTTGGCCAGCATGGAGAGGTAACAGGAGGAGAACAGCTGGAAAAGGCTAAGACACAGGGCAAGCTAAGGATAGCATGCTTAAATGGTTAAGGTAGACCACACATGTGGTGGATAGGGCATATTAAAGCTGATAATTCCTGAAGCCTGCTTGTGAGTGAGATTTTTGCTCCCGCTCTCCTGGACCCAGAAACCCACCGGCTGAAGGGGGTCGCAGGGCCACGTGGCCTGGGATGGCAGAGAAAGGTCCCTCCATCCATCCACCACTATCCAAGCCCATCCATCTTAAAGTCTGTAACTTAACACTCTAGAACAGATGTCATCAAACTTTTTAAACAGGGACCCCTGCTCTAGAACATGTATAATATTTGTTTGCCTCTATGTGTCTTTGCTTGCCTATTTCCATTCTAGAGAAAACTGAGTCTTGAACATATTTCCTTTTTCTCTCTTTTCACATCCTTCTATGCAAGTCTCATTCAATAAAAATACCCTACTTCACTATTTCACCTCCTCCAGAAATTCTTTTCTGTGCATAAGTATGAACTGGCCTGATCTATAGGCCAGGCATATCCCTACGTTAGTGGCTAAGGTGGGCCAAGCAGAGAGGTGGAAACATTTTTTTCATAGTCACTTCTTTCTCTTATTCTCTCGAGCCACTGCAACATAAAACAAGTGACCATGAAGGTACTATAGTGAAGAACATCAAGAAGGAGGAGGTAGGTAGGGGCTGGAGCCGTGGCATAGCAGTAGGGCATTTGCCTTGCATGCGGCCAAACTAGGACAGACCGCGGTTCGATACCCTGGTGCCCAATATGATCCCCTAAGCCAGGGGCAATTTCTGAGCACAGAGCCAGGAGTAACACCTGAGCATCATTGGGTGTGGCCCAAAAACAAGAAACAAAAAAAACCAAAGGGAAAAAAATAAAGAAGAGGGAAGTAATCCCATGAAAATCTGTGGATCACAAATTTCTCGTAAATCTCCAAGATAAAACCAGAAAATCTGACCCAAACTGGAACCTATTTCTGGAAATCTGGTGGTACATGCCAGTTTCATCAACATCTTGAAGACTTGAAAGATACAAAAGAGAATTATTAATCACTTATTTTTTCTCCTGGACTTAGAATTGAATTGTTGTAAGCAGAAAAAGTATAGTGTTCTGGTAATGTACTTTTTCAAATAATAAAAATGCTTTAATAAAAATAAACTTGCTTTAAGAAACAAAATTTTAACTGGGGGAAGCTAATTTTTTAGGAAAGAAACCAAACAGGTACCTTCTATGTAATATTTTTGGGCGAATTAAAAAATATTATTATTATTATTATTATAAATTATATTATTTTAGAGGGTGGATAGATAGTAGAGTGGGTAGGATGCTTGCCTTTCATGCAGCTGATCTGAGACCTGCCTGGTGTGATACCTGAGCAGGGAGCAAGAAGTCCTGAGTAAGCTTACTTAATCAGAGTAAGCCTTTTTTTGTTTTACTTTGGGTTACAATGCTGGGTGTGGCCCACCCCACCCCAAATAAAACAACAAAAGAATTGTATTATTTAATCTTACCATTCTGTTAGAATGTTAGAAGCTTTAACTTTATTTAGCTCTTCTTGGATGGCCTGTTTAGCTCTTATTTCTGCATCCAAAGCTGATTGTAACTCTAGTCTTGCTGACATGTCCAGTTTTGCAAAGCGGCGCATTTTCCATGGCATATCCTATGAAATAATATATTATTTTTTAGCTCTATTCTTAGCTTTTAAATTTAACAATACAAGTGAATCTTAAAGCTACTCAGAGGTTCTAACTTTCTCAAAGAACAAAATAGGTGGGGTGGGGTGATAGCACAGCAGGTAGGATCTTTGCCTTGCACGTGGCTAAACCCAATTCAATTCCTGGCATCCCTTATTGTTCCTAAGCAACACTAGTAGTAATTCCTGAGCTCAGAGCCAGTAATAACCCCTGAATGCCAAAAGTGTGGCCCCCAAAAACAAAAAGAACAAAACAGGAACATTTGTAAAAAATTATTTTTTATTAAATCTAGAAATAATTTGACTCACACAAAAGGGTTTATTTATTACAATTATTACCAACAATGATTAATCACAAACAATTATAGAGCTAGGTATTGTGATTTCCTAAACTGGAAAAGTCGTTTTTTTTTTTTGGGGGGGGGGGGGGAGCACACCTGGCAGCACTAAGGAGCTACTTGCTCCTGGCCGGCTTGGAAACCATATGGGACACTGAGACTCAAACCCGGGTCTGTCCTGGGTCAGCAGTGTGCAAGACCAACTCCCTACCTCTTTGAGCTATCTCTCCGGCCCCTAAACTGAAAAAGTCTTGAACTTCCGAGTAAAACCATTCAGTATACAAAAGCCAAAATAAACAGACATAATCAGATTCTATGTTTTTTAGACCCAGAAAGATAGTGGATAGTCTTGAATGCACTGAAAAGGCTAAGATCCCTAGCACCCATATGGTCTCCAGAGTCCTGCCCTCAGGAGAACATCCTGAACACAGATCTAGAAGTAAGTCCTGAATACTATAAGGTGTAGCTCCAAAACTGGAAAAAAAAAATACTTCCTTGCCTTGTGTGAGGCCTACTGTTATCACATATGGTCCTCTAAGCAATTATCAGTAGTGATCACTAGGCAATCAGAAGTCAAACCTGAGCACAGCAGTTGGTTCAAAGCAGGACTTTGACACTGATTCTGTTCCTGGCACTGTATAGGGTTGCCTGAGCAACCCTGGGTTATACCCGCCTCCTGCTCCCCACGAAAGAGTGTTTTATTGTTTTGTTTTGGTCTCTACTACCCCTCCAATATGAGCCTCTATGAAAAGTGGCAGGTCTTACTGTTGCTCGAGTACCCAGGCTTGAATTTCTTAATGCTTCTAATTCTTCAGTCATTTTAGAAGCCAAGGCCTGCAGATATCCCCGTGCATCTTTTTCATCACTGACCCTATAAAATATGCAAATAAAGAGATAAAGTACAAAATCAAAACAAACATAAAAACCTTAGTGCAACATATTATCTTATATATCTATTTTGGTTTTTGTGTCACATCAATTATGATTCAGGGGCTATTCCAGGTTGGTGCTTGGTAATCACTCCACATGGAACTCAGGAGGCCACACAGTGCCGGGGAACAAACCTGGGACCCACTATCTAAGCAGACATGCTAACCCTTTGATCTGTTATCTGACACCAGTGATTTGTTATTTTATAGTACCATAAGGTTAGATTAGAGCTGAGAGCGGAAAACAATTTAGTGAACACAGATGATAAACTTGAATAATATAACTTAAAATCGCATTATAATATAATGACATTTATTTTTAAACCATACTTGGCAGTACTCAGAGGGCCATGGGGTGCAGGGGACTGAACATGGGTTTGCTGCATGCAAAACTAGTAACCTAACCGTGGATCTCTTTGGTCCCACAGTCTTAAATATCCTTTTTGAATAGATCTAAGCTCAGAACCAAGAGCTAGTACAGGAGACAAGGTGTTGCCTTGCATGCTGCCAATGCAATTTCAATCTCCAACACTGCATGTGATTCCCCAAGCACTACCAGGGGGCACTTATTTAGGAAGTCCAAGATTACCTGATGAAAACTAACTTTTTAAGCATAGAATTAGTATTCTTTTAATCTAATATAGAAAGAATGAATTTCTAAATACTATTAAACTTTTTAATTGAATTCTGTTATTTTACCTGATGAAATAGCTTAACCTTTAAGAATAAAGCACTATATTCAGAAATAGCTAGAGTAGAGTATTATGAAATATCAAAATTATATTGTAGGGGCCGGAGCGGTGATGCAAATGGTAGGGCGTTTGCCTTGCATGCGCTAACAACCTAGGACGGACGGTGGTTTGTTCCACTGGCGTCCCATATGGTCCCCTAAGCCAGGAGTGATTCCTGAGTGCATATGCCATAGCCAGAAGTGACCCCTGGGTGTCACCAAGTGCGGACCAAAAGCAAAAAAAAAAAAAAAAGTATTGTAATAAAACTCATGCTTTTGGAAATGATCATTAAAACAAAAATTAAAATTAAAATCTACTAAAATTAGCTTCTGTTTATTATCTAAAATTATTTCTGATATAAATATTATGCTCTTGGAAATGTTTCAAATTCTATTTAGCAAGAGAAAGTCCAGGGCTGAAGAGATAGCATGGAGATAGGGCATTTGCCTTGCATGCAGGACAGTGGTTCAAATACCAGCATCCTATATGGTCCCTTGAGCCTGCCAAGAGTGATTTTTGAGCGCAGAGCCAGGAGCTTGAGTGTTGCCAGGTGTGAGTGCTGCCAAAAACCAAAAACAAGAAAGAAAGAAAAAAAAAAAGAGGCAAGAGAAAGTCCACATTTTAGAAATTTCAAATGTTACATCTACTTCTAAACAAAGGCAAGAACAGGAAGGGAGACCTAGCATATAAGAAGTTTATCTAAGTAAAAGTTCTAATTTTAAGAATAAAGAAAATTATTGATATAAAAATTAGCTATACTTGCACACAGAAAAAATGGGGTTGTAATAGAAAATTCTCAGAAATGCATTCTAACATGCATTTTTTGTTGTTATTATTATTATTATTTTGTTTGTTTCTTTGTTTTGTTTTGTTTTTGGGTCACACCTGGCAGCGCTCAAACTCTATGCTCAGAAATTGCTCCTGGCAGGCTTGGGGGACCATATGGGATGCCGGGATTCGAACCATTGTCCTGCATGCAAAGCAAATGCCCTACCTCCATGCTATCTCTCCAGCCCTGTTATGATTTTCTTTTTTTGTATTTTTTTTTTTTGAGAAAACTGTTTTTGTGAAGCTTATTTTTAAAGACAAAATTCAGGAATTTAAAATCCTGAGATGTCAAATTTATATGTATCTTAAAGAGGCCTTTTTAAAGGTTTAATGAGGGGGCATAACAATAACACAGTGGGTTGAATATTTGCCTTGAATGCAGCTGACCTGGGTTTGGTCTCCATCACCACATAGAGTCCTACCAGAAGTGATTCCTAAGGAGTAAGCCCTTAAAGTGACTGGGTGTGGTCCTAAAACAAAAACAGATAAACAAAACCAAAAAGAAAAAATAGGGGCCGGGCGGTGGCGCTAAAGGTAAGGTGCCTGCCTTGCCTGCGCTAGCCTTGGACGGACCGCGGTTCGATCCCCCGGTGTCCCATATGGTCCCCCAAGCCAGGAGCAACTTCTGAGCACATAGCCAGGAGTAACCCCTGAGCATTACTGGGTGTGGCCCAAACCCCCCCCCCCCAAAAAAAAAAAAAAAAAAGAGGTTTGGTGATCTCTTTTCTCGGAAGAAATGGTAGATTGTAGTATAAGTAAGATAAACAGAGAACCAATCAAATTGTTGTAAGGAACCCCTGAGTCTAGTGATATATACTTTTAGATTCTACATATGCATATAAACATCTATATCTATATCTGTATATATAATTACCTTTTAAAAAGTGACCTTAGAAATACGAATAGTTTGTGAGGAGCTCCTTGTTTCCTTCTAAATTTTTGACAGAAATGACCACCCATCCAAACTTTCAGTACAGAAGATGAAAATGGGATAAATTATCTTTTTTTGGAGCACAAAAAAATATAGAGAATAACAATGAAAAAAACATTATCTAAATGGCCTGGCATAAAGGCTCAACTAGAGGTGGAGTATTATTTTCAACAGCTTAGAGATCTTGATTTATACACGTTTCTAGGAACCTATGAAGTCAAATGTGTTTCATTAGCTTCTGGAAAATGGCTTTCTATTTTTTGAAAGGCTTCATAAGAAGTTTTTTATTTGCATGTTGAATACATTTATATTCCTTGCCATACTGGCCTTTTAGTAATTCTCAACTTTTAATCATACATTATTTCCTTTGTGTGATCAGAGAAAATTTCTGATGCTAAAGAAAACAGAACCAACCCATGAAATATAAACTGATCTGGTGAACCACAAATTCAGGTATTTCAATTCTATTTGGACTCAGATTTTGTATGATTCTTCTGGAAATCATTACCATTTGTCCATTGTCATCTTTAATTTAAAAAAATTTTCACATTGACTTCCCCTATACTATTTCCTGTCCCTTCCTTTTAAGACATCTAGTTACGTTTAGTAATATTCATTCTCTCCTTTAAAACCTTTAGCTAAGTCTTTTATACGTCATAGCAATCACCTCATTATTATCACTACACAAACAATTATCTTTCTCTACATCAGTATCATTGTTTCCACTGGATCCTTTAAATTTGTACAGAAATTTGTTGATTCAAAAATATTCCCAGAGACTAGAGAGAGTACAGGGCTTAAAGCACAGGCCTTACATGTGGCTAACCCAGTGGGTTTGGCCATTGGCACCACATATTGTATCCTGAGCACTGCCAGGTATGGACTAAACACCTCCCCTCCCCAATTGTCTGACAGGGGTGGCCCCATTGCTTCCTTTCAGTTCCTTGTTAAACTACCTAATATCTAATTGCTCTATCATTTAACCCTTCACTGAAATTTATATATACTCTGAAATATCATTTGTGGCTACTTCTATTTTACAAGAAGTGTACAATCTATTAAAACTACTCAACTACAAAAGGCCAACTTAGAACTATTTTGTTCTTTTAGCATATATAATACTTTCCTCCAAGTTCCTTCAAATAACTGATAATTTATTAAATACTAATAATTATTTTGGGAACATTAGGAAGGTAAGATATACACAAATAGATTAAGAACTTGATACTTAGGACTACAGAGATAGTACAGTAAGGTGCTTATTTGTTCACAGCTAACCCAGGTTCAACCCCTGGCACCCCATTTGGTCCCCAGAGCCACATCTGTTCTGATCCCTGAGCACAGAGCCAAGAAAAAATCTTGAACACCATTGAGAGAAGCCCAACAGCAACAAAAGGTGAAAAGAATCTTGATTCTTGTGGCATGGGAGATAGTTCAAAGAGCTTGAGAGCATGTCTTCAACCTATGAGGCCAGGATCAGTGAGGTTAGGTTAGATTTCCAGTATTACAGAGCCCTTTTCGTACTGCCAGGTCTATCTCTGGTAGATTGCTGAATTGCTGGATCTGAGCAACACTGCATCCCAAGAATACAATAACATTGATGCAAAATGCTGTGACAGAACATGGATGGAAATACAGAAGGGGTCATGTTAAGCAAATTAAGTTAGAATAACAAAGACAAACAAGGGATGATATCTTTTATATGTGGTAAAAAAAGAATCAAAGCAAGAACAATTGACTGTGTCCAATGAAAACAAACTCTTATACTCCAAACATAGAATAGAGGTTGGGGCAGGGACAAATGGGCAGGATTCTACAGACAGTGGTGAAGGAATATTGGCATTTTGGTGGATATTATAGTGTGCTAATACTGAACCTCTAAAACATAAACATTTATTCTGTTATAAGCAAATCATATAAATTACAAATAAACTTAGAAATAAAAACAACGGAGAGTCATTCAATGGAAATAAGGCACAGAGAAAAACAGAAAACAATAGAACACATACAGATCAGTAATACTTTGCTGAGAAGCAATACAATTATGCTCTCAAGATAAATTATTCTTTCTGTTTGCCCAGCAATGATCAGTGGTAAAGGGATACTCCAGTCTCTGCAGTCAGGAATTATTCCTGGCATGGCTGGAGGGGGGCAAAGATGTGGAGGCACATATGGTATGGTAGGAATCAAACCCAGGTCAGCTACATGCAAGCAAATGCCCTAATACTTGTACTAATTCTCCAGCTCAAGGTAACTACATATTTTACAGCAAAAAGGAAGGTAAAGAACTTGGTAGTCTCCTATAATTCATATCAACTTGATCACAGGTCTAAAATCAGCCCCTACAAAAAAATTTTTTTTGTGTGTGTTTGGGTCACACCCGGCAGCACTCAGGAGTTATTCCTGGCTCTGCACTCAGAAATCACCCCTGGCAGGCTCAGGGGACCATATGGGATGCGGGGAATCGAATCCAGGTCTGTCCCAGGTCTGCCACGTGCAAGGCCAATGCCCTACTGCTGTGCTATCACTCTGGCTCCAACGTCTATAAAAAATTTTAGAGAGTACTCACCACTGAATTATCTCTGTGATTTGAGCTTCCCAATGTGCAACAGATTCCTTCTTATCTGCGAGATCTTTTATCTCTTCTTCTAACTGCTGGTTGTGAATACTTAAATTCTCATATAAAGTGGTAAGCTGAAAGACAGTTTTTTTTAATAACATGTTTTTATTTTAAACATAGTGGCTTACATATCATTAACAATAATATTTTAGGTACATATTAACATAAAATCAGGGGAATTCCCATCACCGAATTGTCCTCCCTCCACCTCCGTTCCTGTCCTACCTCCCATAACCTCCTTCCTCACCCCTGGGGGCTGCTAGCATGAGTGGTCCTCTCTGTGCGTAGCTTCCTATTTAGTGATCTAAGTCTTGGTCTTGGTACCTCCCTTATTTCTCCCTCTAATTGGGAGGACTAGATAGTGAAAGAAGTATCTAAGACATTTAAAACATGACTTTTTCTAGGCCAAATCCAGTGGTACTCATGACTTACTACTGGATCTGTGCTCAGGGATCATTCCTGGCAGTGCATGAAGGACCATGGGATGCTTTAGATTGAACCCTGGTTTCCTGTGTTAAAGGAAAGTGCCCTGTTTGCTGCTCTGGCTCCCAAAACACATGACTTGAAAATAGAAATTTAAGATGCTTCTTCTTAAACCCATCATTTTTTTTTCACTTAAATGCTTATACTCCAGATTCCTTATCATTTTTAGGAACCCTCCGAGTCACTGAATTTGGAAATATCAAGAATTGTAATTTTACTTTTGCTTTTCCCTGACTCTTAAACTGAATCTGCTCATTTTGTCAACATTATTCATTTAGCTTAAATATTTACATCCCAGGTGATAACATGCTCTCCTGCCCTGAACATGTTTTTATGTCCTTCTCTTAATAAACTTTAAAGAATTTCAAAGAAATTCCGAAAGGGGGTTACAATGGAAGTGAATTCTGTTTTCTTTTAATTTTGAATTTTGGGCCAGAAATAAACCCTGAGCACTGCTGGGCATGAGACCAAAGCATGGGGAGGGATGGAGGGAGAGAGGAAGGGAGAGAGAGAATTCCTATTTAAATTGATATAATAAAAAATGAACTAAATCATATAAACAAGTCTTATATAATAAAAATAAAAGTACATCAAGTATAAGACCATATTCACAAGTTTTATCATAGTGCTAAACATATAGCATGTGTATCCAATTACTATGAGGCTGAATCACTCACCTTATCAAGGTCATCTGTCAGTTTTTTATTTTCTTCAGTTAATAACACTTTTTCTCGTTCATATTGTTGTTTAAATTCATTTTCAAATTCCTCCCTCTCATTTTGACTAATAATTTAAAAAACAGAGAAAAAAAGAATAGAATCAAAGTAAAATTAAGCTATTGCAGCCCGCTTTATCATATACTTTATTCTGAAAAATCATTTATATCATGACTGTTCCAGGAACCAATTCTTTCCCTTAAAAAGTAAAAATCATGTCATTTTAACTAAATAGATTTATTTGCTTGGTAACATATACTCTACTTTTCATTTGAGAATGTAAGACTATCAATGATTTTTATGCTTCCTGATCATGTTGCTATAAAGTATGGGACAATTAGGTTAGAGAAAGCAAAGATACATGGAACATGATAGACTTCTTAGGAGACCTCGTGGCCATTTCTGGTTTAGTTGTCAGGTGCCAGGGATTGGACCTTGGGAAGTACATGCAAGCATAAACTATCTCTTAACTCAGTACTATCTCCAACAAACTTATGAGGTTCTAGGTCTGAACAATTTTTCAAATATCATAGTATACTGTATCTTTGTCTGGAATACTCATTAACAGCTATAACTTTCTTATTTTGGTTTTAACTTAGAAATAATTTTGGTCTTGGGGCCAGAGTGATAGCACAGAGCCTTCCAGGATGGAATGCTAAACGCAGAGAGAGAAGTAACCCCTGAGCCCCACCAGGTATGGCCCCAAACCCCCCCAAATGAAGAAAATAATAAATAATTTTGGTCTTAACTTAAAAATAATATATGTATATATAACTTAGAAATAATTCCCAAGGTCTGAACATAGCAAAATTATCTTTAGTGCTGCTTCTGTGGGCAATCTTATATTCACCCAGTTTGCTTTTGTATTATGCTATCTTTTCACTATCTGTTTCCAATTTGATTCTGAACTTCTTGAGAAATGGACGATTTTATTCTATGTATCTCAGCCCATGACAAATAATATATTCAATAAATGTTTATCACATATGTAAACATGGAAGTGACAGAATAAAAGGAACCTGGTGGAGGGATATTGACATAAGGTTCAGTAAGTATGATTATGAAATAAATAATAATAATAATACTGTATACTATAGTACTGCTTTAAAAAAAGAAATTTAAATAACTTGATTTCTTACCTCTCTCTCCTGTTTTTTTCTAATTTGTCTTTCAAAATCAAAATTTCTTTGTTGAGAGCAAGTTGCTGACCTTCTGAATCATGCAGCTCTTTTTTCAGATTTTTTATTTCATTTGCATGTATTCCTTCTCTTTTAGATAATTCTTCTTCATAAAAGATACTTTTCTTTTCCAAGTCAGTTTTCAGCTTCGTTATCTCTTGTTGATGCTCAATGCTGCATATTCCTGGTGAGTGAGTAATCTGTTTTTGCTAGAGAAGAATTAATAAAAATGAATTAAGCTATAAGAGCAATAAGGTATCAAAGAACAACTTTTCTGTAACACAAAGAACTTCTTCATATAGCCTAATATTAGTTTTGTACCTTACCACACAGAAACATTTATTAGGGTTATTAACCTTTTATGTGTCAAATGTTCCATACACTGTTCTTAGCTTATATCAGTTTATTGCTATTATGTTTTACAGTCTTCTTCATACCATTTTGGGATAACTATTTATTTTATACTTGACATGTTAATTTCTATAACACTGATGATACAGAACAAGATAATCTAATTATATGCAGCTTCTGATTAGAATCAATATGATTATCATGGAAGAGTGAATAATAGAACTGGAATATGCAAAAAGATAAGAGGCTTTTACAATGGTCTAGGTAGAACTGGCAGGTTTCTAATCTAACATCTTCATATATACTCTGGAAATAAAAAAAATTGGTATCATATTTAAGTCTGGCATTATTAAAAAAAATTTGGTTAAAAGCTATCTTGTTAGAACTGAATTGAAAGAAAATCTTAGGGTAGAAGAAACAAAGGAAAGTTCAATAGTTCTTCCAGGTAATGATTAAAGGTTAAACAACATAGAGTATTATTTAAGATTTTCTGATCTTTGCAATTTAATATTACTTTATTGTGACCTATATTTATCTGTGTGTGTGTGTGTGTGTGTGTGTGTGTCTTTCAAGCAGTGCTCAGGAGGCACAGAAGTCACTCATGGCAAAACTTAGCCAACCAGGTCAGTCTAGTTCAGAGCTGAGAAGATGTGCTGCAAGTCTGGCACTGCAGTGCCATAACCATCTAGACTACAATGGCAGTACTAAGGAGTCTCTATGGTTTTCAGAGCTACAGCTAATGATACTTGGGAGACCATGAGTGCTGGGGATCAAACCCTGATTGGAACCCCTATATCTTTGGTCCTTCCATGACTTTTATGCCAAATGATTGACAACAATTTTAAATCTCAAAGGACATATGGATTTAAGTTTCATGGCACAAGGAATCAATACACTTTCAGACAGTATATCTTACAGATAAAGTACATCTTATTTTACAGATAAAGTATATCTTATTATAAAGACAATATTATGGAGGTAAATATAAGAAATGGTAACAGTAATTGAAAAAAAAAACTATGCCAACTCCATCACAGTTTATTAAGATACTACAGATATATGAAAAACACACACACAAGCACACTAAAATGAAATATATTTAATCAAAGGCATCAAGTGGGAGAGAATTCAAAGGGTTAGAGCACAAAGTCCCAAATATAATCCCTCAAAAAGTATGGCCTCTCAGTACTGCTGAACCTAAGCAGTACCAAATCACCAGCAGAATTTTTGAGTCATCTGGACCACACAGTAGAATTAAGAATTGTCTGGGGGCTGAGTGGTGGTGCAAGGGGTAAGGTGTCTGCCTTGCCTTGCCAGAGCTAGCCTACGACGAACCGAGGTTGGATCTCCACAGCCAGGAGCGATTTCTGAGCGCACAGCCAGGAGTAACCCCTGAGTGTCACTGGGCGTGACCCAAAAGCCAAAAAAAAAAAAAAAGAAAAGAGCTAAGAATTGTCTGGAAGAGTTCTCAACAAAACAAAAACAACCAAAGTGCAGTCCTAAGAAGTGTAGTCCTATTTTATAACTTGTTCATTTACAAAATATCTTGACAGTCTAGCATACAAAGCTCTGCTGAAAGTAGAAAGTCACTGCAGGTCAGATACATGCTCTCTGCATCTCCATGAAAATGTTTCCTGGATGGATATCTATGGCATAGATCTTTGACTTATGCTATTTGCAAATTTAATTACTTAAAAAATATTTTTAGTTTGTTGTTCTGTATGGTATAGTTCAGCTGTTGGGATGATAGCAGCATGTACTACAAGTTTCAAGAAAAAAACTAACCTGAAATAAAACTGTAAAATATCACTAAAAATTTATAAACTCATATCATTTCATGAAACAGTTATTAAAGTCAAATTGCCAGCAAAATTAAACCACTTACAAAAATGAAATAATCTTAGCGTATATTATAATTATTAAAGGTAAATTACTATTAGTAAACTGATTAGCTATATTAAATTAAAATATATCTATGATTGAATATACCCCTAATTTAAATTTCTCAATAACATTCAATATACATTCCAAATAATAAATAAAACAAAATAAAATCAGAATATAATGATTCTTCTAACAAAGTATTTATGGTCAAGCTATTATATAAAATAATACATAAAGGTGAAAAACAACAAGTACAAACAAATACATTCAGAAATAATAACAACTCCAGCACCTAGATAGTTAAATCTGGAGCTGGTACCCCACATCAAATAAACTAGAACATGCAGATATTGGATCAGGGTTGTGCATGCCAGGGATGCAGACTCAACGATATTGCTGCAGATGAGGTAGGCAAAGCCAGTCATCCCCAGTGGTGCTGCTGTGTGAAATTACACCCCTTCAGCATATCTCAAGTGAACATGTCTCCTGCGACTATCACAAGACCCAAGATAAGTGATAATAAATTATATTGAATAGCACTGACAAAGAACAAAGAGAGCACCCAAAACAGTTGGGCCAACATTCCCAGTTTGCAATAGGCACAAAGGGGAAGTAGTGCCAGCCCCCCATAATCAGTAATCAAAGAAAGTAGCTCTGAAAACTCAATCAGTACTAACCAAAAAATATACCTTATCAGATTAGGACTTTAAAGTGAAAATATGGAAGATGTTTAATGGGATAAACAACAAGAACAACAACAATGAAACAGCCAATAAGACACAAGAGAAAAATAAGAGCAGATTTAAAAGACTACAAGCAAGAATGACAGAACTAAAGAATTTGATAGGTGAAATGAAAACCTATTTGGAAAGCCTCAGCAATAAATAACAGTATCTGAGGACAAAAATTAATGAGATTCAAGATGAGATGCAGAAAACCTCCACATAACAGCAGAAGACTGACAAAATACTAAATATAAAGACCAACAGACAGGAGAATCTGGGATGAATTCAAAAGGAATATCATAAGAGTTATCATAGTCTCAGAGATCTAGAAAAACAATTTTTATGAAGAAATGCTAGTCAGTGAAATCATCACTGAGAAGTTTCCAGAGCTGAACAGAGCATGCACCCAGATTTAAGAAGCTCCAGGAGACTAGCCAAAAAAACAAAAAAACCCAAAAAACCCAAAACTCCAAGACATATTCAAATCAGAAACTACAGATAGAATTCTGAAAGCAGCAAGATTAACAAAGGAAACTACATACAAAGCAATGGTTTTAAGATTTACAGCAAATTTATCAAGTGAGACCCTGTGGGCTCAAAGACAATGATGGCATATAGTAAAAACAAAACAAAACTCCCCACAAAACTCAATGAAATGAAAGCCTCACCAAACATATTTTACTCAGCTGGACTCTTGCTAGATTTAAAGGATTACAGAATTTCATGCATAAACAACAGCTCTGGAACTTTAACGATTCAAACCAATGGAAATAAAAATCATCAGACTTAAGCACCAAACCCAAAGTCAACAACACCAGAATTGATACCCAATCTACAGCAAGCTATACACAAAGGAGACCTCTTACACTAGCAGTCCAAGAGGCAAATGGGGGAGGTATGGGATGCATGCTGGGAACAGGGGTGGAGGGAGCACAACACTGGTGGTGGGAATGGCCCTACTTCTTTGTCACTATGAATCTAAAATATTACTGTAAAAGACTTGTAATTCACTTTGATCACAATAAAAATTATTAAAAAAGATTCAAACTCCTCTTTACTAGAAGAATTAAAGAGGCTATTTACTGTAAGACAAGATCAATCTCAAAAGTATGCCAAATGTCTTTTTTTTTTTTCTTTTATTGGGGGATCACAACCAGCAGTGCTTAGGGATTACTTCTGGCAGGCTCAGGGGACTATATGGGATGATGGGGATTGAATCTGGGTCGTCACGTGCAAGGCAAAAATGCTCTACCCATTGTGCTACCATATGCCAACTTTCTACAAAAGATGGCACAAAACTCTGTAACAATAATCTCACTCAATGTCAGTGGCCTTTAATGCAGCAATTAAGAGACATAATGGTAGGATGGATCAGAAAATTGAATCCAACCTTCTGGCGCCTACAGAAAATAATTTGTACAAGTAAGGACAAATACAGATTCAAAGTCAAAGGTTGGAAAGAAATATTTCAAATAAACAACCTCCTCAAAAATGTAGAATATGTGATATTTATATGATATATTGATATAATATACTATAATACTTTGCCATAGTAATTAGGAAAGAAAAAATATTGAGGGCATCTGGATAGGAAAGAAAGAAATCTAGCTCTCACTATTTGTGGATGACATATTTAGAAAACCCTAGAAATACGAAATAGTCCCTAGAAACAATAGATTTGTATATTATATAGTAAAGTGGAAAATCAACATGAAAAAGTCCATGGCTTTGCTATAATGAAATAAGAGTCCTAATGGGTACCAACCAAAAAAGATGCAAATAAAATACTAAAAGACACACCATAACCTGAAGTCAAAGATAAAGACAAAATATTGAAAGTAGCAAGATCAGTACTTTGTATATCCCAGATATTGAACCTTTATCTAATGCAGGGGTCTCAAACTCAATTTACCTGGGGGCCGCAGGAGGCAAAGGGCCACAGGAGGCAAAGGCGGGGTGATCCTTGAGTGCAAAGTCAGTAGTAAGCCTTGAACATTGGGGGGTGTGACCCAAACAACTAAAACAAAAAAAGATTCCTCTAGGGCAGGGCCACAAAATGTTGTACAGAGGGCTGGAAACAGCTCCTGGGCCACGAGTTTGAGACCCCTGATCTAATGTGTTGAGTGCAAAAGGTAAATATACATAAAGGAGAACCCTTAGGATTAACAGCAAGCAGATTTATCCAGTGAGAACTTGTGATCCAGAAGATGTATTTAAACAACAAAAAAAAAAACACTCAATGAATGAAATGAAAACCTCACCAAAATACTCTACCCAGTTATATTATTATTCAGATTTGAAGGACCAATACAGGACTTCATGAATAAGCAACAACTCAGGAACTTCAATGCTTTGAAACCAACTTTATAAGGAACATTGACAAGGTTTTTTAAAGACAAGACACATTTCCCAAAACACTTCTAACTTCTCAAGAAGATAGCAAAAACTTTGTGGCAATAATCGTACTCAATATCAATAGCTCAAACATACCAAATAAAGAGACAGAGAATCAAGGAAGATTAGAAAAATGAATTCAAATTTCAGCTGCCTACAAAAGACAGTTTGGAAAAACACAGGTTCAAAGTAAAGCCAGGAAAACAGTATTTCAAGAAAAGAATTCCCTTAATAAAGGTCAAGGTGGCCATATTTGTGACAGACTTTAAGTTAAAAAAGTTATTAAAATGGAGGCCAGAGAAATAGCACAGTGGTAGGGTGTGTTTGTCTTGCATGTAGCTGACCCGGATATGGGTTTGATCCCCCGGCAATCCATATGATCTCGGAGCCAGGAGCTAGAAATAATCCCTGAATGCTGCTGGGTGTGGCAAAATAAAACAAAAAAATGAGTTATAAAACAGATGATCATTTATAAATGATCAAGGGATATGTGCATAGGAAGAATTCAAATTTATATATCCAATGAGGGATCATCATAAAACAACTGTTAATAGACTTGAATGGATTGAGAGTACCACAATAAATTTGGAGACTTCAATACTGCTTTATCACATCTATCTAGATCAAGTAGACAAACTTAACAAGGAAACATGTGCTTTGAAGGAAGAAATGGAAGAGATAGGCTTAGTTCATAGATAGTATATATAGAATTTACATATATGTATAGAGCTATACATAAAACTGTATATAAGAAAGGAAGAGATGCATATATATAAGATTCATATATATGAACTATACTTATATATAAAATATACTGTATTTTCCGGCATATAAGACAACTTTTTTTTTTGTGGGAACATTTTATTTTAATTTATTTTATTTTTAATCATGAGAACAATGATGCAAAGAGGAGAAGGTAAAGTTACAGTGGAAGGACAATCGCCTGTAAACAGAGTTCTCAAAAGAAATCCCCTTGCTGACGCCCAAATATTGAACTTATAGTCAAAGAACATTGAGAAAAATAAGGCAGAACCCATGTACAATTACTTTGTCCACAAGTCCCCTGATTGTAGTATATTATAACATTTCTTAGCAGCACACAAAGCAATCCAAAGCCATGAGATTTATGTGACTCCTTAAACATTGAAGGCATAGTATTTTTTTAATATTTTCATGCACATGCATATTAGTTTAAGTTAACATAAAAAGTTTAAGATTTTTTTTTAAAGAATTAGAGTCAAAAGAACATAGTAAAAATGGTGTTAAGAGTGGAAAATATTGTTTGCATTGGCCCATCAAAATATGGGGGACATGGAAAGGAAAAGCCTTGGTCTAAGTACAAGGAGACCCTACTCCTGAAGTTTCCTGACATAAGACCAATTCTAGGCTCCAGGCAAACTAGTTTATTATAAGACGACTTTTTAACCCATGAAAAACTTCTTAAAAGTAGGACGTCGTGGGGCCGGCGAGGTGGCACTATAGGTATATAGCTTTATGTCTATAAGTGACAGTTTTACAGCTAAGTACATGAATGAATAAGCATTTGAATTAAAATTTCCATATTAAAATCAAATCTTACATTTTTTTCATTTCCATTTGGTATGCATTTAAAGAGAGGTAGTCTTATATGGCAAATATAGCCCCAAACCTATACTTTAACAAGAAAAGTAGGGGTCGTCTTATACACCCAGTTGTCTTATATGCTGGAAAATACGGTAAATATGAACTATATATACTATATTCTAAACATAGTTCTACATCTACATATCTAAAATATTGAATACATTTTATTTCTAGTGCACATTGGGTATTTTTCAAGATAGACCACATGCTGGGTCACAAAGTAAACCTGTCTAAAATCAAAAAGAAATTCTATCAATTACTTTCCATGATTTGTTGAAAACAAAATTAAATCATAAACCAAAAACTCAAACTCTTACTTAACTTGCCACTGAACAACTAGTGGGTCAAAGAGAAAATAAAAAGATTTCTGAAAACAAACAAGAGTGAAGGTAAAAGCTACTAAAACACACTCCATGACATTGAGACTAAAGGCATCTTGAAGGAGGAAACATCCCAAGTAAAAGCAGAGACAAGCAAATGGGACTATTTGCAGAAGCTGAGAAGCTTCTGCACCTCAAAGGAAATAGTGATTAGCATACAAAGGTCATCCACAGAATGGGAGAAACTATTCACCTAATACCCATCACATAAGGGACTAATCTAAGATATACAAGGTACTGACAGAACATAACAAGATAAAAACACCTAACCCCATCAAAAAATGGGGACAAGAAATGAATATGAACAGACACTTCCTCAAAAAAGAAATACAAAAGGCACATGAAAAAATGTTCCACGTCAATAATCATCAGGGAGATGCAAATCAAAACAACAATGAGGTACTATCTCACACCACAGAGACTGGCACACATCACAAAGAAAAAGAACAATCAGTGCTTGATGGGGATGTGGGGACAAAGAAACTCTCATTCACTGCTAGTGGGAATGCCATCTAGTCCAGCCTTTATGGAAAACAATATGGAGAGTCCTCAAAAAACTGGAAATTGAGCTCCCATGTGATCCAGCTATACGACTCCTAGGGCTATACCCTAAGAACACAAAAACACAATACAAAAATGCCTTCTGCACACTTATATTCTTTGCAGCATTATTTTCAATAGCCAGAATCTAGAAACAACCCAGATACCTGACAACAAATGAGTGGCTAAAGAAACTAGGATACATATACACAATGGAATACTATGCAGCTGTCAGGAAAAATGAAGTCATGAAATTTTCTTATTCATGGATGGACATGAAAACTATTATCTTAAGTGAAATGAGTCAGAGGGAGAGAGACAGGCACAGAATAGTCTCACTTCTCAGTGGAATTTAGGAAAAATAAAAAGACATTATTGTAATAACACCCAGAAACAATAGAGATGAGGGCTAGAAGGACTGGCCCACAATATGAAGCTTACCACAGAGTGGTGAACCCAGTTAGAGAAATAACTACACTAACAACTATCATGACAATGGTAGTGAGTGAGAGAAATAGAATGCCTGTCTCAAATACAGGCAAGGGGTGGGGGAAGAGAGATAAGGGGACACGGCACTGGTGAAGGGGGGTGTTCTTTTTTATAGCTGAAACCCTAGTACAAACATTTGTAATCATGGTGCTTAAATAAAGGTACTATTAAATAAAATAAAAGCTACTAAAACATGGAATACCTCAAAAGCTCATAACAATGAAAGCATTCATTAGGAAAGAAGAAAAGGCCCACATAACCATACAACTTACACTACTAGAAAAAGACCAACAAAAGGAACACAAAAAAGTAGAATGAAAATAACAAACTTATAGCCAAAATTAATGAAATGAAATCCTCCCCACAAAAATCAACTACAAACTCAATTCCCGCACCCAATAGCCCAATCAATAAAACCAAAAGTTGATTCTTTATAAAAGAAAAAGAAAAACAAGACTAATAAACCATTAGCAAGACTTAAAAAAAAAGAAACCAGGGGCTGGAGAGTTAGTACAGTGGTAGAAAGTTTGCCTTGCATGACCTGGACAAACTCGGGTTTGATTACCGGCATCCCCGAGCCTATGGTTCCCCGAACCTGCCTGGAGTGATTTCTGAGTGTAGAGCCAGGAATAAGCCCCAAGTGCCATGGGGTGTAACCCTCCCCCCCCAAATAAAAACAAAACATAAAAGAAAGAAACCAAGTAAGATACCAAAGGGAGTCATCACCATAGATACCACAGAAATTCAAAGGATCATCAGGGATTATTATAAAAAATTTTATGCCATGAAATGGGGGAAGCTAGAAGAAATGGGTTAATTTTTGGACTCCTATAACTTCCCACCGTTGAACCAAGAAGAAATAGAGCACTTTAACTGGCCAATTACAATCAAGAAAATCAAATTAGTACTCACATGTCTACCCCAAAATAAAAAAACAGGCCCAGATGATACACTAGTGAATTCTTTTAAACCTTCAAAGAAGACACAGGGCTAGAAAGATAAAAAAAACCAGTAGGGTGCTTGCCTTGAAAGCAGTCAACTGGATTAGATCCCCAGAATCCCATATAGTCCCATGAGAATCCACCAGGAATAATTCCTGAATGCAGAATCAGGTGATATGTGTGATCATTGCTGAGTGTGGCCCCCAAACCAAAAACAAATAGGCAACAAAACCCACTCAAAAACAAATCCCCCTTTTAACAACAACAGGCTTTTTCAAAAATTTGAAGAGACAAAAACTTTCCCAAAAAGACATCACATATAGACCTATGTCTCTAATATATCAAAGATCCTCAACAGTATATTAGCAAGTCAAACCCAATAGTACATTCAAGAAAAATCATACATTATGTTCAATAATTTACCCTGGGGATGAAATGATGGTTTCATATATGCCTATCAAAAATATACCATGTCAATATAAGAAATAATAAAGTCATAATAGATGCAAGGAAAGCATTTCAAGATACAGCACTAATTTATGATAAATACTTCCAAAAATGGGAGTTGAAGAACCTTTTCTCAACATAGTTTAAGCCATTTACCACAAACCCTTAGCAAACACTGTTAGAAAATGAAAACCTTTTCTCTTTTCTCTAAGATTAGGTAGAAGACAAGGTTGCCCACACTCACCACTACTATTCAGTATAGCATTGGAAATCCTTGCTATAGAAACTGAGAAAAAAAAAAAAAAGATCATATTGGGGTCGGAGCAGTTGCACAGTGGTAGGGCATTTGCCTTACACACAGCTGACCTAGTATGGACCGTGGTTTGTTCCCCCGGCGTCCCATATAGTCCCCCAAGCCAGAGCAATTTCTGAACACACAGATAGGAGTAACCCTTTAGTGTCACTGGGTGTGGCCCAAAAACCAAAAAAAAAAAAAAATCGTATCAAGGGCATAATGGAAGAGAAAACCAAAGTCACTCTTTACAGATGAAATGATACTAAGAAAACCCTAAAGATCCCACAAAAATACATCCCTGAACACTACATTTGTATAATAAAGTAGCAGGCTACAAAATCAATGGCTGATACAGAAATCCATGGCTTTCCTATATATTAATGAAAAATGAGTTTTTTTTTTTTTTTTTATAAGGTATCATTGGGGCCGGACTGATAGCACAGTTGTAGGGCATTTGCCTTGCACACAGCTGACCCAGGACGGACTTGGGTTCGACCCTCTGGTATTTTATATGGTCTCCCGAGACAGGAGTGATTTTTTTTTTGTTTTTATTTTTTATTTATTTATTTTTTAATATAATTTTTATTTTGATCATAGTGGCTTACATATTGTTGACAATAATATATTAGGTACATATTTACATAAAATCAGGGGGGATTCCCATCACCAAATTGACCTCCCTACACCTCCGTTTTTGTCCTACCTCCCATATCCTCTTCCCTCACCCCCAGGGTTGCTAGAATATGTGGTCTCCTCTGTATCTAGCCTACTACTTATTAGTCTTGCACCTGTTTGGTCCTGGTGCCTCCCTTGTTTCCTCCTCTAACTGGGGGGGGGGGCAGGACTAGCTAGTTCAAGTTACGTGGTTTTGTTTGAAGGAGAGAAAAGTAATAAACTGGGGTAAAAGTCTAATACGCCGAAAATAAGCGGAATTCTTCTAGAGGCTCTCATCATTGGTTTGAGAAACGAAGGAGAGAAAAAAGGTGAAACATTCCACCAGTACAAAAAGAAGTGTCAAATATCCAGTGAGGACTCCAACAATAACGATAAGCACCAAAAAACAAAAAACAAAAAACAAACAAAAAAACCCACAAAAACAGAAACAAAGAAGAAAAACACAAAACAAAACAAAACAAAAACAACAACAACATCAACAACAACAACAAAAACGCCATAGTCTTGATATAAGAAACATGGCATAGCGTATAAAGAAAGAACAGAAAGGAAGAGAAAGAATAAGTATAACTGGGGACACCATCAATAATCACATCCAAACAGAGAAATTGACCAAAAGTAGATAGGTAAATAAAAATAATAATAATAAATGACAATAAAATAATATAAAAAAAACAACAATGTTTTGTGCTTTTTGTTTTTTTCCCTCCTGCCCTGCGACAGTAAATATTGGGGTCATTCGAAAAGGAATTCAATTGGCCTAAGAGATATGGGGTTTCTCCGCCCTTCGAGTGTATTGTCATGGGATCAACTATAGACTCTGTTCAGGATCATTTACTCTCCCAGTGGTACTTTTGTGGTGTTTGGAAGACCTCTGCTCTGTCCTGGGTGATACAATCAGGCCTCTATGTCTAGGGATCTCAGTATCTGCACAGATCCAGGGGTGGGATTTATTATGAAGTCAGTCTTTGTGGTTCTAGAAGTTCTGTTCCAACAGTGCCATTTTAATCCATCTTCTGTGGTTGGTGATCTTGGACTTTGCACTGAACCTAGGATGGCACCTAGGATAGTGTCTTTCTTTGTACTTCCAGAAGCCCCATTGACAGGAGTGATTTTTGAGCATCACCTGGTGTGGACCTAAAACCAAAAAAATAAAATAAAAAAATAAAAGAAAGAAAAGAAAGGAAAGAAAGAAAGAAGAAGGAAGGAAGGAAGGAAGGAAGGAAGGAAGGAAGGAAGGAAGGAAGGAAGGAAGGAAGGAAGGAAGGAAGGAAGGAGGAAAGAAGGAAGGAAGGAAGGAAGGAAGGAAGAAAGAAAGAAAGAAAGAAAGAAAGAAAGAAAGAAAGAAAGAAAGAAAGAAAGAAAGAAAGAAAGAGAGAGAGAGAGAAAGAAAGAAAGAGAGAGAAGAAAGAAAGAAAGAAAGAAAAAAAGAAAGAAGAGAGAGAGAGAAAGAAAGAAAGAGAGAGAGAGAAAGAAAGAGAGAAAGAAAGAAAGAAAGAAAAAAAGAAGAAAGAGAGAAAGAAAGAAAGAAAGAGAGAGAGAGAAAGAAAGAAAGAAAGAAAGAAGAAAGAAAGAGAAAGAAAGAAAGAAAGAAAGAAAGAAAGAAAGAAAGAAAGAAAGAAAGAAAGAAAGAAAGAAAGAAAGAAAGAAAGAAAGAAAGAAAAGAAAGAAAGAAAGAAAGAAAGATTGATTCTCTAATTCCAGAGTTCTGACTGAGACAACTACAACTGAGCAGAACTTCTGGAAACATAATGTAAGACTCTATCCTAGGGCCGGGCGGTGGCGCTGGAGGTAAGGTACTTGCCTTGCCTGCGCTAGCCTAGGATGGACCGCGGTTCGATCCCCCGGCGTCCCATATGGTCCCCCAAGAAGCCAGGAGCAACTTCTGAGCGCATAGCCAGGAGTAACCCCTGAGCCTCACAGGGTGTGGCCCAAAAACCAAAAAAAAAAAAAAAAAAAAAAAAAAAAAAAAAAAAGACTCTATCCTAGGTTTGTTCTAGGATCAAAGTAAAAACCAAGACCACCAGTTATAGAAGACTGATTAAAACAACAGTGATAGATCAGAACTTCTAGAACTGTAAAGAAAATCTCTATCCTAAGCTTCATCCTATGACCTGTGCAAATATCAAGATCTCTAGGTACAGAGGCGCCTCATGACTGAGTAGAAAGTTTCCTGGCACCATAAAAAAGACCTAGGGGAGTGAAAAAGAGTATGTACGAAACCTGTAGTTATTCCCAGGACAATATGCTTCAAGGGTGGAGAAAACCTGTATCTCTTAGGCCAAGGGAATTGCCTTTCTAATCTCCCCAATATTTACTGTGCCTATGCAAAAAAAAAAAAAAAAAAAAAAAAAAGAAGCAACATTTTTTTTCTTTCTTCTTTATCTTTTTATTCCGGGCTTGTGGTTGGTTACTGTTTGGCTGTTGTCTTTATTGCTGTGGTACTCTTTGGTGTTTTTGTTTGATTTTTTTTTTTTTTTTTGGTCACTGTAGTTTTTTTTGGTCTGTTTCAGTTTCTTTTTTTGTATTTTTCTTGTCTTTTTGTTATGTTTTTCTTCCTTTTTCACTTTCTTCTCTTAAATTGATATTTATAACCTCTAGATGGATTCCTCCCAGATTTTGTTTGTTTTTTGGTCAGTAATTTTTTCCCTTTCTTTCCTTTTTTCTTTTTCTTCTCTTTTTTCTTCAAACAGAACCACATAACTTGAATCATCTTGTTCTATCTCATAAATTGAGGGGGAAAAATGGTACTAAGACCAAAGAGTCATATGAACATTGAGTAGAAATAAAAAATGATCAGACTTAAACATATAATCTAAAGACAACGCCAACTGAATTGATACCCAATCTACAACAAGCTTGACATAGAGGGGACCACTTATACTAGCAGCCTGGGGGCAAAGGAGGGGTATATGGGATGTATCCTGGGAACAGGGGTGGAAGGAGGACAACCTGGTGATGGGAATGCCCCTGATTTCCAATGTCACTATGTACCTAAAATTTTACTATGAAAGATTTGTAATTCACTTTGGTCACAATAAAAATTACTAAATAAAAATGTATCATCCACAATTGTGTGTCAGATAATCAAGAACTTTGGAGTCATCTTAGCAAAAGGGGTGAAAGACTATAAGAGGAAAAGAAAATATTGACTACAAAACTATATAAACTATGAAAGAAATAAAAAAGGACATAGAAATCGAAGCAAATCCCATATTCATGTACTGGCAGGATTAATACTGTCAAATTATAATCTTGACCAAAGGAGTACACAGATTCAATTCAGTTCCTATAAAAATACCCATGACATGAACTGGAGCAAAACCACATCAGGTAAAGGGCATTTGACTTGCATGTATGTTGCTGTCCTGGGTTTGATCCTCAGCACACTATATGGCCCCTGGAGCCTACCAGGAGCAATTTCTGAGCACAGAGCCAGGAATAAACTATGAGAGCTGCCCAGATGTGGCCCCAAAACAAAACAAAACAAATTTACCCATGACATGGGGCCAGAGCAATAGCATAGAAGATAAGACCATCTTCATGTGGCCGACCTGGGTTCAATCTCTGGCATCCCATATGATCTGCCAAACCTGCCAGAAGTAGTTTCTGAGCACAGAGCCAAGAGTAAGACCAGCATGCTGCCAGTTGTGACCCAAAATGAAATAATAACAAAAAACCTAGGACATTTTTAAGAGACATAGGATCAAACACTGTTGAAATTTATAAGAAATAATAAGCTCTCCTGAATAAACAATGCAATAAAGAAAACAGGATGTTTCTCTTTCCCCAACTTCAAACTGAAACTAAGTCTATAGTAATAAAAAATGTGGTATTAGAGGCTGGAGAGATAGCACAGTGATGGGATGTTTGCCTTGCAAGTGGCTGACTCATAGTGGTTGAAAACCTGGAATCACATATGGTCCCCCGTGCCTTCCAGGAGTGAGTTCTGAGCAGCGAGCCAGGAGTAACCCCTGAGTGCCGCCAAGTGTGGCCCCAAAACAAAAACAAACAAACAAACCAAAAAGTGGTACTAGAATAAAAATGTGAAATCAGAGCATGCAATAGAACCGAGAATCTGGGATATATTCTTGAGCAGGTGCAAGGTAAATTCTGATAAAAGAACAAAAAAAGTAAAGTGGTTCAAAGAAAGCCTCTTCAACAAATGGTGCTGACAAAAATAGAATGCAAAGAATTGAATTCAGACCCCTTATTCTATTTACAAAAGGAAAATAAAAATAGGTTAACAACCTCAACATCAGACTTGAATCCATATGAGGAAAATATGGTTGGAACACTACATGACACTTAATATAAGGTATTTTCAAAAGTCTAGTGCCATAGGCCAAAAAGAATGGTAACAAAGGAGTGAGAAAAAGAGTAAGAGGCAAGGAAGGTAAGAGAGAGGGAGAGAGAGAGAGAGCGAGATCTGAGAGAGAGATATCTAAGAGAGAGAGAGAGAAAGGGAAGAGGGAAGAGAACTGTCAGCCATAGAGGCAGGCGGGGTTTGGGGGAGAGTACAGAAGGAGATGGAGGGGACATTGGTGGCAGGAAATGGCACTGATAAAGAAATGGTGTTGGACATTGTATAACAAAGTCAATTATAGGCCAGAGTGATACCACAGTTGGTATTGGTCATGGGAATGTTGTACTGGTGAAGGATTTTATATATATATATTAAAATATATATTAATATATATTAAAAAATAAAAAAAAGAAAAGATAAGGCCTCCCAATTCTTTGTACAGTAAATGCACCCCATATACACCTCAACCCAGGCCCTTTGCCTGGTCTGTATTGTGAACTGGGGGACAAAAAAAAAATTGGTCAAGATAGTTGTTAGTGTAGCTATATCCCTAACTTCACTCACCACTCTTTGTGGTGGGTTCATAGTGTGAGCTGGTCTTTCCGGCCCTCATCTCTATTGTCTCTGGGCATTATTACAATAATATCCTTAATTTTTCTTAAAACCCATAAATGAGTGACACTATTCTGTATGTGTGTCTCTCTCTCCCTCTGATTTATGTCACTCAGTATAATAGATTACATGTACATCCACATATAGGAAAATTTCATTTTTCATTTCTACTCAATGTTCATATGACTGTCTGATCCTGGTACCATCCATTTTTTGTCCCCCTCCCCTCCCAATTTATGAAGTTGAACAAGATGACTGAAGTTATGTGATTCTGTTTGAAAAACAAGAAAAGAAAAAACCTGGAAGGAGTCCGTCTAGAGCAGTGGTGGGCAAGCCACGGCTTGCGAGCCACATGCGGCTCTTTACACTCTTTTTAACGTGGCTCTTCTGTGTGCCGGGTGGCCGCTCCAGGAGTTAGGACTCTGCTCCTAGCCTCTGTCAGTGCGCGTCCTGTGTGCAGCCCTGGCGGCCGGCTCCACACAGCTCCAGTCAGGTCATGTGGTATGGGGAGGGGCCGTGACTTTCTGTTTTAGTTGTGTTATTTGTATCCTCCCTACCTATATGGATACTTGCATGCATAATATTCTCAATAAAAACTTATTGAAACTAAAAACAGTGTACCATCCTATGTATTTTCGGTTTTAAAAATGTGTCTCTCAAAATAAATATCAATCATGGTTTTGTCGAGATTTGGCTCAGTTGGAAAAAAAAAAAGGTTGCCCACCACTGGTATAGAAAGTTTTTTTTTTTTTTTTTTTTTGGTTTTTGGGTCACACACGGCACTGCTCAGGGGTTATTCCTGGCTCCATGCTCAGAAATTGCTCCTGGCAGGCACGGGGGACCATATGGGACACCGGGATTCGAACTGATGACCTCCTGCATGAAAGGCAAATGCCTTACCTCCATGCTATCTCTCCGGCCCCGGTATAGAAAGTTTTAAGTTTGATGTCATCTCACTTGTTTTTTTCTTGTCTTTGTTTTCTTTGCTAATGGGGTTGAATCATTTGAAGACACTTTTGAGATCAATATTATGACACATTTACCAATGTTTTCTTTAGTAGTTTAGATTTGAGTTCAATATCAAGGTCTTTAGTAGTCCATTTTGAATTTTTGTTTGTTTTAGGGGCCTAACCTAGTGGCACTCAAAGGTTACTTCTAACTCTGTGCTCAGAATTTACTCCTGGCAGGCTCAGGGAATTATATGTGATGCCTGGGACCAAACCCAGGTAGGTCATGTGTAAGGCAAATGCCCTCCCTGTTGTGCTATCACTCCAGACCCTTGAATTAATTTTTATATCTGGCATAGAAGGGGTTCAGTTCTATTCTTCTGCATGTGTGTAGCTAGTATTCCCCAAACCACTTATTAAATAGGCTTTCCTTGCTCCTAAGCACTTGATTTTGGGGGACACAATTATAAATGGAGTATTTAAAAATTTTTGTAGATATCAATGTTTGTATATCAGAATATAACTGGCTAGAGTGATAGAGATTAAGGCACATGTTTTTCATGCATCTAACCATGGTAAATCCCCATTGTCTCCATCATCCCTCTGTATGACTAGATATAGTCCTGGAGGTTTACAGTGCACTACAGGGTCTGATTCTAAAGGTACTAAATGTGACTACAGGACTAAAACCGAGTAACATACTCCTACATACTCAAGCCCTCATGTAAGAGGCATAGGCTAATTAGCCCAGAATTGATAGGAAGGGTCTCCATGACAACCTTAGCACAATTTGGAAGAAGCCTCCTACCCCAGCCACAACCCACATGCAACAGATTCCTGTATATTGATTTTGTAGTCTGATTAATTCATAGATTGTTTTCAAAAGTTTTGTGATAAAGACTTCAGAGTTGGGGCCAGAGAGATAGATAGCATGGAGGTAGGGTGGTTGCCTCACATGCAGAAGGACGATGGTTCGAATCCCAGCATCCCATATGGTCCCCCCCAGCCTTCCAGGAGCGATATCTGAGCGTAGAGCCAGAAGTATCTCCTGAGCGCTGCTGGGTGTGACCAAAAACAAATAAACAAACAAACAACAAAAAAAAAACCCACCAAAAAACAGAAAGAAAAAAACAACCACTTCAGAGTTATCTATGTACATATAATCAATCTCTAAGTATTGATAATTTTATGTCTTTTTCCAATTTTATTCTTGAAATTATTTTTCTAACTAATTTTTTATGGCTAAAACTTTGATAAAAAAAAAAGGTTTAGATTTTTTTGCCAGTGAGTATGATGTTACGTGTGGGTTTGTGATAAATGATTTTACTATGCTTAAGTTTCTTTCTGGTTCCATTTTTGCTGGTCTTCATCATAAATATGAACTACTAAATCTTGTCAAATCCTTTCTCTGCATCTAATGATATAATCATGATATTTTAGCTTTCCTTTTATTGACTGTATTATATTGGTGTGTGTTAGCTTTCCTTTTATTGATTGTATTATATTGGTTGTGTGTGTGTGTGTGTGTGTGTGTGTGTGTGTGTGTGTGTGTGTGTGTTCCACACCTAGATGTACTCAGGGCTTTACTCCTGCTTTGTGTTTAAGGATTATTTCAGATGTACTCAGGGTGTGTGTGTGTGTGTGTGTGTGTGTGTGTGTGTGTGTTCCACACCTAGGGCTTTACTCCTACTGTGTGTGTGTGTGTGTGTGTTCCACACCTAGATGTACTCAGGGCTTTACTCCTGCTTTGTGTTTAAGGATTATTCCAGGCAGGCTCTGAGGACTATATGTGGTGCAAGGGATTGAACCTGAATTGGCTTAGTGTGAGGCAAGTATCCTACCCACTGAACTATGATTTGTGCTTCAACTTGTACATCACCACATCATCCTTGTATCCCTCAGATAAATCCCGCTTGATCAGTTTTATTCATTTATGCAATATTGAATTCAACTTGCTAAAATCATAATAGGCAACTATGTTCATCAGGAACTATTCTATACAAATTTGCATGTCTTTCAGCACACAAATTTTTCAGTGATATTAGGGTAATATTGGCCTCATAAAAACTGTTTGAAGGGTTTCCTATATCTGCAAGTGCTTTTTTTTTTTTCTTTCGTTTTTTTGGGCCACACCGGGCAGTGCTCAGGGGTTACTTCTGGCTCTGTGCTTAGAAATCTCTTCTGGCAGGCTTGGAGACCATATGGGACACTGGGAAACCTAACATGGATCCATCCTGGGTCAGCCACGTGCCCTACTGCCATGCTATCACTCCAGCCCCAGTTTCTTCAGCTTTCTGAAAGAACTTGAGAATTTAAGGTACAATTTGAAGATCTGGAAGAAGTCAGTAGTGAACTGTCTAGATTTGAGATTTTGGTTTGGTAAAAACTTTTTCTTACTGTCACTATTTCAATGTGACAATTTAAATTTTTTACTTCCCCTAACTCAGTCTTGAAAGGTTGTAGGTTCATCAAAGAAATTATATAAATCTTTTCTTTGTAATTTCATATGATTTTTTTTTTGGAATTTCTATGGTGTCCTTTTCTGATCCAATTCACTACGTCTTCTTAAAAGCTTTTCAATCTTCTTTAAATACTATCCTAGTTTTATTTATCTTTAGCATGATTTTTAGTTTGTATATAATGGATATCAACTTTAATTTTTTACTATTTTCTGCTTTCTAGATCCTTCGAGCTTTTGTTTTCCTTGAGCTGTGAGATTAGCTTAATTATTTAAAGTTTAATTTCTTGAATATTTTTCTGTTTCCTGATAAATACCTGTATTACTGTGAATCACTGCCTTATTAGTATAGTTTTTGCTGTTTCCCATGTGTTCTGGTAGCTTATATCCTTATTATTGTTTTCAAAATTGTTATTTCTTAGATTTCCTTTTTGATCACATGGATATTTAGTAGTACATTGTTCGTTTCCTAGCATTGGATTATTTTTTCCAGATTTGTTTTAGTTTAACTTTCACTGTTTGTTTTTGGGGCCACACTTGTGGCTCTGAAATGACTCTGTGCTCTGAAATCACTCCTGGCATGCTCGGGGGACCATATGGGATGCTGGACATCGAACTTGTTTCCATCCCGCGTCAGCAATGTGCAAGGCAAACGCCCTACCCCTGTTATATCACTCTAGCCCCTTTTCTCCAGATTTTTGTGCTTTAAAACATCATAGGTAAGAAGTTACTTGATTTTATAAATACCTGCTATGTATCCATAGCCATGTAGTATAACCTGAAGAATAACCTTTGAGCACCATTGAGGAATGCAGTTAGGATTTTGGAGGATAGAGTACTATATACATGTCTATTAGGTTTAGCTCTTCCATTTTTTTCTTATAAGGCCCATGCTTCAATATTGATTTTTCTCTAAGTTATTGCTATAAAAGAGGGTTGGTCCTAAAAACTCCTACTTATACTATAGTGAAATTAGAATTTATTTTCAGGACTACCAGTAAGTTGCTTTATATATTTAGGTATTCCATTGCTGCATAGTTCTTCATGATTGTTAAGTTTGCTCAGTGTACAGATCACTTTTCTTTTCTGATGTCTATTTTGTTTAATATAAGTTCAGCGATCCCAGCCATTTTTAAGCTATTACTTGCCTGCATTTTGAGCATGTATATATCATAAAAGTTAAACTATATTAATGGTGGAGGTCTCATTTTTCAGATCTTCCTAGGAATTCTTTGCCTTTTGATGGGTGAGTTCATATCATGCACATTGAGCAAAATTTAGAATAAGGGAATTTACCATATTGTTTTGCTGGATTCTGGAGTTTGTCTAATTAGTTTGTTTTTTTGTTTGTTTGTTTGTTTTTGGGTCACACCCGGCAGTGCTCAGGGGTTACTCCTGGTTCTAAGCTCAGAAATCGCTCCTGGCAGGCTTGGGGGACCATATGGGATGCCGAGATTCGAACCACTGTCCTTCTGCATGCAATGCTAACGCCTTACCTCCAGGCTATCTCTCCGACCCATCAAATTAGTTTAAAAAAAAAAAAACAACTTTATTTACTTCCTTTGTACTTTTGTGATTTTATATTATGATCATTTACCTTTTCTTATTTGTGCCTTCCATAACACTCTTAAGAATAACATGCAATTAATCTCTAAAGCACAAATAATGTGAGTTTCAAGTATATTGTATATTATACTAGATTCTATTATTATTATTATTATTATTAGTTGGTTTGGGAACCACTGCAGTAAAGTCCAGTGAGAGTAAAGCTCACTCTGCATTCAAATATCACTCCTAGCTGTGCTTAGGGGACCATATGGAATACCAGGTTGACCATAAGCTAGGAAAACACCCTACTGTGCTATCTCAACAGATCCAAGAACTTGAGCTTCTTAAATCTGGGTATATGCCTTGATGACCAGAATTGTAAAGTTCTTGACTACAATTTTTTTCTAGCAATACTTATGTGACATTTATTTTCACTTCCTTCCAGAACTACTATAATGTGATAATCATTCCTCTTAAAGCTGTCCTATAAACCCTTTATGTTTTCCTAAATATATTTTTAGTTTTCCCTTCTTCAGGTCTTTTTAAATACCTTCATATATCTTATTCTCATATATCTTATTCCTCAACTCTTTATCATTATGCTGGTCAGGCCCTATACTGTGATTTGCAGTTCACCTACTACTTTTGAGTTTAGTGTTTCCGAATAAATTTTTCTTTACTTATTAGAACTCTTATCTATTGACAAATCTGAAAGATATCAATAGCAACACAATAATAAAAAAACCTAATTTTTATATAAAACGTATTTTTATATGAAAAAAAATTTTAAAAATACTTCAACACTGCCTTGTCACCTCTTTATTGTTCAGCCAAGCTTAAACTTAACACAAATATATTATCTCTGAAAGGAGATAGAGGAAAAAGTAGTCAAGTAGATACACATTCTTCTCAATGCACATGGATCACTCTCCAGGATAAACCACATGTTGGCCCATAAAATGTACCTCCATAAAAGCAAGGGGGGATGGAAAATGTATGAGCTACCTACTCAGATCAAAATGTGCTGAAATTAGAAGTGAATTAAAAACAAACACAGAGGAAAAACTTTAACACCTGGAAATTAAACAGCTCATTACTGGACAACCACTCCTGAAATTCATTTGGAACAATAAATGTCCATGAATAGCTAAAACAACCTTTAAGAAAAAAACAGGTGGGAGGCAACTTTGAATTGTATTACAAAGCATTAGTCATCAAAACAATATGGTACTAGAATAAAGATAGACCTTCCCATCAATGAAATAGACTTTAGTATTCAGATATACAATCAATTAATCTTTGACAAAGGGACAAAAAATGCAAAATAGAGCAAGGAAAGCCTCATCAACAAGTGGTATGGGAACAACTGGTCAACCAAATGCAAAAAAGAAAACTCAGACCTCCATCTACCACCATGTACAAAGGTCAAATCAAAATGGATTACAGACTTTGATAGCAGACCTGAAACCATAAAGTATACAATAGATGATTGTAAGCAAAACCCTCCATGACACTGAGAATAAAGGTTTTTGTCAAGGAGGAAACACCACTGTCAAAACAAGTAGAAGCAGAGGTAAACAAATGAGACTAAATTAAACTGAGAAGCTTCTGCACCTCAATGGAAATAGTGACTAGATACAAAAGCCAACCACAGAATGGGAGAAACTGTTCACTCAATACTCAGATAAGGGGCTAATTAATATCTAACATATACACAGTATTGACATAACTTAACAAGAAAAAACATCTAACCTTATCAAAAGTTGGGGAGAATAAACAGATACTTCCCAAAAAAGAAAAACAAGAACAGATGGCCTAAAGACACATGAAAAAATGATCTCTATCACTAATCATCAGGGAACTGCAAATCAAAACAACAATGAGGTACCACCTCAAATTACAGAGACTGGCACACTTCACAAAGACCAAGAACAATCAGTGTTGGTGGGAATATGGGGAGAAAGGAACTTTCATTCACTGCTATTAGGAATATCATCTAGTCCAGCCTTTCTGAAAACAATATAGATATTCCACAAAATACTGGAAATTGAGCTGCCATGTGATCCAACACTCCTAGGGCTATACTCTAGGACCACAAAAACACAATACATAAATGCCCTTTGCACCCCTATTTTATCATAGCATTATTTACAATAGCCAGAATTTGGAACCAACCCAGGTGCCCAACAATAGATAAGTGGCTAAAATAACTGTGATATATTTAAACAATGGAATACGACACAGCTATTAGTAAAAATAAAGTCATGAAATTTTCTTATACATGGATGGACATGGAAACATGCTGAGTGAAATAAGTCAGAGAGAGAAAGATAGACAAAGAGTAGTCTCACTCATCTGTGGGATTTAAGAAAAATAAAAAACAGTATGTAATAATACCAAGAGACAATAGAAATGAGGGTTGAAAGGAGAAGCTCATTCTATGAAGAGTGGTGAGAGCAGTTAGAGAAATAACTACACTAACAACTATCATGACAATGACAGAGAAATAGAATGCCTGTCTGAGAGATAGACAAGGGCTGGGGAGGAGGGAAATGGGAGAGATTGATAGCGGGAAGTTTGCACTGGTGAAAGGTGGTATACATTACAAACATGTTTGTAACCATGGTGCTTAAAGATTTTTTTTTTTTTGGTTTTTGGGTCACACCCAGCAGCGCTCAGGGGTTCCTTCTGACTCTACGCTCAGAAATTGCTCCTGGCAGGAAACAAAAATAACAGCAAACAAGAGTGATAGTCTTGTTTTGTAATGGCCTAAGTTGCAGTGGAGGATTACCATTAACAGATTCCATGGATATTAGAACTCTGGTTTTTTTTTTTTGCTCTGAACTGCTACTGGAAATTTGCCATCAAAAACTTACTGGGTCAGCTATAGCACTGAGGATGACAGACAAGCTCTGGCAACCCTTATTCAGTGTTGGTCCCAACTTGCTGTGAGAAGTCATCCTATCAGCTTGGACAACAAATAGAACTTGGTGCTTAAGAGCATATCATATTCCTGCACCCCAAGTAGACCTGGTCCCTACCAGTGTGCCTTTGTTTGACCTCATCTGGTTGATGTCAAACTCAAGGCTAGTGGGAAAGTACATGCTTCCTAGTACTAAGATGGCTAGATCTGGTCTCTTTCCAAATGTTATACCATTCAACAGTGGGCAGTTGGATGCCAATGGGTGGGGGTATCATTTTTTTAACTGAGGCTGTATAGAGCCAGCAGTTCTCTTGAGTTGAAAGTGTCACATTTGCCCATGATACATAATTTTTTTTTCAGAGATGATTCAAAGCCCCCTGTTGGCCTATGGTGAGCATCTGGGTAAAAAGTGTAACCCTGACTCAATATTGTTGTACTAGTCAATATGTCCCACACTTATTCCTAGGGAAAACTCTCATGTTTGTCACCTCTGCATATACTTCTCCCTCTTGGGAACATACTGTGTAGCTCTGATTTTAAAGGTTGTTTGGTCACCTTTCATGGCAGGAAAATTTACTGGAAATGGGCTCTGGTTTCTGTTTAACTTCTTAATAGGGCTGATGCAATAGGCTATGTTTTAATTCTATTTTGTGTATGTGTTTGCTTGGAGAAAAAACTCCCCAAGCAGTACTCAAGTGATTCAAAGGTCCTTCCCAGTGACTGGTCATCGCTCAATGCTAGGTCAGAGGATATGATGCTGCTAAGAGCCTCAGAGGTGCTTGGGAGTCATGTGATGGAAGTCATTGAACCAGGTCCTATACTTGCAAAGTATGTGCACTTGACCTCAAAGTCTTCCTGGCCTCAAAGTCGTCCCCCCACAATGATTTTGTTAGGGAGCCATTACATTTTTAATGTCATTTCCATTATCTTGCAGAATTTGCATCTCATAGTAATTTTTTCAATTGTGGGTTGGTTTGTTATTAAGGCACACAGAAAACTTATAACTAATCTATATTCCTTACATCTATCAAAATTTAAACCAGTGATTTTTGTTTTTCAATACAAATGAGTGGTGGTAGAAGTCTTTGGATTGGTCCTCATATTGCCTTCTAATTTGATGTCAATTGGTTTCTTTGGTTTTCCTGTTAAAAGATGTTTCCCCATTGCCTCCTCATCTGGCTTTTCCCCCTCCCCTTGGGGTGGGCTTTATTTTTCCCAATAAAGACTACTCAGACAGCCTGGAGGGGCAGCTGACATCTTGGCTCATAGTTCCAAGTGGTGGAGTGACTGGCTTGTGGGTTAACAGCTTGCTTTTAGTTTTCTCCCCTGCAATACCTTCCCAACTGTGTGTGGATTATTTCTTGATCAGAGTTACTGCCAGACTTGCATCTCTTGTCCTACCCAGACCCTCTCTGGGGGTTTTGGAATGCACAACCCACCATTCAACAAATGAGGAACTTCTAAAGAACTTCCCATAGACCTTAAAATAAAAAACTTCCCTTTAGTGTATGTCTTTGAATTTCAGTGTAATAAAATTAGCATGTTTTCTTAGTAGAAATTCTCTATTTTTTGTGATTCTAGAGCAAGCTGACCAATGTGGCTCTAAAATAAAATATTTTTATTCATTTTATCTTAACTATTCCTTCTCTGATATTCTTTCTTAATATATTAATCACTTGTGTCTATCTGATAATTTAAACATCCCTGACTTATGTGAGTCTTGTTCTAATGCTTGCTCTATCTTGCTTAAATACCTTTTTTGGGGGGCCTTTCATATATTCTACAACGTTTTTGCTGACAAGCAGAAATGATATACTGAGTGAAAGAAAATTCTGTAAATAGACTTTAGTAATGAAGTACTGGGGAGTAGAGTATAGAAATAAATCTATAATATCAATATACGATTTGTTGAGACTATGCCTTTGGACTGCAAAGGCATATACATTCTTGTATATTTTTTTCATTCAGTTTGAACAGAATAGCCAGAGTAAGGCGAGATTAGATAATTCTTTTCCTTCAAAACAGCTATACTTTAATAAAAGTCCAGCAAGTATAGTTGTAGTTGAAGTGCTTCTCCTAGAGGTAGATCTTGCCAAAACTTGAACGATCTAGCATATTTTAAAAGTATTCCCTTTGATATATCAGCATAAAAGGTTTTTTGTTGGTTGGGGCTAGAGTGGTGGCGTGGAGCGGTAAGGCATCTGCCTTGCCGGCGCTAGCCTAGGATGGACCGCAGTTTGATCCCCCAGCGTTCCTTTTGGTCTCCCAAGCTAAGAGTGATTTCTGAGAGCCTAGCCAGGAGTAACCTCTGGGTGTCACTGGGTGCAAACCCCCCCCCAAAAAAAACAAAAAAAACCAAAAAAGGTTTTCGTTGATATTCACTATGAGATTATGGAGGATTCCAAGACCTTGCATGATTAATAATTAGGTTCGCCTGGACTTTTTTTCTTTTAGGATTTATCCACAGTGAATCATAGCAAGTTTTCAAATGCAGTTTATGCTTCACTATAATGGCATTGACTCTTGCAAGGATGTCTATCAATCTCTTTCATTTGGAGCACAACAGTTGTTCTATGATATTATTCTCTTATAAACTTAAGAAGAGTTGACTTCCATTTATTCACCTTTTTACTTGTTATTTTTTAAAAAATGGCTATTTACTTGTAAGCTTTTTATATGCTGTAGTGGGAACTTTTAGGTTAATTTTTGTTTGCTTTTATTTTTCAGAAAAATATGAACTACTTCATGAATTTGCACTTGATAGTTACAATTTTAGTCTATATGTGGCCAAAATAAGCATTCTTTGCTCTTTTTTTATAAAACAGGAATAAAGCGGGTTCAAGAAACTTCCACCACAAACTTTCTGTTTACTAACAAAAGATACCACCAGGCAGATAGACGAGTTATGGAAACCAAAACATCAAGCAGCTTCTCTCTGAGACCAGAAGTGTTTACTGGGAAGAGAAAGACCACCCCCCTTGGGTGGAAAACCAGTAGGGTGAAGGGACAAATCTGAAGTACTTCCGGTTCATGAGTAACAAGCAGAAGCCAAAAAAAATCATTCTGAATAGAGTGCAAACCATCACTCCAAAAATGGGTGGCCCTGCTGGGCTGCATTCTCAGTCCTTAACACTGAACTGTCATGTAAACCCGGTTAGTCAAGTATCACCAAGAATGCCCCTGAAAACCCCACCAAAAATACCTTGGGGTAAAGTGACTCCAAGAACACATCAAAAGAATCATTCGTGGCTTGCTTTTTCAAACTTGTGTTCTCCTTGAACACATAACCCATTCTCTCTACTCTGGAGAAGTCCTTGTTCTATATTGAATACAGATTCCTCTCTTTCTCTTCCCTTACATCTAAGTAAATTTCTTTTAATAAAAACTATCTTGCTTCACTGAAAGAAGAATGCAGGGGGGGGGGGAGAATCATTTACCATAACTAAGAGGCATTCATCTTAGGGATGCAAGATTTTTAATATATGCAAGCCAAGTCATAAAAGGCACTTGCCCTAACATGCAGCCAACTCCAGTTTAATACCCAGAACTGCATATGGCCTCCTGGGCACAGAGCCATATCATTAATAATATTAATGATACATTCATGCATACATTGTCCCAGCACTACACCTAACATGATACCATAGTGCTTGTCTAGCACTAACTAGGCTGACCACAGTTCAACCCTCAGCATCTTATATGGCTCCCTGAGCACTGTCAAATGAAATTCCAAAGCACATAGCCAGGAATAAGCCCTGAGCACTGTCAGGTACAGTCAAAACAAGATCCTAGCCCAACTCAATAAGTTGTGTCTAATGAGGGACCATCAAAGTATTTCAAACAACTACAAATAAACATGAAGGAAGATACTGACAGCAATTTAGACATTTTAACAATAGACTTTTAACATTCCTTTTTCACTGCTGAATAGAACAATTAGGCAAAAAAATCAACAAGGAAATACTGGTGAAGAAGGAAAAATAGAAGAGGTGTGCTGAAAGATATTTATGGGCCTTTTATACTCTAAAAGTTGGGTACACATTCTTTTCCAGTTCTACATGAACATTCTCCAAGGAAGATGACATGCTGGGTCATAAAACATAGCTTCATAAAATTAAGATTTTAAAAAAGGTAGAAGTCATAATAACTATAATGTCAAATTATGATGCTTCAAAGACTGAGTAGAAGAAAGGAAAATTAAGAATACAATGTCTGGGCCCGGAGAGAAAGTACAGCGGCGTTTGCCTTGCAAACAGCCGATCCAGGACCAAAGGTGGTTGGTTCGAATCCCGGTGTCCCATATGGTCCCCCGTGCCTGCCAGGAGCTATTTCTGAGCAGACAGCTAGGAGTAACCCCTGAGCAACGCCGGGTGTAGCCCAAAAACAAAACAAAAAACAAAAAACAAAACAAAAAAAAAAGAATACAATGTCATTTATAATTGCAGATAATTTATAAATGTCATTTATAATTTATAATTGAGAAAGATAAAATAGCTGGGAATAAACTAAAAAAGGCAATGAAAGAATTATACACTGACAATGGTAAGACACAGCTAAAAGAATTAAAAGATACAAAGTAATGAAAAAACATGCAATATTCATGTGTTTGAGAAATAAACATGAAAATCACAATCTCACCTTAAGCAATTACAGATTCAATGTAATTCCTATCAGAGTATCAATGGCATTTATCAAGAAAATTTAAAAATTCTCTTCAAGAAAAAAAATCATAAATTTTCCTTAGATAATAACTCTATATCGGATGAGGGCTGGGTGAATAATTTCTCCCAGTCTGTGGTCAGTCTTTATATCCTAGTCATCATCTCCTATGTAGACTGGTTCAGGCTTTTGAGAAGACAATATGGACATTCCTCAAAAATAGATATGAAGCTTCCACACAAGCCAAAAAAGATGACTCCTGGGAATATGCACTAGGGGCTCCAATACAGAAAAGGCAACATGGTTCACTACAGCACTAGTCACAATATTCAGAATTTAGGAACAATTCAAGTAAACAAGAACAGATGAATGAATAAAGAAACAATGGTACATCCTCACAATGAAATATTGATCAACTGTTAGGAAAAATGAAGTCATAAAATTTGCTTAAACATGGATAAACATGGAAAGTATCATGGTAACTGAAAGTCAGAGGGAGAAGAAAAGATCACACTCATTTGCAAGATAAATAAGAAAGATCATAGTATGAGAATAATAATACCCAAAGACCACATCAATGTACATCAGGACTAGTCTACAGTAAGAAGTCTGCCACAAAGTGTGATGTGGAGAGTAGTTAGGACACAGAAGGAACCATTATGACTATGATAGTCAAAAATGATCACTCTAGACAAGAACTGGATGCTGAAAGGAGGTAAAGTAATATGCAGGGTACCTTTACAGTAACAGTATTGCAAACCACAATTCTTAAAAGGAAGAGGGGGAGGGGATGAGGAGAGAATGGGTGAAAGAGAAAGAAGAGTAAGAGCTACAGAGAGGGAAGTGGAGAGAGAAAGAGAGAGAGAGAGAGAGAGAGAGAGAGAGAGCGAGAGAGAGAGGAGAGAGAGAGATAGAAGAGAAGAGAAGATGGGATAGAGGATGGTGGGAAACTGGTGGTGGAAAATGAACACTGATGAAGGGATGGGTATTGGAACTTTGTATGGTTGAAACTCAGCCATCAACTTTTAACTCTATGTATCATGATAATTCCATCAAAATATTTTTTAAAAAAGCAACAATTATTACAGGGGCCAGAGTGGTGGTGCAGCAGTAGGGTGTTTGCCTTGCATCCTTGCATGCGGATGACCTAGGACAGTGGTCGGCAACCTGCGGCTCGTGAGCCACATGTGGCTCTTTACACTTTTAATTTGGCTCTTCTGTGTGCCGGGCGGCGGCTCCAGGAGTCAGAACTCCGATCCTAGCCTCTGTCAGTATGCACCCTGTGTGCAGCCCCTGAGCCTGCCAGGAGCGATTTCTGAGCATAGAGCCAGGAGTAACCCCTGAGCGCTGCCAAAAAACAAAACAAACAAACAAACAAAAAGCACCAAAAACCAAAAAAGAAAATGTGGCTCTCAAAATAAACTTCAATCGTGGTTTTGGCAAGATTTGGCTCAGTTGAAAAAAAAGGTTGTCGACCACTGAGCTAGGACAGACCCTGATTCGATCCTCTTGGCGTCCCATATGGTCCCTGCAAGCTAGGAGCGATTTCCGAGTGCATAGTCGGGAATAACCCTGAGCGTCACCAGGTGTGCCCCCCAAAAGAAACAAAAAAGAAACAATTATTAACTTTTTTTAAAGAATTGTAAAATTTGTACGGAAAAAATCAACAGACCCTCAATGGTTGAAGCAATTCTGAGAGAGAAAAAGGGAAAAATAGGCATCTTTCCCTGGCTTCAAATTACATTGCAAAGCTGTTGTAATCCAAATAGGGTACTGTTGGAACAAAACAGGTATATAGATAAATGGAATAAAACAGATAATCTGGAAATAAATGCACAGATTCAAACATTACTCTATGATAAGGCAAAAGCTAAGATCCTACAATGAATAAAAAAAAAATCACTGTGGAAGATAAAAATAGTATCTTCAACAAACAGTACTAAGAAAACTCAATAACCACATGCAACAAAAAAGGGGAAAAAAGAAAAATTTAACTAGATCACCATTCAACTCTACACCAAAGAAAAAATAGGACATAAAAATCAAAGATATATAGATTAAACCTGAAATTTAAAAATGTTTAGAGAAAATCTGGGTAAAAGGGAGGAAAGGAAGGCAGGCAGATCTAATAACCCTTGGAAATCTACCTTCATTAAATAAATGCATATTGGGCCTTGAGAGATAATATGGTAAATAAAGCTCTTGTCTTATGTGCAGCCAATCCAGATTTGATCCTGGGCATTGCATATAGTCCTTTGTCTAGAATGACCCCTGAGTTTAGAGCTAGGAGTAAGCTCTAAGCACTATTGCCTGTGGCCCAATAAACAAAGAAACAAATAAAAAGCACTGTCTATTGAAATTCAGGCTGAATCATTTTAGCACCCTCCTGGAGGAACTGCCCACTGTGAAACTCTGTTTTAAGTGAATGATAAATCTATTAAAAAATAGTATCTAAAGATAATAGTTGCCTCAATTCACTAGTTTAGCCATAGTTTGAACTTATTTTGGTTAAGGGACTCTAAATTACTGGTTCAATGCCTTCTCTTATTACAGATTTGTAAAGACTTCTTAATTTGTAAAGGTTTTTTGGTTTTTGGACTATACCTGGTGACACTCAGGGATTACTCCTGGCTATGTGCTAAGAAATCGCCTAGGTTTGTGTGTGCAAGGCAAACGCTTTACCGCCTATGCCACTGCTCCGGCTCCTTGTAAAGATTTCTTAATTTCATCGCCATGTTTATTTACAAATTTGTACTTTTAGGTAAACATATGTGATTTGTCTCTTTTGTACAGATGTTACTTTGTTGACAAAAAGTTGATCAAAGTATTATTTTATAATGGAGTTTCTCCTTTCTGATCATAAGTTAACTGCTTATCCAATTTTTATTTATTTATTTATTTATTTATTTATTTTGGTTTTTGGACCACACCCGGTGATGCTCAGGGTTACTCCTGGCTATGCGCTCAGAAATCACTCCTGGCTTGGGGGACCATATGGGACACCAGGAATCAAACCGAGGTCTGTCCTGGATGGCAAATGCCCTACAGCTGCTCTATCGTTCTGGCCCCTGCTTATCCACTTTTATTTAATAGCAATTACTTGTTCCTCCTTCCTACCTATACTAACTCTGTCAATTTAGCTAAAGTTTTGTCCATTTTGTTGTTCTTTCAAAGGATCAACTTTTGATATAAAGTTGTAAAATACTTTATCTAGCATTACACAGCAAATAACTGATGAAACAGGGAGTTAAAACTTAACCAACCAATTCGAGAGCAGCACCAGGATTCCTCTTGCCAAGTTCTTGAGCTAAGATATGTCACACTATCGTATCTCGTCCCAGCTAATGAAAGTATGTGAAACGCTACTTCTGTAATTCTTCTAAGACATTTATATGAGAGGTGGTCCTAATATATTTAAACATAACTTTCATGCAAATTACTAATACATCCAAAACTGGTAATTTTTCATAAATACTCAAAATTATCCCTGAGTCACTATATATTTCCCTAATGTCTACATTCACATACTGCTGGTAAAACTTAATAATTAAGAATATGAAGTTGAAAATAGCTAGTTTTCTCTCTATACCAAAGATAATGCATAAACTAGCACTAATAATTAACTCAAAGAAGAAAACATTCATTTAATTTCAAAAATGTGAAATCAAACAATACCTTCAGTCCCTCCAATTCATTTTCTAGTTGCTTAGAATAGTGTTCACTCTGTTCACGAAGTTTCCTGTCTTTAGATGCTTCAGCAGCTACAGCTTCTGTATGAACTTCCAGCTTAAAAATAAAATTTTTTAAAAAAGCAGATTTTATGGTTCTAATTGACATTTACAAATGGAATTTACCATGTAATAGGAAGATAACTCAACTGTTGAACTTCATAATACATATAGTCAAACTAAAAATATAATTTTCAAAAGTTAAAGAATAAAATACAAATCACTAATCTGAAAAAGCACTTTCAATCACTAGCCCAGGGGCACTACAAAATTTGCCTGACTACTAACCTCTTTTTTGGCTCTTTCTGTTCTGCGGAGTTCTTGCCTTAAGCTTTCAACTTTTTGCATCACTAGTTCCACTTCTTCTTCCTTATCTCGGACATGGCGAGCAAGTTTCTGTTTTTGGGTGTGCAATTCTGTTAGTCGCTCATTGATTTCCATGAATTCCTGCATAGCCAGTTTCCTCTGACAATGTGCGTCTTTCAGCTCTTTGGATTGATTTTTTAATCGCTCACTAGCCTGGACTAGTTCCTATAGTTTTGTAAAAAGGATATAAGTTACCAATTCTGCAACCTAGAAACCAAATTTGGCCATCAAAGTGCTACTATGAAGTCAAGATGAGCCAAAACGATTCAGAATAAAATAAGAAGAAATGAACTAGCTTTGAACATATATTAAGATTTTACTGCTCTCTGTAGTCTCAAATCCTTACGCTAGTTGAAGAGAAACAGCCAATCTAATGTTTTATCTTAACTTCTACAAATAAATAGAATGTTGAAATGGTCAAAATAAAACTTTTGTGGAATTTCATAGATATTTGTTAAACCTTTTAAAATTACATAAAATGATAAAAATAAGGGTTGCTTTCCATATGATGAAAACTTAGAAGCAAGGAGAAAATGTTTAAGTCATTAATTAAAGTGAAATATTCAGAAAAGATGAACTCAGATCAGTACAACCTCCTACTTTCCAAGAAAAGAAAACACAATTCTTTTGAAAAGTGTTTATCCATGAAGTTAAGATTATTAAAAATAAAAGGATGACCCAATAACCACAGAATCCTAAACATTCCAAAAGAACAACCACAAACAAACAAAAAGTAAATAAATTAAAAGTGAATGCTATTTGGATACTGGAATGGTGAGTTCCTAGTGTAAAATAGTTATATATAAAGTAACTATAAAAAAGAATGAAAAATTATAGAAATGGAAAAAATGATTTAAAATGACCAGGTATATTTATTAAAGAACTTTATACAACATTTAGCATTTAGAAATGGAAAAATTTAAAGACATAAATTCATCAATATGGACAGTGTATAAGGAGCAAGAAGAAATAAAAGAAATCCAGAAATTTAGAAAGGCAAAAATTACCAATAAAAAACCTTTGTGATACCAAAAGAGAAAGAGATGAATAGAAATCAGGGGGAAAATAAAAGGACAAACCATCTAAAACACCTTGTTTGAAGAGAGAGGGAAGGGGAACTCAACAAATACCTAACAAATAACTATTAGAAACAATAGAAAACATTTCTTAAAAGATGATAAAATTGTATACACAGAAAAATTATTTTCCAAGCATCAGACTAAAACATGATTTATACAAACAAATACTAACAAAGCTCACTACAATAAAATCTACAGGAAAGGAACCTCTAAAGCTTTAAATATTAGGAAAAGACAAATGACTTTAGAAGGACTAATGAAAGACATGAAGGGCTATAAGATATTGATAAGTACCTACATGAATTAAAACTAATGTGTAAAAGACTATTTAATAAAAATATGTGGTTCATTTGTACAGTCAACAAAAAATATAACTAGTAATGATCAAAAATGACACAGAAATTCTGAAAAGTTTAAAAAATTATTTTAATTGCGAGGAGTGTTCAACTAAACTATACACTTAAAAATATGTGAACAGAACATTTATATGCTGTTTACCACAATTCCAATTTAAAGGAGACAATAAATATTTAAAAGGAACAACCAAATAAAAATAAAGAATAATAATATATATAAAAATAAAGAAAATTAAAGGTGGTAGAAAGACACCTATATTTTCATTAGTAAACAATCTATAAAAGAGCTAAGCTCACCTGTAAAAATCAATTTGCAATACCAAATCTAGACTTTGAAAGAAAAAGCATTATTTAAAAAGGGACTATCAGTAAGAAAGTTTCATTTACTAAAAGGAATTACATTCTAAAAAGCCTTTATAATAAAAACCTTTATGAGCATTCTAAAAACCTTTATACTAAAAAAAAAAAAAAAAAAAGTTGCTAGGGGCTTGAGCGATATTACTGGGGTTAAGCCACTCTCCCAGCACAACATATGATCCCCAAGCAGAGACAGAAATGTCCCCCCAAGAATAGAGCAAGGAGCAAGTCCCAAAAATAGCTGGATATGGCTCAAAAATGGGAGAGAGAGAAAGAGAGAGGCACAGGCCTCCAAAGATAGAATCTTGACAATATTGCTATGGTCAGAAACTTAAATTTGCTAATATTTGACAGTTACGCCAAGAACTTTTAACAGAAGTAAATATAAAGAATATCTGAAATACTCAACAAGTCTCATATATGAAAGCTTGCACTCCATAGCAGGAACATACATTCTTTTATTTTATTTTGGTTTGGGGTCCACATCCATGGTGCTCACGATTGTTTGGGGGATCATGCAATGCCGAGAATCTCTATGGTGCCAGGTATTGCTCCTATATGCAAAGTCAGCACCTTGAGCCGTCTCCTCGGACTCAGAACATATATTCTTTAAAAGCACATATGAAATATTTTGAAATAGAGCAGACAATGCTGTAAAGCAACTGTCAGCAGATTTCAAATAGTAATTAAGCAAAAGTTCTTCAATAGCATTTATCATTAAAATACAAATCAAAAATGAGGCAGAACGTTTGCCTTGCACACAGAAGATCCAGAAAATACAATGGTTCAAATCCTGGCATCCCATATGGTCCCCCAAGCCAGGAGCAATTTCTGAGCACATAGCTAGGAGTGTCACTGGGTGTGGTCCATAAGCCAAAACCCAAAAACAAACAAAAAATATACAAATCAAAAAAAGAAATATTCCATAATAATTCATGGTCAGGGAGAAAAATAAAAGCACACATTACAATTTAGAGGAAAAATAAATTTTGATTGTAAAACAATTTAGTACATAATAAAACTTGGGGGAGTACAGTAAAAGTATAACAGATTTATAGTCTGAAATACTTAAATGGAAACTTATATAAAAAAAGGCAATTTATATTAGATAGATTTTCGGGGTGTCACACCTGGTGATGCACAGGAGTTAGTTACTCCTGGCTTTGTGCTCAGTGAGCACTGACCATAGGAAGACTGGGGATTGAACCCAGTTCAGCCACAGGCAAGGCAAGCATGCAGCACACTATACTATAGCTCTGGCCTCCAAGGATCATTTATATTAAATAAAAGCATTAAATAATAGGTAAGTAGCTGAGAATATCACACAGGATATAAGCATAAAAATCCAAGAGAAATTATACTAGAATGAAAAAATAGGTTATTACTACAAATCTAGGAGAAAAATGAAAAATAATATACAAGAAAAAAAGTTTGTCCAGTATGTTAACGGAAAGATAGGAGGAAAACTTATGTCAATCTCACCAACATAAAACAAAATATCTTAAGATATATATATATATATATCTGCCACACCTGGTGGCACTCAGGGGTTAATCCTGGCTCTGTGATCAGAAATCGCCCCTGGCAGGCTCAGGGGATCACATGGGATACTCGGGTCTGTCCTGGGTTGGCCACGTGTAAGGCAAATGCCCTACCCTACCGCTGTGCTATCAACTCTCTGGCCCAGATATAATTTCTTAATATTAGATATTAATAAATAAATTCCACTGATGTATAAAGTATACAGATGACATTAACTCTGGAATAGACCCTTTAGCTGAAATTGCAGCTTACTAGTTACATGGTCTTGAACTATTCTATGGTAAGACTCACCATATGCAACTGATTAATGTACAAAGCACAAGACTTAAAGAGATTAAATGATCTGTTATATAAAGACATTCCCCTTAAAACACTACTATTAGAACAGATGCTCTCCATGTTGCCTATAGTATCATATTACAATTTAGAAGTTACAAATTCTTAGAAATGCACTTCATGAATTGATCTTTAAGATACTAGATTAAGGGACCGGAGAGATAGCACAGCAGTAAGGTTTGCCTTTCAAGCTGCTAACCCATACCAATGGTGGTTCAAATCCCAGCATTCCATAAGGTCCCCCAAGCCTGCCAGAAGTGACTTCTGAGCACAGAGCTGGGGTAACCCCTGAGTGCCGCCAGGTGTGACCCAAAAATTAAAAAAAAAAACTAGATTAAGATGACTAATTTTTAAGATAATTTATTAGCAAATTAGGAACAAAAAATAACTCACTGAACCTCATAAAAAGTCTTTACCTAAAATTTTAGTATTATTGATAAAAAATTTAAAGCATTTTTTTAAAATCAGAAATGAACAAGAATGCTCATAACACTACTTCCATTAAACATAGTGCTAGAGGTAAGTGTTGAGAGAGTATGATGAGAAAAGAAAGTCATAAAAAATTTATAAGGGCAAGAGAGAAAGCACAGATAGGTAGGTAGGCTTTTTGCCTTACATGCAGTCAGCATGTAAGATTTTTGTATTTCATTTTTGTGTTTCTAGGGTATATCACTAGGAGTGGTATAGCTGGATCATATGGGAGCTCAATTTCCAATTTTATGAGGAATCTCCATATTGTTTTCCATAAACGCTGGGCTTGGCAGCATTCCCTCCAACAGTGAATGAGAGTTCCTTTTCCCCCACATCTCCACCAGCACTTATTGTTCTTGGTCTCTGTCTCTCTTCTTTTTTCTCACACACTCACACACACATACACACATACACACACACCCACACACTCTTTCATCCACCCACATCTCACTGTTTGAGGGTAATGCTCTGTCTCTCTTCTTTTCACACGTGTGCGCGCGCGCGCGCGCACACACACACACACACACACACACACACACACACACACACTTACTTTCATCCACCCACATCTCACTGACTCAATATTGGTAATTCTTCTGATACCACTTTATATATAAGTTTAATCAAAATACTAAACTGTTTTAAGAAAAACAGAGGATCAATATATAGATCCTTGAAGAAATTTAGTTTCCAATGCTGCAAATAGAAACCCAGGGCTTCAATCATGTGATGCATGTAATTATTCTACTGTAAAGCCACCTTTGGCCCCAATCTTAATGTTTTTTAACCAACATTAAAGACACATTACATATTATAATGATTCATTGTGCATGCTTTCATCATATAGATTAAACAAAATCAAGAATTCAGAAAGTGCTTGTTCTATCTACCCATATATTTTTACCTTATTTAGATCTTCTCTTTCTTGTTGTAATGTTTTGACTTGTTTTTCATAAACTTTGATTTGTCTAAAAGCATCATCTAGCTCTCGCCTCACAGAATTAGCTTCTTCAAGTTGCTGTTCCAAGTGACTTGATTCTAGAAAAAGAGACAAATTTCTTTCACTATTTTTTATATTAAAAATGTTTGAAAAAGTTTAAATAAACTAATTTTTAATAATTACTAATACACAAAATATGCGTATTTTGGTAGTGGTTTTGCTGATATCACATATCTGTTCATAACAATTAAATATTTATTCTGTAATATTTAATATGTAATACAGCATTTAGTATATAAATAATTTATTGCTATAATGTCAGTGTGAAGATGTGCAAAATCCATGTGCAAAAATACCTTAGAGGGCTGGGGAAGGTATGTATGAGAAGACATTAAACAAAATTGCTCCTTAAGTGTTAAAATTAAAAATAAATAATATGGGGGCTGGAGAGATAGTACAGCGGTAGGGTGTTTGCCTTGTATGCAGCCGACTCAGGACAGATGGTGGTTTGAATCCCAGCATCCCATATGGTCTCCTAAGCCTGCCAGGGGCAATTTCTGAGCACACAGCCAGGAATAACCCTTGAGCACAGCTGGGGTGACTCAAAAATCAAAAAAAAAAAAAAAAGGTGTTTTTCCTTTCTTGCAATATTATGCTAATGTTAAATTAATTTAAAATATTTTTATTATTGATGCAAGTAGGGGGTTGCCAAGACATTTAATGAATTGAACTGGTCCTTTTGTATCTCATCCTCTAAAAAATTTTCCAGTCAAAACTGATAAGAGATGTAATTTGTATCATCTATTTCCTTATATAGAGGTAGTTTTTCCCATTCTTTTTTGGATCTGTTTAGTAGGAAATTCTAGTAGATAAGATTCTTTTGAGTTCCGAGTTCAGGTTATCGGAACTATTTAGCTTGTTATTTTTATCCCCCTGAATCTTGAATCCCATCTATGAAAGCAGCATGATTTTCTGCACCAACAAGAGGAATCCAACTTTTACTGGGGAAAACCCTAATGCTGCCCTGGCACCGACTTGCTCCAGAGTGATTTCATATGATATCCTACAATTAATAGTGAATAACATAAATTTACCTCTTACTTGTTTTCTTAGTTTTTCAATTTCTTCTTTTAGGCTTTTTATTTCAAGATCTTTGCTTGCTGTTAATGGACCATCGACAGTGGAATGCTGCAGTGCTTGAACTGTCTGTGTTGACTCTTAAAAGAAACAAGAAAAAGGATGAAATATATGGCCATTTTTTTTTAGGGAGTGGGGCCTCCAAAGCAGCTTTTAGGATACTTAAACTGGTAGGCAACCACTACTTAGTATTTAACTTACTAAGGTTCAAATTTGCAATGCACATGCTCTGGTCCTCTGAACTATCTCCTTGAACCCTCCCTCCCCATTTCTTAGTATTTGAAACAGCAATATATTCCTTCCTAGAGAAATCATTACATCATTCCATGATAGCATTTATCCATTGTCAAAAAGCATATAAACACACTAAAATAAAATCACAAAATGCCAGTGCCTGTGTCTTTAAAATTAGAAATATTTGTCAAAGACTCCACCTTTGAAGGGGTGAGCTATTCAGTATAATTTGCCAGGGAATCGAATATAAGGTCATCTTTTTAACTAGCTTTGAGTATCATCATGCAGAAACTAAAAGAAAAAAAAATCCTATAAAAATCCTGTCAGATAATGTATGAAATTTGGAAAAGACCCTCTAAGGAAACCCATGACATTCTTCAAAGAAATGGATCAAATACTCCTGAAATTCATTTGGAACAATAGACAAATAGCTAGAGCAATCCTTGGGAAAAGCAGTATGGGAGGCATTGCTTTCCCAAATTGTAAATTGTATTACAAAGCTATCGTCATTAAAACAGCTTGGTGCTGATCAGTGAAATAGACTTGAGTATTTAGATAATGTGCCCCAAATATACAATCAATCAATCTTTGATAAAGGGGCAAGAAATGCAAAATGGAGCAAGGAAAGCCTCTTCAACAAGTGGTGTTGGAGCAACTGGTCAGCTGCTTGCAAAAAAGCGAGCTCAGATCTCCATCTAACACCATGCAGAAAGGTCAAATCCAAATGGATTAAAGACCTGGATATTAGACCTGAAGCCATAGAGTACACTGAACAACACGTAGGTAAAACACTCCATGCATTGAGACTAAAGGCATCTTCAAGGCAGAAACAGCACTCTCCATACAAGTGGAAACAGAGATAAACAGATGGACTATATTAAGCTGAGAAGCTTCTGCACCTCAACGGAAATAGTGCCTAGGATACAAAAGCCACTCACGGACTGGGGAGAAACTATTTACCTAATACCCATCAGGCAAGGGGCTAATATCTAAGATAAACAAGTTATTGACAGAACTTAACAGGAAAAAAAATCTAACCCCATCAAAAAATGGGGGGAAGAAATGAACAGGCAATTTCTCAAAGAAGAAGTACAAATGGCCAAAAGGCACATGAAAAAATGTTCTACATCACTAATTATCAGGGAATGCAAACAGAATAACAATGAAGTACCATTTCATGCTACAGAGACTGGCACACATCACAAAGACCAAGAACAATAAGTACTGGCGGAGATGTGGGGGAAAAGGAACTCTCATTCACTGCTGGCAGGAATGCTGCCAAGTCCAGCGTTTATGGAAAACAATATGGAGATTCCTCATAAAATTGGAAATTGAGCTCCCATATGATCCAGCTATACCACTTCTAGTGATATACCCTAGAAACACAAAAATGAAATACAAAAATCTCTTCCTCACATCAATATTCATCGCAGCACTATTTCCAATAGCCAGACTCTGGAAACAACCAAGATGCCCAACAGATGAATGGCTAAAGAAACTGGAACATATACACAATGAAATATTATGCAACCGTCAGGAGAGATGAAGTCATGAAAGTTTCCTATACATGATAGACATGGAAACTATCATGCTGAGTGAAATAAGTTAGAGTAACAGAGAAAGATACAGAATAGTCTCACTTATCTGTGGGTTTTAAGAAAAATAAAAGACATTATTGTAATATTGCCCAGAGATGAGGGCCAGAAGAACTGGTTCACAATATGAAGCTCACCTCAAGGAGGGATGAATGCAGTTAGAACACTAACAACTACCATGACAATGTTAATGAGTGAGATAAGTAGAATGCCTGTGTCGAATATAGGCAGGGGGTGTGGATGGAGGAATATGGGGTGAATTGGTGGTAGCAATGTTGCAATTGTGAAGGGGTGGTGTTCTTTTTGTGACTAAAACTTAACTACAGTGATGTTTGTAATCACAGTGTTTAAATAAAAATTAAAAAAAAAAAAGAAAATGGTAACTTATACCACCCATGTAGTCAGTACTGAATAAATTTCAGTGGTATTCTCAGAGGGGAGTGGGAGGTAGATTTCCCTTTCTGCATGAACTACAGCACACCACCCCCTCCACCCTCTGACAGAGATGGCCTACCTTCATGACTGAAATCAAATAATATGAGCATCTAAAACACAGGTGAGATCAGACTAAAAGGGACTGGGTTGAACCCCCTGATCCCCTGCATTCACCTCACCATCAGAAAATCAAACAGCCCCTGCCCTTAGTTGCTTCCATCTCGAAGCAGAATAAAGGCCTGGATCTTCCCAGGTAGCCCAGTCGAGTCCATGGCATTCTCAGAAAGAGGGGTGAACAAATTTCCCTCATGAACTACAGCAACCCAATGCCACACCCTACATCCCCTGACAGAAACAGCCCAGATATACAACTTAAACTTATCAAACTGCCAAGCCACCAAATTTGTTTCAGATCCTGAACACTTTAACAGCTAATAGTATCACCAGTCCAATAGTGTCACAGAAAATCTACCAAGTTCACTGAGCTTAAACATTAACACAGAAAGCTCAACTAGCACCAGTCACAGCTCAGTATATACCATAGACATGGGCTTCAATAACACTATGAAGAGATAGAGCAATTATTTCAAATTGACCCTTGTTGATCTAAGTTTTTATAAACCCATTTATTTACATTTGTGTTGTAATGAGCAACATTAAGTAAATTTGTTTGAGCCTGCATGAAGGCAGGCTAGGGTGGTGGGTGGGAAATTTGGGACAGGTAAAGGAAAGGGCACACTGGTGGTGGGTTGAAGTTTGAATATTTAATGCCTGAAATAACTGTATTATAACCTGCTTGGTAAATCATGGTGTTATAATAAAAATTAGAAAAATAAGCTGAATCTGGAGCCCGGGAGATAGCATGAAAGTAGGGTGTTTGCCTTGCATGCTGAAGGATGATGGTTCGAAAGCCCCCTGAGCCTGCCAGGAGCGATTTCTGAGTGTAAAGCCAGGAGTAACCCCTGAGCGATGCTGGGTGTGACCCAAAAACCAAAAAGAAAAAAAAAAGCTGAATTTAATAAAGGAAGGTTTAGAGATATTAATATACATATTGGCCTTCCAATCTATCTACTAAGAGAAAGCCCACCCACAGAGGACTTTATTTCATCAATTTAAAGGAGATATTATGATCAGAGTGATAGTACAATGGGCAGTTGCTTGCCTTGTAGGAGCCAACCAGAGTACAATCCCTGGTATTCCATATGGTCCCCTAAGACCACAATAGATATCCCTGAGCTCTGAGCCAGGAGTAATCCCTAAGCACCACCATGTATGGCTCAACTCCCCCCCCTCCCAATAAAGTAGAAATTATTAGTTCATTTTATTATTTTAATCAAGAAATCCGGGGCTGGAGTGCACAGTGGTAGGGCGTTTGCCATGCACACAGCTGACCCGAGACAGACCTGGCTCGATCTCCAGCATCCCATATGGTCCTCCCAGAGTAGCAGAAATGATTTCTGAGTGCAAAGCCTGAAGTAACCCCTGAGCACCACCAGTGTGGTCCCAAAACAAAACAAAACAAAAAAACAACATATTATTGAACATTAACTCCACTGAGATTTATTCCCATATGTCAAATGGGATGGAAAAACCTTTAAAGTTTATGTCAAAAATTAGACTACCTTGAGGGTGGGTTACCAATTAAGTCTTTACTTCAATATAAATTTTGGCTATTATAGACATTATGATTATTTTATAAAAACAATGCAAAACAAAGAACTAAAACGTAAAAAGTTATTTTCTCACTTATTTTTGTTATCTATAGAATAGAAGCAGGTTAGTCACACTTGTTTGTTACTTTGAATTAAAGGTGTAAATTATGACACATATACATCCAATTATAGTCTTCTATATCCAGTATTTCTTATGCTTATTTGGGTTTAAAACAGATGCTTTCTTCATTTACTATTTTTAAAGAGCATCCTTTCTTTTTTGTTTTAAACAAATGTAACAAGAGTAGACAGTAGGAAGATACAAATATGACCATGAACCAGAGAGATAATACTGTAGGAGGGTGGGGTGTCTGCCTTGCAGGCAACTGGTCCCAAGCTGGCCCCCAGTTAGATACCTGCACTACAGATGGCCTCTCAGCATCACCAAGAGTAATTCCTAAACTGAGCTAGGAGTGAGCTTATTCCTCGGTGTAAGTAAGGCCCAAGAACCAAAAAGAACAAAGGGGAGAAAATGCCCAGTGGACATTAATGGAAGCTACTTTCTCATACTTTCCCTACTGTAGGTGGTCCTCTAGTCGAGTGAAAGAGGTGAGGTAATTATCTTTCCACCCTTCTCATGAATCTTAAGTCTTCCTACAATGCCATTACCTATTTGCTACAGATATTAACTATCTTGATGCCATTTTCTCTTTGACTAAAACTTTTACACATTACCAAACTTAAAATATGTGTATCACAAAAGCAGGCTGGGTGGTGGGAGAAAAAAATGGGGCACTGGTGAAAAAAAGTTGACACTGGTGATGAGATTGGTGCTGAAAAACTGAATACATAAAACTCACCTATGAAAAAATGTAAGTAATAGTGATGAAGTAAAAGAATAAATTACAAAAATTTTATACATTGCTGACAATCATTTCTAGACTGCTTTTATTATTCATATATTTTATTTTACATTCACTTTTATTTTTCATTTTACATCTACCTACTATATAATGTCTTTAGCATACAACCCCCCAGGGTACACAAGGCTGTTTTTCTCTCCTTTAACCTGATAACTCGTGGACCAAATTCAAATTTCAGGTGTGCACAATTAATATGGACAAAGCAAAAATTGCGGCTGGTTTAAATTAATCATGATAATTCTATTTTACATTGCCAGTACTGGCTAAGAATTAAGAATACCTGAAGGAAACAAACTAAGAGTGATATAAGCAAGGCAAGTCGATCTTTGGCACTCTGACAGTGGTGAAAGTACAATAAATGTACATTAGAAGCATAAATATCAATACCATATTTATAACCTTGTTATCTCAAGTACAAAAAAATTCATTAAGTATGTCACTTACTTAAAACTAATAAATAGTGCCTTACAAAAGAAGTCCACTAGGGGGTTTCTTGGAAAGGTTTTAATCACATGTGACATGCATGAAAAAAAAAACTTTTTACTGGGGCAGGGTACAGTGGAGTTCTGAATGTACGAGGACTAGAAGTTTGGAACTTTTAGCTGTAAATGAAATAGTAATAAAAAAAGAAGCACTTTTTAAAAAAAGTGCTCTGATTCTGTGCTCAAGAGTGGCCCCTCATGATGCTTGGGGGAGGAGGGGGGATCATATACAATACCAGGGAACAAAATGGAATCAAACATAAATTGGTCACACTCAAGACAAGTGCCTCAAACTAACATGTTCTCTCTCACTCATTCTCTCTCTCATTCTCTCTCCCTCTCCTCTCTCTCTCCCCAACTCTACTTAAAGTGAAAAAAATGTATTATTTAAATATTTTATACTTATAGTCAAAATGCAACTTAGTGGGTAGACTTTTCCCAGGACAATCACCAAATCCAGTGTTCACACCCCAAAGCAGTCATTTTAACTACAGGTGGTACCATTATCTTCTGAACTTTAGAAATATGTATATATGTGTGGTAGGAGTGGGTATTGAGCATGACTGTTTTTTCATGAAGTTCTTATAGATTTTAATGTCTTGGAACCAAGAAAGTTCAGTATCATAGAAAATGTGAAATAGTCTTATATTGAAGAATTACAGTCCCCAAAGCTTTAGCTCACGTACAAGAGATACCATTAGCTACTTTTATACATATTATCAATAACTAAAAAGTAGCTAAACAGCTTCCCAAGTCTGAATTTCAACAATATCACTTCATGACTACTTATCTTTACAATTTACTTTAAGGACTATCTCAGTATTTCTTTACTGTTACTACTATCCCTAACTTCTCAGTCTCTTCTCCATTTCTTTAAGCCACTCCCAGTAGTGCTCAGGAGTTACTCCAGACAGGCTTGGAGAACCTTATGGGATGGCAGGGAAAGAACCCATTTGGCAGCTTGCAAGGCAAACATCCTATCTGCTGTGCTATGTTTCTGGGTCTCCTTTATATCCCTTTCATATATACCTCTCTTCTTCTTTATAGACTCAAATAGATTTATAGTCCAAGTAATACAAAGACTGCATAACAACTTCATTCACTGTCCACTTCTATTTCACCATACGTAGCCTAGAATCTTGGTTAAATCCTATGTACTGCCTATGCTTTATTTTCACCCTTCTAGCAAGCTCATCTGAAATAAGTACTAACCTTATATTGTTTGAAATTATCTGGCAGTCATAAAAGTATTTCCCTAGTCCATTTATTCTCTTTTATAAATTCACTTATTCTCATTTTTTTTTGTTAAACAACAGCAACAATAATACCTTATCCATTTTCCTTATTCATGATTAAACCCTGCTTTGTCTTTATCACATCTTTATTAAAATCAATGTAAAGACTATGTAGCAGGTACCATTTTCCTTTTTTCTGATCACTATTTAATATTTCCAGATAGGTGGATAATAATTTATGGGTCACCAGTACTTAAGCATTGTCTATTCATGGGCTTGATTATACAAATGACTCCAATAGCATATAGCAATATTCTAAGATCATACTGAAAATAATTATACCACATAATTTGAAAAATAGTGTTTTGATAAACATCATGAATGTGGTAGAGCAAAAAGGATAGAGAAGATAATCTGGTCTAAGGGGATATCACTACCTCTTTACCTATGAACCTATTCCAAATCAGTGAGCAGACTAAGATTTAAGTTGGCCTAAACAATAATATCATGAAAAAAACTACATTAGAATGAAAGAGGCAATTAATCTGGAAACTTCTAAATTCCTAAACATGTGCTGCTTTTTTCTTCATGATGTGAATGCAGTATATTTAGATATTGCATGAAAAGTTAAGGAATTCCTATAATAAAACAATAATAAAATGTACTGAGAGGTTTAGAGGCAAAATATCTAACAATCATCAGAATGATTGTTGTAAGATTTTTATATTTACTGTGCAGTGTTACATAAAAGTTGTTTTTAAAAAGACTTGTAAAACCTAATAGAAAAATGGGCAAAAACTCTAAATAAGGACTTTATAGACTGAATATTCAAAATGGCTGCAGATATATAAAAAATATTCAACCTTTTACTTATCAGGGAAAAGCTAACTGAGATCATACTGAAATGTTATGACATATCTATCAGTAGAGTTAAAAGTTTGAAAGCTGATGATATCAAATTTGATAGATATATGGAACTCACTATTAGTGGAATTACTGACATAATAACTTTGAAAAAGACTGAAAGTTAACTTTAAAAAAAATAAAAATACACTAATTTAGGACATAGTAATCTTTCTTCTGTATACATTTCCCAGAGAAAACATTTACATGACCATCAAGAGAAATACAAAGAATATTCACAGAAACATGCTTTTATAATACAGTATCTGGAAAAGACCCAACAATAAATTGGATGAATCTAAATGCTGGTATTCTGCCTCCTTGCTCCACATCCTCAGGAACTGGGCAAGAAACCTTCGAAATTAGATTAGTACTTACAAAAGAAAGATCTAAGAGTTAGCTATGTACTTGGATCAATAGGAACAATATAAGAAGGTTCTGGCTATCTCTCAACCATGCTATTCCTTAAGTTTCAAAATGCAATAGCTAAAACTATGATAAATAAATTCTGTTATTTGAAAACCACATAGTCTATTGTTTTAAACCAATTAGTATGGCCTGACTGTTTAACAAAACGTTCAGTATTCAGATATAATGTAATACTAATAAAAAAAGGAATGCTGTACTGACAAATAAACAATATAAATGAATATGAAAACAAGCTGACAAAAAGAAGCCAGATATGTAAGATTCTAGAAGAGACAAAAGCAATGGTATAATCAATAAGGATATTCTATTCATATGTGAATATGAAAGGGAAGGGGTACAAGGAACATGTCTGATATTTTAGGATATAATACATTGATCTGGATCAGGAGTTCCCAAATTAATTTGGAACCACCCCTTTTAAGAAAACAATTTATTCTGCAGTCCTCTGAAAACCTTTAAGGTAATAAGGGGTGGATATGGAAGTCCCACAACAGCAGAGAAGGGTGTCCCATGAATCAAATCAGGTTGAAAATGCAATATAACAGAAACAAGCAAAGGACTCCATCAGCAGATCCATGAAGGAAGTAACCAACACATAGCTATTGAAAATATTTCAAAGAATTGGGGACATAAGTGAAAGAGTTCCCACAAAGTGAAAATAGAATAAAACAAGTTACAGAACTGAAGGTCATGATAGGTAAACTAAAATAATAAATAATAAAAGAAACAGCATTGGGTGAATATAGGAGCTGAATGATAGAAGCTAAGAAATGAAACAATGTACAGGAGGATAAGATACAGTAAACATCAATGAAGAAAAGAATGCACCAGTTTTCGTATGCCATTCTGACAACAAGAAAATGGCAACAACTTGGTCTAAGAGCAGGCTATCTCATCTCAACACCTAACAATAAGATGAAATCAGAAGACACATCATTCTTTGATCAGTGCAAAAGCCAAGATGCTAACTACAGAAGACTGACTATGACCATCATGACTGGGCAGAACGTATCCTGGAACCAATAAAAAAGACCTTAGTCCAAGCTTTGGCCTACGATCTGTACAACAAACAAAATCTCTAATTCTAGAGGTCTAAATGAGACAACTGCAACTGAGCAGAACCTCTAGAAACATAATAGACTCTATCCTAGGCTTTGTCCCGGGACCAGTGCAAAAACCAAGACCACCAACTACAGAAGACTGATTAAAACAACAGTGATGGAACAGAACTTCTGGAACTGTAAAGAAAGACTCCATCCTATGACATGTGCAAATACTAAGATCACTAGCTACAGAAGCCTGATTTTATCATCTACAATGGAGTGGAAAACTTCCAGACATCACAAAAGGATCTAGAGGAGAGTAAAAGATCATTATGGAGCTTGTAGATATACCCATGACAGTATACTTCAAGGGCAGAGAAACCCTGTATCTCTTAGGCCAGGGGAATTCCCTTTCTAATCTTCCAAATTTTTACCATGCCTATGCAAAAAAAAAAAAAAAGGCACAAATTAATTTTTTTATTTATTTTTTTTTCTTTTCTTTTCCTTTTTCCTTTTTTGCCCCCTGTGCTTTGATTCGTCTTTATTTCAGGACCGTGGTTAGTTGATATTTATAGTCTCTAGAAGGTCTCCTCCTGTTTTTTCTTTTCTTTTTTTCCTTACCTTCAAACAGAACGACATAACTTGAACCATCTTGTTCTGCCTCACAAATTGAGGGGGAAATAATGGAGGGCACCAAGACCAAACAGTCGTATGAACATTGAGTAGAAATAAAAAATGATCAGACTTGAACACCAAATCCAAAGCCAACTGCAACAGAATCAATACCCAATCTACAACAGGCTAGACACAAAAGGGATCATTTATACTAGCATCCCGGGAGGCAAAGGAAGGGTGATATAGGATACATGCTGGGCAAAGGGGTGGAGGGAGGACAACACTGATGGTGGGAATTCCCCTGATCAATGTCACTATGTACCTGAAATACTACTTTGAATGATTTGTAATCCACTTTGGTCAAAATAAAAATTATTAATTAAAAAAAAGATGAAAGGAAAAAAAAGAAAAAAGTGAAAAGAAATGAAGATAATATTAGAAAACTAAGAAATAATTTTAAGAGGAACACCATTTTGAATTATAGTAGTATCTGGTATAGAAAGAGAAAAATGGTAAAAAAAATGCTGGCTGAATAAAATTATCCCTATGAGAGACTGAGGCAATATTACAATGAATAGGATTTTACCTTGCACGAAGCTGACCTGGGTTCAATCCCTACATCCCATATGATCCCCCAAGCACCACCAGGAGTGATTCCTGAGCTCAGAGCCAGGAGTAACCCCTGATCATCTCTGGGTGCAGCTCAAAAACAGAACCAAAAAATTATAACTGAGGAGTCATAGATATAGCACAACTGGCAGGGTGCTCATCTAGTATGACACCATCCCAGGTTAGATTCTCAAGGACTGCTGAACTTCTCAAGGACTTCTGAACAGCACCAGCAGTGATCTCCAGAAACAAGAAGCTCCAAAACATATATAAAGGAAAGATATATCTTAACTTAAGAAATATTTTATCTATATGAAGATTAAGATACATCTTACTGTAAAGTTAAGATGTATATTATCTTTATATATTCATATTTTATCTTTATAAAGATATATCTATCTTTATAGATCCAATAAATACATATAGATAAGCAAAATGAGTTCAAACATAAGAATTCCAAATCACACAATCAGTGGGTACAAGATGAAATCATAGAGGAAATCAAAACTTTCCTGGAAACAAATGAAAATGAAGACACAAACTGTCAGAACCTTTGGGACACAGCAAAAGCGGTACTGAGAGGAAAATTTATAGCTTTGCAAGCACACATGAGAAAGGAAGAAGATGCATACCTGAATAGCTTAATGATGCAGCTTATAGAATTAGAAAATGATCAACAAAAGGAACCAAAAATAGGGAGACAGAAGGAAATAACAAAGCTTAGAGCAGAAATTAATGAAGTGGAAACCCAAATAACAATCCAAAATATCAATGAGAGTAGAAATTGGTTCTTTAAAAAATAAAGAATGATAGACCATAGGCAAAACTAACAAAGAAAGAGAAAGAGAAACTTGATAACCCGTATCAGAAATGAAAAGGGAGAGATCACTACAGATATTGCAGAGATTCAAAGGGTAATCAGAGACTACTTTGAGAAACTCTATGTCACTAAACATGACAACCTGGAAGAGATGGATAAATTCTTGGGACTCTTATAACATCCCACGGATGAATAATGAGGATATAGCATATCTAAACACCCCCATCACTACTGAGGAAATTAAAACCATAATCAAATGTCTGTCCAAAAACAAAAGCCCAGGCCCAGATAGATTCACTAATGAATTCTTTCAAACCTTTCAAGAGGAACTACCACCAATCCTGGCCAGACTCTTTCATGAAATTGAATAAAACGGGAAAACTTCCAAATAGCTTTTATGAAGCCAACATCACCTTGATACCTAAACCAGGCAGAGATGCTGCCAAAAAAGAAAATTACAGATCAATATTCCTGATGAACACAGATACAAAGATCCTCAACAAAATCCTGGCAAATGGAATCCAATACCTCTTCAAGATCATTCACTATGATCAAGTAGGTTTTATCCCAGGAATGCAAGGATGGTTTAGCATCCATAAATTTATCAACATAATACATGACATCAACAACAAGAAAAATAAAAATCACATAATTTTATCAATAGATGTGGAGAAAGAATTTGACAAGGTCCAACACCCATTCTTGATAAAAACTCTCAGCAAGATGGGAATTAAAGGAACCTTTCACAATATAGTTAAGGCCATCTACCACAAGCCAATGGCAAATATTATCCTCAGTGGAGAAAAACTAAAAGCCTTTCCTCTAAATTCTGGTACAAGACAAGGCTGTCCTCTCTCACCACTCCTATTCAACATAGTACTGGAAGTACTTGTTATAGCGATTAGACAAGAAAAAAATATGAAGGAAATACAGATAGGAAAGGAAGTCAAGTTCTCACTGTCTGCAGATGACATGATACTATACTTAGAAAACCCTAAAGACTCTACCAAAAAAGCTTCTAGGAACTATAGATTCATATAGTAATATGGTAGGCTACAAAATTAACACACAAAAGTCAATGGCCTTTTATACACCAATAATGATAGGGAAGAAATGCACATTAAAAAAAGCAACCCCATTCACATTAGTGCCACACAAACTCAAATATCTTGAATTCAACTTGACTAAAGACGTGAAGGACCTATACAAAGAAAACTATAAAACCCTGCTCCAAAATATGAGAGGACATGTGGAAATGTAGACACATATCCTGTTCATGGATTGGCAAGATTAACATCATTAAAATTACAATATTCCCCTAAAACATTGTACAGATTCAATGCAATCCCTCTAAAGATACCCATGACATTCTTCAAAGAAGTGGATCAAACGCTTCTGAAATTCATTTGGGACAATAAACATCCTCGAATAGCTAAAGCAATCCTTGGTAAAAGGAATATGGGAGGCATTACTTTCCCCAATTTTAAACTGTATTACAAAGCAATATTATCAAAACAGCATGGTATTGGAATAAAGACAGTACCTCAGATCAGTGGAATAGGCTTGAGTACTCAAAGAATGCTCCCCAGACATACAATCACCTAGTTTTTGATAAAGGAGGAAGAAATCCTAAATGGAGCAAGGAAAGCCTCTTCAACAAGTGGTATTGGCACAACTATTTAGCCACTTGCAAAAAAGTGAACTCAGACCCCCAGCTAACACCACGTGCAAAGGTAAAATCCAAATTGATTAAAGACCTTGATATCAGTCCTGAAACCATAATGTATATAGAACACGTAGGTACGTAGATAAAACAATCCATGACATTGAGACTAAAGGCATCTTTTTTTGTTTGTTTGTTTTTTGTTTTTTGGGCCACATCTGGCGATGCTCGGGGGTTACTCATGCTCAGAAATAGCTCCTGGCAGGCACAGGGGACCATATGGGACACCGGGATTCGAACTAACCACCTTTGGTCCTGGATCGGCTGCTTGCATGGCAAATGCCGCTGTGCTATCTCTCCAGGCCCGACTAAAGGCATCTTTAAAGAGAAAACAGCGCTCTCCAAACAACTGGAAGCAGATATAAACAGATGGGAATATACTAAGCTGTGAAGCTTCTGCACCTCAAAGGAAATAGTGCCCAGGATACAAGAGCCACCCACTGAGTGGGAGAAACTATTCACCCAATACCCATCAAATAAGGGGCTAATATCCAAAATATACAAAGCACTGATGAAACTTTACAAGACAAAAACATCTAATCCCATCAAAAAATGGGGAGAAGAAATAAACTGACACTTTGCCAAAGAAGAAATACATATGGCCAAAAGACACATGAAAAAAAGCTCCATATCACTAACCATGGGGAAGATGCAAATGAAAATAACTATAAGGTACCATCTCACGACATAGAGATTGGCACACAATATGGATGAAAAATACTGGAAACTGAGCTCCCTTATGATCTAGCATATTACCCTAGGAACACAAAAACAATATAAAAATGACCTCTGCACCGCAATGTTTAGCGTAACACTATTTACAATAGTCAGAATCTGGTATCAACACAGGTGCCCAACAACAGATGAGTGGCTAAAGAAACTGGTACATTTACACAATAAAATATCATGCAGCTGTTAGGAAAAATGGAAGTCATAGAATTTTCTTACACATGGGTGAATATGAAAACTGTTATGCTTAGTGAAATAAGCTAAAGGAAAAGGGATACACACAGAATAGTCTTATTCATCTGCAGGATATAAGAAAAATACGACAGTATGGCAATAATACCCAAAGACAATAGAGCTGAATGCTGAGAGGACCAGCTCATGACATGAAGTTTGCCCCAAAGAGGGATAAGTGCAGCTAGAGCACTAATCACAATGACAATTAGTATGACAATGATAGTGAGAAAGACAGGCAGAATGCTATCAGAAAGGCAGAGGTTTGGGGGAGGGAGATAGAGAGACACTGGTGGTGAGAAGAACACACTGTTGAAGAGTGGTGTACATTCTATGATGGAAACCCCAGTGTGAAAATTTTTGTAAACATGGTGACTAAATAAAAAAAAATAGTGGGCCCAGAGATAGCACAGCGGCGTTTGCCTTGTAAGCAGCCGATTCAGGACCTAAGGTGGTTGGTTCAAATCCCGGTGTCCCATATGGTCCCCCGTGCCTGCCAGGAGCTATTTTTGAGCAGACAGTCAGGAGTAATCCCTGAGCACCTTTGGGTGTGGCCCAAAAACCAAAAAAAAAAAAAAAAGTAAATAACTAAATAAATATTTTCATTATATGAGATTAAAAAATCTGTAGATAGGTAAAGTTTAAGTAAGGCAGAAAAAATAGTTATAAAGCTATTGCAATATACAGACTGAGAGCTGATATGATATAAAACAGGGTAAAAGGATTAGAGTGAATGATAAATTCTGGATCTACTGTGATAGGAAAGTGGACTCAGTTTTCTGATGAATTAGATGTGAGAGTATTTAAGATTACTACAAGCAAATATTCTATTGAGCATCACAGATATGCATTCTTTTACAATTAAAAGGTGTGCAACAATTCTGCTTTGGACAAGACTGTAGATACCATTTTCCCAATAATACCCATTCCTCCAAACACAGACTCCTGTGAACACTTTGAATTATACTTCATGCCATTTTAATACAGGTTAAGTTAAATAGAATATTACAAACACAGGGTCCTGCTAGGCAGAATTTTTCAATCGATATGCACACAAAAGAAGTTCTCTATGTTACTTATGTAATTTTATACTTAGGTGAAGTACCAGAGTCTAATAGTCCTTCTACCACAAACAGAATGTCTCGTCCATCACTGTCATGGCATCAACAAGACATCTCAACCTAAGAAATAACTAATTGCTAACAGACCTAAATCAAGAGATATTATTAATGAGCAAAAACATACCCCACTATTTATCTGCCATTTTTATACAAACGATAAGTAATTAAGTATGTTCACTGTTTTTCAACTACGTATGCTATACATAGATTTTCAAGAAAAACCCTTGAATGTGGGCCAGATAGCACAGCAGTGGGCATTTGCCTTACATGCAGCTGACCCAGGACAGACCTAGGTTCAATCCCTGGCGTCCCATATGGTCCCCCGAGCCAGGAGCAATTTTTAAGCGCATAGCCAGGAATAACCCATGAGTGTCACTGGGTGTGTCCCAAAAAAACAAAAAACCAAACAAACAAACAAACAAAATGTATGCAGACTCTTACGTTAACGCAAGTCTTCTTGGAATAAAACCAATACATTCTTTAATTTTCTAAATTTACTCTTTCTTCTATAGCCTGTGCTTTATATAAGCTGCTTTCTCGTCAATAAGCCCTTTTTTTACAGTCAGTTGTTCCTGTGTTACTATGTTTAACATCATCACGTATTTTAACAGGAATGATTAAAAAGAAAGTGATACTGATAAATGCTAAATCTTTCTTAAGAGAAGCTATGATAAGAAAAGTCATAAAGTATTAAACTAGGATAGTAAGAGTTCCATTTTTTTTAGTAGCTTTACTTCCTTCTACCCAAAGGTATTTATTCCAATATATGTATATACATAGATTTGTATATATGGAAAAAATTTTATTCCTTAGTTTTAAGATTTTACATAAAAAGTATATTTATTATGCATAAATGTCTATAATAATTTCTTCACTGAATAGATTCAAGATAAAATCACAACTTATAATAAAAAGTTCCTAAAACTGTGTGTGCATAATTAAAAAAGGGGCCTACTATCTTTAAAATATATTTACCTTGAAGCTTCCTACTAAGTTCTAGTTTTTCTTGTTCAAGGCGTTTAATTCTTCTTTCATACGCTTCAGTTGCTAAATTGTTGTCTAGAGTCCTCTGAAGATTAACATCAAGATCTAGTGAAGTGGGACCAGCTGTAACTCTTAAACAGCTCCGATCAGAAAGAATACTAAAGAAAAAATAATTCAGATGTACATTAAAATAAAAAGACTGACAAGAATCTTTTTAAATCGCTCATTTAAGACATAGACTTAACATCTATTTACAATTATTCAACAACTAGAATGAGTGTAAAATAATCTTTCTTTTTGATAAAAATTATTATAATGATTTTGGAAGCATGTTGGCGCAACTAGGGATTAAACTTATCAAGGGCTTAATTAATACATATGAAATATACCCTCTACTTGTATTTTCAGCTCTTGAAGCTTTTTTTTTTTGTTTGGACTACACTCAGTGATGCTCAGGGGCTACTCCTCCTGGCTTTGTGCTTAGAAATCGATTGCTTCTGGCTCGGGGGACCAAATGGGATGCTTGGGATCAAACTGTGGTCATCCTAGGTCAGCTGCGTATAAGGCAAATGCCCTACCACTGTGCCACTGCTCCAGCCCCTCTAGAAGCATTTTTATTTATTTATTTATTTTGGTTTTTGGGCCACACCCGGCAGTGCTCAGGGGTTACTCCTGGCTGTTTGCTCAGAAATAGCTCCTGGCGGGCACAGGGGACCACATGAGACACCGGGATTCGAACCAACCACCTTAGGTCCTGGATTGGCTGCTTGCAAGGCAAACACCACTGTGCTATCTCTCCAGGCCCTAGAAGCATTTTTAAAAATAAAAATTGAATCACCAGAGATACAGTAAAGGGCTCAAGGCATTTTCCTTGCAGTAATTTCCGGCACGTCACATGGCCCAAGTACCAGAAGTGTGCTAAGGTCCCCAATCCAGGAGAGATCCTTTAGCACAAAGTACCCGAGATCCTTGAGTCAGGAGTGATCCATAGTTACAGAGACAAGAGTAAGCCCTGAACACTGCAGAATATGAGCCAAAAAAAAGAAAGAAAAAGAAAAGAAAAGAAAAAATTAAAACAAAAATAATCTTGAAATTTTTAAATATTCATAGATTATAAAATTAAGTTTCTGAAGGAATACTGATAGTTTAAAGCAACATGGTCATTTAAGTAAAATACAAATCAAAGTTACCAATTATATGTGTATGTTCTTTCTTATAAAAATTTGAATTCAAAAGTGAAAATTTATTTCAATACAAAATTAATTAAAAATACTTGAATTATTGAACATTTAGCATAGCAAATCCCTTGCCCACATAAAACTTATTTCCCATTGGCACAAACAAAAACAAGGAGTGATAGCTAAACAAGCTAAAAGTATAGCTCTGCAAGCAGGAGGCCCATATTTGATGCCCAGTACTGCATAAGATCCCCCAAACATCAACAAAAGTGAACTCTGAGCTCTGAAACAAGGATAAATAGCTTCTGAACACTTCTAGGTATGACCCCAAAACCAAATAAATAAAAGTAAATTAAAAAGCAAAGTAAGTTATATATTCAGTACTTTAGACAGCCTTAAATACTAGGAAGAAAACAAACCAGAAGAAGGAATAAAGTATATTAAGGGGAAGAAGAAAATATTTGGATAAGCAGGAAAATAAAAAAAAGATAAGAGTAAAAAATAAATCTAGGGTAAGAGAATCAGGCAAGGAAATGTCAGGGAAAACAGCATTTCAGGTACAAAACCACTAAATCAAAAGTGGGTACAGTGTGTTCATGTTCCAAAAGATCTTTGTCACTGGAATGAAGTGAGCAAAAAATAGAAGGAAACAAAAGAAATGATGAGAGTTGTAAGGCTTTGGGTTTATGTTCCAAAGAAATAAAGCAAATAAAGGATTTTCTTTGTTTTTTAAGTTGGTGATTACCAAAAAGCAAGCGGGGAAGTGGTGAGAATGTCAGCACAAAGGAGATACATGGTCAAGGACAGAACTGGGCTTTTTGTTGGGGATTCAATGTTAACTGATACACAGATGTGCATATTAAGATTAAAAAATAAAAGTATATGGAAGAGTAACAACTCTTTGAAGAGTGAGTCCTGGAAAACAGGGAGAGGTGTCAGATGTAAAGACTGAGAAGAAGAGAAAAGAAATAGAATAAAAGAGAAATCAAACAAGTACCCTGGAAGTTAAGAAAAGAAAATTCCTTCTTACTTGAAAGGAGCCATGGCAATAAGATAAAACTTGGCAAACAAATAAAACTAGGCTTAAAATATAAATAGTAAATTTGAAATCATGAAGTTCAGTATCTCGAGACATCAATTAAAAATGGTTTGTGATAGGAAAACAGTGTGACAGAGTGAGCCAAAGATAAAATAGTATAAGAAAAAAGCAACAAGCATATGACTACAGATTGGAATAATTTTGTTAGAATGTGGAACAAGAAATAACTGGTTGCAGGCAAAGAAAGAATTTAAGAGAGGGATTTCATATTTTCTTTAAGTGAAAAACTGCACGTCTGTCAGGTGACTGATAGAAATGATCTAATGATGTGAATGAAAAGCACAATGTAACAGCAAACAATGAATAAGAATAGGCAAATGGGACTGAAAGTGGGCTTCAGCGAACAGCTTGTAGAAATCATAAAAACAATTGAGTCTGACCAAGAATGACCCTTTTTTTGCTGTATTTGTTTTAGGGCCACATCCAGTAGTACTCTAGACTTACTCCTAGCTCTGTGCTCATGAAAGCATATTGGATGTTGAAAATCAAATCCTGGTTAGTCATATGCAAAGCAAGCACATTACCAACTACACTATCTCTCTGATGACAGGAGTGATCCCAGAGCACTGTCATCCAAAACAAAAACCCCAAAAAATTTAAAAAGAGTTGGAGTTGGGAGGTAATAGATGCAGTGATTGCAACCTGAAGTTATCTGCTGTTTGTCTCAATCATATCAGTAAACAGGAAACAAAAGTATTAGGTAAGAGTGAAAGATTACTGGTTTCAGAGGAAATAAAGTTAAAATAATTCCCAGTAGAGTAAATGGGTAATACAATGTATTTGTCAAGCAATAATTGGGCATTGAGTTGGTAATCATGAATTTAAAATGAGACAAGAAAGAGCTGGAGCGATAGCACAGTGTAAGGCGTTGCCCTGCATGCAACCGACACAGGACAGACAGAGGTTCAAATCCCGGCATCCCTTATGGTCCCCTGAGCCAGCCAGGGGTGATTTATGAGCACAGAGCTAGGAGAAACCTCTGAGCACTGCCAGGTCAGGCCCAAAAATACAAAAAAAAAAAAAAAAAAAAAGAAAATTAAAAAAAAAAGAGAGACAGCAAGAACTGTGAGGTATTTTTCTATATTAGAATAGCAAACGAACATGTAAAAATAAGTATTAACTGCAAAACTAGTGTAAGAGAATGAGAATAATCAAGGAATTGAGGGAGCAAATAAGAAGTGATTATAAGTTTTCAACTAGATTTGGAAGAAAAAGATTATGTGAGTAGAATGACAGTCATTGAAAAAATAATGAGAAATATAGTGAAAGGTATGAAGTTGGACAATAATTAAAGAATATTTATTCAATAGCATAGGATTCTTCTGATTCCTGAAGTGTGTTAATAAATACTGAGTTCTCTAGTTGGCCTATTCTTTTGCTTCCAAAAGTTAACAATCTTATATGGTTAATTTGCTGTCTGTTACTTTAAGCAATAGATTCAGCGTATTTTTAGAACTTCATTGATAAAGGGTCTCTTACATGTTACATAATTGTACATTTCAATTCATTTTGATTTGCTTTAAATTTTTCAAATTATGCTAACTTTTAAAACTTACCAACTACTAGTATATGTAAAACCAACAAATGGCAAATGGTGGCCAGAAAACGCAGTATGTGTTGGTGGGGGCATCGTTTCCTAAAAGAGGAAGAAACATGGTAAGAAATAACTATGCCCTATAGACTTGGTTTTGAATATTAATTGTCATTAGAAAATATCTGACTGGTTTTATTTTTTTTCAAGAACACTGGAGAGTTTGGTATGTATCTTAATAAAACATAGACTACAAATAATACTACTGTAGTTTTTTAAAATAAATTTAATAAAGATTGAATCAGACCAAGTGTGGTACAAGAACACTAGTAGAGATTTATGAGCACTTGGTGGTAGTAATATGCAGGGAACTTTGTGCATCACTACTACAAAGATAAACACTCTTATAACCACAGTACCTAGACTACAATTAAAATTTGTTTGAAAAAGAGCTGTGGACAGAGTGTTAGCTCGGTGTGTAGAGATTTGCCTTGCACACAGTTAACTTGGGTCTGACCCTCAGCATTCCATATAGTCCCCCCAAGCCTGCCTAGAGTGATATTTGAGTGCAGAGCGAAGAGTGTAAATGAGCACTGCCAGGTCTGACCCCAAAACAAAACAAACAAAACAAAAATAATTAAAGTCTGATATTGAGAATACTTACCTCGCTCAAAAATTGTGTATGTTCAAATTTGTTTAGCTGCTAAAATTAATTTGAACCCAAAATCAATAACCAGTGCTTTTACATTTAATGTAAGACATGTATAAATTCAAAACTAAGTTGTTCCACATGTATGTTATTAGCTGGGACTTCACTGCTCTGCCTTCCTGTATCAGCTCTCATAATAAATATAATCAATCATGTGCAGTACTAAAACACCACCAGAGTGGTCAGCTACCTGCATTACCGTAACCAAGTTCCACTACAATTCCCCAGCACCCTGAGATTATAGTTCTACTGCCCATAACTCAATTTTGTGTCCACTGGAAATGATCTAATATCTTATTATGGTTGCTTATTACTATGCAAAACAGAAAAGTATTTTGTTTCTGACTCACAAATTCCTCTTTCAAGGTCTAGTGTAGCATGTATTTTGCATTTTCATGCTCTCACACAGGTGGTTTGACTATTTAAGTTGGTCTCTAAACGCTATTCCTAAAAGACTTTGATATGCCATACCAAAAAAAAAAAAGCCATTTTTTAAAGTATAGGCCATAGTATAGTATTTTAGATAGGCTTATTTCAGCCATGAGTTATAGAGCTGTTGGCCATAATAGCAAGGATCCAATGTAAACTAATAATACATATTAAATATGGGATCTTTAAATAGAAATAGAAATGAATTGGTCAATGAAAAGACTATAACCAGAAGCTTAAAGGAAACCAATTCTATATTGCCCTAGAAATGATTGTTCTAAATTGGCTACTAATGTGTGTTTAGGACAACTAAGACCCTAACAGCCGGAAATAATCAGAACTACATATTTAACTTGGATTAACCAGCAACTTAATCATAGTAATCGAGTTTTTGAAATAAACAGTGAGGAAAGTCTAAGTCCTTATCATATAGTGTGGAAAATCTAAGTTTTTATCCACTTTAAACATGGAACTTAGAGAAATGTTATTTGATAATCATATTAATATAAAAATTCTTAGCAAAGAGTTAAACCATAAAAATATCTATTTTATAAAGTTCAGAAATGAAGTTCATTAAATGAAGTTCAAACTGAAACTGAAAGGGGGAAAAAAACATAAAATATGTTACTTTGCCAAATTGTCATTTAATGTAATCTAATGGTTTAGAGCAGAAGACAAATTATGCTCATTTCTTTTTCGGGTGGAGGGCAACCGGCAGCATTCAGGGATTACTCCTGGCTCTGTACTTAGAAATCGATCCTGGCAGTCTCGGGGGATCATATGGGATGCCAGTTATCGAACTTAGGTCTGTCCCAGGTCAGCCACATGCAAGGCAAATGCCGTACTGCTGTGCTATCACTCCGGGCCCTCTATTTTTTCATTTTTTTATTTAAACAAATTTATTACATAAATGGTTGTATTTGGGTTTCAGTCATGTAAAGAACACCACCCATCACCAGTGCAACATTCCCATCACCAATGTCCAAAATCTCCCTCCTCCCCACCCAACCCCTGCCTGTATTCTAGACAGGCTTTCTATTTCCCTCGTACATTCTCATTATTAGGATAGTTTGAAACTTAGTTATTTCTCTAACAAAACTCATCCCTGTTTGTGGTGAACTTCATGAGGTGAGCTGTAACTTCCAGCTCTTTTCTCTTTTGTGTCTGAAAATTATTATTGCAAGAATGTCTTTCATTTTTCTTAAAACCCATAGATGAGTGAGACCATTCTGCGTATTTCTCTCTCTCTCTCTCTCTCTCTCTCTCTCTCTCTCTGACTTATTTCACTCAGCATAATAGACTCCATGTACATCCATGTATAGGAAAATTTCATGACTTCATCTCTCCTGACAGCTGCATAATATTCCATTGTGTATAAGTACAATAGTTTCTTTAGTCATTCATCTGTTGAAGAGTATCTTAACTGTTTCCAGAGTCTTGCTATGGTAAATAGTGCTGCAATGAATATAGGTGTAAGGAAGGAATTTTTGTATTGTATTTTTGTGATCCTAGGGTATATTCCTAGGAGTGGTATAGCTGGGTCGTATGGGAGCTGGGTTTCCAGTTTTTGGAGGAATCTCCATATCGCTTTCCATAAAGGTTGAACTAGACGGCATTCCCACCAGCAGTGGATAAGAGTTCCTTTCTCTCCACATCCCCGCCAACACTGTTTATTCTCATTCTTTGTGATGTGTGCCATTCTCTGTGGTGTGAGGTGGTATCTCATCATTGTTTTGATTTGCATCTCCCTGATGATTAGTGATGTGGAACATTTTTTCATGTGTCTTTTGGCCATGTGTATTTCTTCTTTGTCAAAGTGTCTGTTCATTTCGATCTTGCTGCTTTCAGAATTCTGTCTCTATCTGTGGGATTCACCATTGTGGCTAGTATGTGTCTTGGGGTGTTTTTTCTGGGGTCTCTTTTAGTTGGTACTCTTCGGGCATGCAGGATTTGATCACATGTATTCATTAGCTCTGGTAGTTTCTCTTTAATGATGTTCTTGACCGTTGATTCTTCCTGGAGATCTTCTTCCTGGATCTCTGGGACTCCAATGATTCTTAAGTTGTTTCTGTTGAGCTTATCATAGACTTCTATTTTCATCTGTTCCCATTCTTTGAGTAATTTTTCCATTGTTTGATCATTTGCTTTAAGGCTTTTTTCCAATTTCTTCTGCTGTATGAAATTGTTATTCATCTCATCTTCCAGTGTACTAATTCTATTCTCAGCTGCTCTTAACCCGTGGGAAAGCTCAACCATGTTTTTCTTCAATTCATCTACTGAGTTTTTTAGACCTGTTATTTGACCTGAAATTTCAGTTTGGAGTTTTCTCATTTCTATCTTCATATTCTCTTGGTTCTTATTAGTGTTCTCTTCTATACTTTCTTTGAGTTCTTTGGACATCTTCCATATTGCGATTCTAAACTCCTTATCTGAGAGACTGACTAGTTGGTTGGTCATGTTCAAGTCATCAGAGTAGCCATCGTCGTTCTCTATGTCTGGCGCTGGCCTGCGTTGTTTCCCCATTCTCACACTTGTATTGTGGGTTTTTCTACATGTTGTGGTTGTATTCATTGGCTAAATGATGTGCACAGCCGGGAAGTGAAGCGGAGCGGCCCTGCTCCTCTGGCTCCACCCTTTCTGGGCTTGTAAACTCAGGGAAGGCTCCAGGGAAGGCGAGCTGTCCGCAGATGGGCCACACACAGGATGAAATCAGGCCAAAGATGGAGCACAACACAGAAGACAGGCAGATAGGGGTGCTGGCATCTGAGTTCCAGCAGAGTTCAGCAGCTTCTCCTTTCTGGGATTGTAAACACCTCCAGGGAAGGCTTCAGGAAAGGCGAGCTGTCCGCAGATGAACCACACACAGGATGAAATCAGGCCGAAAATGGAGCACAGGACAGAAGACAGGCAGATAGGAGTGCTGGCATCTGAGTTCCAGCAGAATTCAGCAGCTTCCCCTTTCTGGGCTTGTAAAGTCAGCCATTTCTTATTCACTTACTTGCTCGGTGGGTAGCTTCAGAATGCAGTTTTTTGGGGGTTCGCTTTCCAGGGCTCTGAGGAGAGCTTGAAGGATTCAGGAAAGACAGAGGAGCACAGGACAGGGTTCTCTTTAGGTCCTCAGTTTCCTCAGAACCTCTATTTTTTTAATGAGGTTTTTGGGGCTCACAGCTATACTCAGAGGTTACTCCTTGCTCTGCAATTGGAATTATTCCTGGAAGTGTGTGGGGAACTATATGGGATGCCAGGGATTAAACTTGGCATGGTGGCATGCAAGGCAAGTGCTCTCCCTATTGTACTATTGCTCTAGGCTCAATGCTGGCTTATTTTAGTTTGACTTACATGCTAAAAGTGGTTGTATATTTGCTTAGTTAATGGGTCTATTACTTGATAAATACAGTTTATAAGGTCAAGCCACTGGGACTGGAGCGATAATACAATGGGTAAGATACTTGCCTTGAATGCAGGTCCAATCACAAGCATGCCAATTTGGATCCCTGAAGCACCACAAAGAGTAGTTCCTGAGTGTAAAGCCATGAGTAACTTCTGGGTGTCACCAAAACTGGCCACACAATTATTATTATTATTATTATTTTTGGGGGGGTTTGGGGTCATGCCCGGCAGCGCTCAGGGGTTACTCCTGGCTCTACGCTAAGAAATTAATCCTTGGGGCCAGAGAGATAGCATGGAGGTAAGGCATTTGCCTTTCATGCAGAAGGATGCTGGTTCGAATCCCAGCATCCCATATGGTCCCCTGTGCCTGCCAGGGAAAATTTCTGAGCATGGAGCCAGGAGTAACCCCTGAGCGCTGCCAGATGTGACCCAAAAACCAAAAAAAAAAAAAAAAAAAAAATCGATCCTGGCAGGGTTGGGGGACTATATGGATACTGGGATTCTGACCACCGTCCTTCTGCATGCATGCCAAATGCCTTACCTCCATGTTATATCTCCAGCCCCCAATTTTTTTTAAATCAGTGTAGTAAGTTTGGAGACATATTTTATGCGATCAGTGTGTGTGTGTGTTCTGGCAGGCTTGGGGGAACATTGGGATACTGAGGATCAAACCCAGTGTGTGTGTGTGTGTGTGTGTGTGTGTGTGTGTGTGTGTGTGTGTGTGTGTGTGTGTGTGTGTGTGTGTGTGTGTGTGTGTGTGTGTGTGTGTGTGTGTGTTCTGGCAGGCTTGGGGGAACATTTGGGATACTGGGGATCAAACCCAGTGTGTGTGTGTGTGTGTGTGTGTGTGTGTGTGTGTGTGTGTGTGTGTGTGTGTGTTCTGGCAGGCTTGGGGGAACATTTGGGATACTGGGGATCAAACCCAGTGTGTGTGTGTGTATGTGTGTGTGTGTGTGTGTGTGCTGGGGATCAAACCGTGTGTGTGTGTGTGTGTGTGTGTATGTGTGTGTGTGTACTGGGGTTCAAACCCTGTGTGTGTGTGTGTGTGTGTGTGTGTGTGTGTGTGTTCTGGCAGGCTTGGGGGAACATTTGGGATACTGGGGATCAAACCCAGTGTGTGTGTGTGTATGTGTGTGTGTGTGTGTGTGTGTGCTGGGGATCAAACCGTGTGTGTGTGTGTGTGTGTGTGTGTGTGTGTGTGTGTACTGGGGATCAAATCCAGTGTGTGTGTGTGTGTGTGTGTGTGTGTACTGGGGATCAAACCCTGTGTGTGTGCGTGTGTGTCCTGGCAGGCTTGGGAAAACATATGGGATGCCGGGGATCAAACCCAGGTCTGTTGTGTGCACAAATATTCACAAATGCCCTCCCTACCTGCTGTGCTATTGATCTAGCCCCTTAAGAACTCATTTCTTAGCAGTTTTGCTATTTTTAGGGGCAGCACCACTAGGCATGGCTATTTGGTTGTCTAAATCATATCAATCTCTCTGACAACAAAGCTGCTTGCTTCATAAATAGCTCTAGCCTATAATTTTCAAGCCACTTGAAGAAGGTAGAAGACTATTTTTCCACCAAAGTTCAGTTGATTTTTCATAAATAAAAGCTTCTCAATTTGTTTGCCTTTGGTTGCTTTATCAAAACCTGAAATGGGGCATTTTGTCAATTTTGTTTTATGGTGGGAAGAAGTAAACCTTTGATTTGGTATTCTGCTTTTCTTTCTTTAATGGAGTAGGGGTCACACCTGGAGCTGAGTGTTCAGGGCTTACTCCTGACTATACAGCCAGGGATCACTTCTGGTGGTGCTCGGGGGAGTCGAATAGGATGCTAGGGATTAAACCTGGGTCAGCCACAGGCAAGGCAAAAATCTTACCTTCTCCGTTACCTCTCTGCTAATAAATGAATACATTTGAAGAAATAAATTTGAATTTTATTCCTTCTAGCCATGAATATGTTTATTTCAATAAATGTTCTAATTTCTTAACCTAAGAGAATAATTATTAGAAGTAATGGTTCTGTTTGAATTTACTTTAAAAAAATTTTTACACTGCTGAAATAGATCCTAAGGCTTCATCATGCAAAGCAAGTATAATACTAATGAGCAACATCCATAATTCATTTTAAAATTAATATAATGCTTCAAACTATAAACCAAGCCATGAAAAATCATGGATAAACCAACCATGCAGCTGAAAGCTGATAATTTCAGGAGGAGACAGTGGGCCAAACCTCACCCTTCTGAAGCCATATCTGCTGCATCCATCATCTATGATTGCTGTTTTGAGAATGGCCCTGCTTCACCACTCCTCTACAACTCTCTGAAGAGATACCAATTGGACCAAACTCCAGGTATGCTGGTATTTGGACCGTTATCAACAGATCTTTTTTGGAGTGAGTGTAGACATCCTCTCCCAACCACAACCATCTCATATTCCAGGAGACCTGGCAACTCCCATCATGTCCATAAAAGCCATAGTATCAAAACTGTTTGAATTCCTGGATTGCACAGTCATGTTCATAGCCATGTGACAACTTAATTTGTTTAATATTGTCATCCCATAAGGCCACAACAGTTTAGATGCCAATATGTAGTTGAAATCACTTTTTGTTCAGAAACAAATGAGGTAACAAATATAGTCAGCTAGCAACAAGAGCTTACTAAACTTTCTGACAATGACTTAATGATCTTCACAAATTTGCTTGTCACTGTACCTCTTCTCTTTTGAATCCCTTTCTTCTTCTTTTTTTTTTTCATTTTCTTCTTTTATTTTTTTGTGTTTTGGGTCACAGCCGGCAGTGCTCAGGGGCCACTCCTGGCTCTACATTCAGAAATCACTCCTGGCAGGTTCGGGGGACCATATGGGATGCCAGGATTCAAACCACTGTCCTTCTGCATGCAAGGCAAAGGCCCTATCTCCATGCTATCTCTCTGGTCCCTATTTTCTTCTTTCTATTCTTTAATTTTCTTAACAATTTTGCCCTCTCTTATTGGGAAACAAATGTATTACGATCAACTATGTCAACTATGTGATACATACTCTGTAAACAAAGTAAATTAAAAAAAGAGAAAAATCACTTCATAATAGCATACTTACAGAATTCTTTAAACAATCATCATCCACATCAAAATTGGATGTATCTGTTGGACTACTAACTTCTGGAATATAGGGAGCTTCACAATTTCTAATATTATCCCAATCAATTCCACTAAAAAATGGGTGCTTCTTGAAGTCTTCTATTCCATTTTGACCAAGTCGATGCTCTCTGCTACATATGAGTCTTCTAATAAGATCCTTAGCATTTTCAGACACATCAGTCACTTGAGGTGGAAACTGAAATCTTTCCTATGAAAAAATAAGAAACAAACTTAAGTTAATAGGTAACTAAAAAAATAACGTTTTATTTTTAAATACTTTTAAAATTTAGCAATTCTGTGTACTAGAACTAAAGGAGACATAGGAATAAATGACAAAGTTCATTTTCCTAAGGGCACTTTTCATTTCATGTTACTAGTTTGTAGAAATTAGCTAAAATAGTTTAAACTGGGTCAGAATGGAAAATTCACTAAAAATCAGTATATCATGGCTTAATATTTTATGAGCAGATGATTAATCATGTTAAAACAAGACACAAATGACTAACACTATCAATGACAGACAGTTTTAGGGACAAATATTATGGGGTCGCCCAAGCAGTTCCCAAGAAATTATAATACTTATTCTATAATAATAAAATAGAAATTAGTTATTCTACTTGAGAGACAAATGTAACTTCTTATATAGTAACACGTCCAATAAGATTCAGAAGTTTATAAGTAAAGTTATACATATAATTTGTGATTTTGGTTACTCATACTGTCTTGCAGTAGCATAGATGTTAAGATTTGCTTAATTTTCTCTTTTTAATTTTATTTTCATTTTAAATAAAAATTTTATTTTATTTTATTTTGGCTTTGTCGGTTCTGAACCACACCTGGCAATGGTCAGGGGTTACTCCCAGTGGTGCTTAGGGGACCAAGTAGTGCTAAAGATACTCAAAATATGCCCCATCCAGGTATCTATCCAGTCCAAAATTTGACTGGTGTTTAGAAAAAAATTTTTTTGTGGGATTGAAGATAGCAGTACAGTGTTTGCCAACCCAGGATGTACCCAGGTTCAATACTCGGCATCTATATGACCCCTGAGCCTGCCTGGAGCGATTTCTGAATGCAGAGCCAGGAGTAACCCTGAGAGCACTGGGTTTGGCCTCCAAAATTAAAAAAAGTATTTTTTCTCTTAAAATACTTTTATTAGATGTATTGTTTAACACATTAGTCTGGAAAATAGTTAACTATACTAACTTTGTGGTTCATGATTTTTCCATATGTCTCCACCAGAGATTCTGCATAAAATGGTGTTTCTCCATAAAGCATTTCGTACATACAGACTCCCAAAGACCACCAGTCGCATTCAGGTCCATATCTGCCTTTTCCATCTTCCATAGCTTGAAGGATCTCAGGAGAGATATAATCTGGAGTTCCAACAGCCACTGAGGACTGAACCTAAGAAGTTCACATATTTAGTAATTTACCATTAGAATGAATAACAATTTTAAATTACAAATAATAATATGTAAGATTCAGTAAATATGTCAAACCAACCAAAACTTTGTATTATATGAACTGTCATCTTGTTTATAAATTAAATTTTATGTAATTTTGCCACATTGACTATAAGACTATATTATAGCTGTTACTTAACTTATGTTTAATACAGTTATTATTTAATAATATAATTTGAATACCACAGTCAATTACAACAAATTCAATGTTGAATTTTATCTTGGGGCCAGAGAAATAGTATAGTGGGTAGGTTGTTTGCCTTGAACACAACTGATTGAGGTTCAATCCTTGACATCCCATATGATCCGCAGAAACTATCAGTTGTGATTCCTGAATGCAGAGCAAGGAGTAACTCAAGCACTGTTGTATATGGTTCCCAAAATAAGAGATTAGTCCCATATTTAGTTGTATCTATGATATATTTCTTTTACATAATTTTTGTTTTTGTTTTGTTTTTTTGGTTTCTTTGGGTCACACTCGGTGGCACTCAGGGTTTACTCCTGGTTCCACGCTCAGAAATTGCTCCTGGCAGGCTCGGGGGACCATATGGGATGCCGGGATTCAAACCACTGTCCTTCTGCATGCAAGGCTAACACCTTACCTCCATGCTATCTCTCCAGCCCCACTTTTACATAATTTTTATCACACAAAATAGTGATAACAGGGAGCTTCTTTGGTTTGACCTTGTCTTGAGTAGTATTTATTGAGTAGCATTAAATCAAGAATTTGTGTACATTTTGGGTAGATTTTATTAATTGAATTAAGTAAAATTTTTTATTTCCTATTATCAGCAGTTTGTGGTACGGTTGTTTATGACTGAGTAGCAGTCACTGTCATTATTTCAACACTGAGAATATACATTTTATCAGCATTGCTGAGGGTTATTTGGTGGGGGGCATTAGGCCACACTTAACAGCTCAGGGGACCACATGGAGTGCCAGAAAACAAACCCAACTCACGCACATGCAAGGCAAATAGTACCCTATGGATTCTACTAACTTTTAAGGAAGAAAAAGAATTCTTTTTTTTTTGTCAGTTCTTTTTGTTTGTTTGTTTGTTTTGGGCCACACCCATTTGATGCTCAGGGATTACTCCTGGCTAAGCGCTCAGAAATTAGCCCTGGCTTGGGGGACCATATGGGATGCCGGGGGATCCAACTGCGGTCCTTCCTTGGCTAGCACTTGCAAGGCAGACACCTTACCTCTAGCGCTACCTCACCGGCCCCAGAAAAAGAATTCTTGATTAAGCATGCAAGAATATTAACTGATGATGGTCACGGTCAAAATTACTGGGAGATACTTACAGAAAGTTTAAGATTCATCTCAGTCTCAGATGGCATTACTTTTAAACTGTGAATCTTTCAGGTGTTGGATGCAGACTATTACACAAATTATCTTACATGATACAAAAAGTATTTTACCAAGCATGAAATTACAATGTCCCCTAAAACAGTTTTCCACTAGTACTGCTTGATTTTTAGTGATGAGTTATTTTAAAATAAGAATCATCTATTACTTAGTTAAGTCTAACTAACTTATCTTGAACTGTATACATGAATTATAGAGTTCACCCCTTATCAACTACCTCATATTAAGTCCTCTCTTTGCATGACAGCTTTACTCTCTAATGCTAAGACCTACAGATTTCAGCTGTTTCAGTTAACAAAATTCTGATCTCCTCTTCAGCCTTTTAGTATGGCTACATTCTGTCCTAACTCCACCTGTTTTTACTAGTCAGCAAACCCTACCAAACCAATCTTGCTAAACTATGAAGACACAGCTTATTAATGTATGGTTCTTTTAACAGTTTGTGCTGTTATTCAATGTCAGAAAACAGTTCTCTCAAATTGGCTCTCATTTTTATAGCTGCTAATAATGAATAGACAATTCATTGTCAATCACTCTTTCAATCACGATTAGACTGCAGAAGTCACACAAATTTACTACAGTGATCACAACAATGTGGTACTGGAATAAGGACAGACTCTCAGAGAGAGTCTTTAATAAATGGTGTTAGAAAAACTGGTTGGCCATATATCAAAAATAATTTTTCAGATCACTTTCTAATACACTGCACAAAAGTCAAATAAAATAAAGACCTCAATAACAGGCCTGGCCTGAATCTAAACATTATATTAAAAAAACATAGGTAAAACACTTGAACATATTGAAGCTATACGTATCTTAAATGATTCAGTATCACTGGCCAAGTAAATGGAAGCAGAGATAAGCTAATAGGAACTACATTAAACTAAGCAGCTTTTGCACCACAAAATAATGAACAAATTAAAAGACACCCACAGACAAAATATTTGTCTACTGTTTACCTAATAGTTCATATAAGACATATAAACATGCATTGGCAGGCTTATAAAAAAATCCCATCAAAATATAGGTAGAAAAGATGAACAGAAACTTCTGCAACAAGACTAAAAGATACATTGAAAACATACTTTAATCACTTTTTTATCTGTATCACTTATAATCAGAAAAATGCAAATGGCAACAACATTAAGATATTATCTCATACTAGTGAGACTGCCATACAAAAGAAAAAAAACAAGTATTGACAAATGTGAGAGGAAAAATACCCTCATAGACTGCTAGTGAAAATGTTAACTGGTCTAGCCTTTTAGGAAAATATGAACTCCTCAAAAACCTAGGAATTGAATTTGATATGATACAATAACTCTTCAAGGGCAAAAAGTCCCTATTCAGGAAAGACACTGCACTCCTATGTTCATTGCAGGACTGTTCACAAAGTCAAAACCTGAAAACTAATCAAGTGTCCAAGAACCCCAGGGAGATGGATAAAGAAACTATGGTACATATACACAATGGAATACTACTTGGCTTTAAGAAAAGATGAAATCATGTAATTCTGATACAAGGATGGATCTACAGAATCACGCTAAGTGAAATAAGAAAAAGAGAGATAGACAAATAATTATCTTTTCTGTATTCCAGGCTAAAAGAAGCATAGTAAGGGATCAACAAATGCCCAAAGACAATAGAAACTAAGAATGCTCTTCAATAGGAAACTTACCACAGTTTAGGGGAAGGAATGGGAGAAGTGAACACATTGGTGGGCAGTGTGGTATTCAATGGTTATACGTATGAAACCCTTTCAATAAAAGTATTGTAAAATATAATCCTAAAATTAACTTTTTTAAATGTTCTCTCCTCAAAAGAAACCTGCCAAGTAAAATTATATGTATAGATAGTTAAGCTTCTATGCAGTCAAGAAACTGAAAGTGGATAAACAAAATCTAAGAAGTAAGATTGAACATATTAATATAAGTCAGTGAAAGAAAACAAATGAGGATTCTGCAAAACATAAGGCAACAGAACATTAATAGAAATTATGCAAATGAAAGAAATCAACCCAGTACTTTTATTCTTTTCCCTCTTCCCTCTCCTCTCTTCCCCGCCCTCTGACTCCCTCTCTCTCCTCTATCTCCTATTCCCCTCTCTTTCTACACTCTCTCTCTCCCCTCCCTTCTCCCCCACTCCCCTCCCTTTCCCTTCCTCCCTTTCATTTTGTTTTTTGGTTTGGGGCCATACCCAAACACTCAAGGGTTACTCCTGGTTCTGCACTAAGTAATTACTCCTGGAAGGCTCAGGGGACCACATGGGATGCTGATAGAATCCGGGTCAGGAGCATGCAAGGCAAACAACCTACCCACTGTGTTATCACTCTGCCCCCACCTCATGAACTTTCTGATCAAAGATTCATTGGCTGAATACAATCCCAAAAGAAACTATACAACAAGAAAAGAAAGACAAAAGGAATGCAATTTAAGGGGTTTTTTTTGTTTGTTTGTTTTTGTTCTCTATATGGAATTTACTTTCATCTCTTTCCTGGGGAAATACAAGTATCTCAAGTGCAATAATAAGAATTTAGCTAAAAAAGGAATAGTTTGTTAGGAAATTTTTGTCTCAATCTTAAAATGGCTCATATAAAAAGCTAGAATGCACAGTACTTTACAGATAAGCCCTAATATAAATCTGAGGAGGGCATTATTGCACAGAAAGACCAAAGAAAGATGGGTAAGTATAGATGATTTTTAAAGCAGGTAAAGAAAATAATTCTCAAGGATCTCATATAGTATTTATTGTTATTTATTACAAACTTTAGTATTTATAACATAACATACATTATTGATAACATAATTTAGTAGCTACTGTTATTTACCGTTCCATCTTCCATCAACTTTAGACAAGAACCAAAATCTGCTAACCGAATATGTCCATTCATGTCCATCAATATATTGTCAGGTTTGATGTCTCTGGAAAAAATAAAATAATTCTATTTTTATTTATTTTTATTTGGTTGTTGGGCCATATCTTGTATGGTCAGAACACACTCTTGGTTCTATGCTCAGGAACCACTCCTAGCAGGGTTGAGGACGGAGACAGGAACAATAGTTGTGGCAGAAATCAAACCCTGATTGGTTATGTATAAGCAAGAACCTTACCTGTTGTATTCTCTCTCTCCAGTGTCCACATTCAATTTTTTAATTGGAAAAATAAATATAATAACTCATCTTACAAGCTTTTTCTTTAAAAAAAAAAGATAAACTTTTTCTTTGAAATTCTCATCTTTTGAAAATTTGATTAAAAATATCAATGTTGGGTTGGGAAGGGGGAAGGGGGAATGTTATACTGGTGAAGAGGGGTTTTCTGTTTGTGACTGTAACCCAACTATAATTATGTTACTTAAATAAAAACTATATATTTAAAAAAAGAAAAGAAATAATAAATTTAAAAAAAAATCAATGTTTCACCCCAGCAGGAACTACATGAACTACACACACCTCAGCATCCTCTGCCTGCCCCCATATCATCAGGAGACACCTAGCCTCTTAGTCTTGCTTAAAGAGTCTGGGAAAAGGAGCCTTGCACCAGTTAAATTACAGTTGCATTTTACCATCCCTATACACACCACATAGAATATACCTTACCTTATATAGTGAGCTCTCACAGGAACATTTTACACTCACAATAATTCCATCTACACCTTGCTAATATTCAGTCAACCCTAGCTCTAACCACCATTCCTACACAATTTTACAAAGGCAGGAAGGATAAAAAGAATCCAAAGTGGTTTGGGGAAGCCCCATACCAGAGCTTTACTCCCTAGCCTGGGGAGTGCTGGGAGGCTTGGCAGGCCCCCAGCCATTCTTGTCTTTTTCCCCTGACTCCAGGCCTTCCCTGGGTGCCAGCTCAGATGGCCAGAAGTGGGTTCAAGTGGACTCTTAGTGGTCCTCAGGTTCCCCCCTCCCTCCGTACTCCAGGGGGGGGAGGTGCATGGGGAGGGATGGTGGGCAGACATCTGGCTTCTGGTTTCCTCCTTGATTCTGGAGACCAGCTCTTGCCAGGTATAGGGTTTTTCTCCCCTGGACTTCAGTCTTTCCCTGGGCACCGGTCTAGGTGGACTCTATAGGGGTCAACAGGTTTTCTCCCTATCTCTCCCTACACTAATGGGAATGCGCTCTGGGAGGAAGGCAGGCCGTTCTAGCACTGGTTTATGTTGGGACAGTCAGTAGAAATTTTTTCTCCTTGTTTTCATATTGATAGTATTGTATGCATATATTCTATATATCCATAATATCCATCTTATATTGTGACCTTGATACTTCCCTACAAAGCTCATTTCTAATATAAGTCCCAACCCTTACTTCCCCCCATCTACCCATATAGGTGCAGCTAATGACATGAAGCTCACCACATAGAGTGATAAGTGCAGTTAGAGAAATAACTACACTAAAAACTATCATAACAATGTAAATGAATGAGGGAAAAAGAAAGCCTGTCTCGAGTACAGGTGTGGGTGGGATGGGGAGTAGGTAGATCTGGGAAATTGATGGTGGGAATCCTGCACTGGTGAAGGGTGGGGGTGTTCTTTACATGACTGTAACCATACAACTACAATTATATTTGTAATCACAGTGTTTAAATAAAGATAATTAAAAAAAAGAATCCAAAGTACAGAGAGAGTAGAAGGATCAGTGACACTGAACACCTCTCAGAACCAGTGAAAGAAACTCAAAACACTTAACAGAAAGAAGTTGGGTTGGTGATCTTTGTCAGAGCCTGAAGAATGTACCAACCAATTAGTTACCACAGAGTACTTCCTGTACATAGAAGGACATGAACTGAGAGTAGAATGTCTGGGCTGACTTTTATATTATGCTTTTATTATATTATATGCCTATTATGATAGGCATAAAGAGAAAGCTAAGCATAACAGTACTAGGCTTAGTGAATTGAAATAGTAGCCTGGAAGATTCAACCAGTATGTTAGCTATATAATATTGATATAACCTTTAAAAAAAAGTATAGAAAAACGAGATGTTCACTGATAAATAACAGTGATAAAATCTATACGTTCAGGCCGGATCGGTGGTGCAAGCAGTAGGGCGTTTACCTTGCATGCGCTAACTTAGAACAGACCATGGTTTAATCCCCCTGTGTTCCAAATGGTCCCAAGCCAGGAGTGATTTCTGAGTGCATAGCCAGGAGTAATCCCTGAGAGTCACCGTGTGTGGCCCAAAAAAGAAAAAAAAAATCTGTATGTTCAACTACAGTATGAATTCAAATCCTTGGTCAAATTAATGTTAGAACTTCCTCAATTGGGGTTGCTGAGTTAGTACAGTGAGCAGGAAGCCTGCTTTGCACAGGCTGACCTGAGTATGATCTCTGACATCACCCCAAGATGGGGGCCCCAGGACCCCATTAGATATGATTCCTGTGCAGAACCATGAGTAGGCCCTGAGCACCACTGAGTGTGTACCCCTTACAAAGGAAACCAAACCAAATATAAAGGTTTGGGCTGAATAGATAATACAGCAGGTAGGGTGCTTGCCTTGCACATAGTTGACCTAGGTTTGATCTCTGCCCCCTCAAGGTCCCCAGAAACTACCACATATGTTCCCTGAGCATGGATCCAAGAATAAGTCATGAGCACTTTCAAGTGTGGCCCAAAAAAGCAAAAGAGAAATTAAAAGGCTAATTTTCTTTTTCTAAAGGTAAATTGAGTGTGCCCACTCTATCAGAGCTTTATTTTTCTTTAGAGTGTGGTTAAAAATGCTGCTACATTTTAGATTTCAAAGAAAAAATTTTTTATTTATAGTTTTTATGAATAATTCAGTACTTTAAATGATTTCAGTGAAAGGTGAATTTAAAGTGTGGTATGATTTAGCTTGCTTTAGTGAAATTTAGGTACTTTATGATACATTGATTTTTATTAACAGCATAATTGTTTCTGTTTTCCAGAAGCAGTTCCCCTTGTGTTGTCATGTTCTCTCATCACTGAGAATTTATGTTTATATTCAGTATCTAGTAAGTATATTTTCCCCACCCACTGTAATAAGGTGTTGGATTGGGGTTACATAGCTAAAGTATGAGTATAATGTCTAACATGGATAGAGCCATGAGTTCCATCTGAGAAACTTGGCCTTTTGAGCATTGCCACGTTTAACACTGGGGTCACTCAAGTAGCACATTACCAGTTTGAGCACTAAGCAGTTTAGTTATGCAGTACCAGATGAAACACTGTTGAAAGTGAGTGGGTCTTGGAAATAAAAAAGGACTTAATACATCTTGTAGATATCAAATAATTGTGACTTTTCTTGGGTTGTAGAAAGCCTACCGCAGTTACTCGGGAGCCTATGTAAAAGTAAATAAAGAAAACACGGGAAGATTAGTCTAGATGAAATTTGTCACAACACATTATAATGCTATTCAAAAATTAAAAAATTTAAGGAAGTTTGTTTTGTTTTGTTTGGGGGCCACACTCAGCATGCTGAGGAATAGCTCTGCACTCAGGGATTCCTCCTAATGGGCTCCAGGCATTATACAGTGTGCTTGGATCAAATCTGGCTTGGCCATATGCAAAGCAAGTGCTCTGACTGTACTATCATTCTGGCTCCAAAAGAAAGAAAATTAAATGCTTGGTGGACAGTTTGTATGTTTTAAAAACTGTACTGCCAGATGGCTGAGTGTAAGGTAGTGTCACTTTAACATGAATTGTTGAACTTGAAGATCTCATGACTCAGCTTTTCCTTCTATAATATGAAGAAAAAAATTAACTATGTCTTGGTTAAGGAATAGTAATTGGTTAAGACATGGTAATTTCTATAAGTACTGTACATAATGAGTTGGCACTTTAGCCAATACTTATTTTTGTTCATTTAATTTACTGGTACATAATTAGACCAAATCATTTAAGTATTATCTGTTAAATCATTAAATTTCCAATTATAACAACAGAATTGAGTAGTTCTAACAGAGCTTTTAACACTTAAAAATTTATCAGGTCCTTTACAGAAAGATTATCAATACTGCTATAAAAGACAAATAATTGCTTAACAAATCAGTAATATTAAAACAATATCACCACTGATAATATGAATGGTCAAAGAGTAATTTGCTAACAAAAATTGAATACAAGACTGTATGATTACAAAGGATAGAGTTAGTTAAGCAGTCGGAGCACTTGTCTTGCATGTGACCAACCCAGGTTCAATCCTCAGCATCCCATATTGTTCTTCCAAGCCCTGCCAGAAGTGATTTCTAAGCACAGGATCAAAAGTCAACCCCAGACAGACAACCCCATTGTCCTATGTGGCACCAAAACAAAGCAATAAATAAACAAACAAACAAATAAATAAATAAAACCCTATGATTTCATTTATATGTAGATTTTTCAGAAGCCAAGTAGACACACATAGAATATATTGGTGGCTGCTAGAAGCCACTTTTGGAGATGGGTAAACAGGTAAAAGAGATCAAACAGTAGAGAGATGTCCCTTGGACATTGATGAAAAGTGAATGGGCATTCTGGTGGTGTGCATTGCTAGAACAATGTATGAATTAAATTATCTTTAGCAGCACTGTAAATCACAGTAATAAAAATGTGAAAGAAAGGCTGGAGATATAGCATTTTCTATAGTGAGGAGGGGAAGGGTAGGGAGGGCATTTGCCTTGCACATGTAGAACTGGTTTGATCCTCAGCAACCCACATAGTCACCCAAACACTTCCAGGCTTAACTCCTAGGATTGCCAGGAGTAACCCCTGAGTATGACTGGGTGTGACCAAAAAAAAAAAAAAAGAAAAAGTGTGGGGGGGGGGATTTTAAAAAATAAAAATGGTAGTTAATAGGCCAGAGAGATAATACAGTGGGTAAGGCACTTGCCTTGCATGCATTGTCAACTCAAATTCAACCCTCAGTACTGCATTTGGTCCCCAAAGCTCCCCCAGGAGTAATCTCATGAGAACGGAGCTAGGAGTAAGCCCTGAACACAATAAAAGGGGGTGGGAGAAGCATAGAGGAAGTGAATCTTTTAGCTTCAGATACACATCAATATCTAAATTGCTGTATGACGACGCGGATGATTGCCACTTTGGTGGGGGCGTGTTTTCAGCTGCCAGGGCTTTAGAAAGTACACACACACACACACACACACACACACAAGCGCGCGAGCGCGCGCGCAAGGGGAGGGTGCCCACATTCTCCAAAAAATTCTGGTGATATCAGTCCAAATGCCAGATTGATATTTGGCAAGATGGTTTCTTCTGTAGACAGCCATAGAGTAATAGTAGTAAAGCAGGCCAATTAGTGAAGCAGTGATTGTGGGTAATGTGTGCAGCAGGCATGGCTTCAGCAAGGCAGAGACTTGGCCCACCCTCTTCTTCCAAAATTGCCAGCTTTGAGCTGTGTGGCCAGTATATCCATAGTTTTTCAAGGCTTGGTTTACATCTCTTTTGAGAAAAGAATGAGCCTATGAAGCTACCTGAATGCTAACATGACAACTATATTCGCCAGGAAATATTTACTTCAAAATGACTGGTAGTCCTTTAATTGCCAAATTTACTTAACTCTTCTATTTTAATCTTGAAAAATCACCAATTATTCATCCTAAATACTACCTATTATTCTCTTAACAGAGAGAAATTTCTTCAGATTCCTCTTTTAGGGATCTGGACAGGGATCTTAGACAGGGCTGAGGTAGTGCTCCAAACAGTGCTCAAAGGACCTAAGGCTACTTCTTTCCATGTATTGTCACCCCAAACAATACATGGCAATAAAACAGACACTTCAATGCTTGGTCCTTTGGGTATGAGGATTACCAGTCTATGAAGTGGTGCTCAGGTACCTCTTGGGCCACATTTAGCATTGCTCCAGGAGCCCCTAGAGATACAATCCTTGATGCTCAAGAGGCCAAAAGATGCTGGAATCAAACCAAGGTCAGGGTGTATGCAAAGCAAGTGACTAATTTTCCCATGATACTCCTTTTCTGATTCCTTTTCCAAAAGCATAATTCCCATCTTTTTAAAGCTGCTGTTCCCAAAGGAAGTCCCTGCTCTCTTTTCTACTTCACTTCAGTGATATTCACTTACAGAAAGGCCTATTCTTTACATTTTATATTAAGAAATGTTAAGAAACTGGTAACCTATAAATGTTAATGTTTTATAATCTCAACTCTGAGGAATTTAAGGGGAAAAAAAGGATGTCTCTCATTTTTTCTTTCAGTTTTTGCTCTCAAAATTATAATATTCTTATATTTTATAATTCACTGAGAATTATTGTTGGGAACAACTAAAATGTGACTGCAATGATCCACATCTACCCTCTCTATGTTATAGTTTTTATACACACACATTATAAAATCCTCACAAACCAATGTTATTGTTTTTACTTTGAGAAGTCAGGTTTTTTGTTTTTTAAAGAAAAGGAACCTGAGAGATCGCTCAGGGGTTTAAGTACCTATGTTGCAAACATAAGGCTGAAAATTCAATACCTGAAGCAGCCTAAGTGTTAAATACAATCCTAGTGGCTCTGACATTTGAATCCCCTATGTCCAGCAAGATGTGTTCTCCAGAGTACTGTGCAACCCAAGTAAGCACTACATAAAATGTGCAAGTACAGCAGTCAGGCATGCTACACCTCAAGAGAGTATCTGTGCAAACATCACAATTAAAGGTTTTTGAGCACTGGCAATACCACAGACAGATGTGCAAGTACCACAAATATTGCAAGACTCCCAGTGATCATAACAAACAAGAGAAAGGGAAGAGATTAGAAAGAAAAGACATTAGGTTTGTTTTGGGGGCTTAGATAAAATGTTATCTATTGGGCCCGGAGAGATAGCACAGCAGCGTTTGCATTGCAAGCAGCCAATCCAGGACAAAAGGTGGTTGGTTCGAATCCCGGTGTCCCATATGGTCCCCTGTGCCTGCCAGGAGCTATTTCTGAGCAGACAGCCAGGAGTAACCCCTGAGCATCGCCAGGTGTGGCCCAAAAACCAAAAAAAAAAAAAAAAAATGTTATCTATTATTGTATTTACCCAGATATTTACAAGTTTGAGTACTTTTAATTCCTTTCTGCAGACCCAAGTTTTTCCTTCAGCCTCATGAACTTCCTTTAACATTTCTTATGGGGCAGGTTTGTGCCCAACAAGGTTTGTATTTCTTTTTATTTAAAACTGTCTTCACTTTTATCTTTATTACTGAATATTTTCACTGGATATAATTTTTTATTTGATAATCTCTCTTTTGTTTCTTATTTTTTGATGAGAATTCATTTGTTAATAAATTTTTTCCTCTTGCATGAAATGTCTTTTCTCTTATTATCTGCAAAATTTGCTGTTCTTCAACAATTACACTCTCATAAATCTTGGCATGGCCTTATTCATATTACCTCTCCTTTTTACTGAATATCTCAAATGCATAAATTTTTATCTTCCATGAAATATCTTCAATATTTTTTGTCCATTCTTTTTCCTTCTGGATCTGAAAGTACATGCATACAAGACATTTTGATATTATCTAACAGGTCCTGGAGATGCTAGTATGTTGAATTACTGGTCCCATCCTAAACAATAATCATATTTCACCCTAGGGTGTTATCTGGTGATGTGATTATTGGATTATTCCCTACATAGTATTCCTCTCCCACCCTAGGGTGTGGCCTGGTTCTTTCTTGTCAATAAAAGGAGTCTGAGGAAGGCAGGCAATCACTCTTCAGTCCACTAAGCTTCTTTCCTTCTTAGGATCAGAAGGCTTGTGTGGTGGGATTCCTTGCTTAAGTGCTAGATTTCCTGAACCCATTCTTATACCTTTTCACTGTGTGGATTATTTCCTGTGTCAACATTTGCTTCCAGACCCATGGCTCACCAGGTCCTCATTTTGGAACCTGGGCTCCATTAATAATAGTATAATCTTTTTTTGATGCTTCTCAACTTTGATTAATTTCTACTTTTGTTCTTCCAAGTCTGTTCATTTTATTAAGTATATCCAGTGGAAAGTAGCATTTCATCTATTCTATTACTAGAATTTAAATTTTGTTTCTATTTCTCTTCTAAGATTTCTAGTATTTTTCATTCATCTTGAACATATTTCATTTTATCACTGTTATTAATTACAAAGGCGCTTGAAAATGCTAATTTGTACCCTTGCCTTTCAGGGAAGCCTTGTTTGATGGGGTTTTGTCCTGTTTTGTCACACGTGGTAGTGCTCAGAAGTTTATTTCTGGTTTTTTGCTCAGGGATCATCCTTTCTGTAGCTTATGGGGTTCCAACGCTCAAGTTCAGGGTAGCAGCTTGACTTCAAGCCCCTTACCCTGTACTCTATAGTCCCATGATTGTAATATCTTTTAGCTCCATATCCCTATTTCTTTGGACACTGGTAATTTTGAATTATATCCTTATCACAAAAGACTTTAAATCATAGGGACATTAAAAATAATTATTTTAAACTTTTTCAATTATTGTTTAATCATACTTAAATCACAAACTGTGCTCTGGGTAGCAACTCTAGTTTCAATTCATCCTTTCTTAGGTCAACAGTTTAAGTAATTATATGGTTCAGGATTCAATCAGACCTGGAGGTAGGTGAATTTTGGATAGTCTTTCCAGCAAGCAGTTTCTCTCAGAATGTAGTTTGCTCATTTCTATCGCGCTCACAGTCTACAGTTTTTGTTCATGCCACACTGCAAACCAAGTAGTTTCTACCCACTCTAAGGCTAAAATATATGAGAATGAAGAGCTCACGGCACAAACCTCAACTTCTCTAAATATATACTCCCACTTAGACTGTTTGCCTCAGCTAACTCTAATGCCTTTAAGATTGTAGTTTAAGGGTTTACTATTTTTTTATTACTTTAGCATTTTTTTTCCTGTGAGGGTCTTGCTACAAAAGAAACTTATTAGTCACTTCCTTTCTTGGACATTAAAACACTATTAATTTCAGCTTTCAAAAGTAAGTACACAATCCAGGGCCGGACTGATAGTACAGTGGGTAAGAGCTGTTGGGTGTGCCTCACAAAACAAACAAATTTCTATTTCTAAATAAGGCACCTTAGATTTATAGATAAGGTAAATATTATTTTCCAAAAATTGCCTCATTGAGATGAGAACTATTATGTCCCTTCTACCTGAAACTGAGCAGGCTCTCATAAGTGCCTCAATAAAAAGTCCAGTTGAAGTGAAGTTCTAAGAATTCCAAGGATTGGCCATAAAAATACCACACAATTCTGCTTTGTTCTCTTAGAACCTAGCCATCATGTTTGTTAACATGTCTGTGTGTCAAACAACCCACACAGGCACCTACATCAGAAAAACAAATGTTCCAGGCCTATTGCCCTATTGATCTCCTAATGGGCAAAATTCTCTGGCTTGCTACATAAATGAATCATTCTGATAGTGATCTTCTTATTCCAAGTACATTACAACTCTTACTGCATAACAAAGAACCATATCCAGTACTGTCCAAATGCAGATTCACGTACAGAAAAGTGACTGTATTTTTACATTGATCTCTATGTTTCACTGTCTAGATAGAGACAGAGCTATGCTGCCTTCCCATTCAGTGAGGGGCTACCTCCTTATATTAGCAAATAGTTCTCAAATTCAGCTCCTTCAAAGTTGAACACACCTTCTTCAGTAATGGCCTATCTTTTGTAGGGACCCATATGCATGCTATGATCAATGTAGTAATATGAGAACCTGGCCATGCTGATCAAATAAGTGTTAATTCTGATAGACCATATATTTCCAGAATCTCAGTTAGGGTTGAATGTAACCTGGCCTGCAATGTCATCTGATTTCTCCATCTGCCTTCCAACTCTGCTTCCTACAACTCTCTATAAAGTATTAATCTGGACACTCTGAATTAGACAAATTGTCTCAACCATAGGTTCAGGAAAACATAACTTGGTACATGGCTATGGATAAAAAGAACAAAATAAAAAACACAGAAAATCCCATTTTCTGATATAGGCAAAATAACCTCAGAGATTCAGAGTCACTCTAAGCTAGTCATATTTTGAAAAATGGTGGCAAATAACTAACTAGACATATATGTTATCAATAATAAAAATGAAAGAAAATTAAGCAAAATATCATTTCCAGCCCTAACAATTGTGAAAAACTGAAAAAGAAATATTTTTACAATAGATAAATACACATCAACATTGTAATAATCAGTATTCAAATTTTCCCCAGTTCAAATATGTATTATTCCATTTAAAATAATACGGGGAGGGCCAAAACAATAGCATGGCAGTAGAGCATTTACCTTGCCCAAGGTTAACCTGGGATGGCCTGATTTGATTCCCGGCATCTCATACAAGAAAAATTCCTGGAAATGCCATGCTCTGGCATTCTGAATAAAGGATTATATTTAGTGCTTACCTGATTCTAAATTTTCTGTTACTTAATTGAAGCAACTAACAACTGATTATTCATACAGACTAACGGTTATGTTTGTTGCTAAGGTTACCAACTATATGCCTGGTTGGGTTTTTTTTAAGGGGGGGTGGTGACTAATGTGTCCAGCAGTGCTTACTTTCAGGCCTTTACTCAAGGATCTCTCCTACAAGCATTCAGGAGACTATAGTGGTGGTTCGAAGGATTGAGCCCAGGTTGACTGCATGCCCCCACAGTTTAAGGGAGCATAATATCAGAAGACACTCCTCCACCATGTAGATGGCTGAGACCAAATCTCAAAGGGAGGTCACTTCCCTGACAGTGAGGGTGGTATTTCTCAAGCTTAGCAAACATTTATTTGGCCTAATACAAATCTCTCTTCTGCTGTACCAAATATGTATATATTTGAGCATTTACCTCCGGATCAAAGAATTAGTACAGGCAACTGTAGCTTTAACTAAATTTCTCTTTACCTGGAAAATTCAGCACCAAAAGAAACATAAAAACAACTTAGTAATCCTCATAGTCTTTTAAAAAGCCTGATAACTTTAAGCAGAATGCTCTCTCAGATGAAAGGAATGTTTAGTTTTGAGAAATATCTAAGGGAATCCAAATGACTTGATAATTTTTTACCTCTAATAATAACATCCAAGGTTTGGCCTAAAAGTAGCAATGGGTTGTTAAGAAAGATTTTACCAAGTAAAGATTTACATCTCTTTCAAATAAGATTATCTTTTTTTTTTTTTGCCCTTTTTATTAAAAAACTATTTGTTGGCTTTCGCAAGATGGCGGCCTCCACAGGAGGGTTTTCCAGATAACTTTTCCATCTACTTTTAAAATCCCGTTATCTTTGGTCCCAACACAGTCCTAAGGCATGAGTCTAGCAGCTGTGCACCTGGGATCACAGTCTTCAGTATCTCAAGTAGTTTTCTAGCCCACCAAAGTAATGTGTGTGAGCACCACAGTTGAAGGAGTGTAGCCTTTAGTAGGAGGTATGGTGGATGAGTTGGCAGGCACTTCAACCTGCTGTGAGTCTTTGGCAAGCATCACAAGCCACTTCTGATGGTGCTCAAAAGTTACTCCTAGATCTACATTCAGGAATTACTCCTGGCAGGACTTGGGGGATATATGAATGTCAGTGATGAAACCGGGGTTGGCTGCATACAAGGTCCAAGAGGATAGCTATCCTCCCTCACTATGAAGCTTGATTAAAGGAGTTGATGAGGTCAGATATTAAATGTGCGGGCGTGCCGGCTAGAGGAGTGAGTGAGGAGAAGCTGAGTGAATTTCTGTCCATTTGCGCGTGGTGTTTGGGTCGGACCCTCCCCCCAGGGACCCCGGCGTGCCGGCTGAAGGAGTGAGTGAGGAGAGGCTGAGGGAATTTCTGTCCCTTTGCGCGCGGCATTTGGGTCGGACCCTCCCCCCAGGGACTCCGGCGTGCCAGCTGGAGGAGTGAGTGAGGAGAGGCTGAGGGAATTTCTGTCCCTTAGCAAGCTGCGTTTGGGTCGGACCCTCCCCCCAGGGACCCCGGCGAGCCGGCTGAAGGAGTGAGTGAGGAGAGGCTGAGTGAAGTTCTGTCCCTTTGCGCGGCTTGGGTCAGCACCTCCCCCCAGGGACCCCTGCGTGCCAGCCGGAGAGGGTTGAGTGACTCCCTTCCCCCAGGTGGGTGCCTAGAAAGGCAAGTTGAGCGACCCGAATAGACGGGAGAGATAGGGCCAGCCATCTGGACTCGCAGGTGAACTAGAGCAGTCCACCCCCCTGGACCCTGGAGTGGACCAGGGACTCCCCAAGGGTGAGGACAGAGCCTGAAGGGTTGGACTGAGGGAACCCTTCAAGGGAGGCGTGGAGGGGGCGGAGCTCCACTGACTCCCAGAGAAAGGAGGGGGGATTGAGAGCTAGGCTCAACAGCGCCAGTAACCATTGTGGCCAGGAGTGGAACTGCACCGCTGACAGAAATAAGGAGCAGAAAAGGGAAAAGACCCACAGCAGGAAGGCTGAACTCTAGATAGCAAAGCGGAGGAGAAAGGGCTAGGCTCAACAAACTCACCCAACAGGCCCCTCTAGAAACACCGTCAGGAAGGGGACCAAAGCAGGCCAAAATTAGAAGCCACAGCACTCCAAAATACACCATTAAATACAAAGAACAATGCGTAAATCAAGGAGATCTCTAATAACTGGAGACACCATGACAAACCCTATCAAATTTCCAAGTCCACCAAAACGCACAGATCCACGGGAAGAAGACCTAAAAGCTGTCATGAGGAAGGAAATGCAAGAATTAATAAAAGAATTGAAAGAAACCCTAGCAACCGAGTATAAGAAATCCATGGACGAACGAATCAGCCAAATTAAAGAAGAAATGTCAAAGAACATGAGAGATTCCATACAAAAAGAAGTGAAGGAATTAAAAGACAAGGTAACAAGCCTTACGAGCAGAAACACAGAGTTGGAGAAGCACATCGAAGAACTCGAAGGAAAACTGCAATCAAAAAATGATAAAGAAACCAACAAAGAAATAAAAGGCAAAGCACTGGAAGGAAAAATTCAATATCTAATGAACAAGGACAAAAGAAACAATCTAAGGATTGTGGGTATACCAGAAGGGGAGGAAATAGGGAAGGGGGAAGAACAGGTAGTCAGGGAGATAATAACAGAGAACTTTCCCACCCTCTGGAAAGACAATTCAGGACAAATCTAGGAAGTCAAGAGAGTCCCTAATAAAATAGACCCTAATAAACCCACACCAAGACACATAATAATCCAAATGGCAAAAAACAAAGAGAAAGAGGAACTCTTGAAAGCAATAAGGGAGAAAAAAACCCTCAAGTACAAAGGAAAGGACATATGAATCAAACCAGATCTCCCATTTGAAATAATTCAAGCAAGAAGGCAGTGGAATGACATATTTAAACGACTGAATGAAAGAAATTTCCAACCCAGGGTCCAATACCCAGCAAAACTATCATTCATATGGGAGGGTAGACTAAAAACATTCTCAAACATGAACGAACTTGAACTATTTGTGCAAACTAAACCGACCCTAAGCGACTTACTCAGAGACGAATTACACAATCCAAACCCCCGATTGTAACAACAACCACTCCACACAATACAACTGCACAACAGTCCTCTCTATCAATAATTTCCCTAAATGTTAACGGACTAAACTCTCCAATTAAAAGACACATAGTAGAGAACTGGGTTAGGAAAAATAAACCGGACTTCTGCTGTCTGCAAGAAACACACCTACAGTTACAGGATAAGCACAGGCTTAGAATAAAAGGATGGAAAGTAATTATTCAGGCCAATGGGAAACAAAAAAGAGCAGGGACCGCCATTCTTATATCAGACCAAATTGTATTCAACCTCAAGAAAGTGATCAGAGACAAAGAGGGTCACTACTTACTGATCAGGGGAACATTAGATCAAGAAACACTAACCCTGGTCAATATCTATGCACCTAATGTAGACTCACCAAAATATGTGAGGCAACTACTGGCAAACCTGGAGAAACACATGAAGGGAATTGTGATAATAGTAGGGGACTTCAATACTCCACTATCACCACTGGACAGATCCTCCAAGCAGAAAAATAGCAAAGAAATAAGAGCTCTAAATGAAAAATTAGAAGATTTAGGGCTAATAGACTTATATAGAGCCCTCCATCCCCAGAAAGCAGAATACACATTCTTCTCAAACCCACATGGAACCTTCTCCAGAATAGACCATGTCTTAGGATACAAAGCCAACCTATGTAAGACCACAAAGGTAAGGATCATTAGAAGTACCATTTCAGATCACTATGCAACAGAGCTTAAAACTGATGTCAAGAAGAAGCAATGGAGGAAAACTAATACCTGGAGACTAAACAACATACTGCTTAACAACAGCTGGATCAAAGAACAACTCAAGGAAGAAATAAAAAGATTCCTTGAGACAAATGACAATGAAGAGACAACATGTCAAAATTTATGGGACACAGCAAAAGCAGTAATTAGGGGGAAACTCATAGCAATACAGGCCTATGTCAAGAAACAGGAAAACAACAAAACCAACAGTTTAAAAGATCACCTCAAAGAATTGGAACAACAGCAACAGAGAAATCCAACCACAACCAGAAGGCAAGAAATAATAAAAACCAGAGCAGAAATAAACAACATCGAAACTAAGAAAACAATACAAAAAATCAATGAGACCAGGAGTTGGTTTTTTGAAAAAATAAACAAGATAGACAAACCATTGGCAAGACTCACCAAAAAAAAGAGGGAAAACACCCAAATCACTAGGATCACAAATGAAAGGGGAGAGATTACAACAGAACCCCAAGAAATACAACATATCATGAGATCATATTATGAACAACTATACTCAACTAGGCTAGAGAACCCAGTAGAAATCGACAGATTCTTGGACAAACACCCTCTTCCAAGACTGGAAAAGGAAGATCTAGAAAGTCTAAACAGACCAATCACTTCAGAGGAAATTGAAGATGTAATTAAAAAACTCCCTAAGAACAAATGCCCAGGCCCAGATGGATTTACAGGTGAATTCTATCAAACATTTCAAGAAGACCTATTACCACTGTTCCATAGACTTTTCCAAACCATAGAAAAAATAGGAATCCTCCCCAACTCCTTTTATGAGGCTAATATCACACTCATTCCCAAAGAAGGCAAAGACACCACCAAAAAAGAAAACTACAGACCAATCTCACTAATGAACATAGATGCAAAGATACTCAACAAAATCTTAGCAAACCGAATCCAACACTTCATCAAAAAGATCATACATCACGACCAAGTGGGATTCATACCAGGCATGCAAGGTTGGTTCAACATATGCAAATCAATAAACATGATACATCACATCAACAACATGAAAGACAAAAACCACATGATCATATCAATCGATGCCGAGAAGGCATTTGACAAAATCCAACATCCTTTCATGTTAAACACACTCAGCAAAATAGGGTTAGAAGGAACCTTCCTCAAGATAGTTGTGGCTATTTATGAAAAGCCTACAGCCAACATTATACTTAATGGTGAGAAACTAGAAGCATTCCCACTAAGGTCAGGAACTAGACAAGGCTGTCCACTCTCTCCACTCTTATTCAATATAACCTTAGAAGTCCTAGCAATAGCAATCCGACAAGAGAAGGGAATCAAAGGAATTCAAGTAGGGAAAGATGAACACAAGCTAGCTCTATTTGCCGACGATATGATGATATACATCAAAAACCCTAAAGAGTCCACAGTAAAACTCCTAGAAACAATCAACCAATACAGCAAAGTGGCTGGATACAAAGTCAATACACAAAAGACAGTAGCGTTTCTATATACAAACAATGAAGTTGAGGAGAGAGAGATTAAAAATACAATCCCATTTAAGATAGTATCAAAAAATATCAAGTATCTAGGAATCAACCTTACAAGAGAAGTGAAAGACCTATACCAGGGAAACTTCAAAACACTTCAGAAAGAAATTGACGACGATCTAAAGAAATGGAAGAACATCCCATCCTCATGGATAGGTAGAATTAACATAGTCAAAATGACTATCTTACCCAAACTTCTATACAGATTTAATGCAATCCCTATCCAAATCCAGACACAATTCTTTAAAGAAATAGAACAATCAATCACAAAATTCATCTGGAACCACAAAAGACCCAGGATAACCAAACACATACTGAAAAACAAGAAGCTGGGAGGCATCTCCTTACCTAACTTGAAACTATACTATAAAGCCATAGTAATTAAAACAGCATGGTACTGGAACAGAGACAGGACCTCAGACCAGTGGATCAGAACAGAATTCCCAGACATAAACCCCCAGATATACAGCCAACTAATATTTGATAAAAGAGGCAAGAATCTGAAATGGAACAAAGAAAGCCTATTCAACAAATGGTGTTGGTACAACTGGAAAACCACATGTACGAAAGTGAAAATCGACCCATATCTCACTCCTTATACAAAAGTCAACTCAAAATGGATCAAAGACCTTGAAATCAGACCTGAATCTATAAAGTTTATCAAGAATAAAATAGGCAGAACACTCGAAGACCTATATATCAAAAAGGTCTTTGAGAACGGAGCACCAATGGCAAGAACGTTAACATCAAATATAAACAACTGGGACTACATCAAACTAAAAAGCTTCTGCATGGCAAAAGAAACCCTACTTAATGCAAGAAGACAGCTAACAGAATGGGAAAAAATCTTTTCACTTGACATATCAGATAAAGGGCTGATAACTAGAACATACAAAGCACTCAGAAAGCTGAGCCCCTCAAAACCAAATAAAGCCATAAAAAAAATGGGGAGATGAAATGAATAGACACTTCTCTGAGGAAGACAGAAGGATGGCCAACAAACACATGAAAACATGCTCACCTTCACTCATCATCAGGGAGATCCAAATCAAGACAACAATGAGATACCACCTTACACCAGTGAGGTTGGCTCACATCAAAAATAATGGAAACAACCTTTGTTGGCGAGGATGCGGTATGAAAGGAACTCTCATCCACTGCTGGTGGGAATGCCCCCTAGTCCAACATCTATGGAGAAAAGTCTGGAGAGTGCTCAAAGAACTCAGAATTGAGCTGCCATTTGACCCAGCAATTGCTCTTCTAGGCATATACCCCCAAGATGGAAGGACATTCATTCCAAAATATGTATGCACCCCACTATTTATTGCAGCACTCAGTATAATAGCCAAATCTTGGAACCAACCTCGATGTCCAACAACAGATGAATGGATCATTAAGATGTGGTACATATACACAATGGAATATTACATGGCAGTCAGAAATGATACAATCACAGACTTTGCAGCAACGTGGATGGACCTAGATCATGTTATGTTAAACGAAGTAAGTCAGAAGACAAAAGATAAACACAGAATGGTAGCACTATTCTGAAACACCTAGAACACATATTTTATACACAACTAATACCTAACAATCAAATAACAGGGTTCAACAGGGTAGAAACTCCGAACACTGTAATAGTCAACATAGACGTGGGAGCAGTGTCCAAAATACATGAAAAAGGAACAACGCAAACTCTTGACTACACGTTATACCACAAAGAAAACAGCAACAACAGAAACGGCAGCATAGAGAGAACAGGTATGTAATCAGACTTCTACAACAAAGGTCCACAATAACCCCTTAGAGTTCGTATACAGGAACACAAGTATAGAACACCAAGGGAAATCACGGACTGCAATGGCAACATACCATAACACTACCTTTTAATGCCTTTATCTTACTATACTTTAAATAACCTCTCAGCTTTTCTGTCCACAGGTGCCCTTGGATACAAAGGGCGAACAAACTAAGGTGGCAACTCGGGATACCACACGGGATACCATACCTTGCTTGCACTACGAGATGGCCATAAGAAAACTCTTTAACATACACTTTATCTCTAGGTAATACCTTCATTTAGGAATTGAAGCACGAGACCAGTCAGACCACTGAAGCAGTACCTGAGACGTACAGACTTAAACTACAGGCTCTATTCTTCAAACACATTCAATCAAACCAGCATTCCCTTGCCATTCTCTCCTCTCTTCTCACTACTTTTTTTTTTTCTATTCTGCACATTACTTTTTTCCCTTTCTCTCCCCCTTTTCTCTCTAAGGTATTTTCTCTTTTCTCTCCCTTCAAACCCTTCCCATATACCTTCCCCTTTCCCCCTCCGGAAATCCAACTATCCCTTCACCCCTCAATCCCATCCAGATCTCCCACCATATTAAAACTCTTCACCCCCAGTCCTTATTCTATTAGGCATCAAGATCGACCCCCTACCCAACGAACCAGTACCCAGCACCCAGGCGAGAGGACACCCAGATAAACCCACACCTCGTCTCCTGAAAGAAAAGACAGCCAACTCCCCTGTGGACTCACGCTCCGAGGCCCTCCCTACCAACTCCCCCTAACGCGGACTACTCATTGAAACCGGGCCTAGATCCAAAAGTATCCCCAATGCAAGAACTCTTCCAAGACCTCCCTGCCGCAAATTTTTACCAATCTGAAGAAGGTCAGGGGGTGGGTTAGGAAGATGCCTGGGAACCCACACACCACAAGAAAAACCCAAAAGACAATGGGAAAAACTGTACTTCCAACATAGGCATAAGACCTGTAATACACCACCTCTTTACCTGCCCTCCCCCAAATGTAAGGTAATCTTTTGCACCACTTTGGTCCCTTAAAAATTTCGCTAACTCATTTTATTTCTTTTTTTTTAATTTATTTATTTATCTTTTTTAAATGTTCGTCCTACATATATATTTGTGAGCACATACATTTTTAATTCCCCTTTTTATTCTTTTTTTTTTCTCTCTTCGTTTTTTGGTATGTGACCTGTGTCTGTTATCCCATCAGTCCACCCACGAATACACAGACATTATAATGTAGCACCATTTCCCTCTGCAAAGGCACACTAAGTAAAGGGGAAATATTACATATAAAAAAAAAAGAGCTCTTATCTACTAGAGATAGGAACTCATAGTTGTTTAAAATATATGGATATCTCCTGCCTTGAAAATATGTCATGTGGAATCAAATTAGACCTCAGGGGATTAGATACCACTCATCCAGCCTTGAACCCTTGATCCCCGACATAGAAACGGCACAGCTCTTCACAACAGCTCCAGGAAACAAACTCCATCCGGGACGGCCTTAATAGGAGGAGACCAACAACAAGGCCCAGCTCTAACATGATATCCTGACAATGAGGAAAATGCGAACATCTTGACCTTAGAGCAGATTAGCCTACCTTACCAACTAACGACAAGACAAAAACAGAAGTCTTGGCACCCTTTGGTAGGTCCAAAAGCCAAGATCGGGATTTACAGATGACTGGCTGCTAGATCCACGACCAGACTGTATACATCTTGGGTCCAATAAAAAAGCCCTAGTTTAGGGTTTGAACTATGACCTGCACAATAATCATGATCCCCAGTCCCAAAGGTCCGGCAGAGACAATAGTAACGAAATGGGGCTTTTGGAAGCACAAAGAAAGACGCTATCCTAGGTGCCACCCTAGGTTCAGTGCAAAGACCAAGATCACCAACCACAGAAGATGGACTAAAATGACACTGAGGTAACAGAACCTCTAGAACCACAAAGACTGACATCATCATAAGTCCCACCTCAGGATCTGTGCAGATACTGAGACCTCTAAACACAGAGCAGAAGTCTTCCACACACCAAAAAAAAAAAGGAAAAAAAAAAAAAAAACCACCAATGGGAAAGTAAAAGATCCTGAGCAAAGTCTAGAGTTGATCCCATGACAGTATGCTCCAAGGACAGAGAAACCCCATATCTCTTAGGCCAAGTGAATTCTTTTTCGAATGACCCCAATATTTACTGTGCCAGGGCAGGAGGGAAAAAAACAAAAATACAAAAAGCACAAAACCTTGGTTATTTTTTATATAAATATATATATTACCTTCATTTATTATTGTTATTATTATTTTTGATTTACCAATCTATTTTGGTCGATTTCTCTGTTTGAGTGTGATTATTGAAAGTGTAGTCCCCAATTAGACTTTTTTTTTTTCGCTTCCTTTCTTCTCTTTCGTTATGTGCTATGCCATGTTTCTCAATTCAAGACCATGGCGTGATTTTTGTTTGTTTGTTTTTGTTTCTGTTTTTTTTCTATTTGTTTGTTTGTTTGTTTTGTCTGCTCTGTGTGGTGCTTATCGATATAGCTGGAGCCCTCACTGGATATTTGACACTTCTTTTGGTACTAGTGGAATGTTTCACCTTCTTTTTCTCCATCTCCCAAATTGACGATGAGAGCCTTTAGAAGGACTCCGCCCAATTTCGGGGTATTAGACTCTTATCCCAGTTTATTACTTTTCTCTCCTTCAAACAAAACCACGCAACTTGAACTAGCTAGTCCTGACTCCAGTTAGAGGGGGAAATAAGGGAGGCATCAAGACCAAACAGGTGCAAGACTACTAAGTAGTGGGTTAGATACAGAGGGGACCACATATTCTAGCCGCCCTGGGGTGAGGGAAAAGGAAAAGGGAGGTAGGACAGAAACGGAGGTGTAGGGAGGACAATTTGGCGATGGGAATCCCCCCTGATTTTATGTAAATATGTACCTAAAATATTATTGTCAACAATATGTAAGCCACTATGATCAAAATAAAAATTTATATTAAAAAAAAAAAACTATTTGTTAGTCAGACTTAGGGAGTTCATTATCTGTGAAAGCCCTAAAAGCAGAAATTCTGTTCCCTTAGATGAAAAGAAATTTGGCATCTTGCTAATCCTTTAATCTACATCAGTATTGACACCTAAATTTTGAGATGTTAAAATTTGCCTATGTTCACTGCAGCTCTATGTAGAATAGCCAGAATCTGGAAACAATCCAGATGCCCAACAACAAGTGAGTAGCTAAAGAAACTGTGGTACATTTACACTATGGAATACTATGCAGCTGTCAGGAAAAATGAAGTAATGACATTTTCCTATACATGGATGGACATGAAAACTATTATGCTGAGTGAGATAAGTCAGAGGGAGAGAGACAGACAAAAGAATAGTCTCATTTATCTGTGGGATTTTAGAAAAATATAAGTATGGTAATAATACTGTGCCAATTTACACACAACTGTGTGTGACCCCCCTTTCATTTATCATTCACCAACTCTGTGCCAGAGACAATAAAGATGAGAGCTGGAAAGACTGGCCCACGATATGAAGCTTAGCACAAAGAGTGGTAAATGCAGTTAGAGAAATAACTACACCAACTATCATAACAATAGTAGTGAGTGAGAGAAATAGAATGTCTCAAAGATAGGCAAGGGGTGGGGAGAAGGGAGATGAGGGACATTGATGGCAGGAAGGTTGCACTGGTGAAGGGGATATACTTTTTATGACTGAAACCCAACTACAAACATGTTTGTAACCATGGTGCTTATATAAAAATATTATCAAATCAAAAAATATTAAGCCTCTTTTGATCCCACGAAAGCTTCTGGGCTCTTAATTGAAGTGTATCTATTCATAAGGTGAATTGTTTTGAAGATCAAGCAGTGTGTACTGATAAAGCTTCTGTTAACAAGAGATATATGATTGACTTTGCAAAGAAACAAATGTAACCTTTTTTTACGTATCACAAAAAAAACTGAATGGCAAAATTCCTGCTTATATACACATTGTATTTTTCAATAAAAGTCAAAACACTTAGGGACCAGAGAGATAGCACAGCGGTAGGGCATTTGCCTTGCAAGCAGCCGACCCAGGAAGAACGGTGGTCTGAATCCTGGCATCCTATATGGTCTCCTGTGTCTGCCAGGAGTGATTTCTGAGCACAGAGCCAGAAGTTACTCCTGAGCGCTGCCGGGTGTGGCCCAAAAATAAAAAATAAAAACAAAAAAGTCAGAACATTTGATTCTCCCACACAACTGTGTGTGGCCCCTGTTGTTTATCATCTGCCAACTCTGTGCCACCCACTTTCCTGGAAAAGAATTCCCTGAAGTGTTCAAACCAACACAGCCGTGACAATAATAAAGGCTTTCTAGAAAGCCTGTCTAGCGTACAGGCCTGTGTGGGGTGGGGAGGAAGGACACTTGGGATTGGTCATGGTAATGTTGCACTGATGAAGGTTTTTTTGTGTGTGTGTCTATATATATATATATAAAGAAAAGATAAGACCTCCCAATTCTTATCACAGGCTGTGTTCTTTACACTGTACAGAAAGAGGAGGTACAGTAAATGCACCCCATATACACCTCCACCCAGGCCCTTTGCCTGGTCTGTGTTGTGAATTGGGGGACAAAAAAGATTTTTTTAAATATGAATAAGTGAGTTATATAATGAAAGAAATATAGAATTGCCTTGAAGCTTTGAGAAGTCTAACCTCATTCTACTAGATTTTCTCTTGTCAGGTCCCACCAAAAAATATTAACAACAATAATTATAAAAAGAAGTTAAATGATCCTGAAGTCCAAATGCAGGCCCAACATACATATAAACTTGACTTCAAGTTTTTTTCTTTGGGTCTCTTTTAGCTGATACTCCGAAATTTTCCTATACATAAATGGACATGGTAACAATTATGCTGAATGAATTAAGTTAGAGGGAGAGAGAATAGTCTCACTCATCTATGGGTTTTATGAAAAATAAAGAAATTATTATAGTAATGTCCAGAGACAACAGAGATGAGGGCCGGAAGGACTGGCTCACGATATGGAACTCACCACAAAGAATGGTGAATGCTGTTAGACAAATAACTTACACTAACAACTATCATGATGATGTTAATGAGTGGGAGAAGAAGAATGCCTATCACGAATACAGGGAGGGAGGGAGGGAGGGAGGGAGGGAGGGAGGGAGGGAGGGAGGGAGGGAGGGAGGGAGGGAGGGAGGGAGGGAGAGAGGGAGGGAGGGAGGAAGGAAAGAAGGAAGGAAGGAAGGAAGGAAGGAAGGAAGGGAGGGAGGGAGGGAGGGAGGGAGGGAGGGAGGGAGGGAGGGAGGGAGGAAGGAAGGAAGGAAGGAAGGAAGGAAGGAAGGAAGGAAGGAAGGAAGGAAGGAAGGAAGGAAGGAAGGAAGGAAGGAAGGACTGACAAGTGATCTTATTGTATGTAGCCATATAGTACAAGGGTTAAGGCACTTGCTTTGTTCATGGTCAACCTAGGTTTAATTCCAGGTATCACATTTAGTCCCTAAAGCACTTCCAGAAGTAAGACCTGTCTATGGGCAACCAAAGTTTAATCCCAGGTACCCCATATGGTCCCTTTAAGCACTGCCAGGAGTAAATCCTGAGTACAGTCAGTGTGGCTCTAAGACAAAAAACTAGTTAGTGTGTGACCAGGATGCGACTCAATGGTACAGTACACATGATGCATGTGTTAAGTCCTTAGTTCAAGCACTAGTGCAAAAAACACAATTCAGAATGTATTATCAACTCCATTTTCCAGGCCAGAGTGATAGCACAGTGGGAAGAGCATTTACCTTGCATGCTGCTGACTGGGGATGGACCCAGGTTCAATCCCTGGCATCCTATATGGTCCCGAGCCTGCCAGAAGCAATTTCTAAAAACAGAGCCAGGAGTAACCCTTGAGAGTGACTGTGTGGCCCAAAACAAAAAAACAAACAAAAAATTTTAATTCCATTTTCTACTATGATAAATTTGTCTTCAACTGTTTTCAAAGGTCCAAGGGAAATCTCTGGAAAAGAAACATTTTGGGGGGATAATGTTGGTGGTATGGTGGTGAGCACATGCCTTCCAGAAAATAAACAATTTATCTCTTTTTTGGTTTTGGGGCTACATCCAGCATTGCTCAGGGCTTACTCCTGACTCTGCATTCAAGGCTCAATTCTTGCAGGGTACGGGGGACAATATGTAATGCTGGGAATTGAACAAAGAACAAGAAGCATCCAGTGCTGGCACAAATGTGAGGAGAAAGGGACTCTCATTCACTGATGGAGGGAATGTTGCCTGGTCCAGGTTTTTTGGAAAACAATATAGATACTCCTTAGGAAACTAGAAATTGAGCTTCTATATGGTCCAACAATACCATTTCTAGGAAGAGATATATAGATATAGATATACCCAAAAACACCATACAGAAAAGCCCTCTGTATTCCTATGTTCACTGAAGCATTATGTAAATAGCCAGAATCTGTAAACAATCAAAGTGCCTGAGAACTGAGATTAATGGCTAAAGAAACTGTGGTACATCTACACGATGGAATACTATGCATTTGTTAGGAAAAATGAAGTCAAGAAATTTACTTATACATAGATGAATATGAAGAGTATTATGCTGAGTGAAATGAGTCATAAGGAGAGGGAGGGATAGACATAGAATGATCTCACTCATTTGTGCGATATAAAGGGGAAAAAAGATAGTATGGTAATAATATCTAGAGACAATACAGATGAAAGCCATGAGGACCAATCCATAGTATGAAGCTTGCCACCAATAGTGGAGCAATGCAGTTAGGGCAGTTAGGATAGAGAAAGGACCATATGACAGTGATTGTTGGAATTGATCACTCTGAACTAGGATCACTCTAGCAGAGAATACTAATCAGAGATAAATTGATAACCCTTCATAGACAATAGTGCAACTCACAGTATCTAAAAGAGAAAGGTAAAATGCCTGGGAGGAAGGGTGGTATAATTGTAATGGAGGAAATCTGGGGCCACTAGTGGCAGGAAATGTGCATTGGTATGGATGATATACATTCTAAAATTACAACTCAATCATGAACAACTTTCTAACTTCAGTATTTAAGTAAAAAAAAAAAAGAAAAAAGAAAGAAATAGGGGCTGGAGTGGTGGCATAACAGCCTTGCCCGTGCTAGCCTAGGAAGAATCATGGTTAGATCCCTTAGCATTCTATATGGTCCCCCAAGCCAGGGACGATTTCTCAGTGCATAGCAAGGAGTAACCCCTGAAGGTCACGAGGTGTGACCCAAAAACCAAAAACAAAAAAAAAAAAAAAAAAAAGAAGAAAAAGAAAGAAAAGAAATAGCACAGTCTGCTTTAAAATTGAAGTCAGTCTCATATCAGAATGTATATGCCTTATAGACTGTATTGTTCCTCAATATTATTCTAAGACCAGAATTCAGCTGAGCTCTAATAAAGCTCTTGTCTTGATTGTAGCTGACCTGGTTTAATTATCCAGAATCTCATATGGTCCCCTGAACACCTCCAGGAGTGATTCCTGAGTGCAGACCAAGTAGTAACCACTGAGTGTTGGCAGAATAATAATAATAATAATAATAATAATAAAGTGTATCCACTTTTACCTTACTTTCCTTTTCATTTTGTCCTCTGACTCTTTCTTCCTTTTAGTAAATACTTATTCATCTTGTAAGTTTACTTTTGTTTTACTTTGTTCAGGCAAACCAAGATCATTTTTTCGACTCTAGGTAGTTACAACATTGTTCCATCTTTTCACTATTAGAAGTTTATTTTCTGAAGCTTGAGGAGCTTCCCATACATGGGACTGACTAGAATTTAATTTTTTTTATCTTTATTGATATGGTGTATTATAGATTGACCTGCATATATGAAACCACTCTTGCATCTTTGAAATGAATATTACTTGGTCATAGTGTATAATCTTGATGAGCTGTTGGATTTGCTAGTATTTTGTTGAGGATCTTTGCATCTATATTCCAAGAATATTGGTCTGTAATTCTCTGTGGTGTCTCTCTTGCATTGGGTATCGATTGATGTTAGCTTCATAGAAACTACTTAGGAGTGTTTCTATTTCTTCAATTTCCTGGAGGAGCCTGAAAAGGACTGGCAGTAGATCCTCATAAAAGGTTAGAAAAAATTCACTGGTGAATTCATCAGGGCCTGGACATTTGTCTTTGGGAAGCCTTTTGATTACCATTTCAATTTCCTCAATCATGATAGGTCTGTTAACATATTCCACATCATTCTGGTTCAACCTTGGGAGGTTAAAAGAGTACAAAATTGTATCCATATCTTCCAGGTTTTCTTATTTTGTAGCATAAAGCTTCTTAAAATAATCTCTGATTACCCTTTGAATCTCTGTAGTATCTTTAGTGACATCCTTTTCATTTCTGATCAGTTTATATTAAGTTTTTCTCTCTCTCTTTCTTCGTGAGTCTTGAGAATTAGTTTGCCAAACTTGTTTATTTTTTCAAAGAACCAATTTTTGCTTTCCTTTATCTTTTGGATTGCTTTTTAAATGTCCAGTTCATTAATTTCTGCTCTAAGATGTATTATTTTCTTCTACCTATTACTTTTGGCTCCTTTCATTGATCATTTCCAATTTCTTAAGTTGTACCCTTAAGTTACTTATGCATATTTTATTCGATCCTGATGAATACTTGCAAAGCTATAAATTTTCCTCTTAATACTGCTTTTTGCTATGTTTCACCAGCTCTGATCATTCGTGTCTTTTTTTCTATTTTCAAAAATCTTTTTATTTCCTCTCTGACTCACTGGTTCTCAGTAGTGTACTCTATATTTTTTAGGTGTTAAAGTTATTTCTCCATTTCTGTTTGTAATTCACTTCTATTTTCAGTGTATTCTGGTATAAGAACATAGTTGATACAATTTCTTTTTTTTCTTTTTTTTACCATTTATTTTATTTTTTAATTTATTTAAACACCTTAATTACATACATGATTGTGTTTGGGTTTCAGTCATGTAAAGAACACCACCCATAACCAGTGCAACATTCCCATCACCAATGTCCCAAGTCTCCCTTCACCCCACCCGACCCCCGCCTGTACTCTAGACAGGCTCTCCATTTTCCTCATACATTCTCATTATTAGGACAGTTCAAAATGTAGTTATTTCCCTGACTAAACTCATCACTCTTTGTGGTGAGCTTCCTGAGGTGAGATGGAACTTCCAGCTCTTTTCTCTTTTGTGTCTGAAAATTATTATTACAAGGGTGTCTTTCATTTTTCTTAAAACCCATAGATGAGTGAGACCATTCTGCGTTTTTCTCTCTCTCTCTGACTTATTTCACTCAGCATAATAGATTCCGTGTACATCCATGTATAGGAAAATTTCATGACTTCATCTCTCCTGACAGCTGCATAATATTCCATTGTGTATATGTACCACAGTTTCTTTAGCCATTCGTCTGTTGAAGGGCATCTTGGTTGTTTCCAGAGTCTTGCTATGGTAAATAGTGCTGCGATGAATATAGGTGTAAGGAAGGGGTTTTTGTATTGTATTTTTGTGTTCCTAGGGTATATTCCTAGGAGTGGTATAGCTGAATCGTATGGGAACTCGATTTCCAGTTTTTGGAGGAATCTCCATATCGCTTTCCATAAAGGTTGAACTAGACGGCATTCCCACCAGCAGTGGATAAGAGTTCCTTTCTCTCCACATCCCCGCCAACACTGTTTATTCTCATTCTTTGTGATGTGTGCCATTCTCTGTGGTGTGAGGTGGTATCTCATCGTTGTTTTGATTTGCATCTCCCTGATGATTAGTGATGTGGAACATTTTTTCATGTGTCTTTTGGCCATGTGTATTTCTTCTTTGTCAAAGTGTCTGTTCATTTCTTCTCCCCATTTTTTGATGGGATTAGATGTTTTTTTCTTGTAAAGTTCTGTCAGTGCCTTGTATATTTTGGAGATTAGCCCCTTATCTGATGGGTATTGGGTGAATAGTTTCTCCCACTCAGTGGGGGGCTCTTGTATCCTGGGCACTATTTCCTTTGAGGTGCAGAAGCTTCTCAGCTTAATATATTCCCATCTGTTAATCTCTGCTTTCACTTGCTTGGAGAGTGCAGTTTCCTCCTTGAAGATGCCTGTAATGTCCTGGAGTGTTTTGCCTATGTGCTGTTCTATATATCTTATGGTTTTGGGGCTGATATCGAGATCTTTAATCCATTTGGATTTTACCTTCGTACATGATGTTAGCTGGGAGTCTAAGTTCAATTTTTTGCAAGTGGCTATCCAATTGTGCCAACACCACTTGTTGAAGAGGCTTTCCCTGCTCCATTTAGGATTTCCTGCTCCTTTATCAAAAATTAGGTGGTTGTATGTCTGGGGAACATTTTCTGAGTATTCAAGCCTATTCCACTGATCTGAGGACCTGTCCTTATTCCAATACCATGCTGTTTTGATAACTGTTGCTTTGTAGTACAGTTTAAAGTTGGGGAAAGTAATTCCTCCCATATTCTTTTTCCCAATGATTGCTTTAGCTATTTGAGGGTGTTTATTGTTCCAAATGAATTTCGTGTCTGATCCACTTCTTCGAAGAATGTCATGGGTATCTTTAGAGGGATGGCATTAAATCTGTATAATGCCTTGGGGAGTATTGCCATTTTGATGATGTTAATCCTGCCAATCCATGAGCAGGGTATGCGTTTCCATTTCCGTGTGTCCTCTCTTATTTCTTGGAGCAGAGTTTTATAGTTTTCTTTGTATAGGTCCTTCACATATTTAGTCAAGTTGATTCCAAGATATTTGAGTTTGTGTGGCACTATTGTGAATGGGGTTGTTTTCTTAATGTCCATTTCATCCTTATTACTATTGGTGTATAGAAAGGCCATTGATTTTTGTGTGTTAATTTTGTAGCCTGCCACCTTGCTATATGAGTCTATTGTTTCTAGAAGCTTTTTGATAGAGTCTTTAGGGTTTTCTAAGTAGAGTATCATGTCATCTGCAAACAGTGAGAGCTTGACTTCTTCCTTTCCTATCTGGATTCCCTTGATATCCTTTTCTTGCCTAATCGCTATAGCAAGTACTTCCAGTGCTATGTTGAATAGGAGTGGTGAGAGAGGACAGCCTTGTCTTGTGCCAGAATTTAGAGGGAAGGCTTTCAGTTTTTCTCCATTGAGGATAATATTTGCCACTGGCTTGTGGTAGATGGCCTTCACTATATTGAGAAAGGTTCCCTCCATTCCCATCTTGCTGAGAGTTTTGATCAAGAATGGGTGTTGGACCTTATCAAATGCTTTCTCTGCATCTATTGATATGATCATGTGGTTTTTATTTTTCTTGTTATTGATGTTGTGTATTATGTTGATAGATTTACGGATGTTAAACCAGCCTTGCATTCCTGGGATGAAACCTACTTGATCGTAGTGGATGATCTTTTTAACGAGGCATTGAATCCTATTTGCCAGGATTTTGTTGAGGATCTTTGCATCTGAATTCATCAGTGATATTGGTCTGTAATTTTCTTTTTTGGTAGCGTCTCTGTCTGGTTTAGGTATCAAGGTGATGTTGGCTTCATAAAAGCTATTTGGAAGTGTTTCTGTTTGTTCAATTTCATGAAAGAGTCTTGCCAAGATTGGCAGTAGTTCCTCTTGGAAAGTTTGATAGAATTCATTAGTGAATCCATCTGGACCTGGGCTTTTGTTTTTCGGCAGACATTTGATTACTGTTTTAATTTCATCAATGGTGATGGGGGTGTTTAGATATGCTACATCCTCTTCCTTCAACCGTGGAAGATTATAAGAGTCCAAGAATTTATCCATTTCTTCCAGGTTCTCATTTTTAGTGGCGTAGAGTTTTTCAAAGTAGTTTCTGATTACCCTTTGAATCTCTGTCATATCAGTAGTGATCTCTCCTTTTTCATTCCTGATACGAGTTATCAAGTTTCTCTCTCTCTCTTTCTTTGTTAGGTTTGCCAGTGGTCTATCAATCTTGTTTATTTTTTCAAAGAACCAACTTCTGCTTTCGTTGATCTTTCGGATTGTTTTTTGAGTTTCCACTTCGTTGATTTCTGCTCTCAGCTTTGTTATTTCCTTCTGTCTTCCTATTCTTGGGTCCTTTTGTTGAGCATTTTCTAGTTCTATTAGCTGTGTCATTAAGCTACTCAGGTAAGCTCCTTCTTCCTTTCTGATGTGTGCTTGCAAAGCTATAAATTTTCCTCTCAGTACTGCTTTTGCTGTGTCCCATAAGTTCTGAGAGTTTGTGTCTTTATTGTCATTTGTTTCCAGGAACCTTTTTATTTCCTCCTTGATTTCATCTCGGACCCACTGGTTATTGAGCATGAGGCTGTTTAACTTCCAGGTGTTAAAGTGTTTCTTCTGAGTCCCTTTGGAGTTCACAAATAATTTCAGAGCCTTGTGTTCAGCGAAGGTAGTCTGCAAAATTTCTATCCTCTTGATCTTATGGAGGTATGTTTTATGTGCCAGCATGTAGTCTATCCTGGAGAATGTCCCATGTACATTGGAGAAGAATGTGTATCCAGGTTTCTGGGGATGGAGTGTCCTATATATATCCACTAGGCCTCTTTCTTCCATTTCTCTCCTCAGGTCTAGTATATTCTTGTTGGGTTTCTGGTTTCTGGGTTTCTGGTTGACCTATCCAGTGTTGACAAAGCCGTGTTAAGGTCCCCCATAATTATTATGTTGTTGTTGATATTATTTTTCAGATTTGTCAACAGTTGTATTAAATATTTTGCTGGCCCCTCATTTGGTGCATATATGTTTAGGAGAGTGAATTCTTCCTGCTCTACGTACCCCTTGATTAATATAAAATGTCCGTCTTTGTCCCTTACAACCTTCCTGAGTATAAAGTTTGCATGATCTGATATTAGTATGGCCACTCCAGCTTTTTTATGGGTGTTGTTTGCTTGGATAATTTTTCTCCAGCCTTTTATTTTGAGTCTATGTTCGTTCTGACTATTCAGGTGCGTTTCTTGTAGGCAGCAGAAGGTTGGATTGAGTTTTTTGATCCATTTAGCCACTCTGTGTCTCTTAACTGGTGCATTTAGTCCATTGACGTTGAGAGAAAGAATTGTCCTGGGATTTAACGCCATCTTTATTTCAAAATTTGGTGTGTCTTTTGGGTAGTCTTGTCTTAGATTAGGTCTTTCAGTTTTTCTCTTAAGACTGGTTTTGTGTCTGTGAAGTTTCTGAGCTATTTTTTGTCTGTGAAGCCATGTATTCTTCCGTCAAACCGGAAAGTGAGTTTTGCTGGGTATAGTATTCTCGGTGAAGCATTCATTTCATTCAGTCTTGTCACAATATCCCACCACTGCTTTCTGGCATTGAGTGTTTCTGGTGACAGGTCTGCTGTAAATCTCAGGGAAGCTTGCTTGAACATGATTTCCCCTTTTGATCTTGCTGTTTTCAGAATTCTGTCTCTATCTGTGGGATTTGTCATTGTGACTAGGATGTGTCTTGGGGTGGTTTTTCTGGGGTCTCTTTTGGTTGGTACTCTTCGGGCATGCAGGATTTGATCACATATATTCTTTAGCTCTGGAAGTTTCTCTTTAATGATGTTCTTGACAGTTGATTCTTCCTGGAAATTTTCTTCCTGGGTCTCTGGGACTCCAATGATTCTTAAGTTGTTTCTGTTGATCTTATCATAGACTTCTATTTTCATCTGTTCCCATTCTTTGACTAATTTTTCCATTGTCTGCTCATTTGCTTTAATTTTTTTGTCCAATCTCTCCTGCTGTATGGAATTGTTATGTATCTCATCTTCCACAGCACCAAGTCTATTCTCAGCTTCTGATACCCTGTCCCAGAGCTTATCCATTTTGTCATTCACTTTGTTTACTGACTTTTTCAGTCCTGTTAGTTGACATGTTATTTCAGTTTGGAGTTTTGTGATTTCTGTCTTCATATTTTCTTGGTTCTTATTAGTGTTCTGTTCAACTCGATCCATGGTTTCTTGGAGTCCGTTGAGCATCTTCCATATTGCTAGTCTAAAGTCCTTATCTGAGAGGTTGATTAGTTGGTTGGTCATTATCTGGTCCTCAGAATTATCATCTTCATTCTCTATGTCTGATGCTGGCCTGCGTTGTTTCCCCATTGTCACACTTGTATTGTGGGTTTTTCTACGTGTTGTGGTGGTATTCATTGTCTATATGATGCAGCAGCACACTCCTCTGGCTCCTCCCTTTCTGGATGGGCTGACTTGCCTCTAAGGGAGGGGAGTCCTCCGTGGATGAAGCCTCACACTGGGTCAAATCTTAGGCCCGAGCATGCAACAGAGAAAACAGTCCAGAGAGAAATGTTTGCTTCTGTGATATAGCGCCGTTCTTAGTGTGATTTTTCCTTCTTGTTGCAATGGAGTTCTTTCCTTAGAAAGGAAAGGCTCCGCTGGAGCCTCTTTTTGCCCCACTCGCAAGAGTTTCACGCAAGAGGACAGTAGACAGACATAGACAGGTCACACTCACAGTTTTTCACAGTTGGGCCCCACTGGGCCGGTGTACTTTCGCGGATTTTCCCCGCCTGCTGTCACACACAGGGAGCCGGCTTTTGCAAAGCTTAGCCGGTTTTCCAGTTGATACAATTTCTATCCTCTTGATTTTATGAAAATATGTTTTATGGCTCAGCATATGATCTATCTTGGGGAATGTCCCATGTGCAAATGTGTATTCAGCTTTGTGGTGATGAAAAGGCATATATATGTGTCTGTATACATATACACACACAGACACAAAGTCCTTGTCTTCTATTTCCTCCTTCAAAGACAGTATATCCTTTTTAAATTTTAGCCTGGTTGACCTATCAAAAGGTGATGAGGTGGTGCTGAGATCTCCCACTACTATTGTGTTGCTACTGAAGGATTTCTTCAAGTCTATTAGCTATTGTTTGAAGTATTTTTGCTGGCCTCTCTCCAGGTGCATATATTTAGTAGATGATTTCTTCCTGATGTATACATTCCTTTATTATTAAGAAATGCTCATTTGTCTCAGAAAACCTTTTTAAGCCTGAAGTCTGTCATCTGATATTAGTTTGGTGACATCAGCCTTTTAAAGGGAGTTGTTTGCTTGAAGGGTTGTCTTCTTTGAGTCTGTGTTTGCTCTGACTATTCAGGTGTATTTCTTACAGGCAGCAAAATGCTGGATTCAATTTTCTGATCCATTTTGCCATTAGATGTCTCTTACTGCATTTAGCCCATTGATATTGAAAGGGATTATTGTTTGAGGATTTTGTGCCATCTTCTTAAAGAAGTTTGGTTCCTTTGTGAGGTATATCTTGCCTTCTTTTAAAGCTTTTAAGGTTGGTTTTGAAACTAAAATTCCTGAGCTGTTGTTTATCTGTGAAGCTGTGCATCCTTCCTTCAAACCTGAATAAAAGTCTGGCTGGAAAAAAAAGTCTGGCTGGATAATATACTTGTGGCAAGGCACTTATTTCATTGAGTTTTTCAGTATATCCCACACCATTGCCTTCAGACCTGGAGGGTAACTTGTGATAAATCTGCTGTAAATCTTAGGTTTGCTTCTATCTATGTAACTTCTTACTGCTTTTAGTATTCTGTATCTATGGTTTTCATCTTGTGACTAGTGTATGCGTTGGGGTACTTATATTTGGATCTCTTTTAGCTGGTACTCTTTTGAGTGTCCAGGATGTGGGTACATGCACTCTTCAACTCTTGAGAACTTAGCAATGATGTCTGTGACTGTTATTTCTTCAAAGGGGTTTTCTTCCTGTCTCTCTAATATCCCACCACTTCTTCAGTTGTTCCTGTTGAATTTATCCCAAAGGGTCTATTGTCATCTGTTTGCTTGAGTATTTTTTTCCATCTTCTGTTAATTTATTTTAAGGCTCTTTTCCAAATTCTTCTGTTGTATGGAGGGGTTATGCAGCTCAACTTCTAGCCTGATTCTGTCTTCAGCAGCAGTTACTCTGCTGGTGAGGCCTTCTAGTGAATTTTTCATTTAGCCTACCAAGTTTTCAGTCCTGATGTTTGTTTTAAGTTTCCTCATACTCTCATATCCTTTGAGTTGTATGGCCTTTCTGTTCCATGGTTTCTTTGAGTTCTTTGAACATCCTCCACATTTCCTCTCTAAAGTCCTAATGAAAGAAGCTATATAGGTGGGTGATGTTAATTGGGTCCTCAGAATTACCATCTTATTCACTAATTATGGTGTGGTTCTACTTTCCCATTGCCTTCCCACTGTGACCTCTATAGTGGTGGTGGTGGTGGTGGGGGGGGTTCTACTTTCCCATTGCCTTCCCACTGTGACCTCTATAGTGGTGGTGGTGGTGGGGGGGGGGGGTGTTATGTGCTGTGGTGGGGCTCCGTGACTAGAAGAAATATGTAATAGCAGAGTGAAGTGGAGTGGTCACATTCTTTACTTGGTACACTAGCCTGAGTTCGTTCACAATGGCCCTTTTGATTCCAAAAGCTGCCGTCACTGCAGCTGCTGGTCTCTGGTCTTGCAGAGTCTCTTCTGAGTCATCTAGGAAGGGGGCAGGTGCCAGCCCAAAAGATACCAATAAGCAGAGTGTCTCTCCAGCCTCACTACCACTACTGGCCATCTCACAATCTGCCTTCTCACAAGCCGCTATCCCTATGACCACATCATAGGGCCCTCCTGCCTCACTTAGCCTGGCCTCTTTTGCATTCCCTCATCACTAATGTCACAGCCTCAAGCAGATGAACTGGAGAAAGCTCCCTTGCTCCCAAGCCCCATCGTGGAACCAATTCAAGGCTCCACTCACTGTCAGGCTCCTGGCTCACCACCACTGATCCCCAGCCTCACTGCCACTACTGGCCATCTCATAGCCAAAAAACTCACAGCTGTACCATAGCAGCCTAAATGGCCAAATGAAAGGGCCCTCTTGCCTTACTTAGTCTTGCCTCTGCTGCACTCTTTCAGCACTAATATCTGTATCCCAAAAGCTTGGCTGTGCAGATTGGCCTGCACTGCTGCTTCATAGCCTAGACTACTCTAGACTAACTTTTAAAATAGAGCTATATTCACTTTTAAATAAATTATATTAAATAAATGGCAGAATTGCCCTTAGAATAATATAAGTGAAATCCTAATGATATTAAGAGCTATATAGCTATGACAATGACTATTAGAACTTATTTCTCCTTGCACACTGTAATTTGCTTGTATGATACATACATGCTGCAAGGAATAAGCTAGACTCAATCTTTCACTTACTTTTATACCTATTTGAATTTTCTCATAGTTTAGCCTACAAAAGAGAACTAAATAAATTCTCAGTAGAGGATATGTATGCTTGAATGTTTTATGTGTGATTTATGAGAACTATCTAGCACTTTCGAGACATGATAGTTAAAAGACAAATTAGATTTTTGAATATGGCACTGAAGACAAAACCATGACCATAAGTAAGAGAAAATAAAATTCAGCTTAACTTTAAAATGAAATTCTACTGGATCTGTCCAATAGAATAAACTAGATTCATTTAACACTAATTAAATAAATTATAAAATTATAAGTACTTAATAGAAGTTAGGGTTCAAATATTCTTCAGTTTACATATAAAGTAGTTGCTACCTAAACTATTGTGCTAAGAATTGTAACACTACATAAAAGTATAAGATTACATTCCCTATATGTGTAAAAGCCTAGCAAATGAGAATGTACAGAAATATCTTTTATTAATTTAAACTCTAATTTGATAAATTATTTTTGAAACATCATTTCTCATTGTAAATTTAACTATGAACTGGGCAAAAGTTTCTTTAGATATAAGGCCCAGATTCTTCAAATGCTCAGAGAAAAGATAATACAAACCATTTTAAAGGACAATTCTCTCCGAGGATGTGGTTTCTTTTTTGAACAACAAAAAGTACTTTGGTTTCTCTTCATATAAGTCACTCTAAAGATCACAAACAATACCATCTTTAAATCTGTATCGCACTTTATGATTCTCTATTATCAATCAATAAAATACATGCTGGTGTTGTCAATAAAGACAAAGCAAGAAGAAAAATTATGTACATTTATATACAAAATAAACACAAAATTTATACTTTGCATATTCTTTTTGTTTATTTTGGGGCCACACCCATGGTGCTCAGAGGTTACTCCTGGTTCTACACTTAGGAATTATTCCTAGCAGATTCAGGGGGTAATATGGGATATCAAAGTTTAAATCTAGATTTAAATAAAGGTTTAAATCTTGCTGCATGCAAGGCAAACATCCTCCCTGTATACAATCACTCCTTCCCCCCAGAATATTTTTTAATAAAGTTCTAGAATTTCATTGCTAATTAAGTCAATTGGTATACGACAGCAACATAAAAAATAATAAAACAATTGAAAAAAATTTTTCTCTTCTTTCTACACTCCTGTTCTTCATAGATATTACTCTCATCACCAACAATTTAAAAGAAAAAATTGCTACTATCTTAAATCAGATGTTCTCAGAAGTGGTTACAGAATTAGCATGTTTTTACATAGCAATGTACCTTTACCTACTTCTTGTCATCTCTATACCTGAATTTTGTCCACGCAAAAGATTTTCCATACAAATGATAAGCTCACCATCAAATTTATGATTTGCTACTATCCTTTCAAAATATTAGGCTAACTTTTAAATTTCTGAAAGTTAGCTAGTTTCTCTTATTTTTTTACTAGTTTTTATTCTTAAATTATAAATTTATATAGAAAATGATGTTTCACAGGTTAATAGGTCTAAGAGTAATCCTACATAAAAAATAGGCTCACTTTTTAAAATCCCCTCTTCAACTATGCATAATAAGCAGTAGAGGAATTTTTAAGACACTGCACCTATCAACAACATATGAGAAAATTATTTTATGGTCAACAAAATTACCACTGCCTACAAAAATAAGTCCAATGACAATTGAAAATATTTTTAAAAAACAGAAAATGCACAATATAGATAATAAAATCACTCTTTTAGTTGTGGTTTAAAATGCAGGCAACTTGATGACTACTACATTAAGAAAATTGCCAGTGCATACATTTTTAAAGAATTATTATTATTTTTTATTATTATTATTATTATTATTATTATTATTATTATTATTATTTGTGCCTTCATAAGCAGCCTGTGGAAATGTTAAGTAGAAATGGGAAGTAGAAATGGGAATTTTTAGGTATTTTACAAATGGAAAAACAAATGAATAAATGCTGACAAATAATGACATCAATATTAAAGCAAAAGAACCACAATCACCTTGAAAGATTTTCATTTACGAGAAATGTGTTCAAGATCATAATAAAAACAAGGGGCCAGAGTAATAGCACAGCGCAGGACATTTGCCTAATACGCGGCTGACCTAGGACGGACCTGGTTCAATCCCTGGCATCCCATACAGTCCCCCTGAGCCTGCCAGGAGCGATTTCTGAGCGCAGACCAGGAGTAATTCCTGAGTGCTACCAGTAGTAGCCCATAAACCAAAAAATAAAAAAGACCATAATAAACACATTGATACTAAAAGACCTCTATTTCCATATATCTACACGATAGCTTCCAGCCAAACGTAATGATAGAATATCTTACTTACCTATGTACATAATGCAGTTGATGAACAGAATCAATTGCTATTACCATCTCAGCCAAGTAAAATCGAGCCATATCTTCAGGCAATCGATCTTCAAATTTGCTGAGCAGTGTAAGCAAATCTCCACCAACATAATAATCCATAACCAGATACTGAAATAAAAAATAAAATCTACTTAACAAATAAGGGTGACATAATTATTTAATGTGACCACGTACAAGTATCACTGGGTCAAATATTGTCAATATACAAGCAGCTCTGTTAAATGATCATGAGTATTTATTAAAAGCCTTATAATTTTATAAAGCAGTAATTAAGTTTTTGATAAATGGGGGAAGGAACAACATAGGACTACCATAGTTTTGAAACCTTTAAAAAAAAAGGTTTATTGTCTAAAGGAAAAAGGGAGGGAGAGCACTAAACCTTCGACTATTGTAATGACTTTATTGGTGATACAATAATTGCCACAAATTTAACTGCTAATGAACTCTCTCCCCTTCTTTTTCCATCCTTTTTTTAAATTTCTCTATTTCCTTTCTATTTTTTAATAACTTCACTTTCTGTCATCCTGAAACAAATAGCAACTGTCAGGCTCGGGAGAAGCGTACGAGATGCCAGAAATAGAATCCAAATCCGTCCGGGTCGGCAATGTGCAGGGCAAATGCCCTACTGCTGTGCTATCACTCTGGCCCCAAACTTTTAAAAAATGTTATATCATCATTACCCACAAGAAATATGTTTTAGCAACATTTAATAGAATGAATATTTTAAATCTCCAAGATATAATGATTAACAGAAATTCAGACTATTCAACAAGTTAGACTCACATTCACCACCAATATATTTTCCTATTTCACTTTTTTTTTTCTTTTGGTTTTTGGGTCATACCTGGCGGCGCTCAGGAGTTACTCCTGGCTCTGCACTCAGAAGTCACTCCTGGCAGGCTCAGGGATCATATGGAATGCCGGGATTCTAACCGGGGTCTGTGCTGTGTTGGCCACGTGCCAGGCAAATGCTTTACTCTATACTAACATTTGCTACATAAGATGCACCTTAGGGGGGTGGGGGGAGTACGTCTTATGGTACAAGTACATATAATAATATAATCTGTTTCATCAAATATAGTAGTTCTCACCATATATTTCTATTTTAATATTTATTAGGTACAAATATAAGAATGGAGTTTTTCCTGTGTATAAATTGAAAAAGTCACCTAATTTCAGAAATAGATTATTCATCAGGAAGTATTTATGATATTCGGATTTACTTTTAGAAATTTTATTTTGGAATGCAGAGAGCATAGTCCACTCCCCACAAAACATTACACAGTCCTAAATGAGCACTAGCACAGCAGTAGGGCGTTTGTCTTGCACATAGCCAACATCAGACAAGCCTAGTTTGATTCCCGGCATCCCATATGGTCTCCCAGCCAGGAGAGATTTCTGAGCGCAAAGCCAGAAGTAACCCTGAACACTGCTGGGTGTGACCCCAAAACTAAAAATAATAATAATAATAATAATAATAATAATAATAATAATAATAATAATAATACATTCTGAACTACACCTAAGTTTAAGGTAACCTTTTGAAAGGTTCAAAACATACTAAGTTGAACTAATTTTAAAACTTCAAAACTATCAATGTACTGCACTGAATTGCTTTATTGGTCAAATTTCTTTGACTAAAAAAAAAAAGTAATGAATACATATTCCAAGTGTTCCTTTGCATTTAAGTAATGCAAAAATACACAGCACTAGAGATCAATAAAAGTCCTCATGGGTTCAGTACCGCTATCTAAAACTTCTCAAAACTTACCATGATTAGCTACTATAATTTTGCTAAGCAAATACCCCATATGTGTTTCATTTACTTTTATACATTTTATAAAAGTAAATTCACTTTTAAAAATGTATAAATTTGGGGCCGGCGAGGTGGCGCTAGAGGTAAGGTGTCTGCCTTGCAAGCGCTAGCCAAGGAAAGGACCACGGTTCGATCCCCCGGCGTCCCATATGGTCCCCCCAAGCCAGGGGCGATTTCTGAGCGCATAGCCAGGAGTAACCCCTGAGCATCTAATGGGTGTGGCCCAAAAAAAAAATGTATAAATTTTATAAAATTTGTTGACAAATCTACACAAATTATATCTGTATACCACATTCATCTCATAAATTCCATATCATTATGGCAAATTCAAGTAAATATCACTCCACTAAATTTAATAACTCAGCAGATAATAGACAAAGCTCTGTTAGGACTTTTAAACAACTGAATAAAAGCCATAATAAAAATGACTTAGATGATTTATTATGTATTATAAAAATGTGTCATAAAACAATACTCTTACTGCCTCAAATCCATCACTATTAATTCTATCCATTTAATCCATTTATTAAAAATGGCATATAATTTAAGAAACCACAAACTTGTTCTTATAAATGAGTAATGGGATACAAGTTGAAGATAAAAATACTATTATAGGGCCCGGAGAGATAGCACAGCGGCGTTTGCCTTGCAAGCAGCCAATCCAGGACCAAAGGTGGTTGGTTCGAATCCCGGTGTCCCATATGGTCCCCCGTGCCTGCCAGGAGCTATTTCTGAGCAGACAGCCAGGAGTAACCCCTGAGCACCGCCGGGTGTGGCCCAAAAACCAAAAAAAAAAAAAAAATACTATTATATTTTGGGCCGGAGAGATAGCACAGTGGTAGGGCATTTGCCTTGCATGCATGCAGCCAACCCAGGATGGACAGTGGTCCAGATTCCCATATGGTCCCCCCTGTCTTCCAGGAGATATTTCTGAGCGCAAAATCAAGAGTAAGTAATCCCTGAGTGCCACTAGGTGTGACCCCAAAACAAAAAATACTATTATATTTATAAGCACATGAAAGACAGAAGAGCAATGTAATAACATTGGTTGAACACTTGGAGCTCATGACCACTAAACTACACAAACTTTAACTTTTTTTTTTTTTTTTTTGGTTTTTGGGTCACACCCAGCAGCACTCGGAGGTTACTCCTGGCTCTGTGCTCAGAAATCGCCCCTGGCAGGCACGGGGGACCATATGGGATGCCGGGATTCGAACCACCGTCCTTCTGGATGTGAGGCAAATGCCCTACCTCCATGATATCTCTCCGGCCCCATCTTTAACATTTTTTTTTTTTTTTTTGGTTTTTGGGCCACACCCGGTGTTGCTCAGGAGTTACTCCTGGCTATTTGCTCAGAAATAGCTCCTGGCAGGCACGGGGGACCATATGGGCACCGGGATTCGAACCAACCACATTAGGTCCTGGATCAACTGCTTGCAAGACAAACACCCTGTGCTATCTCTCCAGGACCTACTTACATTTTTTAAGGTATGCCAAAATATCAGTAATATATAAATATTTAAGTATATAACTTTAGTATACAACTGAAGAATTAAAAAACATAGCATTATTTATAGAGAAAATTTTAAATCTAAGCAAAGTAGAAGGTATGAAGATAATTTTCGAATAAACAGAATTTAAGCACAATTTTAAAATAAGAGTTGGTCTTCCACACAAACCCAGAAAAGGAAGAGATACTGTTATAAAAGTTATCATGGACAATAAATTAAATGCAAAATGTTGAAAAGCATAGGGAATAGTTTAAGAATGAAGGATAGAGGTGCAATCAAAGATTTACAGATAAGCCCAATATTTTGCTTTTCCTCTTGTCAAATCATGAAACAATCTTTAAAACTATTGATGGCTTTCTTCACTATTCTTTCTTTAGTGCAGAACCTTGATTCTTTTATCCTAATCTCATGTCCCCAGGGAACACACTGATAGCACTGCAAGGTTGGAAAAGCAGAAAAGCTCACTTTAAGCAACAGAAGCAAGGAGAAAGTAGCATAGAACCAGATCAAAAATCACCAAATAAAGACAGAATCCCTGAAAACATTCCCAGAACTAACTATAATTTATCAGATAAAGGGTTCAGAAATTATATGCTAAAAATGTTTTAATAGCCTCAAAGAAACAGTGGTGCATACAGTTATTAACCAAGAACAGGAACTGTTTGAGTGCTTATCTTGCATACTATTAAACTGGATTCAATCTCTGGCACCTCATATGATCCATGGAGCCAGATGTAACCCCTGAACAGATGCTGAGAGAAAGCCCTGAGTAATGCTGATTGTGGTTCAATTCCAGCATCCTAGATGAACCCCAAGAACCACCAAAAGTAATTCCTGAGCACAAAAACAAAATAATCCTTGAGCAACATTGGGTGTTACCAACAAATAAATAAATCTAGGGCTAGAATGATAGTACAATGTGTAAGTTACTTGCCATGCATGTTGCCAACCTGGTGACCTAAGTATAATTTCCTGCACCACATATGGTCTTCTGAGCCTTACAAAGAATGACCCCTGAGCAGAAAGCTAGGAGTAACTCCTGAGTACTGCTGGGTGTGAGCAAAAACAAAACAACAACAACAAAAAACAACCAACTCAGAATGTTTAGGGTCAGAGTGATAGTACTTCCCACAAAACAGCAAGAAAAAGATATTAAGGGCATTCAGATAGGAAAAAGGTCAAGATCTTACTATTTGCAGATGGCAGGATACTATATTTGGAAAAACCCTAAAAACTGTAGCAAACAGCTGCTAGAAACTCTATATAGGTTTATATAGTAAAGTTGAAGGCTACAAAATTAACACACAGAAGTCCAAGGCTTTCCTATATGCAAATAATGAAAGAATAGAGAACTGGGTGCTGAAAGGAGATAAAGTGATATGGTTGATACCTCTTCAGTCAGAATATTGTAAACAATGTATCTAAAAAAAGAAAAAGAGAGATGGGGGGAAGAAGGGAAATGTCTGCCACAGAGGCAAGCAAGGAAGAAGTGAGGTGGGGGGTGGAAGGCAAACTGGAAACACTGGTGGAATGTGTGTGCAATGGTGAATGAAGGGTGCTGTACACCGTATCAAAGAAACTCAATCATGAACAACCACGTATCTCATGGTGATTGAATTAAAGATTTTTTAAAAGATATTTTTAAATCCAATTCAGAATTGTGTTTCAGAAAATTAATTATCTAATAATTAACTTAAAGAAAACAAAGAATACAAAAAAAAACTACAAAACAGTACATAATACATCAATAAAAAGGAACACGAGAAAATGAAAAAAACCATCCCCTATTCATGGATAGGATTAACTATGTCAAAATGGCAATATTTCCCCAAAACATCACATAGATTCAGTGCAGTCCCTAAAAGAATACATATTTTGAAAAAAAGAATAGATCAAGCACTCCTGAAAAATCATATAGAAAAATAAACAGCCTCCACTCCCAATATCCAAAGCAATCCTTGGGGAAAAGTGGATGGAAGGCTTCATTTTCCACAACCTCAAATTGTACTTGTAGAACAATAGTAATCAAAACAGCATGGTACTGAAATAAGGACAGACTTTCAAATCAATGGACTAGAACTGGAAATCCAGAAATGGATCTCCACATATATGTTCAGTTAATCTTCAACAAAGCAAAAACTCTGAAGTGGAGCAAGAGAAGCCTCTTCAACAAGTGATGATGGGAAAATTAGCCGGGCACTTGTACAAAAATGAATTCAGGGTGCAAGAGCAAGTGTGTCTGCTTTGCACATGGTCAACCCAGGTTTGAGTCCCAAAACCCCATAAGGTCCCTCAAGTCCATCAGGAATGATTCCTAAGCACACAAGAAATAAGACTGAATACCACAAGGTATGGCACCAAATCATGGTTCTCCAACCCACCAAATCCTCTCTATTCTCTATACAATATAAATGTTCAAATTTAGATTTGACTTGCATACAAAGTATCTTTAAGAACATCAAGGTAAAGGTATAAATTACAGTGAAGATAAATCACATATAAACAATTTATATTCTTTAAAAATTCAGTGGTTACTATATGTAACATTATAAAAATATAACAAGAAAATAAAAGGATAAAGAATTTTTAAAAATTATTCTTACTAAGTTATTGTCATCCTGGAAAGCATAGTGCAATGTTGTAATCCACTTATTGTCTCCATTCACTAAAACATCCCTTTCTTCACGAAAACATGCTGTCTGGAAAGGAAAAAGAGCATTTTTTAAGATTGTGAAAATCTTAGGTAAAACCAGACACACACACACACACACACACACACACACACACACACACACACACACATTATAAAATTCCTTTATCTGTTCTTTACACTTGTTACAAAAAAATACAAACAGTATTATAACTTTTTTTTAATTTTAGAGATTTTTTTTTAATTATGTGAACAATGATGCAAAGAAAGAGGACAAGGTAAAGTTACAGTGAAAGGACAATCACCCAAAAACAGAGTTCTCAGAAGAAATCCCCCTGCTGACACCTTAATTTTGAACTTACAATCAAAGAAGAACATTAAGAAAAATAAAACAGAACCCATGTACAATTACTTTGTCCCTCAAGACCCCAGATTGTAGTACATTATAACAATGTAAATAATAATGTAAACATTATAACAATTATAACATTATAGTACAGTGGTAGTGTTTGCCTTGCACATGTCCAACTCTGGACGAACCCTTGATGGACTCCCAGCATCCCATATTGTCCCCTATGCCTGCCAGGAGCAATTTCTGAGCACAGAACCAGGAGTAACACAAAAGCTGTCGGATGTGACCCAGTCCTCCTCCCGCAGAAAGATATAGATAGAACTTAAGAAATATCTGAGTGATAACTTATAAACAAAATTAAGTTAGAAAACTTTTTCCCAGAACAAATTAAACTGTGCGTGGAGTTTAACATAAGTTAAACTGTGTAGTTGAAAATAAACAAATATTGGCTGGAGAAATAACATGGAGGTAAGGTGTTTGCCTTTCATGCAGAGTGGTTCGAATCCCAGCATCCCATACGGTCCCCTGTGTCTGCCAGGAAAGATTTCTGAGCATAGAGCCAGGAGTAATCTCTGAGTGCTGGCTGCCAGGTATGACCCAAAAACCAAAAAAACAAAAACAATAAATATTAAATATTAATACTTGAAAAATGATTATATATTTAGGTATCAAACTGCCCCCTGTTCAGATGGGAAGGGTACTCTTCCTTTTGTGTTTCAATAATGTCATACTGCCCTCAGTTTTCCCAAATGAGAAGAGAAAAACTACTTAAAAGACAAGTTAATAATTCTACTACATGTCCTTCAATATTCAGAACAGCTACAATTATCTGGTCCAGGAATTATCTGGCCCCAATTTCACAAGTTCCAGTGTTGAGAGGCATGTTGAATACTAACGAAACTATGATGTATGTATGACTGATATTCATAAAGCAGTGCCAGAAATTCAACATGGCTAAAGGCTATAAAATAACATCTACATCAATTATCTTTTACAAAATCTACATAAGAATTTTTTGGGGAGAGGGTACACACCCTGCTGTGCTCAGCTTCTGATTCTGTGTTCAGAGTAATATATGGGATGTCAGAGATCAAATCCAAGCCAGTCATGTGCACGGCAAGCACTTTACCCGCCATACTATCACTCTGGCCCCACATAATTCATTCTAATTTGCCCCTTTAAAAGCAGATTATTCTACCCTCAGATTGTAATAAATATGCAGAAAATCATTCTAATTTACCCCTTTAAAAGCAGATTATTCCACTCTCAGATTGTAATAAATATGAAGAAAATGTTGCAAGGAATAGAAAGTCTTTTCAGATTCAGTCACTCATTTTCTATTCAACTATTCTGTTGAATAATTGTGATGATTTTGCTATTATACAATTTTACATTTTTAATATTCAGTCATACAGTTTAAATTTCATCTATTATTAAAGCTATTATTAAATTTATTAAAATGTATTAAATGTATTATTAATTTATTATTTAGTTTAATACATTAAATAGAAAGAAAACAAGGATATCTGACAAAAGTAAATAAGGGCCATATTAAAGGATAATAATTATACCTGTCATTTCTATGAAATTATATCTGGTCATTCCTCTATTTACAGGTAGACTAATCAAATCAATATTTCTATACATCTATCAAAATCCTCTAGATAATTTAAAAAAGATGTGAAATTTTTTTAAATCTACTCATGTTGCCTTCTTACTGGTAATAAAAATGTAACTAATGGCATTGTTTGTTTTTTTAATTTTCAACTAATAATTGAGTCATCCTAAAACTTAAGGGAGAGAAGGCAAAAAAAAAAAAAAACCTTAAAAATCAGATAAAAGGGGGCCGGAGTGGTGGCGCAGCGGTTAGAGCATTTGTCTTGCGTGCAGCCGATCCAGGACAGGAGGTAGTTCGAATCCTGGTATTCCATATAGTCCCTGTGCCTGCCAGGAGCAATGTCTGAGTGCATAGCCAGGAGTAACCCCTGAGCGACACCAGGTAAGGTCCAAAAAAACAAACAAAGATATAAGTAAATAGAATTTTTTAAATTATTGTTTAGCATTTTATATATATAAGAATAGACCCTTCACCAGTGCAACATTCCCATCACCAATGTTCCAAGTGTTCCTCCTCCCCACCCCACACTGGCCTGTACTCTAGACAGGCTTTCTATTTCCCTCATGTAGCCATCAGAAGAGATGAAGTCATGAAATTTTCTTATACATGGATGTATATGGAATCTATTATGCTGAGTTAAATAAATCAGAGGGAGAGAGATAAACACAGAATGGTCTCACTCATCTATGGATTTTGAGAAAAATAAAAGACATTTGTGTAATGATTCTCAAAGTAAATAGAATTTTAAGTTGCACACCAGTACCAGGCAAGTGTGCAAGCCCTGGTCTTCACTTCAAGCATTATCTTAACAACAATGAAAGAAGTGAGAAATGAGTAAGTACACTTTTAAGTTTAAAAAAAAAATCAACCAGAGATGGGAACACACAAATCTTGTAGTGCAATGGGACCTTACACCCTGAACATTGACATAAAGATCTGGCACAGGCCTCAGAAGAATGGGCATTCTCCATTCACCCCTGATCTAGAGAAGACATCTACGAAACATCCAAGGTTGTCTATAACATCACCTGGAGGCAATCCTCTACCAGGGAAGACCCTACCACTGCTCTGACATCGACCTACTCAAAAAAGACTTCCCTTAACACTGAGAAGACTTAACAACAACAATGACCTGCTTACTGGACAGGGCTTTCTGTATTGCCCCTTAATTGTGAGGTGTACTAGAGGATACTCCACACCAGCCTGACTTCAATGTAGGATGTGCAGATTCCAGGGTCTTTAATACAGAAACCTGATGCCAACAATAGGACTGCGTGAAAAATAAACTGTATTGGCACTACAGGCAATGATTGGAGTGAATAAACTAGTTTGCCTGGAGCCTAGTGTTGGTCTTATGCCAGGAAACTTCAGGGGTCGGGGTCTCCTTGTATTTAGACCAAGGCTTTTCCTTTCCATGTCCCCCATATTTTGGTGGGTCTATGCAAACAATATTTGCCACTCTAACACTGTTTTTACTGTGCCCTTTTGACTAACCCTTAAAAAAAAAAACCTCTTAAAGTTTTGATGTTAACTTAAACTAATATGTATGCACATGAAAATATAAAAAATACTATGCTTTCAATGTTTAAGGAGTCACATAAATCTCATGGCCTTAGGTTGTTTTGTGTACTGTTAAGAAATGTTATAATGTATTACAATCTGGGGGACTTGTGGACAAAGTAATTGTACATGGGTTCTGCCTTATTTTTCTTAATGTTCTTTGACTGTAAGTTCAATATTTAGGCGTCAGCAAGGGGATTTCTTCTGAGAACTCTGTTTATGGGCGATTGTACTTTCACTGTAACTTTACCTGTCCTCTTTGCATCATTTTTCTCATAATTAAAAATAAAAAATTAAAAAAAAATCAACCTTTTAAAAATATCTCCATGTAGTGTAATGAAGCTTCTTAGGACAAGGAGACAAATATTTAAATGGAAACTCCAATCTGTATTATTATTTAAAAGCAGCAGTGAGGCCAATTCTGCTCTACTTAAATAAATACAGGGACCCACTGAAAAAGCCTACTGGAGAGCCCAGCCTCCAATGTGAAGCAAGGAGCAACAGTTGGTTAAAGCAGAGCTGAGCTTTGCCCTGGAAAAAGAGAGGTGTGAGCAAAAAACCAGGACTCCAGTCTTAATACTCTTTCCCTAAAAAATTATCAGGAAACAGGGCTAAAACAGACAGTTGTTCTGGGTTGACACCTGCAGCAGGTATACTTCAGTGGTCTTGCACAGGAAACAGGGAGTCATAAAATTTTGAACCTTTTCAAAATGAGAAGTTGCCTAAGTGCCAGCATCTACATCTGACAGGCCAGCCTATGAGTCAGAAGGGCTTGCAGAGGCTACAGAAAGCAGAGGACAACCTACTACCACCTCCTGCTGTGCACACATTCAATTATAAACATATTTGATTGGAGCACAGGTCTAATTAAACTTAGTTAAGCTGAACCTAGTTAAGCTGAAAAAAAAAGGTTAATGATATAAAAGAGAAATGTTTTAAATCACATTTACAACTGTACTAAAAGTACCTAGAAATCAATTTGAAAGAAGCGAAAAGATTTATTTCCAAAAATTGTAAGTCATTATTAAATAAAGTAGAAAATAAAAGACATGGAAAAATATTCCATGCTCAGACTGGAAGCATTAATAATATGAAAATAACATTAATAATCAGTCCTGGGGCTGGAGAGATAGCACAGCGGTAAGGCGTTTGCCTTAGACACAGAAGGATGGTGGTTCGAATCCCGGCGTCCCATATGGTCCCCCGAGCCTACAAGGAGCGTTATCTAAGTGTAGAGCCAGGAGTAACCCCTGAGCGCTGCTGGGTGTGACCCAAAAATCAAAAAAAAAAAAAAATCAGTCCTACCCAAAGTCTTTATGGACAAAATACCAGACAACATAATCCTTAAGAAAATCCCTTCAAGGACACAGAACAATTAATGCTAAAATTTGTCTGTCCCATAAAATTCCCTGAGTAGCCAAAGCAAAGGTGAGAAGAAATAAAAGAGGAATCAATTCCCTGACTTTAAACTAAACTATAAAGCTATATTAATCAAATCAGTATGTTAATGGAATATCAATAGCTTCTCAGATCAAAGTAATAAAACTGAGAACCCATAAAGAAACTCTTAGATAAACAGTTAATGATCAAGGAACCCAGGTTCAATTTCCGGCACCCCATATGGTCCCTGGAGCATGCCAGGAGCTATTTCTAAGCACAGAGCCAGAAGTAATCCCTGAGCATCGCCGGTGTGGCCTAAAAAAATAAAATAAAAAAAAAAGATTAAAAAAAAGAAGTTATTGAATTTTATTTCTGCTGTTTTATTTTAAGCAGATACAAATCAAGGAAAAAACACAAAAGGCAAAAATTTCAGCAAAAATGCTACTAATTCTAGATGCCAAAATATATTACTAGCTTCTTGAGTTTTACTACTAAAGTATTTTCATTTCCACTGTATCTATCATTAAGTGAATTTTTTTTTCCATTTCCTTGTTTTTAGTTCTTTTCAGATTGCTTTAAATTCTCGTACATAAAATATATCTAAAAGCTAACTGGTTCATGATCTTCTTTTTTTTTTTCGTTCATGATTTTCTTATAGGTCTTTCTACTTGTCAACTCTAATATACAGTCTACTAAGCAACATAATCTAGAATTTAAAAAACTGAATAACAACAACTCTTCCTCCTCTACTTCTCCCACCTTCCCTTTCCTCTCCTCCACTTCCTCCTCCTCTTCTTCTTCCCAGTGCTCAGGGATTACTCCTGGCTCTGCGCTCAGAAATTATTTCTGGCAGATTCTGACCTTATGGGATGCTGGATATCAAACCCCTAAAATATTTACTGAATATTTTCTATACCAGGAAGCTGTGCTTGACTAAGTTTTAAGTATTCTATTGTCACTATGATTCATCACAGCAAGGGACCTCCAAAACCCTTCTCCAATGTTGCTCAGGGGCTACTCCTGGCTCTGTGCTCAAGATCACACTTGAGTGACCACGTGAGATACCGAGAACTGAACCAGAATCAGCTGCATAGAAGGCAAGCATCTTAAGCCCTGTCCAATATCTCCAACTGCCCAAGATAGATATTTTTAACACTGCTCTAAGTAAATATTTCCCTCAAATCTAGTAGTAGCATAAAACTAATTACAATTTCTTAATAATATAAAATAAAACAAATTTTACTGTATAGAATAGCAAACAATTTCCAGAACATATTGAAAATCCCTACTTTTACTTGGAAGAGAATACAAATGAATACAGAATGACCATAGTTATATCAACCATTATAAAATGTTTTCCTGCAGAAGAAACTTATTTACATATGTTATTTTCTTTTTCTTCCTTTGGTTTGAATGCTTTGTAAGTACTCCTGACTGTGCTTAGGGTGTCTTGAGAAAGTGATTAGAAGACTAGGCAATGCTGATGTGAACTCAGGCCTCCTGCACACAAAGTACCATATATACTCAAGTATAAGCCAACCCAAGTATAAGCCAGCCCCCCCTAATTTTACCCTAAAAATTGGGAAAACTTAGTAACTCAAGTATAAGCCGAGGTGGAAAATGCAGCAGTCACTGGTAAATTTCAAAAATAAAAATATATACCCAAAACAATTGCAATAATTAAGAAATCAGTAAGTAAATAAATAAATACATGATTACATTTTATTACATGATTGTTTGATATACTGTATACCATTAATATACCACTTAAACCATAGTATTCAATGGCAACTTTAATAAAGTGAATAAACCATTTAAGACAGTAAAGCATTGTAAATAAATGGTTAAAAATCAGTGCACGTGCACCAAATCAAATAGCCTGTATGACCCAAGTATAAGCCAAGTTCGGGTTTCTCAGCACAAATTTTGTGCCGAAAAACTTGGCTTATACAGTATGTGCTCAGCTCCTAAAGTTATCTATCTCTCCAGCCTCCTAAAAGTAAACCCCACATTACATGAGTTCCCATTTGATATAGCTCTAAAATTAACTAAGAATATCATGTTATTGTGATTTTTTATATTATTATTGTAATTTTTTTTTTTTTGGTTTTTGGGCCACACCCGTTTGACGCTCAGGGGTTACTCCTGGCTATGTGCTCAGAAATCGCCCCAGGCTTGGGGGGACCATATGGGACGCCGGGGGATCGAACCGCGGTCCATTCCTTGGTAGCGCTTACAAGGCAGACACCTTATCTCCAGCGCCACCTTCCCGGCCCCTATTATTGTAATTTTTAAGTAAACTGGTAAACTGATTATTGTTTCATAGTACTAAAAAGATAGAGTCATCATGGACATATTATCAAATTATTTATTTTTAAGGGAAACAAGGTATCGTTTATCGAATGGAAGTTGCTTAGAAAGACATGAAAGGAGAGAACAAGAAGAAATGCGTTCAAGAGAGAACATAGGTTTCCCCAGAGGAAAAAATACAAGCAAGCAATGAAGCATAGAGACAAGTAAGATTCATGTGCAAGGAAGAATAAGTCTACCAAATAATATTTAAGAATCTTTTAGTTCTCTATAACCTTATTAAAAATTATAGTTCATTAAAAAAATTACAAAGTATCTTAATATTCAATAATTTGAATCTTACCTCCGCTCTTTTCAGCATTTCCCATTTATTCAATATTTTCATGGCAAATACTTTGTCTGCATTTTTTAGTTTCACCACAGCAACCTAGAAAAGAAAACATACTTTTAAAACTCAAATAAATTTTCTCAATCATTCAATTTCCTTTTTCCTCTCTGTATTAAAAAAAATTAATTATTTCCATGCAGTTCAAGTTCTAAAATCCTAAATAGTAAAAAATTATATTAGTAAACATGTATCCAACAAATAATCCCATGTTTAAAGTGGTTCAGTCAAGTTTTCTGTCCCAGAATTTAAACAATTTCTAGTACTATGTAATGGACCAAATGTATAACTTGAAATAACTTGAAATTAGCAGATGCTACAAAAAAAATGTCTGCTGATAAAACAAAATGTTTCAGGAGATTAAAAAATATAAATTTTAAATAACATTGTTTCTATAGCAACATAGATTCAAACACTAAACCACAATCCCAAATACATACACAATGAGACCTAAAAAACAAATTAAGATAAATAGCTTTACAAATTGCAGGCTTAACTTATTTCTTTTCAACAAAAAGAAGCTATTTCTATACTTTAGATTTTAATTATGGATCAAAACTATCAGATACAGATATAGTCTACTGTCTCCTTCTATAAACTAATTACATTTCTTTTTTTACATTTACTTGTCTGTTCCACTAAATGCTCTTTCAGTTTAAGATTGAGATTAAACTACAAAACAAAGGTTCAAAGAAGATGTTTACAGTTATGGAACATCCAGGGAGATGAAAACAAATACTATCCTAATGTACAGAGAGAGCGCAAAAAGCATGTAGCATTATCTTCAAATAATTCAAAGGGATATATACAAGGATAAAGGAAATTGTCAATTTATTTTAAAAAATAGGATAAAGTTGTGTATGTAAATATTTTAGGGGATTATTATGTTGTTATTATTATTATGTTACTGACCCTACCCTGATTGTGACTGTGATTGTGCCCTACCCTAGGGTGTGATCTGGCATTCTGCCCCTACACTAGGGTGGTACTTGATTCTGCTTCCACCATTGGGTGATATCTGATCCCACCATTGGGTGGTACCTGATTCTGAGGGGCAAAAACAAGGGTCTGTGGAAGGCGAAAGGCTTTTGGCTGGAACTTATGCTGAGTCTTTGGACTCACCGAATAAAGCTAATATTTCCACAAGCCTGACTGTCTGCGAGCTGTTTACTCGCCGTTTCACCTCAGAACCGTCGGCTGAACAGGGTGGCAGACACGTGCTCCGAGCTGGAGGGGAAAGACCTCATCCTCCATCCCTCCATCAGTCAACCTCTTCAGGGGCTGACTTGCAACAGGATAAAATGTACATATCAAGAATACTTAATGAATCTATATTTGGATTATACTGCAATAAAAATTGAATTACCATAAATTTAAATAAGTGCATAATACTATAGTATATACAATTAGACCATTCTTGAAATGGTTATGAATGATTATAATGACAAGGATTAGAGTTTTCATCAATTAAAATGATGAGAAAGAAGAGAAAATTTTCAAATGCCATCACTTTATCATAATCATATCTGGTCATGTCTTGAGAAATGATGTGAGTTAAATTGTTCTCCTAATAGGTTCATGCTTAAACACCAAGATAAAATAATCTGAATATTTAATGAAGTTGAATGGCTAAAGGTGTGGAATATATAGATATAAGTCCTACTTTTGCAACATGAAGAAACTGGAGGAAATTACAGTAAGTAAAATGAGTCTGACAAAAATATGTACTATGATCTCAAATGTTACATCTAAAAAAGCATAGGTAGAATGGTGGCTGTCAGGGCCAAGAGAATGGAGAAATTAGATGCTGTTTAAAGGACAGAAACATCCAGTTAAATAGTTCTAGGATCTAATAAACAACATAGTACTGTGTACTATATACTCTAAATTGCATTAAATGTTCTTATCACCACCAACAATAAAAATTAATGGTAATCATTTGAGGTAAAGAAGTTGGTAACATCTTTGAATAATCATTTTGCAAGAAATATCTATAGAAACCAAAGCATCACTCTATACCTTAAACTTACAAATGTCCTATGTCAATCTTATTTCAGCAAAGCTGAGAAAAATGGAGGAGGCTGTATAAGAACTCCAACAGTCAATAACATAAAAAGCTCAAGATAGGGTTGAAGTTATAGTATAGCAGGTAGAGTGTTGGCTTTGCATACATCCAACCAAGGTTTGATCCCTAGCAGCCCAGAAGATCTCTCAAGCCTACCATGAGTAATCCCTGAGTACTGACTTGTATGACTCAAAAGGCAAAACAAATAAACAGCTGAAAATACAAGTATTGGCGCAGATCACATATATGTTACAAAACTGGGAATATAAATCAAAAGTAAAAAGGAAATTATAAATGCCAACAAGGAAGATATGACAGGAAGAAAGAGTATCACTTAAGTCTTTTACTATTGTCACAGATGGAAATGCAGAACTTAGAACACAGAATGGATAAAAGGACTTCTCAAGTCAGTTTGTGGGAAAAGTACTCCTAGCATTAATGATTCACCAATATTCAATGCAAGAGTACAAAACTATCTAATTACAATTAGCACCAATAGTAGTTTAGTGGCAAAAATAGTAGGAGCAGAAAAGAAACAAGCCATAGGAAAAGTAGTCACAAAAAAAAAACAGCAATAAAGTAGTAGGAGAGAAAAAAGTAATAAAGGTAGTAATACTAGGAAGTATACACCAACCCAAATTGAGCATATTCTTCAAAGTACTCTAAGAGATCCATAACCTTTACCTACTATTCTAAAAACCAAAAGGTTTTCACATCCTGTTTTGCAACACTGTAATATCAGACTAACATTTTTGCAAGTTTTGTCTCTTTAGTCTAATACATTTAAATGTATCTGCTATAAAGTGTTGCTCCAAATCCCAACAGAAATGTTATGGAAAGTAGGTATATATGCACTAAATTATCTAAATTCTAATAATTACTAGAACCATAAATGGAATTTATAAGCTATAAGAAATAAACCAAATCAACTGAACAATATTGGTTTAGTGGCAATGTTTAGACTACTTGGCTCTTTCAGCAGCTGTATTAATCTAGACAAATAATCTTTCAAAACTTCAGTTTTGGGGCCGGAGTGATTATCACAACGGAAGGGCATTTTGCCTTTGAGGCGGATGACCCAGTATAAACTCAGGTTTGATTCCCGGCACCACATATGGTCCCCCGAGTCTGCAAGGAGTTAACTTCTGAGGGCAGAGCCAGGAGTAACCCCACACTGGGTGTGGCCTCTTTATCCCCCCAAAAACACTTCAGTTTTCTCATCAACCTAATAAATTAATATAGTACCTACCTTAAAAATTATAGTGAAGATTAAATTAATCAATAAAAATAAGTATAACAGGGCCTGGCTATTAGTATTCAATATGCATTAAGCCCTTTAGTATAGTGTTTATTATAACTGCCTGTCAATAAAGCATAAAGTACCTTTAAGAATTGTACTAGGCACATTATAGCCCAACTTCTTTTTTTGTTTGTTTGTTTGTTTTGGGGCCACACCCAGTGACACTCAGGGGTTACTCCTGGCTATACACTCAGAAATCACCCCTGGGTTGGGGGACCATATAGGACACCGGGGGATCGAACCGTGGTCTGTCCAAGGCTAGTGCTCAAGGCCGATGCCTTACACCCTGCGTCACCACTCCGGCCCCTTAGCCAAACTTCATTTTTTTTGTTTTGGGGTCACATCTGGCAGCACTCAGGGGTTACTCCTGGCTCAAGGCTCAGAAATTGCCCCTGGCAGGCACGGGGGACCATATGGGATGCCGGGATTTGAACCACCGTCCTTCTGCATGAGAGGCAAACACTTTACCTCCATGCCTTCTCGCCAGCCCCTAGCCAAACTTCTTAATTGTTATTTGTTCTATCACTAACTATAACTGAATAATTTAAGTAACAAATAAAAACTTTTTAGATCTTTAACTTTCTTATACTCATGACACATATACATTAAAATATAGCTAAAAATACCTTAAACTAAAAATAAAAGCTAACCTATAGCCTTCAGTATAAAATGGTGTCCTATAGTAAAAACTAGAAGTAAATATTCTAAAGGATAAATAGGATTAATTATAAATGATAAAAAATTATTAATTTTGTTAAAAATGTATAAAGTATAATAAGGAAAGGTTGCCATATCTACTTAAAGTATGCTTTTTATGTAAGCTTTTTAAGTTTGTACACTTATTTTCTATATTCTTATAAATTTCTAAGTCATAAGTATACTAAGAAAGAGAAGCATGAGGGGCTGGAGCAGTGGTGCTAGAGGTAAGCCTTGTGAGCCTTGTGAGCGCTAGCCTAGCATGGACTGTAGTTCAATCCCCCAGCCGTCCCATATGGTCCTCCAAGCCAGGAGCGATTTCTGAGCGCATAGCCAGGAGTAACCCTTGAGCATCACAGGTGTAGCCCTCCAAAATAAAACAAAAAGGAAAGAAAAAAATGAAACATCACACAATCAGATAATCCTAGGATATTTCTATTCACTTTTTTACATTTTCCACTCAGAATAAAATTTTGACATATGGATAAATTAAAATTTAAAATACGGAATGTGATATATATGAATATCACTTCTCATCTCTGACATGAAACACTATGATAATCAAGATAAAAAAAGCTACTAAAAGGTGAAAAACATTTCCAAAGTCAGCTTAGAAGAATTTCATGAGCTACCTGCAAACTTTTCTAGAAAAGAAATATACTGTAATAAAATAGCAAGTGACAATTTGAGAAAATTTCTTGAATTATCAAACTGATAACAGTGGCTATGAATACGAAGTGGAAGAACAAAGGTAAGATAAACAAAAGTAAAGCAGGTAAGATGCTTGGCCAACCCAGGTTCAATTCTAGGCACCTCCTAAGGCTCTCAGAACATCATCAGGAGTGATTCCTGAGAACAGTAAGTCTAGAGCTTTGCTGGTGTGTACTTCATGTACCACACTTGCAACAAAAACAAAAAGTGGCCAGGTTCAATCCCTGGCACCCTAAGTTCAATTTGTGCACCACCAAGAACAAACTCAGGAGATAGAAAGCTGGGAGAAAATTGAAGTGTCTGCCAAAAACCAAGAAAGGAAATTAAAAGAATATGAAAATATCTGAAGCAATGAAATAAAATAGATCTTACTCCATTCCTTTAACATTACAAACAACTTTCCTATTCTTATTTAAGAGAGAGAAAACTAAACATAAAAGGGTACACATAGAAATCCAGGTTCTACAGAAATTTCCTTAAAGAAAAAATGCAGATGGCAAAAGGCATATGAAAAATGTTCCATATCACTAATCATCAGGAAAATGCAAATCAAAACAAAAATGAGGTACCAACTCATGCCACAGAGATTGGCACACATCACAAAGAACAAGAACAACCAAGTGCTGGTGGGGGATGTGGGAAGAAAGGAATCTCATTCACTGCTGGTAGGAATTCTGTTAGTCCAGCTTTTCTGGAAAACTGAAAATTGAGCTCCCTTATGATCCAGTAAAAGCAGTACTAGGGATATACCCTAGGAATACAAAAACACAATAAAAAAATAATCTCTGCACACCTACGTTCATTGTAGTGCTATTTACAATAGCCAGAATATGGAAACAACCCAGGTGCCCAACAACAGATGATGAGTGGCTATAAAAACATATATATATATATATATATATTATATATTATATATATGTACACAATGGAATACTGTTCAGCTGTTAGGAAAAATAAATAAAATTTGCCTAATATGAATGGGCATGGAAACTATTATGCTGAGTGAAATGAGTCAGAAGGAAAAAGAGAGACACAGAGTAGTCTTTCTCACCTGTGGGATTTAAGAAAAATAAAAGGTAATAATACCAAGAGACAATAGAGATGAGGGCCAGAAAGACCAGCCCATAATATGAAGCTTACCACTCAGAGTGGGGAGCACAGTTAGAGAAATAAATACACTAACAACATGAAAATAGTAGTGAGTGAGAGAAATAGACTGCCTGTCTCAAATACAGGCAGTGGGTGGGGGAGGAGGAAGATAGGAGGCATTAGTGATGGGAAGGTTGCACTGGTGAAGGGGGTGTTCTTTTTTATAACTGAAACCCAACTATAAACATGTTTGTAATTGTGGTGTTTAAATATTTTTTTAAATAAAGATATTTTATTACCAAACAAAAAAAGGAAAGAACTGCTCCAACAACTATTGTGACAATGATAGTGAGAGAGAAATAGAATGCCTATCCGGAAGATAGGCAGTAGGCAAGGGAAGAGGGAAATAGGGAACACTGATGGTAGGAAAGTTACACTGGTGAAGGAAAGTGAACAGTCAATGACTGAAACCCAACTAGGAACATTTTATAACCACAGTGCTTAAAGAAATTATATAAAAATAAATTAAAAATAAACATTTGGTACTGTAAAACAGAAAAGAATTAGGGTTCTAGATTTCATGACCTATAAATAGGACAGTATGTTTTAAAAGGCCCTTGGCCGGAGAGATAGCATGGAGGTAAGGCGTTTGCCTTTCATGCAGGAGGTCATCGGTTCGAATCCCGGTGCCCCATATGGTTCCCCGTGCCTGCCAGGAGCAATTTCTGAGCCTGGAGCCAGGAATAACCCCTGAGCACTACCGGGTGTGTTCCAAAACACACACACACACACACACACACACACACACACACACAGTTACAAAAAGGCCCTTATTTAATCAAAATGGAAAGTACAGAAGATTATAAATTTTTTTTTTTTTTTGGTTTTTGGGCCACACCCAGCAGTGCTCAGGGGTCACTCCTGGCTGTCTGCTCAGAAATAGCTCCTGGCAGGCACGGGGGACCATATGGGACACCGGGATTCGAACCAACCACCTTAGGTCCTGGATCGGCTGCTTGCAAGGCAAACACCGCTGTGCTCTCTCTCTGGGCCCAGATTATAAAATTTAACACAATAAATACATCTTTAAATATATATGTCCTTAAAGATGTCACATTAAAAGCACCATTAGAAAATTATAAACAAAGTGCTTGCTTCAGCAGCACATATACTAAAATTAGAACGACAGAGAAGATTAGCATGAAAATTATAAACAAGAAAATTATAAACAAATAGCAAGTATATAACAAATACAAACCAGTGCATTCTTAAACATACTTTCGGTAATATTTATAGATACAGCAGATAAATTTTATTACATTATAGAAAATGTTTAGTATCCAAGAAAAAGTAGTTCTATAATATAGACTCCGATATAACCAGAATTCATCATAGTTCTCTAGTCCAGTCAATTCCCAGCCATCACTGTATCTTAGCTGGACTATCCTTTTTACCCTCTGTAGATCTGCTTGCATTGCCACAATCTACTCTTAACCCAGTGGTCACAATGCTCCTGCTTTGATGCAGCTCAGGACATGCCAGTTGTTCCAAAAAGGGAGTAGTTTCTAACTGTTCTTCAAATCATCATCAAAATCCCCTCTGTGATTTATAAGGCCAACTATTTTAGCTCTCCAATCTCCTAAATCTCACACTACTTTCTTCCTAGGTAATTCTTCAGACATTATTCATTGCCTTTCTCATTTCCAACTCAGGACCACTGTTACCAAATGCCAAATACTCTTCCCCCATATAGTCAAAATGTTTGCGATTTTCTCACTTCCTCACTAAAAAGGCACCTGCCTTTTCTAACTATATCCCATTTCTTCACTCCTCTCCCCTTAGATCTTATTATTTCACAACTATACATTCTACTTATCCATTTTTGCTTATTGTTTGCCTCATTCAACTAAAATATAAGCTGTATAAGAACAGGAACTATTTTTATCATATGTTCATTTGGATATAAATGGTGCTCGAGAATCAATAATTAATAAACATGTGTGGACTAAATAAGGAATCGTTTAAAAAAAATAAAATAAATAAATAAATAAGGAATCGTTTCCAATTTATATGGATATGTAGATAGAAAGTGATATAGTATCAATACCACTGTGCAAATAGCAAAACTCAAAAATAACAAATTATGGTAAAATTCATCATTATGTATTTGAAGACTTATTAAGTATGTCTCAGGTCATTTTAGTTTCAATTACTCCCCTAACAATATGTATGGTTTCAGTGGCTGCAGAGATAGAAAAAGAGATAAGGTGATTGCCCTGAATGTGGCCATCTCCAGTTCAAGCTCCAGCACTACTTATGGTCCACTGAACACAACCAAGGTAACTCATGAACACTGAACCACACCTTTGGGTGTGGGACCAAAACCTAAATATTTTTATAGCTGATTTGGGTCACACTCAGCTGTTCTCAAAGCTTATTTGTGCTTGTGTGCTCATTCCTGGCAGCAGGGAAAGGTATGCAATGCCACGATGGAACCTAGCATAAACTGCTTGCAAAGCAAGTGTCCTACCTACTTTACTTTCTCTAGTTCTCTGGTCACTATGTATGCAGTTTTCAAAGTATTGACCTCCAGTTGGGAAGACAACTCAAAAAGCACAAGTCAATACTTTGCACACAAGCGCTCCAGGTAACATCACCAGCTCATTTGTTGCCAAGAAGCAGCAGCAGCACTGATGGAATGGCTCTAAATAACAATAAAAAGGGACCAAAGAAATAGAGAAATAATAGGCCACTCAGTTTCATGCTGCTGACCTGACCTAGGTTCGATCCCTGGCATCCCATATGGTTCCAAACACACAGCCAGGAATAAATACTGAGTGCAGAACCAGGAGTAATTCCTAAGCATTGCTGGAGATGTGCTGTCTCCACCCCCACCCCCAACCCCCCCCCCCAAAAAAACACAGCAAATAATAGATACTCCACACTTTACAACTTGGCCTTTACTATCTATTTTTGTATGCCCCCCCCCAAAAAATAAAGATTTCCACTTTATAAACTCTAGTTTTGAGTATCTTTGTTATCACTGTTGACTATAATTTACTATCTGCAGCTTATTTTTTTTATTTATTTATTTTTGGTTTTTGGGTCAGATCTGGCAGTGCTCAGGGATTACTTCTGGCTCTATGCTCAGAAACCACCCCTGGCAGGCTTGGGGGACCATATGGGATGCCGGGATTTGAACCACCATCTTTCTGCATGCAAGGCAAATGCCCTACCTCCATGCTATCTCTCCGGCCCCAGCTGCTTTTTTTTTTTTAATCTCCCTTGTATAACGTAACAAAAGAACCAAATAGCTTATTTATAGACAGCTTACTTTGGTGCTTGTCACTAGATTAAGCTTACATTACATATATTGTACACCACTGTAAAATACAGTAGGTTCCACAGGCCTCACTGTACTATTACAGAGCTAGTGTTCCTTACTATTATAAGAACTGTATTGTTCTTAAGAGCTTTCCTACTCATCTGGACTATAATCTTTTTTTAGGGGGTGGCATACACTCAGCAGTGCTCAGGGATTTCTCCTGGATCTGCACTCAGGGGTGCAGATTCCTGGAGGTGTTCGGGGGACCATATAGGATGCTGAAAATAGGACCTGGGTCAACACGTGCAAGGCAAATGCCCTATCCCCTGTTCTAGCACTCTGGCCCCGTGTCTATAATCTTTATACCTACTGACATGGTAATCATGGTTAAAATGTGTAGAAATCATTGTACTAATTATTTTATAAAGTGTTTGGTTACTGTTCCAATTGTATCCAAAATATGTAAAATAGAAAAAAAATAGTACATTTCCTTAACAAGCAAACTAAAAACAACTGCATGGAACTTAATAGCTATGTCTGTGAAGACATAGTTGATATTTACAGCAACAATAGTCAAAATATTTTAAAAGTGGTAAAACACAGTTATCTTCCAATCAGAACAGATACTGCTATAAAAATACAATGCATCGCTGCACATTGGAGACTAAGCCCAGTAATGCAGAGGCTCTCAAAAGTAAAATTGTTCAGTAACTTTACATCTCTTTTATGCTCTCCCTTGAGTTCAAAGAGCTACAGAATATGAGTTTTTGAAGAAGAATGAATGGCTAAATATAATTCTTTCGGTCGTTAGAACCAGGTTGTGCAGAAACATAGGGCCTAGTTATAGTAATTAAATGAAGCAAGCTAATTAAAAGCTTTTGACACCTGAAGCAGGGGTAGCAGGCCAAAGCAGCAAGCTTTCCCAACAAGCTCTGAAGCCCAGAAGCCTTGAAGCTGCCGGAGCAAGGCTGGAACAGGCAGAAGCGGTGAGCCACCAGGAAACTGTGGACAGTCAACACCCAGGGCGTAAGTTAAAGGGTTTCCTGAAAGCAAAAAGGAAAACCCAACGTTAAGTGAAGCAGCAGTAACTAGCAACAACTGAGTCACAGCGAGAAAGTTTGTAACTCGTAGAGCTGTTGATTTTCACCTATATCTTGCTCCTTTATTGTTCCCCAGGATTTAGGCATTTATTTTATGAGTTACATAAATGATGCTTCTATTTTCAGTTTTTAAAAAGGCATTGTTGACAGAAATGAATAAGTGAGGTCGGAGCAGTGGTGTGGAGCGGTAAGGCATCTGCCTTGCTGGCACTAGCCTAGGGCAAACTGGTTCAATCCTCCAGCGTCCCATATAATCCCCCAAACCAGGAACTATTTCTGAGCACACAGACTGGAATAACCCCTGAGCGCCACCGGGTGTGGCCCAAAAACCCAACCCCCCCCCAAAAAAAAGAATGAGTAAGTATTTATACTCAGGATAATATTACTCTATTAAAGTCACTCTCTTAAATTACTTTTACTCTCTTTATTGTTTTATTTTACACTTTTAAAAGAGGAAAAATAAAGCAGTAAAGAAAAAAGAAACCTCACTCTAACTTTCATAAATTATCAGTAATCCATTAAAGTATTGAGTCACATTATGAATGAAGTACTCAGGAAATCTCAGAACTGCCTAGATCCAGGAAGAATTTATTCAAGTCCAGAACAGCTAGTTCGCAGCCTGGGGTAGCCCATTCCACAGCCTGGCATCTCATTCTTTCAAGTATTAGTGTTCTAGAGCAGTATCTTCCAACCTGGACCACTTTACTTCCAGATGAGGAACTCTGGAACTAGAATGGAATACAAGTAGTTGTAGCAGTCCCATATGCAAGTTTGGAGGGTATGGTTTTCTGTTTGTTCACTTAAATAAGTGGGGCGCTGTATGGTTTGTTTGGTTTTTTTCTTTGTTTGCTTGCTTGCTTTTTCTGAAAAAGGAGCAATAGACTAAGTAAGTTTCAGAACTTCTGCTCTTAAGGAATTCCCTACCTCACTTAGCACTAATGAGCAACTGTAAGTAATTCTCCAGGCCTTATCCTTTTTCTCCATGTCTTTCATTTTAAAAAAGGATATGTTGGGGCCAGAGCAATAGCAGAGTGGGTAGAGGATTTGCATTCCATGTGGCAGACCCAGATTTAATCCCTGGCATTCTATATGGTCCCCCAGCCTGCCCGGAGTGATTTTTGAGTGTAGAAACAGGAGTAACTCCTAAGCAACTCGGGGTGTGGCACAAAAAAAAAAAAAAAAAAAAAAAGACTTTTTTTTACTATCATTTGTCCTTCTGTCCATAAATCAATATCAGTGGAACCCAAAAGTCCACCTGGAGTTCCACTATTCCTTGTCCTTTTATCAGTCTTCTAAAATACTGAGTGCCACCTGGTTACTACCATTTGTCCTATTCCTATTTACCAAACAATTAACTTAACAGAAAATAGATATTTCTCATTCTCTGTACTATCTTTAAATGTTTTTACATGTCTACTTTTCTTGTTTCTTTTCTTTTTGGAGCTCAAGTAAGAAGTGTCGGCAGAGTTTTCAAGATTAAAAGAACCATTTGAGGTCCTGATCCCAGAATCGGGCTCTTCTTCCCTTATTGCCCCTTATTCACTCACTCATTCTCTCTCCCCCCCCCCCCGACCCTGCTCCCCTAAACCCAGGACTTCCCAGAAACAAGGAATGTGGTCCACAACTCAGCAACATCCCTGCCACAAGAGCATATTTTTGCCTTTTCCACTTGCTCATTACTTATATACTTCTCAGCCTCCCAATCCCATAGAATGAATTTCCTTAGTATCTCAAATCACTCATTGCTTTGACCAAATTCCATTTCAAAGTTATCTTTCTCTACAAACAACAAAACCCCTATATTCTTGTTCCAAGATCACTAGCAATTCCTTGAATCAAAAGACATTCAATTAGAAGGGAAAAGCAACTTTTTTATTCTAACAAATCATAAATAAAAACAGAAACCACAGACAATATTATTTCATGAAGAAAATAATCCGAAATCATGTACCTTTGCTAGTTATCTCAACCAACAATATTCCCCTTTAAAAATATAATTTACAATAAATAACTCACTCATTAAAAATGCAGAGAGTAATAAGTACAAAACTTCCTGGAATAACTTAATTTATATATAGAAAAAAGTAGTCTAAATGATTTATTCATTCTACAAATATTTATGAAGAACCTACTATATAATAGATCCTACTGAAAGAGCAAAGGTGGCAATGAACTGAGAGTGAGAAAATATATTCATGGAATATACATTTTAGTTTAAGGCTGTTGTTAAATAAATGTTAGATTATCCACTTATAAACAATTGTGAAGTAATTAGAAAAAAAGGTTTACAAAGAAATATTCCAACACAGGGAAAAGGGCAAGAGAAGCTAGTTTGATTTTTGGAAGGGAGGGAAAGCACATCAAACTGTGCTCGAAAAAAACTCTTTACACTCACTTCCTGCAAACACAGTGGACTATTTCGTGCCAGAGATTAAAACAAGATCTTTTAAGACCAATCACCAAATAAATAAATCAATAAATCAAGTCAGAGCTCTACATGCAAAGCATATAGTCCAGTTCTTTTAACTATTTCCCTCTAGGCAGAGCTAGTTACATAGTTTGTTGTTTGGAGCCTATCAGTAATGCACAGGTTGTTGGCCACATGAACAGATAGCAACTTAAATCACTATTGTTTCACTCTGGTCTCCTGGTTAGATATTAATATTAATAAAATTATTCAAAATTTATTGCTGATAAAGAAATATAAATTTAGAAATATTCCAAAATTATAAAACTGATCTTATTGCTCACTACATTTTTCCTCTTGCTAATCAGATTATAACACTAAATAAAAGTATGGCACATATTTAAAATACATGATTAATAAGTATATCATTAACAAAAAGAGAAAAGCAGAAGAGATAAAAGCTTTAATTTTTGTTATTATTTAATAAGGAAAATTGTATTTAGAAGCACTGCATGTGCTAAAGAAATTACTCTTTACTGAGTAAAGAAATCCAAGCTTTCACTGAAATGGAAGTCACTTACTGAAGACAAATATAGGATGCCGGGAATCACACTGGGGTCCATCCCTGATCGGGCCTGTGCAAGGCAAACTTCCTACCGCTGTGCTATTGCTCTGGCCCCCAATATTTTTATTTCATGGAAATAAAAGGTTTACCATAGAGGTAGACAAAGGTGCTGGAGAAAAATTGGGGACATTAGTGTGGAGAAGTGACACAGATAAATCTGTGTCCCTTTGTATGCCTGAAATTCAACTGTGAATAATTTTGTTAACTTTGCATTTCAGTGATTACAAAATATATATGGTTATATATGTTTAAGTCAATAAATGAATTTATTCTACGTCTAAAGCAAAACTCTACATCAGGGGTCTTCAAACTTTTTTAAGTGGGGGCCGAATTATGGTCCCTTAGATAGCTGGAGGGCCGGACTATATGAGCTACTAATTCCTACTCACACTGCACATATCTTATATAAATAAAATGAAAACCATTTATGAATAAACAGATCACGCACCAGTATTTCAATGGGAACTGTGGGCCTACTTTTGGCTAATGAGATGGTCAATGTCCGGTTCTATATTTGTCACTGCCAGCCGTAGCAAGTGATGCAAGTGGGCATCAGTTAATCTTGATCTGGTTGGAGATTTCAGATGTTTCATTCTTGAAAAAGTCTGTTCACAGGCATAAGAGCTACCAAAGATGGTTACCATTTTGAGTGCATGGTTCCTGATATTTGGATATACACTGAGTGTATATGCTGGCAGGTATCTTGGCAACCAAACAGCGCTCACTGCTGGCGGGCCGGATCAGACTCCTCTGCGGGCTGCATGTGGCCCGCAGGCCGTAGTTTGAAGACCCCTGCTCTACATTCTTAAAGTCAAGAAGTATTTTTAGATGTTTTATTTTTTTTAATGAGAGGCCACACCCAGATGTTGGCAAGGCAAATGCCCTCCCTACCCACCATACTCTTTCTTCAGCCTCTCAACAAGTGTTTAAAGACAGAAATGGTCTTCCTTCATTCTGTACATATTATGAACTTAAATGGATTAAACACTGAAGAGATCTTCTGGCAAAAAGCCTAGAAGCTTATCAATATCATTAGCAACTGGAATTCCACAGCTACCTCAAGTCAGCTAAACTTGACCTGGCTCTAATGGCTCCAAAGCCAGGGAGCAAGAGAAGAGAGGAGGGGAAGAAGGGAGAGAGGAGAGGGGAGGGGGGGAGGGGGAGAGAGAGAGAGAGAGAGAGAGAGAGAGAGAGAGAGAGAGAGAGAGAGAGAGAGAGAGAGAGAGAGAGAGAGAGAGAGAGAGAGAGAGAGAGAGAGAAAATAAATGGTATCTGGAAGGTTTCTAGTTTAATGAAGTAAGCAAGAAGGAAAACACAGGGTGATCATTTGTAACTAGATGAGGAAATGTAATGTAGTAAAAAGGGAAGTCTTGACCCCTCTCGAACTTAGGGAGGAGGACAGAGAAGGAAAGAAATCAAGGTGGGAAGAAAAATGAGAAAGGGGAGTAATGAGGAAGCAGGAGTCGGAAAGTCTATTATTTGGTGATGTGGGAGAGTGGATTTAACTATAAATCCTAAGCACAGCGTCAACAATACTGAAAGCATAAGATTAAAGCTGCAACCGCTGAACTTTTTAATGTGCCTGTCAAAGTGGCAGGCAAGGTGGGTATGGGAGGGATAATGGGATCACTGATGATGAGACTCAACACTAGTGGTGGGGTTGGTGTTGAAATTTTATTATATGTGTGTGTCTAAATCTCAACTATCAATAATTTTGTAAATCATGGTTCTTTAATTAAATAAAATTTTTAAAAAAAGCAAATAAAACTACATTTAGATAATGATCAGGAGTCTTCATATATTTCCCTTTCTGCCTTCAATCTCACGAAAGGAATGACAAAAAAAAAAAAATTAAGGAACAAAACCATAGTAACATCAAAAAGTAATATAGGGGCCGGAGAGATAGCATGGAAATAGGGCATTTGTCTTGCATGCAGAAGGACGGTGGTTCAAATCCCGGCATCCCATATAGTCCTCCGAGCATGCCAGGAGCGATTTCTGTGGGTAGAGCCAGGAGGAACCCCTGAGTGTTGCTGGGTGTGACCCAAAAACCAAAAACCAAAAAAAGTAATATTGGGGGCCAGAGCGATAGCACAATGGTAGAATGTTTGCCTTGCATACGGCCGATCCAAGAAGGACCTTGGTTCAATCTCCGGTGTCCTATATGGTCCCCCGGGCCAGGAGCGATTTCTGAGTACATAACTAGAAGTCTGAACATCACAAGGTGTGGCCAAAAAAAAAAGGTAAAAGAAAAAGGGAAGTAATATTGGGTGATATTTTCAAGAATAACTGAAATCCGGGCTTAATACGTTGAGGACAGATAAAGAGACAAGATGGTAAAACTACAATCCAACAAATACTTAATGCAAGAGAAAAATCAATGCACAGGAAAAGATCAGTCACAAGGAAAAATAAAGTTCAAAACAAACTGGAAGAACACGAAAAGAGTTCTAAGAAAATTTTCGGTTTATACTTCAAATTTTACTGTAGAAGATATCATTACCCTAAAAAAGAAATAAAGTCATTTACATAACAAAGCGATTTGGTACAGTATTAAAACCAATACAAATTAATTAGTGTATATAAATGCTTTCTAGTTTCTAAGAAAAAAGGAAAGAAAATACAATGGTAGAAAATATCCCATAATTGATTTTGGGGAAAATGCATAATAATGAACAAAAACATGAGCAAATAAATCATGAAAACTGCTCATCTCTTTTCTCTGAAAAAAAAATTTTTTTTCCTTCGGTTTTTTGGGCCACACCATTTGATGCTCAGGGGTTACTACTCCTGGCTAAGCACTCAGAAATTGCCCCTGGCTTGGTGGGACCATATGGGACGCCGGGGGATCGAACCACAGTCCTTCCTTGGCTAGCACTTGCAAGGCAGAAACCTTACCTCTAGCGCTACCTCACCCGGCCCCTGAAATTCTTTTTATTTGTTTTGTTTTTGTTTGGGGAGTCATGCCTAGCAGTGCTCAGAGTTTACTCTTGGCCCTACACTAAATCATTCTTTGTGGTCCCTAAGGGTTTTATTGGGGGGTGGCATGAGATTTTTCTGGGAATCCAAATTAGATTAGCTATACACAAGGCAAGCACCTTATGCTGTACCATTGTTCCAACCCCTTCTTTCCTCCTCCCCCTTTCAATAGTAGCTAACAGCCAATAGAAGTGAAACCTATGACCATTGATATACTCTTTCCTACAAATACAGAAAACCCTCTGTTTCAACAGTGTCCCTTCCAGTACAATAATCACAGCTGAGAGCTATCAGAATGGCTTAATACTGGGATCTACCCCTGAGTGAATCAAAGTAACTCAGTCCAAACTGTAGTTCAATATGACACCAACAAACTACAATGTGGAAAGTAGAGAATGCCACAACCTATTGGAAGACTATAATTTCTGATCCATGGAAGTGGCAAATGATTTTTCAAACTCTGAGAAAAGAACTATTAAGGAATCAAATCAGAGAACATGGTCAAAGAACTGATCAATATTTGCAAAGTTTTTACCTCCCATAGTATGTCCAGTTAATTTTATAAATATACTTTGTGCTTACCATATATTATTAATATATATAAATCATATATAGAGGGGGATAGAAGGAGGATTCCTTATATTTTGTTTTGTTTTGATTTTTAGTTCAAGAATGATTGAAATTTTTAAATAGTATACCTGGAACTCTGAAGGATTAGACTAGGGTAAATCTTGTTTTTACTCCTTGAACTGATACTTTCTGAGTTACAAACAGTCCTTGTATACAGAAAAGCAGTATCTTAGCCTTCTCAGAAAAACGATCCTTACTACTAACAAGGCAAACTGAGCCTTTTAAATTTCCTAATAAGGACGTTCACTGAGACTACTAGTTCTACATAGTGCCAGCTGCCAATCTGGTGACTACACCAGATTATTTCCAGATAGTAAAATTGATACGGAATGTGGAAGGTTTGACTCCAAGTATTCCAAAGGGGAAAAAAATAGAGCTGCAATAATTTTCACACAAATGCAATACCTCTTACCAAGTAAGTAGTTATTTTCTACATCTGGAATAAGTTAAAAGTGATGGATGGTAGGCAACTTCTAAATAAAATTTCTCTTTGCATTGGGTTTCCTTCATTTTCTGTGCTTTCTTTCCAGTGTTGCCTATGTTTCTTTATTCTTTCTGGTAGTCTAAATTTTTGTAAATAAGAGTTTTATTTGCAACAGTCAGGTTAATAATTAGTTCTAACAGTTGCTAAGATTGCTGTGCTAGTTGAAAAGTATGAATCCCAAAAGATTACCTTAAAAGAAAACTAGGTAGTCCCTATTAAATACAGATTTGACTGACCACTAATACCTTGAAGAGATAACTTTGGGAGAAATATTTTTAAAATCATGACCTTACTCTACCAATCTTTTTCTTTTTTGGGGTGGGGTGGGGTGGGAGGTTTTCAGCCACACCTGGTGAAGCTCAGGGGTTAATCCTGGCCATGCGCTCAGAAATTGCTCCTGGCTTGGGGGATCATATGGGATGCCGAAGGATCAAACCGCGATCCGTTCTAGGCTAGCGGTGCAAGGCAGGCGCCTTACTGCTTGCACCACTGCTCTTTTCTTTTTAAAAGAAAACAGAGTGGAACCAAGTGTTCGAACAATGCAAACACCATCAAGCACAACAATGCAAGTTCTGAACTAGTTTTATGTAGACCCTGTCATCATGAAATAACAACAAAGTGTAGGGAAGAAAGAGGAATCACAATTATTTACATTACTGTAAGTTGTTCACATGATAAAAAAAAAAATACTACTAGTGAATATAAATCTAAACATAGAAAGTTTTTATAAAGGCTACAGAAAGTAACAAAGAAAGTAAATTCATAGTCGTTGGGGCTAGGTAAAAACCTAAGAAAAAAAATGCCCTCTCATAAAGATAAGTTTCATTCCTTGAACTTCACTAAAACTAAGAATTTCTAATCAAAAAGCCAGATGTGGACAGCAAGATAGGCATGCTTTGCATACAGGAGGTCTGGGTTTTATTCCCATGGTTCCCTGCATACTACCACAACTAACCCCCTTGCACAAAGTTGGAAACAGACCCTGAGCATTCCAGATGCGCCTGTCAAAAATAAATAAATAAATAAATAAATAAATAAATAAATAAATAAATAAATAAATAAATAAATAAATAAAGCGCCATATAAAAACAAAACAAGCACAAAAAATAAAAAATATTTTTGGGCTAGAACAATAGCACAGCAGGTAGGATAATTACCTTGCATGTGCCAACCTGGGTTTAATCCCTGGTATCCCAGATGGTTCCCTGAGCCTTTGGGGAGTGATTTCTGAACACAGAGAATCACTAGTGTGCCCCCACAAAAAATATTTTTTATTTAACACACCCTCCAAAAAGAGACCTGTATCCAGAAATACCGATGTTATAAAATCTACCCACTAGCTCAGGGGTGGCAAACAAGTTTGACACAAAGAGCCAAAATTTTAAACTGTGAGAGTCAGAGAGGCACACCACGCAGTGACCTGCCAAAACAGACACTCACACAAAAGCAAGAATTTTAACAATAATATATTTAACACATATTGCATTTTGCCATTTTGAGTGAGGGTAAAAATCCTGTTCGCCATTCCTGCACTAGCTCCTACTCCCTCAACCCCAAAATGAAATTATATAAAAACTGATGTCTAAATTCTAGAGTAATATCAAAACAGACTCAATATTTAAAACTAGAAAGTAATATTAAATAAAAATCACAATTTAGTGCCACATAACTCACCAAAAATGGGTAAAGGGGAGCTGGAGCAATAGTACAGTGGATAGAGAACTCGTTTTGCATGCAGCCAAACAAGGTTCAATCCCAACACCCCATAAATCCCCAAGAACAAGGAGTAATTCCTGAGTGCAGAGTCAGAAGTGACTACTGAGCACCAACAGGTGTGGCCCAAAAGCCAAACAAAAACAAACAAGCAAAAAACTCACGAAGTATAAATATGATTATATTTAAAGTGACCCAAATGTGGGTCAGGTTGTGAAACAATTGAGATCTTCATATTGGGTAGACATTTAAATTGATAATCATTTGTAAAATAATTTGGTACTAGAGACAAAAACAAAAGATTCTTAACCAATACCATAGTCTAGTAATTCCATTTCTAGGTTACATAAAAGCTTCTTCTATCTCCCAAAAGACATGTTCAAGAATCTTTATACCATTATTAATAAAAACACAAGCTATAGCATAAACCTGAATACCAACCAACACTAGGATGAATAATAACTTATGGTCCTTCATACAATGAAACACTGTAATCAATTAAAATTACACAGGCATAATGTTGAATAAGAGAAGCCAAAATCAAGTCTATATATACTTGAAATGTGACTCGTCAAAAGTTAAAATGTGCTGTAAGTATTAACATATATGTATTTAAAGGCATAGGATGCAGGAAAAGGATGTGGTAGAGAACATGCCTTGTATGTGTAAAGCACTTGATTTGATCCCCAGCACTGCAAAAAGAAAAACAGTCTTAGCATGACCAAAACAATGCGAAATATCCCAATTTTAAACTGTTGAGTATCTGTTATTTATATATTAAACAAACTAACTTAAATCAAATATATTTTAAGTTTAAAAATGTGTCTAAAGTAAAATGTTCAAATTTTTATATATACATATATACAAATAAAATGTTTGCAGATATACATATATATTTTATATCATATTTTCCGGCGTATAAGACGACTTTTGAGACAAAAAAAGGTCAACCAAAAATCGGGGGTCGTCTTATACGCTGAGTATATCTCAAAAAATGTTTTAATATGCCGCTAAACGAAAATCGTCTGAATATTGCCACAAAACGAATTTTCCAACTCAATCCTGCACCGATCACTGCAAGGCTGCTCAGACTGCCTCTCTAACTCAGCCAATCCAAGCAGGCTTTTGATGCATGCAAATTAGACAATGTTCTGGACTTGAATCTACACTGTAAAAAGCTTGCTCAGATTGGCCAGAGTCAGAGAGGAAGTCTATTACAGTATAACCTTTGAACCTTTGCTTGTTGTGATTGGCTCACTGTGGTACATGAGCACATGAACACATGCAGTCCATGCAGCACAGGAAGATTCTGTCTGATACAGCAAAAATAAGCCTAAACCTATGTTTTAACTGCAAAATTAGGGGCTCGTCTTATACGCCCGTTCGTCTTATACACTGGCAAATACGGTAGACATTTATACACATGTGGCCCGTGTGTATACATGACTCCATAAATGTCAATTCAAAATCAAACAAAAACTTTAGTGATAGAATTCAGATGTTTAATTATTCACACAGAACAATAGAAACTAATGGATTACTGAAAGAAAATGTCCTTTATCTCAATCTGTATAATGGTTATCCAAGTCCACATAGATTTAAAAATCTATTGACATATCTATATAATTCAACTTAAAAAATTGAATACTTTAAAAGGAGAACATTTTCAAACACATAAAATAGTTCATCAATCATCAGAAGATCTGAAAATATATAAAAGGAATTTTAATTCAAACAGAAAATAATTATTAAAAGGAAGCAGGTGATCAATAAGAAATATGTGAAGGGGTGGAATCAGCGAGACAGTAGAGTTTAAGGTGCTTAGCTTGGACGCAGCTGACCCAATCCTCAGCACCCATATGGTTCCCTGAATACTACCAGGAGGGATATATGAGTGCAGAGCCAGATATAAGCCTTGAGGATAGGTATGGACTAAAAACAAAAAGCACAAATCAAAACAAAAGAAATATGTAAATGGATAGGGATTGTTCAAGGTTTATTTGGTGGGTTTGTTTTGTTTTGTTTTGTTTTGTTTTGGGGCTATTCTCAATACCCAGCTATTCTCAGGGGTTAATCCTAAATCTGTATTCGGAAATTATTCCTGGTAGGCTTAGGGGAAAATATAGGATGCTGGAGATAAAACCCAGGTTGGCTGTGTGCAAGGCAACCACACCACCCACTGTGCTATCTCTATAGCCTGATTTAAGTATTAAAGAACATTTGTATGTTCAAGGCTAAGGACCACATATCCCTGTCCCTACCTATAAGATGTCAAGCTACAGTTTAGTGGGCCCCAAACACCAGCAGGTGAGGCTTCCACAATTAACAGAAACCAGAAATATACGAATGTGAAGAGAAAATGGAGGAGCTAGAGAGACAGTAAAGCAATTAGGGACTTGCCTGGCATGTGGCTAATCCAATTTCGATCCCTAGCACCCTGAGTACTGCCAGGAGTAAGCCCTAAGCACCAACAGTTCCTCTGACCCCCTCTAAAAAAAAGAGAAAAGGAAATGGAACTACATGAACAAACCCAAAGGAGTATGCACCCTTATTGTCATTTTGAAGCTAGAGTATATATAAAACTAAGACAAAATAGCAGTTATCAAAAAAGGCAGAAGTTAGATATCAGAAAACAAGTACGCAGGTAAGCAAGTAATACAGCAGGTAAGGTGTTTGCCTTGCATGTGGGCATACTAGAGTTTGATCCTCGGCATTGCATAAAGTTCCCTGAACATAAGGCCAGAAATGAGCCCTAAGCAACACTGAGCATTGCCTCCAAAATTAAAAACTATTTTTTAAAGGAAAAGGAAACAGAAGTTACAGGGCCCAAGCAATAGCACAGCTGATAAAGTATTTGTCTTGAATGTGGCCATCCAGATTTGATCCTGGCAACCTGTATGGTCCCCCAAGTTTGCCAGGAGTGATTCCTGGGTGTAGAGTCAGGAGTTATCCTTGTGCACAGCTGAGTATGGCAAAAAAAAAAAAAAGGCAGAAGTCTGATAACTAACGAGATATATTTACCAAGGACACATGTATTAATCTTTAGAGAAATAAAAGAGAAAACAAAATGAAAAACATAGGAAAGGAAAAGAATAATCAAGAATCGAAAGACAAATAACAAAATGGGTAAGACAAATAGAAACCAGATAGTAATGTGTAGTTTAAGTATATTAAACTGGGTACACTCCAATTAAGAAACAAGAGGTTAACAAATAAAAAAAATTTTTTTTTGTTTTTGGGTCATACCCGGCAGCACTCAGGGGTTACTCCTGGCTCTATGCTCAGAAATCACTCCTGGCAGGCTCGGGGGACCATATGGGATGCCAGGATTCGAACCACCGTCCTTCTGCATGCAAGACAAACGCCTTACCTCCATCCTATCTCTCCAGTCTACCAAATAAATTAAAAAAAAAAAAAAACTACAATCAGCATTCCTTAACAATGGAGACAAATACAGTATCCTTAAACAGAAGGCATACACTCTGAGGAAAGCACTGTTAGGTAATCTGTCTTTGTGTGAACTCACAAAGCTCAATAGTCTAGCATACCACACACCTAAACTATATGGAATAGGAGGTTAGAAGAAAGACTATAGTCTATTAACAATAAACATGAGGATTTAGGAAACTAAACCTAAAAGGATAAAATAAGATGTTTAATACAAATACTAATTTGAGAAACTGGAATCTGAGGGGTAGTGGGTAAGGCATTTCTTACACAAGGCCAGCCTCGCTAGATTCAATCCCTAGCTCCTCAGATAGTCCCCCCAAGACCACCATAAGTGATCTATGAGTGAAGAGCCAAAAGTAAGCCTTGATTACTGCCAGGTGTGTACCAAACACTAACAAAAAACCTGGAATCATTCTATTAATATTAGATAAGGAAAAGATACGTATTATTTGGTTATAATAGGTATAATTCCACTAGAATAAAAGAGTTAATCAACAAGAAAAATATGAGAATCATGTTTACCATCAGCAAAAACTGAAAAACAAATCTAAAAACATCCTCGATCAAAACATCACCACACATCAGGATCCAGAGTGATAGCACAGCAAGCAGGTAGGGCATTTGCTTTGCACATAATCAACCGAAGTTCAATCCCCAGCATCTGACATGTTCCCCTGAGCCTGCCAGATGTGGTCCCCAAAAATAACAACAACAAAAAAAAAAGAGATCAGGGGCCAGAGAGATAGCATGGAGGTAGGGTGTTTGCCTTGCATGCAGAAGGACGGTGGTTCAAATCCCGGCATCCCGTATGGTCCCCCGAGCCAGACAGGAGTGATTTCTGAGCATAGAGACAGGAGTAACCCCTGAGCGCTGCTTGGTGTGACCCAAAAACAAAAAATAAACAAACAAAAAAAAATCAAGCAAAATAATATGGATGGAAAGATTTCAACAATAAAATTAGTTTGATCTAATTGATATTTATAAAATACTGCACAATAATTTTAAGAACAGAAACCACAGAGTATATTTTATTCCCTGGCTGCTGTATACTGTATACACTATAACTTAGTAACAGAAAGATGGCTAGAAAACCCTTCAAATAGCCTATAAGTGAAACAATAAACTAAGTTCGTAGGGTGTTGGGGTTTTGTTTTGTCTTGTTTTTTTTTGGAGGGGGTTGGGTTTGGGCCACAACCAGCGATTCACATGCCTTGCTCCTGGCTCTGTATTCAGGATTACTCTTGGTAGTGCTCAGAGGACCATAGCAGATGCTGGAGGATAGAACCTGGTTTGACAAAGTTAAGTACTATTTCTACAACCCCACTCATTTTGTAAACCAAAATTGAAATTTTAAAATTATATTAAAAACAGCATATGTATTTAAGGAATATAAGGATGAAACACAACATACATCAAAATTTGTCAATTGAAGCTAAAACTCTTTAGAAAAAAATCTAGTCTTAAAATTACACCTGAAGATTTAAAGGGCAAGAAAAAAAAGAAAAGTAATAGCAGGGGCCGGAGTGACAACACAGCAGTAAGGCGTTTGCCTTGCAAGCAGCCAATACAGGACAGACCCCAGTTTGAATCCCAGCATTCCTATGGTCCCCAGAGCCTGCCAGGAGTGACTTCTGAGTACAGAGCCAGGAATAACTCCTGAACGCTGCCAGGTATGATCCAAAAAATAATAATAATAATAATAATAAAACAGAAAAAGTAATAGCAAATTAAATTAAAAAGTAGAATCAAAAATAAAAATTTTTTAAATGAAAATCAATAAATAAGTCCAAAGGCTGAAATTTATTCATTAAAAAGATGACAAAATTGACATAGCTTTTTTGATAAATAATGAAAAAATTAGGTATAAATGATCAGAATAATGTTAGACATAAAATTTGCAAAACAAACATATAGTATAAAATCTAATGGTTCTAGTTCCATTAAAGAAAAGAATATGAAACTTTAAAAATACATTAAAAAACATAATCTTAAAAGTGTATAAATAAAAAAAATAATAACTTTCTCAAACACTTCTAGAGAATAATAAGGAACACACCCCAAGTTTATGAGGTAAATATGATACCAAAATCTTATCAGAATATAAAAGTTAAAAAAATTTCTCTCCACAATCCTAAATAAAAACATATTAACACAAATCCAATTAGATAGGTAGATAGATAGATAGATAGATAGATAGATAGATAGATAGATAGATAGATAGATAGATAGATAGACAGACAGACAGACAGGCAGGCAGGCAGGCAGGCATAGATAGATAGATAGATAGATAGATAGATAGATAGATAGATAGATAGATAGATAGATAGATAGATATACAGACAGACAGACAGACAGGCGGGCAGGCAGGCAGACAGGCAGACAGGCAGATAGAGATAGATAGATAGATAGATAGATAGATAGATAGATAGATAGATAGATAGATAGATAGATAGATAGATAGATCAAGGGCAATAAATTCAATAGTTATTTTAGAAATATAAGATTAGTCTAACTTAAAATAAATCAGTATAATTAAACATCAATAGTATATCTGAAAACATGCTGGTAAGCATTTTATTAATATCCAAAGTAATTTGGGATTGGACTGATAGTGGGTGAGGCATTTGTCCTACATAATGCAGGCCCAGGCAGGTTCAATCTCCAGTAATACATGTGTCCCTCCAACAGTACCAGGAGTGTGTCCTCAGTGCAGAGCTAGAAGTAATCCCAAGCACAGCTGGATGAGTCCCATAAACAAAAACAAGAAAATTAAAATTTAATAAAATTCAATGTATTATTATAGTATGAGAGTGGAGAGATAGTGTAGATGCTTGCTTTGCTTGTGCTGACCTGGATACAATCTCTGGCATCATATATGGTCCCAAGTACTGCCAGAAGTGATTCCTGAACATAGAGCCAAAGTAAATCCCTAGCACTGCCAGATATGGCCCAAAATCCAGGGATAAGGGGGTAAGGGAGGAGGGGAAGATCAATGTAATTGATTATTTTAAGTGTACAGTTAGCAAGTTTCCTAGGCATGAAGTATTTCCACAAATAAAAAATAAAATTATATAGGGGGCCGAAGAGATAGCATGGAGGTAGGGCATTTGCCTTGCAGGCAGTAGAAGGGTGGTTTGAATCTCGGCATCCCATATGGTCCCCCAAGCCTGCCAGGAGCAATTTCTGAGCATAGAGCCAGGAGTAGCCCCTGAGCGCTGCCGGGTGTGACCCAAAAACCAAAATAAATTTAAAAATAAAACAAAATTATATATACTAGAAAAAATTTTAATAAAATTTAACAAATACTCTAAAATAAAATTATCACATATCTACAAATCTGATGAAAATATAGGTGTTCTCTCTACTAAATGAAAACTACAAAACATTAATAGGAGAAAATTTAAATAGACTTTTAATAAAGTAGAAATATACTATGTTTATAGAATGTCTAAGTCAACAATATAAACTATTTACAAACTGATCTTAGTTTCATTGTAATCCTCACCAAAATTCCAGATATTTGCTATTCTTTAAAACAAAACTGAAACACTGTTTCTAAAGTTGTATCAAAATATAAAGGATAAGAGCACAGAAAAAAAGGGAAGAAGTTTGGATACACATACTACAAGGTACCAAGACTTCTTATAAACTAGAACAGGGATCCCCAAATTACAGAAGGCCCTCCAAGGACATTTATCCAGCCTGCAGTGTTTTTGCCACTGCTGCCTATTCTGCTTATGCCTATTCTGCTTAGCAGCCGGCTAGTCCTGGGCTGCAGTGCATATGTGTGGGATATGCACCGCATTTTCCAACTTCCCTCCTCTTATCTCAACTTCTCTCAGCTTCGGACTGGGGTTCTCAAACTATGGCCCACCAAAAACAGGCCCATAGGTCCCAATGAAATACTAGCAAGTTTGTTGATTTAACTTCACTTATTCTTCATTTAAAATTTTTTATTTGTTCCAGTTTTGTTTTTTTTTTAATTCAAAATAAAATATGTGCAGTGTGCATAGAAATTTGTTCAGTTTTGGGGGTTGTTTTTTTTGGGGGGAATGGGGGTTCACATTTAGTAGAGATCAGAAATTACTCCTGGTTCTGCACTCAGAAATCACTCCTGGCAGGCTCCTGGGAACCATATGATATGCCGGGGATAGATGGGTCTGTCCTGGGTAGTCCATGTGCAAGGCAAACACCCTACCATTGTGCTATCATTGCAGTCCACCATAGTTTTTTTTATAAACTATAGTTCTGGCCATTCAACAGTTTGATGGACAGGGAACTGGCCTGTTTAAAGAGGTTGAGAACCCCTGAACTAGAGGAATTTAAGAAAGTATAGTATTTCCACAAGGTATAACAAAATAAATCAGAACTGAAGTCTAGAAGTACATACGTACATAGTTAAATAAACAGACATTTAAAACAATATATCAAAAATAACAATTCAACTAGGATTATTTATTCAGAATGCTATGGTATTTTCAGATCATTCATAACAAATACATACAGGAATAAATCCTCACACACTGTGCACAATAGCTTTCAAAACAATTCTTTTTTTTTTTTTTTTTTTTTTTGCTTCTTGTTTTGGTTTTTGGGCCACACCAAGTGATACTCAGGGGTTACTCCTAGCTCTGCATTCAGAAATCACGCCTCACTTGGGGGACTATATGGGATGCCAGCGGACTGAACTGCGGTTCATCATAGGCCAGCTGCATGCAAGGCAACTGCCTTATGGCTGTGCCACCAGTCTGGCCCCAGCTTTTGAAACAATTCTATAAAGTCATTCTCTTACCTCTCCAAAAGCTCCTCGACCAATCACCTTTAGTATTTCAAAGTCTTCTCTATGTAATCGCATTTGTTTCACTTTAGAAGTAAATGGTTTAGCTGAAACAAATAAAAAAAGTGACATCTATTATTTTTCAACAAAATGTGATACAAATCAAATATAAATAATACTTAAGCAACAAAACTTTTAACTATGGTTAGAAGTTAAGCAAAAATATTTAAGAATCAAACTATAAAATAATATGAATTTAATTTACATTTAAAATGGCATTTGTTACATTTATTTGAGTTAATAGGGTATAGGCATACCAAAGTGCTTTGTTCTCCTAGGTCGCTTTACCACTGCTCAGAGGACTTACCATATGCGGTGCTGAAAACTTAACTCAGGTAGCTTCATGAAAAGAAGGCACCCCTAAACTATTTCTCAGCCCTTCCTTTAGATGTTATACTGACTCCTGATTTTTATTCTTTTCTTTTTTACTTTATATTTATTTAAATATCTTGATTACATAAATGATTGTGATTAGGTTTCAGTCATGTAAAGGACAACCCCCTTCGCCAGTACAACATTCCCACCTCCAATGTCACAAATCTCATTCCATACCACCCCACCCCCACCTGTACTCTAGACACGCTTTCCAGTTCCCTCATTCATTCATATGATTATGGTAGTTCTCAGTGTAGTTATTTCTATAACTGCACTCACCACTCATTGTGGTGAGCTTCATGAAGTAAGCTGGAAGTTCCAGCCTTCCTCTCATTGTCTCTGAGGATTGTTGCAAAAATAACTTATTTTTATTAAAACCCATAGATGAGTGAGACTATTTTGCATCTCTCTCCCTCTGACTTATTTCACTCAGCATGATACATTCCATGTACATCCATGTATAGGAAAATTTCATGACTTCATCTCTCCTGACAGCTGCATAATATTCCATTGTGTATATTTACCACGTTTCTTTAGTCATTCATCTGTTGAAGGGCATCTTGGTTGTTTCCAGAGCCTGGCTATTGTGAATAGTGCTGCAATAAATATAGGTATGAGGAAGGAGTTTTCATATGGTATTCTAGTGTTCCTAAGGAATATCCCTAGGAGTGGAATAGTTGGGTCAAATGGGAGCTCAATTTCCAGTTCTTGGAGGAATCTACATATTGCCTTCCATAGAGGTTGGACTAGACGGCATTCCCACCAGCAGTGGATAAGAGTTCCTTTCTCTCCACATATCCCTCAGCACTGATTGCTCTCATTCTTTGTGATGTGTGCTAATCTCTGTGGTGTGAGATGGTATTTAATCGTTGTTCTGATTTGCATCCCCCTGATGCTTAGTGATAAAGAGCATTTTCTCATGAGCCTTTTGGCAATTTGTATTTCTTTTTTTATCAAAGTGTCTGTTCATTTCTTCTCCCCATTTTTTGATGGGATTAGATGTTTTTTCTTGTAAAGTTGTCAGTGCCCTGTATATTTTGGATATTAGCCCCTTATCTGAGGGTATTGGGGAAATAGTTTCTCCCATATGGTGGGTGACTCTTGTATCCTGGGCACTATTTCTTTTGAGGTGCAGAAGCTTCTCAGCTTAATGTATTCCCATCTGTTTATCTCTGCTTCCACTGGTTTGGAAAGTGCAGTATCCTCCTTGAAGATGCCTTTAGTCTCAATGTCATGGAGTGTTTTACCTATGTGTTGTTTTATATACCTTATGGTATAAGGTCTAATATCAAGGTCTTTAATCCATTTGGATTTTACCTTTATATATGATGTTAACTGCGGGTCTATGTTAGCTTTTTTGCAAGTGGCTAACCAGTTCTGCCAGCACCACTTGTTGAAGAAGTTTTCCCTGTTCCACTCAGGATTTCTTGTTCCATTGTCAAAAATTAGGTGATTGTATGTCTGAGGAACATTGTCTGAGAACTAAAGGCTATTCCACTGATCTGAGGGTCTGTCTTTATTCCAATACCATAATGTTTTGATAATTATTGCTTTGTAGTACAGTTTAAAGTTGGGGAAAGTAATGCCTTCCATTTTCCTTTTCACTAGGAGTGCTTTAGATATCAGAGGGTGTTTACTGTTCCAGATGAACTTCATAAGTGTTTGATCCACTTCTTTGAAGAATTTCCTGCGTATTTTTAAGGGGATTGCATTAAATCTGTATAATGCTGTATAATGATGTTAATTCTGCCTATCCATTAGCAGGGTATGTGTTTCCATTTCCATCTGTCCTCTCTTATTTCTTGGAGCAGGGCTTTATAGTTTTCTTTGTATAGATCCTTAATGTCTTTGGTCAAGTTGACTCCAAGATATTTGAGTTTGTGTGACACTAATGTGAATGGGATTGCCTTCTTGACGTCCATCTCTTCCCTAACATTATTGGTGTATAAAAAGGCCATTGATTTCTGTGTGTTAAGTTTGTAGCCTGCCACTTTGCTAGATGAGTCTATTGTTTCTAGAAGCTTTATGGTAGTATTTAGGGTTTTCTAAGTAGAGTATCATGTCATCTGCAAACAGTGAGCACTTGACTTCTTCCTTTCCTATCTGAATTCCCTTGATATTTTTTTCTTGCCTGATCGCGATAGCAAGCATTTCCAGTACTATGTTGAAGAGGAGTGGTAAGAGCAGACAGCTTTATCTTGTACCAGAATTTAGAGGAAAGGCTTTAAGTTTTTCTCCATTGAGGATACTTGCCATTAGGTTGTGGTAGATGGCTTTAACTAGATTGAGAAAGGTTCCTTTCATTCTTATCTTGCTGAGAATTGTGATCAAGAATGGGTGTTGGACCTTATCAAATGCTTTCTCTGCGTCTATTGATATGATCATGTGATTTTTATTTTTCTTGTTGTTGATGTTGTGTATGATGTTGATAGATTTATGAATGTCAAACCATCCTTGCATTCCTGGGATGAAACCTACTTGGTCGTAGTGGATGATCTTCTTGGTGATGCATTGGATCCTATTTGCCAGGATTTTGTTGAAGATCTTTGCATCTGCATTCATCAGGGATATTGGTCTGTAATTTTCCTTTTTGCAGCATCTCTGTCTGGTTTTGGTATCGAGGTTATGTTGGCTTCATAAAAGTGGTTTGGGAGTGTTCCTGTTTTTTCCATTTCATGGAAGAGCCTGGCTAGGATTGGTAGTAGCTCCTCTTGAAAGGTTTGAAAGAATTCATTTGTAAATCCATCTGGGCCTGGGCTTTTCTTTTTAGGCAGATGTTTGATTACAGTTTCAATTTCCTCAATAGTGATGGGGGTGTTTAGATATGCTACATCCTCCTTACTTAACTGTGGAAGGTTATAAGTGTCCAAGAATTTATCCATTTCTTCTAGGTTCTCATGTTTCGTATAGCATAAAGTTTCTCAAAGTAGTCTCTGATTATCCTTTGGATCTCTACAATATCTGTCGTGATCACCCCCTTTTCATTTCTAATACAGGTTGTCAGGTTTCTCTCTCTCTCTCTTTCTGAGTTTTGCCAATGGTCTATCAATCTTGTTTATTTTTTCAAAGAACCAACTTCTGCTTTCAAATTGTTTTTTTGGTTTTTCCACTTCTTTAATTTCTGCTTCCAGCTTTGTTATTTCCTTCTTTCTCCCTATTTTTGGTTCCTTTTGTTGGTCATTTTCTAATTTTATGAGCTGCATCATTAAGTTATTCAGGTATGCCCCTTCTTCCTTTCTGATGTGTGCTTGCAAAGCTATAAATTTTCCTCTCAGGGCCGCTTTTGCTGTGTCCCATAGATTCTGGCAGTTTGTGTCTTCATTATCATTTGTTTGCAGAAAAGTTTTGATTTCCTTTTTGATTTCATCTCGGACCCACTGGTTGTTCAGTAGCAGGCTGTTTAATTTCCAATTGTTAAAGTTTTTTTTCTGTTAGCCTTTGTAGTTCACATCTAATTTCAGAGCCTTGTGATCAGCAAAGGTAGCCTGCAAGATTTCTATCCTCTTGATTTTATGAAGGTATGTTTATGTGTCAGCATGTAGTCTATCCTGGAGAATGACCCATGTACATTGGAAAAGAATGTGTATCCAGGTTTTTGGGGTGGAGTGTCCTATATATATCTACTAGTCCTCTTTCTTCCATTACCCTTTTCAGAGCTAGTACGTTTTTGTTGGGTTTCAGTCTGGTTGACCTATCAAGTGTTGACAGGGCTGTGTTGAGGTCTCCCACAATGACTGTGTTATTATTGATGTCTTCTTTCAGATTTGTCAGTAATTGTATTAGATAATTTGCTGGTCTCTCATTGGGTGCATATATGTTTAATAGTCTGATTTCTTTCTGTTGCACATATCCCTTGATTAGTACATAGTGTTCATCTTTGTCCCTTACAACTTTTTTGAGTATAAAGTTGGTGTCATCAGATATTAATATGGCCACCCCAGCTTTTTTAAGGGTGTTGTTTGCTTGGATGATTTTCCTCCAGCCTTTGATTTTGAGTCTATGCTTGTTCTAACTATTCAGGTGTATTTCTTGTAGGCAGCAGAAGGTTGGATTCATCTTTTTGACCCATTTTGCCACTCTGTGTCTTTTAATTGGTGAATTTAGTCCATTGACATTGAGGGAGATGCTTGTCATAGCATTTAATGTCATCTTTGTAGATAAGTTTGCTGTGTTTGTTGATCTCTCTTGTCTTAAAGTAGACCTTTCAGTTTTTCCTTTAAGCCTGGTTTTTCATCTGTGAAGTTTCTGAGCTGTTGTTTATTCATGAAGTTATGTATCCTTCCTTCAAACCTGAACGTGAGTCAGGCTGGGTATAGTATTCTCAGTGAGGCATTCATTTCATTCAGTCTTGTCACAATATCCCACCCCTGTCTTCTGGCCTTGAGAGTTTCTTGTGACATGTCTGCTGTAAGTCTTAGGGATGCTCCTTTGAATGTAATTTCCCTTTTTGATCTTGCTGCTTTCAGTATTCTATCTCTATCTGTGGGATTTGTCATTGTAATGAGGATGTGTTTTGGGGTGTTTTTCTTTGGGTCTCTTTTAGCTGGTACTCTTCGGGCATGCAGGATTTGGTTGCATGTAGTCTTTAACTCTGGGAGTATCTCTTTGATGATGTCTTTGACAGTTGATTCTTCCTGGAGATCTCCTACCTGGGCCTCTGGGACTCCAATGATTCTTATGTTGTTTCTGTTGAGTTTATCAAAGACTTCTATTTTCATCTGTTCACATTCCTTGAGTACTTTTTCCATTGCCTGATCATTTGTCTTAAGGTTCTTTTCCAATTTCTTCTGCTGTGTTGAGTTTTTCTGCATCTCATCTTCCAGCACGCCGATTCTGTCCTCAGCTGCTGTTACCCTGCTGGCGAGGCCATCCACTGAGATTTTCAGTTGAGCTACCGTGTTTTTCAGATCTGTTATTTCAGTTTGGAGTTTTCTGATTTCTGTCTTTGTGTTCTGTTCAGATCAATCTATGCTTTCTTTGGGTTTCACAAACATCTTCCATATTGCTATTTTAAGTTCCTTATCCGAGAGGTTAATCAGATGGTTGGAATTTTTTAGGTCATCCAAGCTATCATCGTCATTCTCTGTGCATGGTGTTTGCCTGCGAGGTTTCCCCATTGTCACGCTTGTAGTATGATTTTTTCTGTGTGTTGGGGATGGGGTTCATGAGTTAGAAAGAGTACGTGGCGCACTTCTGCGGCCTCTAGGTGACAGTTTTTTGGGGGGTGCACTCCCTAGGCCTCTGAGGAGAGCTTCAAGTATTTAGGAAAGACAGACAGGCACAGCAAAGATTTCCCTTTAAGTCCTCAGAGTGGTCAAAGGCACAGCAGGGTGTAGCCTCTGCAGGCCAGAGGGCTCAGCTCTGCCTGGGGACCCTACAGTCAGAGTTTACTCACTCACTCCTTGGGCAGCTTCAGGGTGAAGTTTTTTGGGGGTGCGCTCCGTAGGCCTCTGAGGAGAGCTTCAAGTATTCAGGAAAGATAGACAGGCACAGCAAAGATTCCCCTTGAAGTCCTCAGAGTAGTCAAAGGCACAGCCCTAACTCCTGATTTAAACTAACTCCTGACTGCAATTAGTAATCACTCTTGATGGGCTCAGGGGACCATGTGGTATGCTGGGATTGAAGTCAGGTCAGCCGCATGCAAGACAAGAGACTTATCCACTGTACTAACTCTCCAGCCCTAATCTAGTGTTACTACATAGAACTGTATGAAGAAATTACAGATAAAAAAAACAAATAGGAGAGGTCTTGAAAGCTATACAAGAAATTTAGGTCTTATGCTGCATCTTTCTTTTTGTTTTGGGGTCAAACTCGATGCTCAGGGGCTATTCCTGGCTCTGCACTCAGGAAGTACTCCTGGCAGTGCTTGCGTGTCCGTATGGGATGCCAGGGATCAAACCCAGATCGGCCACATGAAAGGCAAGTTTTCTACCCACTGCACTATCTCTCCTTCCTCCCTCAATTTTTTTATTATAAAGTCAGTGTCTGTGGAATCATCTCAAAGGACTAGAGATTATGCCTTACTTACAGAGGCCCTAAATTTTGATATTTCACACAATATGACATTGCGATTTCCTGAGTAACACTTGAAAATGACCCTGATGGCATTCAGCTCCACTCCTCCAGAGTAGTCCATCCAGTAGCCCTCAAATGGCCCAAAAGTTGCTAGAAAATTATAAAAATCTATGACATGTTCTGTTGGTTCAAAAATAACATAGACCCAGTTCCATTTCTCCCTCTATGTACCTCTTTATTTAAAAGAAAAAGGATCAGATATGATTGAAGGGTCATCTTATGTAAATAGAAGTCTCTTTTGCTTCCATATACAAACCAAGAATGTACTGATAACAGCAACAGTATGAACTGAACATTAAATTAGTACGAAAAAAAGCAGCAAATGCTTTTCAACTAGCTTCTCTGAGAGTCCTGGCCTAGGTCTTTTACAACAACTGTGCTAATCATTTTGTCTTAGAGTCAAAGTGCAAAGTCATGTACTAAAGATTTGTACAGTGCTGTTTTTGTGATGAAAGTAATACAGATCAGAACACTATTTGCAATTCATACCAACAAAGAAAAAATCAAAGAAACCATTAAAATGTGAATAGTAGTGTAAAAAAGTTTACATTATGATAAAGAATGGTGAATATGATAAAGAAACATCATCAGTCAGGAAGTGAACAGTGATAAAGACATCAAAATAGAGACAAGATAAATAGAGACAAGACAAATTGTGAGACTATGGACACTATGCTTCACAATCAGTATCCTAACGAGAAATAAATTACCCTAATTTAAGTAAAATTTATTTATAATGAACTACAAAGATGCAGGGGGATACAAATGAACTAAAAGTAACAACTAACATCTGTAGCTAACTAACACCTCTCCCTCTCCCAGTTTCCATTCTAGCATCTAAGAAAAAGTTGCTTATAAAGTATAGTTTACAAAAAAATAGTAATAGTTTACAATAATACCTTGGAGTTATTGTTGGTTAGTTTTAATCTGCAACAACAAAGCAAATGTCACAATAAAATGAGCCAATATATATTCTTGCTTCCCAATACATGTTGTTATACTTATGTTACACAGTAGTCCATTATATACATATACGTATATATGTATATATATTATAATTTTTAAATCTCATTGCCATAAAATGTTAATAAACATTCCCTGAGCCATCAGCAAGTTGTAATTTTTGTATGTATAAATCCTAGGCAATTTCTGGTGTTCTATAAACATCCTCAATATTTCTTTCCTAAACTCCTTATCTGAAAAACTAACTAGATGGTTGGCCATTTTCAGGTCATCAGAGCTGTCATCTTCATTCTCTATGCCTTGTGTTGGCCTGTGTTGTTTCCCCATTGTCACACTTGTAGTATGAGTTGTTTTTTTTTTTACGTGTTATGGTGGTGTTCATTTGCTAGAAGGTGTGCACAGCCGCGAAAGCTCCTCTGGCTCCTCTGTTTGTGGGCAGGCAATTTCTGGTGTTGATATCAGAATTTTGAATGCTGATGGTGGGGTGAATGTAGCAATTTCTTAAGATAATACTAAAATTTCAAGTCTACTACATTCATTAACTCTTCATTTCAAAAGAGTTCTTTGGAGCAAATCGTAATACTTAATAGTTTTTTACCAAGACAACCAAGTTTTTCAAAACTGGAGTCAATCCCTCAAAGCATGCCACCACTTTATTAAGATTATTAAAAGGTAATTTAATTTACTAATATTATATAAAATACTTTGTCTCTTTTAAACAATATTCACAGCATTTTTGCCTGTAAATCCCATTTCTAGAGCCACTTTCCTTGCATAAGAATCAACTGATAATTCATTCAAGTTTATTATGAAACTATCAATGAGCAGTAGTATCTTAAAAGTGTGTTTTAGGGCCTGAGGGATAGCACAGCTTTGCATGCAGATGGACCAGGATGGAACTTGGTTTGATCCCTGGCATCCCATATGGTATGCAAGCCAGGTGCAATTTCTGAGCACAAAGCCAGGAATAACCCCTAAGCATCACTGGGTGTGGGCCCCCACCAAAAAAAGTAGGTTTTAAATGTTGATTCCTGAGGCTAGTGTCATAGTATAATGGATAAAGCACTTGCTTGGCACAACAGACCCTGGTTAGATTACCAAGAATTCACAAGGAGTCTACCAAACACCTCCAAGTAGTAATCCCTGAGCAGAACCTGTAGTAAGCTTTAAGCACTGACAGATATGACAAAAACAGTTAAAAATTAAAATTCAATAAAAACTTTCAACTAACCTAGTCCATAACTCGGAGAAACTGTCATTTAGACTTGGTGACATCTGTTACAACTTAACCAACCTTGCAAGAATAAAACCTGCATATAAAAAGCAATTGGTCAACTGCAAAAACAACTAACCCCACAGAGAAAAGTGTAAATGCTGCCCTTTATATCAATGATCTCTCAAATGTCAATAGACTAAACTTCTCATTAAAAGTACATAAAGTGGGGGCTGGAGAGATAGCAGAGTGGTAGGGTGTTTGCCTTGCATGTGGCAGAACCAGGGAGGGCGGTGGTTCGAGTCCCGGTGTCCCACATGGTTCCCCGAGCCTGCCAGGGCGATTTCTGAGCACAGAGCCAGGACTGGCCCCTGAGTATTGCCATGTGTGACAATCCCCAAAAGTGTACATAAAGTGGCTGGATCAGGTAACAAAACCCATTTATTTTCTACTAAGACAAAATTAAATCAAAGTTGATCAAAATCCTTGAGATAAAATTAGAATCCATAAAATATATTGAGGAAAATATAGCAGAACACTCCAATGGTGAAAGGACCAGAGACAAAAATAAATAAATGGGTCTACATCAAATTTAAAAGTTCTTGCACAGTAAAAGAAACAGACTAAAACTAAAAATCCAACTGGACAGAAAAAAAAAAGTTGTCACACAACTTATCAAATAGTTAATACCTAAAATATATAACGTACTCACAGAGACCAATATCAACAACAAAAACTCTATCAAAAAAAGAAGTGGGGGGGGGGGGAATGAAGAGATACTTCCCTAAAGATGAGGAAAGGTAGACAATAGGCATATGGAAAATTGCTAATTAACACTTATTATCACGGAGATCCAAATCAAGATGACATTGAGATATGATTTCACATCAGTGAAAATGATGCATTCCAAAAACACTGGGCATAATCTGTGTTGGCAGAAATATAGTGAAAAACGAACTCATCCACTGCTAACGGGAATGTTGCTTATGAAAAATAACAGAGATTTCTCAGAAAAGTAATGACTTAAAGTATGCTGGTTCTGTGGCTGACATCTACAGGGACTTTGGAGCCAAACCAGATGCCTCATTAGTTCTAGAGGTCCTTGTCAAGCCATACCCATAATCGAGAACCTTCCACTATGTCTGTGCAAGGGGCCAACACCATAGATTTATCTAATTCTTGAGAGGCCCAACTAGCAGGAAAAACTCATGGCCATACCAGCTTCACAGCTATCACACTGGAGTCCTTTCGGAGGGCCCCTAACAAACAACCACTGTCAAGATATGGAGCTTATCAGCCTAGCTCCACAGATCAAATTTGTGGACTTCATATGCAGACAGGCAACACTCCCCCCATAATTTTAATACCGATTTCCCAGTAGGTAGACACCAATTTAGATGTGAAATTATCATTGATGCCACATAACCTCAACAAACAAAATCAACAACAGAAGAACACTCAACTGACAATATATAGCTTAGTAGAATTTCAGACCTAGAACCTCACTGTGAGATATAATAATTTTCACAAATTTTATTTTAATGCATTTTTCTATAATTCCATTGCCATTCCATGTACCATTTATCAATATTAAACTAATTATTCATACCTGCCAAGGACTATGCTTCAGGGAAATTTGGAAAATGATGACAAGGGTGGAGGGAATGTTACTTTGGTGGTTGGATTAGTGCTAGAATATTGAATGCCAGAAATAACTGTATTATGAACAACTCTATAAATCACAGTACATAAAAATCAAGAAACTTGCTTATTAAAAAATTTTATGTAAGAATTGTCACATGATATAGCAAGTCCACAATTCTAGTCTACCCCTGGGACACAAAAACATTGGTTCAAAATGATATGCACATACCAGTGTTTATTATAGCAGTTAGTACAATAGCTAGGATATGGAGCCAATCTAGATGTTCGTTGACAAATGAACAGATAAGAAAGTTGTGGAATAAAATGGGAATACTGAGCAAACAAAAAGAATAATAAAATCATAGAAGTCTGCGATTTGGAGAGAACTCAACAATATAATGGGCTTTTTGTTTGCTTTAATGTTTTATTAATTTTCTTAGTAGTTTACAATAACTGTCAATAACATTGACATATACATAATTTCAATACTACACCCAAAGCCAGTGTATTCACACCTCCTCTCCACCAAAAACTCTCCATCTCAAATCCCCTTCCAACTCAACTGCAAGGATCAATTCTCCCTTATGATGACTCAGGGCCTTTGTTGCTTCCTGATTGTGTATCTTTAATTTCCACATATGAGAAAGATCATTCTGTATCTATCCCATTGCTTCTGACTAAAATCATTCAATATGAACCCCTTTAGTTCCATCCATACTGTTGCAAATTGCATGATTTTGTTCTAAGAGCTGCATATTATTTCATTGTTATACAAGCCACAAATAATTCATACATTCCTCCATTTTGGGCATTTGTGTTTGTTTCCATATCTTGGCTTATTGTACTAAGAGTAGCAATGAACATAGGCATGTGTATACCATTGTGAAATAGTGTTCTTGTGTTTGGGAGATAAGATTCTAAGAAGTGATAAGAGTACAGTAATCCTATTCCTATTTGGGGGAAAGATTTCCATAATGCCTTCTATAAAAGCTGAACCAAATAGCATTTCTATCAAGAGAGGATGAGAGTTGGAAGATACCAAGTTAAGTAATGTCAGTCAGAAGTACAAATATCAAATGAGTTCACTGTGATCTAAAGAATAATGTCATGGGAATGCAAGGATAAAAGGGAAAAATATCTAAGTTACCCTTGACTCTACATTATAGAAATGAAAAGGACAGGAAAGAGTCAAGGGAAAAAAGAGAAAGATGGGAAGTAACAAGGGCAGAAGTGTGCCTTGAGCACATGGTGGTGTAGAGTTTTGGTCTATCTATATATCTAACCATAGAGCCAACAACATTGAGAAAATGAGATTAAAATGTCAATAACCAAACTTAAAAATATGTCACAAAATAATAAAAAATTTTAAAAAGAGAAGTAGAGTACAGCATAGGGTGTTTGCCTTACAAGGGCCAAGCTGGGTTTGATCCCAAACATCTTATGTAGTTCCCTTAAGCAACAACAGGAGATTTTCCTGAGTACAAACCAAGAGCAATCCCCGTCCGTCAAGAAAGTAGAAAACCTGATTGGGAGGGAGCCTAGATGAGAAAACTGGACAATGGTAGTGGGGTTGGTGTTGGCTCACTGTATATCTGAAACTCTGAATAACTTTGTAAATGACAGTGCTTTAATTTTAAAATTAATCAATTTTTAAAATAAATAATAAAATATTTAGTAAACCATGTAAAATAATAAAATGTTGCATAAACCATGAAAAATTATGTACATGATCCAAGCTTTGTCATTTCATTCGCAGAGCACAGGAAGAGCAGAATTAGGAAGAAATAAAGCCCTAAAAATTTGGGGGAATAGTAAAAATATATTGAATTTGACTTACAAGTCACCAATATTATTATTTCCTACCAAGAGTTTTCAGATCTGCCCTTTGAAGGATGCATTGACTTTTGCTCCATAGATATCAAAGTCTTGGTATCTTCTAAAACAGAGCTGTTTCATCTGTATTGTAAATCTGTTTAATGTAGCTAAGTATCACAATTTATCTTAACTAGATATTTAGTATAACTTGCTGCAACTTGTATGTAAAAACTTATTACTACAACACACACTCTGGTTAGGGTTCGAGTTGACAACCAGCACTGAGAGTCAAAGACCACCTCCGATAATGCAAGGTGCAAATTTATTTGGTTAAATTTAAATTAAAATTAATTTAAATTTATTTGGTTAACTAATAATAAATAATAAATAAATAATAACTAATAAATAAAAATTTATTTGGTTAACTAAGCTTAACCCATCCCACTAGGAGAGTCTTGGCAAGGACCCCAAATCAAATCTTTAAGCAGTTTATATAGACATTACAAGCATGCATGAACAGAACATTAACAATAGAATCACTGCATTGTATAGATGTCTTAATTAATCACTGATTTTTCTGGCTCAACCTTGGTTGTCTAGGGATACTCTCAACTCAAATCTTGGTCGTCAAGGGATATCCTACTTGAACCCTGGTTGTTGTGGGACACTCTGAAATAGAGCCTGGTTGTCAGGGGAATACTGTGATATAGAATTTGGTTGTCAGGGATATACTCTGATTCAGACTGTTCTGTCAAGGATTACTCTGATTCAAACTTTTAGTTGTTAAGGGAGCTTCTTAATCCAAGCTCACTCAACCCCTAGTTCCTTATTCCTGGAGGGCACCAACTTTGGTGCTTTGTTTGTTTTGTTTTGTTTTGTTTGGGGGCCACACCTGATGATGGTGAAGCTCAGGGGTTACTCCTGGCTATGTGCTCAGAAATCGCTCCTGGCTTGGGGGACCATATGAGACACCGGAGGATCGAACCCTGGTCCGTCCTAGGCTAGTTTACACCCTTAAACAGCATGTACCAACCTCTGCTAACTTCAAACTTTCCTGTTTCTTTCTCATTTTTCCCAACTTGCACAGAATTAAAGAGACAAGGCACAGCACCTTTTCTAGATTAGGTTATGGCTTAGGGAAAGTTGTGACTGGTTTGATATTGATCCAAACCACTGAAAATTACTTTTTCTCAGCAATAGTTTTGTTTTTGCTCTCTTTTTGTTTTTTAGGCCACACACACTGACACTAAGGGGTTACTCCTGGCTATGTGCTCAGAAATCGCTCCTGGCTTGGGGACCATATGGGACACTGGGGATATAACTGAGGATCATCCTGGGTGAGCTGCGTGCAAGGCAAACGCCCTACTGCTGCGCTATCGCTCCAGTCCGTTTTGCTTTCTTATCCTGTGTGCTATCCTTGGCATGGCACCTATAGAGAAAGCATCTAGGAAGCAGTAAGGAAGCCACACTGAGAACTTGCCAACTTGGCCCCAGGCCAGGACCCTTCAAAGCACACAGGATCCTGACTAGGCCTCAATTCTGCACTGGGAAGCCATGGAAGGCTCCCAATAGGCCTCAAAAGACACTACCCAGAAACTCAAACACACACATATACACACATGCACGCATGCACATGTGCTTGCCCCAAGAATTTAAAGCATCAAGGAAGTAGCTGAAACTCTACACTTAAAACTTGCCATCTTGCCCCAGGCATTAGCAGTTACACATTTCTTCACCTCTTCAGATCTCACTGACATCCTACCTCTAGTCACATATCCACACAACACAAGAAAAATCTCCAGACTAAAAAAAAATTGCAATATAAGAAAAAGGCAAATTCTCACCATACTTAACGGTTAATACTTAATGTTTAATAAAGACTCAACCAGTATTAGCAAGTTTTATAATTTCCCTGATAAGCACTTTTTTTTTGGGGGGGGGTTGGGTTTTGGGCCACACCCAGTAACGCTCAGGGGTTACTCCTGGCTATGTGCTCAGAAGTTGCTCCTGGCTTGGGGGACCATATGGGACACCGGGGGATCGAACCGCGGTCCGTCCAAGGCTAGCGCAGGCAAGGCAGGCACCTTACCTTTAGCGCCACCGCCCGGCCCCTGATAAGCACTTTTTTTTGGTGGTGGTGGTGTTTGGGCCACACAGGTTGATGCTTAAGGGTCACTCCTGGCTCTGTGCTCAGAAATCACTCCTGGCAGGCTTGGGGGACCATATGAGATGCTGGAAATCAAATCAAGTCTGTCCCGGGTGAGCCACATACAAGGCAAACAACCTACATCTGTGTTATCGCTCTGGCTCCTGGTAAGCACTTTAAAGAGGAAATGTTGAGGATGTTTAACAAACTCAAACAATGACGCAGATAGCCAGTAACGAAAGAATAAGAGATCAGAAATTAGAACACTACAAGCAAAAAAAAAAAAAAAGAAAGAAAAAAAAAAGAAAACTACAAGCAGAAATGACAGAACTAAAGAATTTGGTGAGTAAAGTGAAAAAAACAGACTGCACGCATTATCAGCAGAATAACAGTAACAGTAAATCAGTGAGCTCCAGGATGAAATGCAGAAAACTTCCAGACAACAACCGAAATCAGAAAAATGACTAAAAATAAATGAACAACAGACAAGAAAACTGTGGTATAAATTCAAGAGGAACAACCTAAGAATTACTATGTTATCAGAGAGCCAGGAAGACAATCCTGATGAGGAGGCAATAGTCAAAGGCATCCTTCCTAAGACATTTCCAGAGCTGAAGAGTGCATGAACCAAGATCTATAAGGATTGAAAGGGTACAGGCTAAACGAGATCCAAATAAAGACTAAGATACATCCTAATCAGAATGATAAAAACTATTGCAAAAAACAGAATGCTGAAAGCAAGATCAAAGAAGGAAACTATAATAAAGGAACAACCTTAATATTTAGAGCACATCTTTCAAATGAGATTCTCAGGGCCCAAAGACACTGGGAAAATATAAGAAGAGAATAAAGTAATAAAATTAATGCCTCCCACAAATACTTTTTACCTAGCCAGACTCTCATTCAGGTATGAAGGGACAATATATAACTGTGCAACAGCTCAGGAACTTTGTAGACTCAAAACCAACTTCTAACAGAACTGAAGGGGTTACTTAAAAGTAAGGCAAACCCCACGAACTTCTACAGAAAAACGGCACAAAACTCTACAATGGGCTAAAAACATCAAATAAGAGATACCAAGTGGCAAGATGGGTCACAAAATATAATTCAACATTCTGCTGCCTTCAAGAAACACATTTGAATAGACAGAGTAACATAAAGGCAAGGCTGGATTACAATTTGTGAAGCAAACAACACCCTAAAAATGTCCAGGGTGGCCACACTATCATATCTCAGACAACACAGACTAAGGCTCCAGTAAGTTATAAAGACAGAGAGAGTCATTTCGTAGTAATCCAAGTAATATGTATATCAGGACCAAACTAAACACCTAAATATACAGAAATCTAACAAGGAACCAGCAAAAATACTTAAATAGCTAACTCAATACATTTCAAGATCATTGACAGCAACACAACTGTTGGAAACTTCAACACTGCCCTGTTACCACTTGGTGGATCAACCAGACTAAAACTCAGGAGGACTGAAAATCATGTAAATTTGTATCTCATGGTGATTCAATATATGTTTAATTTTGTTTAAATTAATTATTCACAACTTGGCTAACAAATGCATGAAGTCTAGCTTTCTGCTTAACTTCAGATATGTCTTCTTCAGTAGAGTTTAATTATTTCCCGTTGGGCCACCATCAGTGGTGCTCAGGGTTTATTCCTGGCTCTGTACTCAGTAATCACTCCTGGTGGGCTTGGTGAACCATTAATGGAATGCCAGGGATCGACTCGGGTCAGCTTGCAAGGCAAATGCCCTATTTGCTGTACTCTCTCTGGCCTCATGCAATATAATCATTTCTCTTTTTTTTGGGGGGGGTTGGTTTTTGGGCCACACCAGGTGGCACTCAGGGATTACTCCTGGCTCTGAGCTCAGAAATTGCTCCTGGCAGGCTTCGGGAACTATATGAGATGCCTGGTCCTTGTAATCATTTCTAAGCTTGATTAAACTTGTGGCTGAAAATCAAAGATATGACTCTTTCTTTCACTTAACATTGTAGGACTGAACAGTTTGGTTCAATTGGTTTGTCAATTGCCTAATTTCAATTACTATTGTGTTTCAAGGAATAGGTCCATAGGAGAGAGATGAGTAATAATAATAGGCAAACAGTCCGGGTCACACACATAATAATAAAGTTCTGACTTTATTTTTTTTTTGAGGGCCTCAAGTTCTCTAACTTTATGGCCATGGTTCGTGATGGTCCAAATTAATTATAATAGTAACTAACATCAAATATCACTATCACAGATCACCATAACAAAAATAACAATGTAAAAAGTTTCAGGGGTTACCAAAATACAACAGATACATGATGTGAGCACAAGCTGTTGGAAAATAGTACAAATAAACTTGCTTGAAGCAAAGTTATCTGAAAAGCACACTCAAATTATTATAGAAAGTATGCCAATAAGAATGAATGAATGAACAATAAAGCTGTAGAATCAGTCAGCGTGAGACTTATATTGGTCTAGTTGCCAGAAGTGTTGGAAAACATGACAATGCAACCTATAAAGAATACTCAGGGACCAGAGTGATGGCACAGCAGTAGGGCATTTGCCTTGCATAAGGCCAAACCGGGACAGACCCCTTTCAATTCCCAGTATCCCATATGGCCCCAAGCCAGCCAGGAATGATTTCTGAGTGCAGTGCAAAAAATAGCCCTGGAGTGCCACCAGGTGTGGCCCAAAAACAAACAAACAAACAAACAAACAAAAACTATTCTATATTTGGATACTCAAGGATAAGTTAACTCAGATATGTTTTCAGAACATTCACAACTTACTAATTATTTATTTTACTCAAAAAGTATCTTAAAAGGTTAAAACAGTTGTCCCACATATGTAGCTGACACCAATGTAATTCCCAGTACCACATATATGGCCCCAACCCATAGTAGCACCGCAAGTGATCCCTGAGCACAGAACCAAAAGAAGTCTTGATCACCATCAGGTGTGGTACACACTCTCTCTCTCGCTCTCTCTCTCTCGCTCTCTCTCTCTCTTTGAATATTCACTACAGAATGAATACAATCATTTTACAAATGGTCAAGGTACAAGGACCACCACATAAACAATATATGCACTGTTAAGTTTGCATTTTAAAACTTTGAATGAGGGCCCGGAGAGATAGCACAGCAGCATTTGCCTTGCAAGCAGCCGATCCAGGACCTAAGGTGGTTGGTTCGAATCCTGGTATCCCATATGGTCCCCCGTGCCTGCCAGGAGCTATTTCTGAGCAGACAGCCAGGAGTAACTCCTGAGCACCGCTGGGTGTGGCCCAAAAACCAAAAACCAAAAAAACAAAAAAACAAACAAAAAAAAAACTTTCAATGATATGGGGGCCATAGTGAGAAAACAGTGGTAGGATGTTTGCCTTGCACACGGCCAACCTGGGACAAACACAGGTTCAATCCCCAGTATCCTATATGGTCCCCCAAGCCTGCCAGAAGTGATCTCTGAGCATAGAGCCAGGAGTAACCCCTACATCACCGGGTGTGGCTCAAAAACAAAAAAACAGCCTTCAATGACTTAATACTAAAGTATTTATAAATTATAAGTGAGGCTTATATTTTAAGAATGTAAATAGGAGTCAGAGTGGTAGCACAGTGGTAGGGTGTTTGCCTAGCATGGAGCTGACCCAGGACAAACATGAGTTCAATCCCTAGCATATCCCATATGGTCCCCTGAGTACCAGTGGGTATAACCCAAAAAAAAAAAAAAAAAAAAAGAAGAAGAATGTAAATAAATCCACTTGGGATAGTCTATTATTTTCCCAAACAAATGTGACAAAAATAAAATCTCTAAAACTAGCAGTGTATATCTAAACTTAAATGGGCCTGTTATACTGGCAGGCCAGGGGCAAAGAGTGGTGGGATAGAATGCCCTCTGGGTTCACAGGCGGAGAGAGATCGACACTGTTGATGTGAATGGCCCTGACTCACTGCATATCTGAAATTCAACTATGAAGGACTTTGTAGATCACAATGGTTTCAATAAAATAAAAATTAAAAACTAGCAGTGTTTGCAGAAATATAAATAATACATGTCCTCATACACATCTGGTAAGAGTGTTAAGCAACCACAACCTGAAATGGCCTACTATATTTTCTTTTTCATTAAAGAGCAAAACTTACTTATACTTATTAGAAGATGAACTACTTTTACATACATTGTTATAAAATTTGCTTAACTGTAATAAGCCTTTTAATACACAAATAAAATTGCTTTGATATGATTTAAGAATTTTACAACTGTTTGTAAACAACACTGGTCTACCACTACCTTTTTTGTACTGTCTTCATCTAGTTTGATTCCAATGATAAACTGAACAGGAGCTAAAGCAATAGGAATGCTCACTACTAATGTGAAAAACATGACATTAAAGGAGGAGACTATGAATATCAGATATGGTAAAACTATGTAAATGAAAACATCTGTCTTTTTGGTGAACTGTTTCATTTTGGTTTTTTTTGTTTGTTTTTGGGTCACAGAAGCGGTAACTCGTTACTCCTGGCTCTGTGCTCAGAAATCGGCCTGGGCAGGCTTGGATAACCATATAGGATGCCGGGATGCTGGGAATCGAATCACCATCAGTCCTGGGATGGCCATGTGCAAGGAAAATGACCTACCACTGTACAATCTCTCCAGCCCCCTTTTTGGTAAACTTTCAAAATTGAATTTGTTTTTTTTTGTCATTTCATGTTCTATCACTACCTGTTTCAACTGTGTAAATTATATTTTCTGTCAATCAATATGCAATATTGAAATTTCCAAATGAAAATGACATACTTTTTCTTTTTTTCCTTTTTTGTTTTTGGGCTATAAGAAGACTATTATCAATGTAAAAATTAAGGAATATGGGGCCAGAGAGATAGCATGGAGGTAGGGTGTTTGCTTTGCATGCAGAAGGATGGTGGTTTGAATCCCGGCATAACATATGGTCCCCCGAGCATCCCAGGAGCGATTTCTGAGCGTAGAGCCAGGAGTAACCCCTGAGCGCTGCCAGGTGTGACCCAAAAAACAAACAAACAAAAAAGCCTTATAGGGCTGAAGGTATAGTACAGGGGTTAATGTGCTTGCCTTGTATGTGGCTGAGCCTAGTTGGATCCCTGGCACTGAGCACCAACAGGAGTGACCCAGAGCAGGTAACAGAGAAGGTCTTAAGTACACTGGAGGGAGAGAGGCGGGGAAGAGTGGGAGGGAGGGAGAGGGAGGAAGAGAGAGAGAGGGAGAGAGAGGGGGAGAGAGGGGGGGGAGTGGGGGGAGGAGAGAGAGGGGGAGAGACAGGGGGAGAGAGACAGGGGGAGAGAGAGGGAGAGAGAGGGGGAGAGAGACAGGGGGAGAGAGAGGGGGAGAGACAGGGGGAGAGAGAGGGAGAGACAGGGGGAGAGAGAGAGGGAGAGGGGGGGAGAGAGAAGGGGAGAGGGGGAGAGAGAAGGGGAGAGAGAAGGGGAGAGAAGGGGAGAGAAGGGGAGAGGGGGAGAAAGAGGGGAGAGAGAAGGGGAGAGGGGGAGAGAGAGGGGGAGAGAGAGGGGGAGAGAGAAGGGGAGAGAAGGGGAGAGGGAGAGAGAGAGGGGAGAGAGAGGGAGAGAGGGAGGGGGGAGAGAGGGAGAGAGAGAGAGAGAGAGAGAGAGAGAGAGAGAGAGAGAGAGAGAGAGAGAGAGAGAGAGAGAGAGAGAGAGAGAGAGAGAGAGACCATAGCCATACATATTCTTTTAAAATTCTAAACTAACCAGGATCTGACTCTAAATGTTCACATCAAAATATGGGAATCCAAACTGAAAAAAGTCATTAAAAAGAAGCATTAAATTTCATAGAGAATATTTTTAGGAACTGAAAGTTCAAGCTGACCATAACAAGAAAAAAAAATTACACATAGGTTTAAAAAAACATACATAGGTAATAAAAAATACATGAGTCATAAAAACTACATATGTAGGTCATTTTTGATCTGCCTGATTTAGCTACCATCTTGTTAAGTTTTCACAGGTAAAGACATAGAATTACCTCCAACAAAATTCAAAGTACTATAAACATAAAAACCAAATCATGAATCCAATCCAGAGTCAACAAACTGAAAGCAGGAGATCCCAACCAACAGAACCAAACTTACAAATATGTCTCCACAGTGGGAGGAGGTAGGATGGGAGAGACCTGGGAACACTGGTGGGGAGAAGTTGACACTGGGGGCTGGTGATGGGAAAGAGTATGCCTAAAATTCAAAGATGAGTAATTCTGTAAAGCATGGTATCTATCTTAAAAAATAAATTAAAATTTATTTAAAAATAAATTAAAAAATCTAATGGAGGGGCTGGAGCAATAGCACAGAGATAGGGCTTTTGCTTTGCATGCAACCAACCTGGGACAGACTTGGGTTCAATCCCCAGCATCCCATATGGTCCCCAGAGTCTGCCAGGAGTGATTTCTGAGCACAGAGCCAGGAGTAACCCCTGAGTGCCACCCGGTGTGGCCCCAAAACCAAAATAACCACAAAAAAAAAAATCTAATGGATTGATTATTCCTGGAAAAACTCGAGACCACATAAGATGCGGGAGATTGAACCTGGGCCATTCACGTGCAAGACAAGCATCCTACTTACCATACTATATAGCTCTGGCACAAGTTTATTATTTTTTTTTTAACAGAAAAGAAAAATATACTAAATTTTAGGTGAACACTGGATAATGAACACTGAATATTGCAGCAATATGGCTGGATCTACAAAATATTATGTTAAATTAAGTAAGCCAGAAGAAAAAGGATAGATACAGAATGATAGCACTTCTCTGAGGTATTTAGAATATACACCATATATACATATAATACTCCAAGAACAAACACAATGGTCTAATAGGGTAGAAACTCCAGGCACCTTAGTTGCCAGCATTTAGTGGGGAGAAGAGTTCAAATCAAGTGGAAGAGAAACAACACAAAGCCTCGACTATCTATTATATATTATACCATAAAGAAACCAGCAATAATGGAAACAATGGTTTAGAGTGAACAGATATATGATCAGCCTTTAACTACAAAGGCCTATAATAATGTCTTAGGGAACTTATACACAGATACAGGTATGAGTGGAAGCCAGAGACTCCAGCTGCAGTGATTCCTAACAATATGTTTTCATGCCTTAATCTTATGAGGTATGATAATAACCTTCCAGCTTCTTTGTCCACAGGGATTCTTGGATACAAAGGGTGGACTCCCTAACTATACTCTGCATTATGAAATGCCTTGATAAAACACTCCAATATAAACTTTTCCTTTGGTTTATGACCTCTCTTAGGACCTGAAGCATATGACTATTCAGACCACTAAAGCTGTCAACTCCGAACCACAGACTTATGTTAACAGGACCTAATCTACAAACACGGTTTAGCAAACTGACATATTCTCTCTCTCTCTCTCTCTCTCTCTCTCTCTCTCTCTCTCTCTCTCTCTCTCTCTCTCTCTCTCTCTCTCTCTCTCACTCACACACACACACACAATTTTCCTTATTTCTTTCCTTCTCCCCTTTCTCCTTCATCATCATTAATTCAATGTATGTCAAATAAAGCCCACACTGTTAGTTTAAGATGCAGCGGACAATACTACATAGGGTAGCAACCTACATAGGTAGACCTCACTACCACATTACTAGTAATCAAGACGTGAAAACTATATATATATCCTAAAATGCTCCAGTCATTATCTAACCCTGAAACCCTCATTTAGCAAGGCCAACCCCATCACTGATGAAATGCCTAGAAACTAGGAAAACCTCCCAACTCTGACACACCAGCCCCATCTCTTTTATTTGACATATTTTTCTTTTTTAATTTATTTTACTATATTTAATTATTTTTCTTTTCTCCTCTCTCTTATCTCTTGTCCTCCCTTCCTCTCTTTCCTAAGCTATACCTAAACTAATTATTTAACTTAATTCAACCAGTCCTTAAGAGCTCAGATCCATCCTATTAGGGTCAGACCTCTAACAACAACTTAAGAATAGATCATTAATGTATGTTTTTATGTGGGCGTGAGTACATAGACAGAGGACTCTCCTTTGAGTGCCAAACCTAAACGGTAAACAATCCATGCCTATAGTGTATATAGCCTCTCCTATATACTATCCCTCTCCCCCCGCCAGAAAGCCTACTATCCCTTCACCACCCCCCAATCCCAATCTGATATTCCTCCTTATTAACACTCTTTACCCTCAGTTCTTGACTCATTAGGTATCAAGACTGACCTCCTGCCCCAATAGGCCATCACCCAGCTCCCAAGGGAAAGAACACCCTCTCAGCCCCACATCTCGTTCGTTCACTGGTAAGAAATACAACCAACACTCCTGCTGAATCAAGCTCTGTGGCCCTCCTTCTCACCCCTCTCCCCTATGTGGACAATTGCTTGATACCGGATTCAGCTCCAGAAGGAGCCCCAGTGCAAGAACTCTACCGAGCACTTTCTCAAACTCAACTAGTCCACGGTGTGCGATGAAAATGTGCCCTGGATTCCACTCCCCACAAGAATATCTCAAAAAACAATGGGGAAGCTTATATTTCCTTTGTATTTGAATACCTCTATAATACTACCTCAATCTGTTTACCCCAAATGTAAGGTAGTCTCCTACATCACTTTTTGCTCTTATTTTTTAAATTTATTATTTTTTTAACAAAAAATAAAAATATACTAAATTTTAGGTGAACACTAAACAATGAATATTGGGAAAAACAAGCTAATTGGTAAGTCTCACATATTTTGATTTCAAAACTTTCTATACAGCTTTAGAATTTAAAACAACATATTAGTTATGCAAGAATAAAATAGATAATTATAATAAAACTTACAAATTATTCAGAAAACCTCAAGTTATTTAGTCAAAGTTGGAGAGAAATCCAGTGAGGTGGGTTTTTGCCTTGCATGTTGTCAACACAGATTTGATCCCCAGCATCCTGTAAGGGCCTCAAGTTCTACCAGGAGTGATTCCTGAGTACAGAGCCAGGAGTAATTCCTAAGCATTTGGCCTCCTCCAAAAAAAAGAAATCCTCTGAGGAAAACTATTAAACAAATGATTCTAGGAAAAGCAGATATCCAAAAAATCAGGAGGAACAAATTCTTGGTATGCAATATGCAAAAATACCCTAAATATATCCAAGTTCTAGCTTAAAATTAAACTAAAACTATAACCTTCTTAGAAGAAAACAGTAAGTTTTCATAATGCTGGATATGGCAATGATTCTTAGATATGACACTGAGAAGTACAGCACAGGTAATAAAAGAAAAATAGATACATTCGACTTTATCAAAATTTAGGGGCCAGAGAGATAGAATAGGTGGTAGGGCATTTGCCTTGCATGCAGCTGACTCACAACAGACGATGGTTCAAATCCCAGTACCCCATATGGTCTCCAGAGCCTGCCAGGAGCAATTTCTGAGTGTAGAGCCAGGAGTAAACCCTGAGTGCAGCCGGGTGTGACCCAAAAACCAAAACAAATTTATAAGTGTTATACATAAAAAGATTCCATTAATAAAAAGGAGGACTAGAATACTAGAACAGAGAGTATGGTGCTGGCCTTGAACATGGGTGTCCCATGTTTATTCCCCAATAACCCCTATAGTCCGTTAAGCTCAACAGGAGTGATACAAAGACCAAGAGTAAGCCCTGAATACTACTAGGTGTGCCCCCCTCAAAAAAGAAAAGAGGAAGAAAACAACACACTAAATGGGAAACATATATGCAAATGATAAACCTGCTAAGTAGTAAATACTAGAACATAGACTTGTGATCTCAACACTGCAAGTCTCAAGCAGCACCACAATGTTAGACCTAAGCATTAAACAGTTCAGTTCAGTTAGCCAAGTATTGCAGGGAATGTCTTCCAGCCTTTAGGAGGTCCAGAAAAAACAAATGAGCGAATTTTTGAGTAACAACTTTCACATCTAACCAAGAATACTCCATGATGCCAGGTTATCACTTAAATATGCAATCTGCATAAAATCACAGCAGCCCAGTGCCACAATCTCCACCCTCCAACAGAAAAAGCTCAGCTCCAAGAATTTAATTCAAATAACTTGAGCAGTTGAACCTCCTCAGGTCAGACCAGACTACTACTGAAAGTTCTAGGATATTTTTCGGAATGGGAATAAATCAAGCTAGCCCCACACCCTCCCTGCCACCAGAAAACCCAGAAGCCACCTGCTCACATTTTACCATCTACCAGGCAGAAAAACAGTCCAGCTCCTCTAGCAAGCTCTGAAAGCAAATAATGGCTGCCACCGAAACTTACAAACTTCCAGACTTGGAAGCTGATACTCATACCCACAATTAGCCAAACAGCACTTTAAAATTTCATACTAGTTTGGGACTTGGTGATGGGAATGATGCACTGGTGAAGGGGGGTGTTCTTTACATGACTGAAACCCAACTACAATCATATTTGTAATCAAGGTGTTTAAATAAAAATTAAAAAAAAAGAAATGTATGAAGGGCAACTATATAAACCATGATATTTAAATAAAATATTTTTAAATAAATGAAAAAAACTTTCATATTAGTGTCAGCCCAGGAGGATCACAGGAAATCTTATAGGAAAGTTACATAGAAATTGACCTTAGGGAGACTAAACTGTAGTAACAGAGAAGGCACAACTAGCATTAACCACAGCCCAGTATACCTATAAGACACTGATTTTAGTCACACCATTGAAAGATAGAACAATTATTTCAAATTATTCAAATCTCAATGGTCTGAGTTTTGATAATTCCTTTTGCCTCTGTGTTGCAATACATAGTATGTCTTCCTGAGCCTGCCAAGAATAATTTCTGTATAGAACCAGGAGTAATCCCTGAGCACTGCCAGGTATAGCCCACTCCACCCCACCCCCAAAAAAAAGGTATAGGATAAATATCAGATGGTCTCACTCACGTTAAAAGTATAAAAAGGCAACAAAAAGTGGGGGTGGGTGGGACTAGACAATTCCCAAATAGAAACTAATCCTAAGACATAATCAACAATTTGGAATGGGTGGTGGGGAAGAGATGGTGAAGAATCCTCAAACACCAGTGGAAAGACTGGTGTAATAATTCTGCAACTATAAATAACAACCTTGATACTATTGTAAATTATGATAGCTCAATTTAAAAAATGAAAAAGGTAACTCAAAGCTAATGACAATGGAATCAAGAGACCCAAAACGACAAGCTATACACAAAAAGGACCCGTTACTCTAGCAGTCAAGGGGACTAAGGATGGAGGTACGGGATGCATTCTAGGAACAGTGGCGAAGGTAGGTCATCACTACTGTTGGGAATTGCCCTAATTCACTCTCACTATGTACCTTAAATATAACTGTGAAAGACTTGTAATTCACATTGGTCTCAATAAATATTTTAAAAAAAAAGGTTAAAGATAAAATGAAAAAAAAATTAAAAATTAAAAAAGTGAGAAAAGATCAACAGAGCCAACTCCACATCTTATGATCATCTGCTTGCTAGCCCATTCTCCCAGGTAGTTTAATCTTCCAGCAGACATTTCTGGAGCCTTTCTGGAATGGAATCAGAATTCCTTCCCTTCTGGTTAGATCCAGCAGCCCCTCTATCTGAGGCCCAGCTCCACATCTCCTAAATAGCTCATCAAATCTTATACTGTTCAGTTTTACTTGTCACTGGATGAAGAAAAACAGTGAAGGAAAAAGGCAAGCCTCAGATTAATCCTTCAGAGACTCAGAGAATGCTCTAAATACAACGATTCACCTTCAGCAACACAGAAAACCCAATGGGGAATATGCATAGTTCACTGAGTGAACTTAGTAACAAGGAAATTCAATTAGTAAAAATGAATTTAAAAAAGTATCATAAGGGTTAAAGAGCAATAGCACAGTAGGGTGGCATTTTCCTTGTATGTGGCCAAACCAGAAAGAACCCAGTTCTGTCTTAGGCATCCCATATGGTCCCTCAAGCTTACCAGGAGTGATTTCTAAACTCAGAGCCAGGAGTTACCTCAGAGTATGCCGGAAATTACCCAAAATAAACAAAAACTTTTATTTAAAAAAAAATAAACAGGGGCCGGAGAGACAGCACAGTGGTGTTTGCCTTGCAAACAGCCGATCCAGGATCTAAGGTGCTTGGTTCGAATCCCAGTGTCCCATATGGTCCCTCGTGCCTTCCAGGAGCTATTTCTGAGCAGACAGCCAGGAGTAACCCCTGAGCATCACCGGGTGTGGCCCAAAAACCAAAAAAAATAAAAAATAAAAAATAAAATAAACAATAGTATCATCAAAAACTGGAAGACAGTACCCAATCAGCTATGTAAATTTTTCGTGAATGACTTTAGTACCACCATGTTGAAGATGTTTAATGAGCTCAAAGAAACAATGGCACAAGAAAACTATGAAAGCCAAAATGAAAAAACTATATTCAGAAAAGATATAAATGAAGAATATAGAAGGTAATATTAAAAACTGTGAGCTATAATAGTCTGAGCAATAAAATAATAGTAGCTGTGGACAAGATCAAGGACTACAGGATGAGTGAGATTCAGGAAACCTCTAGAAAACAACAGCAAGATAAAAAGACTAAAAACAAATTTGGGTTCTTACATATGCAAAGTGTGTGCTCCTGACCTAGTCACTCTTTAAGTTATTCTTTTAAAAAGTATAAGCACATCATATTATATATTCATTTTAGTTTATATTCTACTTTCTAATAAGCTATGCTTTAAATAAAGAAAAAGTAAAGAGCCTGGAGAGATAGCACAGTGGTAGGGCATTTGCCTTGCACATAGTCAATCCAGGATGGAAGGTGTTTGGAATCCTGGCATCCCATGTGGTCTGTTCCCCCCCCCCCGCCCCCCGTGCCTGCCACGAGTGATTTCTGAGTGTAGAGCCCATAGTACCCGAGTACCACAGGGTGTGATCCAAAAAACGGAAGGGAAGGAGGGAAGGAGGGAGGAAGGGAAGAAGGAGGAAGAAAGGAAAGTTTAAGAGTTCTTGAGTTAGGGTCAGAGGATAAAGGTTAAGGCATTTGCCCTGTATAGTGGCTGACCCAGATTCAATCCCCGATACCACTGGGAATATGACCCCTAGTCACAGAGCCAGAGAAAGCCCTGAGTACAACCAGATGTGGCCCAAAGAACAAAAGACAAAACCAAACCTAAAAATTCAAATAGTGATGCAAAAATGTCATGAAAAATGTACAGAAATCAGTCATTAAGTTTTCAAGTAATTTTAAATATGTTAATATTAAATATGAAAAGATATAGATTTTATACTTACTCATAAGCAAAGTAAATATGTGAAACATTCAACCAATCACAAAAACAAGATTTCATATACAACATATTTTTTATATGTATTTCTTGTGAAACAATGTTGCTAAGTAGTCCAGAACCAAGGTGCCTTGGTCTTGATCACAGCAAAGGGGATATATGTGTATTTCTTTATATGTACTTCTTGGGAACAATGTTCTTATTATAACTATGAATAATTATAGTAATAGTGAAGCTTCTACAAGTAGAATATATTGATCTGGTTATATTTTAGCTTCCTATCACCACAAAATTAAGTAACTGCCCAAAAGAAAAGCAGAGAGAATATTTAGAAGTTGAGTTTTGGTTCTATATATTTAGTGTAAGATACATAAAGTCATTTGGTTTACCAGTGTCTAAGTAAGTTCTTTTATACCTCAGAGGGAATTTAAAAATTCTTCTGTGATTATATATTGGATTATATATTGGATCTGATTTGCAGTCAAGAGTCATCACAATCAGCTCCTTGCTCATTCTCTCTGCATCATCCCTGAATCAAACTGCAATACTGGCTTGATCAGAATAGTATGCAAGGTGTAGTCATATAAAGTTCTAAGTTAAAATGTTCTAGATACACTGCCAGTGCAGAGAAACTAGCCAGCAGAGACATGTATGACCTCAATGTCTGGTTTATAAATATGTATCTTTAAATTGGAAGTCTAATATAAACCAAAGAATATCTTTCTCCCCTGTCTAGTACTAAGTAATTTTCTAATAGTTGGGGAAACTTTGGATTCTAGCAAAAAAATTATTTCTTGGTTTTTGGGTCACACCCAGCAGCATTCAGGGGGTACTCCTGGCTCTATGCTCAGAAATTGCTCCTGGCAGGCTCGGAGGACCATATGGGATGCTGGATTCAAACCACCATCCTTCTGCATGCAAAGCCAATGCCTCACCTCCATGCTATCTCTCCAGCCCCTTAAGCAAGAAAGTTAACCAAATGTTGTCAATAAGTCCAGACTCAAGGATCAAGTCAGTGTCTTTAGGAATCAGATATTGAGAAAATTAAGGTAAGGCATTCTCTTAGATTGCTAGTGGCCAGAAAAATGGTATTACTATATACCCAAAATGCAGAGCTTAGAACTCTGAAAACAGAAAGCTGAATCTTCCCAAAGTTCAGAAGTCATTGCCTTTTCCCAAAGAAGCATGTACTCAAGCTCATGCTGAGGCTGCACTCTGCTGCTTTTGTTGGTGACAGAGAACCACAGGCCCAGTGATGATGCACCATAGAAACTGGCTCTGCTCAAAAGGTAAGAAGCCAATGCTGGAGTAATAGCACAGCAGATAACACAATGGGTAGGGTATGTGCCATCCCATCAGAATTATCATAATCAGAATTATGGGCCAGAAGTAATTCTGAGCATAGAGCTAGAAGCTAGGCTTCATCAGGTATGGTGCAAAAGCAAAAAAACAAACAAACAAAAAACAAAAACCAGCAAAATATTGAAAAGCCAAAACAAAATCCCAAAATGAAAAAATTGCAAACAAAAATTGAAACACTTAGTAGGCAAAATGAGAAACTCACTCACTGTAAGACAGAATCTGTAGGCTCAAATATAAGGTGCATAAAACCTCCAGACAATAATAAAAAATGGAAAGAAGCTTCAAAATAAACACGTCACTGACAAGAGAACTTTTGGAAGAATTCAAGAGGAAAAATATAAGAATTATCAGGGGCCAAGAGGTCAGAAATGCAACCTTGATGAAGAAGCAACAGTCAAAGATAGCATCGTGGAAAAATTCCTAGCACTGATTTTCTTTAAATGTTCATTATATCATAAATGTTTCTGTAAACAATATAGTTTATGCTGAGGGGCCTGCTTTCTTTTCTGTTTGTTTATTTTTTGATTTGGGAGCCACACTAGCGATTCTCAGGATTACTCCTGGCTCTACAATCAGGAATTACTGCTGGCGAGACTCAAGGACCCCTATAGGATTTCAAGTATTGAGCCTAGTCAGCAATGTGCAAGGCAAGTGCTTTACCCACTGTACTATCTCTCCAGTCCCACTGCATTCCTAATAAGAATCAGGAGTACAAGCGTGCACGCGCGCGCGCACATACACACACACACACACACACACACACACACACACACACACACACACACAATGTACACAAACCAATAGGCACATAGTTAAATGGAGCCTATATAATCAGGTTCCAATGAAAAACCTCTGGCTGACATTTTCTTATAGACAACAAACTACCAAAGGGATTAATTATCGTCACATGTGTCTAGACTCTCCAACGCTCTCCCAATCCTTTCACTAATTTTATATGATAGCTTTACACTACAATAAATACTAGCTACAAACTGACTACTCATACTGAGTCATCATTCTTCTTAGTAAGGCACCTAACCCAGAGTAACGGGTTATTTGTTTGCTTTTTTAAGTGTCTGGGCCTCACCCAGCAGATGTTCTAGCTCTGCTCACAGGAATCACTCTGACTTGCTCAGGGTACAAAATAGGGTATAGGAAATCTGACCTGGGTCAACCCAAAGCATGCATCTAAACTGCTGTACTATTTCCCCCAACTCAGAGATATTCTTAAAGAACATTGACACACACTTTTCATTAAATGTTCAATAACCCTATTACCTCTAAACTCTCAGCTAATTATTTCTTAAAAAAAACTCATTGAAAACCAGAAGCAGGAGCTGAGAGATAGTGCAGCTATCTCTTAGTGAAAGTGTTAAAGGGCTTGCTAGCCAGCCCCAGGTTCAATCCCCAGCACTACATATTCCCCAGAGCACTCCTATACATACATACATACATATATAGTCAAAAATAGCATTATATATACATATATACAGATGTATATGTGTATATATATATAAAATACACACACATATACACAGATAGCACCACAGGACCCAAGCAGTATCATATCCCCTGGCCCTTGAACCTATAGGCCTTTGAATCAGCAGACCTCCTCAGTGTCACTTGGGAGCAACCTCTCAAAATAAAAATTAAAGAAAAATAGAATCAAAAGTGAACCTCTAAGATTGAAGTGATAGTACAGAGAGTAGGGTGCATATCTTGCACAACAGTTAACCCAGGATTGATCCTCAGAACACCATTTGGTCTTCTGAGGATGCAATGAGTGATCCCTGACAAAAAAAAAAACCTAGGTGTAAGCACCGAGCACTGTCAGGTGTGATCACAAAACATACAAAAATTTTAAATAAACAGTGAGATAATAGTGAGATTGCCTTTCAATCCTGGCACCATATATGTGACTCTTAAACACTGAGCACAGAACCAGATAAGTGTGCCCCAAAACAAAAATGTAGACTCTATCCCATCCCCAAATCTACTAACCTTCTTGTACTTGTATCCTTGTGTATCTTTCTACAATTTAAAATAAAAATAAGGGACTGGAGTGATGTCCCAAAGCCAAAGCCTACATATGTTTTCCCCTTTGCTTTATCATTAATTTCTTTCTCACCTAAGTCATCACATAGGATCATTTTCAACCATATCTTTCCCTAATGCTTAAAATTCCTCCCAAACTCTCTAACACCAAAAATGTCTTTGCTTCCTATCACACAAAAACTTCTTCAAAGACTCTCTATAAGTGCACATACATATATACATATATTTACACATATACATACAAAGGAGAGAAAGACCACTTCGCTTCCATGATCTCATTTGCCTCTATTTGGACTACATCTTAACCACATTCACAGGATCAACAGTGTGTCTTTTCTTTTTTTCTCTTTCTTTTTGTTTGTTTGTTTGTTTATTTTTGGGCCACACCCAGCAGCACTCAGTTACTCCTGGCTCTGTGCTCAGGAAATCATATGGAATGCCAGGGATCAAACCCAGGTCAGCCCATGCAAAGCAAACACCCTACCTATACACTGTGCTTATCACTCTAGCCTTGACAGTGCTTTCTTATCAAAATTTTATTTTGGACTCCAGACAACACATTTTCCTAGCTTTCTTCTACCTCAATGTCCACTCTGCTTCTGGCTCATTCTCAACTTTATAAATTTCAGATGTCTTACCTGTCAGTTCTCAAATCTTTTTCTTTCCCATTCACACATTTTGTTTAAGAAATCTCATTAACTCCATAGATGTACTATCTTATATACAAGAATATGTAATTTATACTTCCAGTCCTAATTTCTCCAATTACTATTTTCTTTAATAACTTTATTTATATTACTAGCTCTAGATATTTTCTGTAAAAATCTCATCATAGGGAACAAGGTTCAACAGTAAATCACAAGCATCTATATGCACGAGGCCATTCATCCAATACCCAGCACAAAAAAAAAAATACAAATAAATAAAAATATAATCTAAAAGGTAAGGACAGTTGATTATAGAGGACTTGTGTTTACTTCCTCTACTGATTGCAGCAAAATGTAATCTACAAATTAATTCACAATTAATCTACAAAGAAGTGACAAGATCAAAAAAAGTCCCTGTGGCAAGGGAAAGGTGGGAAGAAAAAATAGTACAAGGTTAAGATACTTCCCTTGTTCACTGCAGTTCAATCCCTGGCAGCGTGTTCCTGGCACTGTCTGGAATGATTCCTGAGTACAAAGCCTGGAGGAAAACCTGAGCAATGCCAGGTGAGGTTCAAAACGCAACACACCCCCCTCTGTAAAAAAAATTATCTACCTGTAGCAAAGGACAAAAAACACATAAAGGAAATGGAGACCAAATTCAACAAAACACACTAGGAAACAAGTTGTAAACAGGAAGGTTCTTAGATATGAAACTTCACCTGGCAGATGAAGAATGCACTGAATACCTGGCACCAATGTCCTATGATCTTAATCCTGTAATACTGGAAGGTAGCTGAGGTCGTACTAGATCTTATGAGCAACCAGACCCTCAAGGCAAATTCCTAAAGCACATGCCACCCACTCCTAGGAAAATAGTTGTGCTAGGCTGGGATGGAGATAATTATCAAGACAGTTTATTTCTAGCAGATAAACAGAGCCTGCCAAGCACACCACACCCATCTAGCACACAGACAGCACCTAAGATTGACCAAAATATAGCTAGTAATCAAGAGGCCTGCCGGGCTCCTTGCCAGCCCACGGCATACCAAACTCTGCTCCCTGCCAGCCCCAGGGTACACCCTCTACCACCTCTGCAGATAGCAATCATAGACTACTCTTAAAACCAACCCAAAACAGGTTCTCCAGCCACTGTCCAAACGTACATAACTAAAACAGCCCCAACAGCTACTGGATGACCTTGAACTCCTGATCTCTGCCCAGGCCAACTCAAACACAGAACAGAGCCTTCACATTCTACCCAGGATGGGCCACAAGAAGCACAGGACAAAATGTGAAGAGGAATCCCCACACCAATGGAGCAAGACAATGGGGGGGGGGGGGGCCGCGGGGGACAGGAAGAGTACAGGGTCTAGATTTGATCTCCATAAAATCAATGGGGACCAATAGATTATTAAAGTGTCCCTCTACCATCACCAAGCTTGACTGTCAAAAAACAAACCCAAAAATATCACATTTAGAGAAATTATTACTTAGAGGGGGGTGGGGCACTGCAAAGAACACTTTCATAAATCTTCACCGTAGAACTAACAATTTCTAAAGAAAATGCTATGAAATTGTCAACCACAATGCCACTTGTAGCAGTCTATTGTTTACTCAGAATTCATTCCTCCTAAGTAAATCTCGATATTTAGTTACCTATCCTTTCCTCCCTCACTGCCCATGTACCTCACTAATCTGACAAATGCAGAGGAAGATAACTCAATGGTTAATGTCCAATATTCTGCATACTTAAGGCCCCAAGTTTGAGCAGAAGGGCTACATGGTCCCCTCACACTACAGGTGTGGGTGTACCTAGTGGCCCCAGTTAGAAGTAGTAAGTGGAACAGCACCATCAGTCTAATCAGCACCTCCTCGACAAGCCAAGCACTGAACCATGCAGCCAGGATGGCTGAGCAACACAGGGAGTAGATTGCCACACCACCACCCAACCCCCCCATCTAAACCTTCTGAATACTACCTGGGAGATCAAAAAATTCTAATACACACACCAATGCAATGACTAAATCAAAACAGATGTGAAACCTAATTCTGACCATAAAGACAGGAGAGGGGATTCTGTATTTATTTCTCTACCAGATTCAAACCTTGCTCCTCTTAATAGGGTTACAGGAAGCCTTTTATCTTTTCCACCTGAACAAGGACTCAAACTGCTATCCTACAATCTTATAACCTTGCAGGGGGAAAAACAGGGTATTAAAAAAGCTAGACTAGCCCACGCCACCACCACCTACAACCTCAGACAAAAACTCCACAATTGAAAATGGGCAGCTAAATCTTCTCAGGTGAGACTGAACTTCAGGGCTGAAAACTCTGGGCCTTTCCTTTTGAAATGAGATTGGGACCATTTCATCCAATGCCACACCATACACCCTTTCCTTCTTTCAGGAAAGAAACAGCCCAGCTATGCCAATTAACCTTATCATTTTCCCAAGCCATCCAAATTTATATCAGATCTAAAAGTCCTGGGCACTCCATTATCTTATAGTAGTGTCAATCCAATAGTATGAATCATAGGAAATCTTTTTTTTTTTTTTTGTTTTTGTTTTTGTTTTTTGGGCCACACCCTGTGACACTCAGGGGTTACTCCTGGCTATGCGCTCAGAAGTTGCTCCTGGCTTCTTGGGGGACCATATGGGACGCCGGGGGATCGAACCGCGGTCCATCCTAGGCTAGCGCAGGCAAGGCAGGTACCTTACCTCCAGCGCCACCGCCCGGCCCGAATCATAGGAAATCTTAAGAGAAACTTACACAATAATCTATGAACCTCAGTGAGCCTATACAGTAACACAGAATGCTCAGCTAGCACCAACCACAGCCCAGTAAATTCTTAGCACTAACTTTAGTAACACCATGGAGAGATTTAACAATCATTTCAAACTGACCCGTGTTGATCTAAGTTTTCATAAAATTTGCTTTTGTGTTGCAACAAGAAATATGAAGTAAATTTGACTGCCTACATGGAGGTAGAATATGATGGTAGATGAAGGAAAGTGGTGAGGGAAGGTCACACTGGTGGTGAAATAGGCATTTAAATATTTTTTTTTTACTTTTTTTTTTTTAACTTTTTTCATTTTTTAATTATGACAACAAAGATGCAAAGAAAGAGGACAGGGTAAAGTTACAGTGGAAGACCAATCACCCATAAGCAGAATTCTCGGTAGTCCCATCGATGATATCCCAGCCTTGATCTTTCAACCAAAGAAAATTAAGAAAAACAAAATTGAACCCATGTACAATACAATTAATTTGTCCCTCAAATCCCCAGTTGTATTACATACTCTTTCTTAGCAGCACACAATATAATCCAAAAAGATTAGACTTATGTAACTCCTTAAACATTGAGGGCAAAGTACATTTATCTAGTTCCATGCACATGCTTACTAGTTTAAGTATTTAGTATTTAGACCATAATTTTTCTTTCCATGCCCCATATGTTTTGGTGGGCCTATGCAAACAAATGCCACTTTAATACCATTTTTTTCTATGTTCCCTTGACTCCAATCCTTAAGAAAAACAACCCACTAAAACTTTTGAGGCATTTAAATATTTAATGACTGAAATTACTATTATGAACAACTTGATAAAGCATGGTATTATGATAAAAATCACGGAGAAAATAGCCTATCCTATACTCTAGCCACACTGAGTCTGAAAGGACGAGGTATCTGATAGCACTGTTAAGTTACCTCATTTGTTCCTGGAAGACTACCTCATAAAATGTTCTTCACTATTTAAGCAAATTTACATGAATGCTCAATTCCTTACAGCCAAAATCACCCGTTCTTATAGAATCAAGAGTCTCAGACCTGAGTAATAGTACAGTGAGTAGAGTGTTTGCCTTGCTGACAGCCATCTGAGTTCAATCCCTGGTTTCCCATAGGTCCCCTGAACACAGCCAGGAGCAATTCTGCATGTAGAATCAGAAGTAACCTATGAGCATTGCTACGTATGGCCCAAAAACAAATAGGGAGAGGGGAAAAAAAGTGTCTTCTCTTCTTATTATTGCATCATTTAAATTGTGTATTTGTACTCCAACCACTTAAGTCAGGACTGTCACCATCAGAAATGTGATGAGAGCTGGTATGATTGTACAGTGAGTAATGTGCTTGCCTTGCACACAGCTGACCTGGGTCCAATCCCTACCGCTCTGCATGGTCTCCAGGCCATACCAGGAGTGATCCCTGAGCACAAAGACAGGGGTACACTCTGAGAACAGATAGGTGTTTCCCACCCAAAAAAGAATAAATTTGACCTGTTTGTACTACAAAATCCTAATTTAAAGAAAATATTCACAAGAGCCAGAGAGACAGCACAGTAGTAGGGCATTTGCCTTAGACACAGAAGGACGGTGGTTCAAATCCAGGCATCCCATTTGGTCCCCCGAGCCTGCCAGGAGCGATTTCTGAGCATAGAGCCAGGAGTAACCCCTAAGCGCTGCCAGGTGTGATCCAATAAAACCCAAGAAACTAAAAACAAAACAAAAAATAAAAAACAAGAAAATACTCACAAAACTTTTCTAATTCATTTTAAAGAAAAGATAATTTTATATTAATGGATAAATCTTAAATATATAACATATTACATATCTTTTATTCAGATCTGTTTAAGGCAAGAAATATAAAGTATCAGAGTTGTAAAATTCAATTTCAGGATGGGAGTGGGGGGCTCACAGTGCTCAAGAGCTACTCCTGTCTCACACAACAGGGTCACTCCTGGTGGTGCTGGGAATTGAATAGAGGTCAGCTGCATGCAAAACAAGCACCTTAACCACTATATTTCTCCAGGCACCAAGATGTTTTTCTTTTAATTTCAAATAAAAATTATATAAAAAGGAAGTAAACAAATATATATATATATATATTGTGTGTGTGTGTGTGTGTGTGTGTGTGTGTGGTTTTTGGGTCACACCCGGAAGTAAACAAATATATATATATATATATATATATATATATATATATATATAGTGTGTATGTGTGTGTGTGTGTGTGTGTGTGTGTGTGTGTGTGTGTGTGTGGTTTTTGGGTCACACCCGGCAGTGCTCAGGGGAAACTCCTGGCTCCATGCTCAGAAATTGCTCCTGGCAGGCACAGGGGACAATATGGAACAAGGATTAGAACTGATGACCTTCTGCATGAAAGGCAAACGCCCTACCTCCATGCTATCTCTCCGGCCCCAACAAATATTTTTATTAACAAAAATTCACTTTACAGTTATCAATAAACTCACTAAATTAAAGTCCTCTTTCTCCATTACACAGAGGGCAATAAAATTTCAACAGGCATTATTAAAATAGTTTGGTCTTAGGGCTAGAGAAACAGCACCCTATATTCATCCCTTCAAGCACTCCTAAGAATTAGCCATGAGTACCACCAAGTGTGTCCCACAAAATGAAAATATGAAAAGTTTGGTCTCAGTCTTATAATTTAATGCTTCCCATTAAATTATAAAAGCACAATTTTAAATGTTTAAAGCTTTTTAACTTGTAAAGACAAGTATGGGGTTCAAAAGAATGGTAGTACAATTATAAGTAGTAATATGTCTTATTAATGTTTCTATCTTCCACAACTAGTCAAAGTAACATTCAGAATTGCTTATTCTAAATGATTACTGTTATCAGTAGTGACCACTCTTTAACCTGACTTTTATGTTTCTAACGAACATTATCTATTTACCCTGGGTTGTTTAATCTTTTCTTCTGTAATTTTTTGTCATAATTCAAACTAAACCAAAATTCTAAACCTAAACATTTTAATATTCCATAGCTCTCCCTGTAATATTCCAGTGCTTTTCTAATACTAAATTGCTTTCAAACTCAGAGTTTTAGAAGCCTTTCCCCACTGTAACATATGGCTCAATGCTGAACTTCAACTGTATTAAAATAATTTTATTGCCTAATTTCTCTTGTTCAATCACCTATTCTTTCATTTTCAAATAAATATTTCCAGATTAAAACAAAAATTTATGTGGAGCCAGTGCAATACCACAGCAGGTAGGGGCCTCTGCCTTGCACACAGTTGACCCAGGACACACCCAGGTTCAGTCCCTAGCATTCCATATGGTTTCCTGAGCCTGCAGGAGTAATTTCTGGAGCACAGAGCCAGGAGTAAATAACCTCTGAGTGCCACCACGTATGGCCCAAAAAAGAAAAAAAAAAAAAAGAATTTTTGTTTAGAATTGGGGGTAAATGAGAAGAAAAACAGACAGAATTGAGAATCCAAAAATAACCTGCAGATCTCATGCCAAGCAAGTTTGTTCAGAATGAGAAGCCTATTTGAGAAAGAATAGTATCTACAATATATAGTGTTAAAACAAATTTGATTTCCATACATAAAATGATGAAGTTAGACCTCATACCTTATACAAAATGCAGCTCCAAATGAATAATTACATCTGAATTATAAAAGTCTTAGAAGAAAACAGAGGGGAAACCTACATTATACTAGAATAGCTATCATCCCTTGGATATGGACAATCCAATTTAAAAGTGGGCAAATGTCTGAGCTCCAAAAAAAGGGGGGGGGGGCAAAAAGCAAGTAAGCCATAAAAAGAGGTCCAGCATTATTATCATTAGGGAAATAAAAGGCACAAAGAGCTGCCTTTTCATACATTGTTGTAAACAGGAAATAGTTTTAACAAGAATCTGGAGAAACTGGAACCTTAGTACATTCCTATTTGGACTGTACGATAGTTCCACTACTCTGGAAAAGTTTGGTAGTTCCTTAAAAAGTTAAACAGAATAAATAATCTTATGACCCAAAAATTCGAGAACTAGATTCATTTAAAAAATAATGAAACAATCAGATATTTATACACTTATGTTCAAGGCATCACAATAATAACATTCTAGTAATAGTCAGAAGGTTAAAAAAACAAATGTTTATCTACAATAATATTTAAAAGTTTATAAACTATATACTTTTTAATTATAGTATAGTTATGGGTATAGTTATTTATCAGCTTGAGAAATAAAGTTCCAATAATGATATAAAGTGGATAAACCTTGAAAATGTTCTAAGTGAAATAAGCCAAACATAAGAACAACATTCTATGATTCCATTTAGATAAAAATAACTGGAGAATCAAAATCATAAAAAAGCAGATTACAGATGATCAGGATCTGAGAAAAAGAATGGAAATTTTTCATAAAAGGTAGGTATTTTCTGTTTGGGGTGATTTAGAAGCTGTGATGTTTAGACAACACTGTAAATGTAATTAAAACGGTTAAGATGGCAAGTTTTTTTTTTATTGAACCACTATGAATTACAAAATCACAAGGTTATTTTTGATTGAATATTCAATATTGTAGGCATAAAAAGTTCTAGCACCAATCCCTTCACCAGTGTCCACCTCATACATTTGTTGTAAACAGAAAATAGTTTACAAGTCTGTATATGTGGCAGGCGCTTTTCACTTCTTTTTTTCTATTTCCTTTAAATCACAGTGGTTTACAATATTTTGCTGATTAAAGCTTTCAGCAGAAAAACCTGGTCCAGAGTAACAAGTTCCCTCTATCACTAACATAGTGGTCCCTTCCCTGACCTATCACCCTTCCACCCCCAGTGGCAAGCTTCCTAGTTTCCTACTAAGCCCTGAGCACTGCCAGATGTTGCACAAAAACAACAAAACACTAGTGGTCACTAAACATTTGCAAGGTGGTGCCCTATACACTGTACTATCTCTTCAGCCCACCTATTTTTTTTTTAAGTACAAACAGATCACTAGAGGAAACCAGAGGGATTACTCATTTTTTCATCTACCATAAAACAACTTATAAAAAGAAACTCATTTATAAGATAATATGAATTTCAGGTAGCAGAAGTAAAAGAAATGATCTTTTGATTTTATTTTCTTTTACTTTTTATTTTTACTTTAAGGTTGTGCATTTCTGCAGCCTGAAAGTTTCAAGAACATAAAGAATTATATATATTATGCTGAATGTTTTGTTCAGCTTACTTTTGATTAGTGTTCCTTTGAATTTTTAGACAATCGCATATTTACTTATCACTTAGAAACAGTCAAATTATTAAAGGTAATATAAAATAAAATATTTAGTAAACTACTTCTGTAAAAGAAAAATAACTGAATTACATACTTTTGACACTTCTTCCTAAACTGTTCTCAATTTTCCCATTGAATCTCAGACTAAAATAGAATCTGTGCCATATGCAATAAATTTTAGGTAAAAAAAAAAAATTCAGCTTTGACTAAAAATTCCTTTTTCTTTGGTCACAATCAGGACCTTGTGCTTCCTAAGGCTCTATGTTCAGGTATCACTCCTGGCTCTGGGACCATAAGGAATCCTAAGGATCAAACCCAGGTCAGCTGAAGCAAGCAAGCACCCTATCTACTGTACTATTGCTCCAGCCCCTGACTGAAAATTCTTAAGAGTTACTAAATACTAAGCTTTTAAATATCTAAATAATTTCTATTTCCAAAACTAATATATTCCCCCAAAAATTGACTTGTACATTTTATTTGAAATGTAAATTAAGCACTGCTGCAATGGAAGTATTATTGCAACTACAGAAAAAATTCTTGTATCATTTCCAAATACTAGTTGTATTACATCATTTCCTTTTGTTTCTTTAAATGAGAATGCTGATGTACATTTTTAGTAAAATAACTAATTGAAAATAACTTACATAAAGACTATTATAAATATTTTATCTCAACCATAGAGAACAATTTGAAACTATGAATGTTACGAGGCAAGCTGATGAATATATATCAAATGCTTTTACTCCTTAGACACTGAATCTAGAAACTATAATAATGATCAATAATTTAAATATTGTATTTATGGCTTTCTTATATTGTCTGTTCTTTGTCTTTTGAGTTCTGGAAATCCACAATGTACTCACCAAATCTATTTCTAACCATTGTGCCAATATTTGGTGGGATCCCTTTATCTAGAAATATCCTTCAGTTCTAGAATATATTCTTGATGATTTTCTCCTCTTTCTTTAATAAAACTTTCATTTCTCATTACTAGCTATCTTAAATTGATCTTTTAATTTCATACTATACTTTTGTGATATTTATATCACACTCTTTGTGACATTTGTGACTCTTTGTGACATTTTTCACTGTTTTAGACATTGTGGTTTGCATATCATACTCTTTTCCTGACAAGTACCATGCATATTATACTCTTTTTGATATTTCTATTTTATCACAAATTCTTATACTGCTTTATCATTGTAGTGCAGTTTCAATTTGAGTAACTTTTTTCATTCTCTTGTTTCTTTTATAGAACATTTTCTAGTTCCTTTTTCTAGTATCTTGGTCTTATGGTATTTTTTCTTATCTACAAAAATGCAGATAGTTTCATGTTTGTTTTCAAAATTACATTTTCCCTGCAGAATCTTTTTTCATAAATGTTAGTTGTTACTGTTGTTTTGTCTTTTTTGTTTGGTTTGGGACCATATCAGTGTAGCCAGGACTTAATCCTGGCTCTTGATTCAGGGGTCACTCTTGGGCAGGGAACTGCGGACCATATGCAGTGCTGGTCAGCTGAGCTTTAATGACTGAGCTTTAATCATAAAATACTCAACACCCATCCCTTCACCAGTGCACATTTCCCACCACTGAATGCACCAATGTCCCCAGTTTCCTTTCCGTCCTCCCCTGCCCTCTTCCCAGCCTGCCTCTATAGCAAACTTTTCTTTTTCTTTCTCCTTCTCCCTCTCCCTCTCCCTTTCCCTTCTTCCCTTCTCTCTCTCCTCTCTCCTTCCCTCCTTTTAGACATTATGGTTTGCATTATTGTTCCTGACAGGTACCATGAATATCACTGTATCTACTTTCAGCACCCAGTTCTTGTCCAGAGTGATCACTTCTATCTTTGTCATAGTGGTTCCTTCTCTGCCCCAAATGCACTTCCCTGATATTTGTGACAAGCTTCTTACCATGGACTGTCCTCTGGAACCTTGTCTCTATTGTCTCTGGATATTAATAATGACATTAATTCTTTCAACCAACATTACCAAATGTCTATATGCCTAGTACTAATATTAGGACAGACAAGCCAAAGAAGGGTTTATCAACATGTGAAAAAGTCATGAATTTATCAAAGATTTCCTAATTAATGAGTCATACTGGACTAAAAAGGAAGTGTAGTTCTAAAGGAAAGGAGGAGAATATGCAAGATGATAGAACTCCCCGGGTGTATCTTAGTTAATAGTGTTCTACATTTGTCAGAAACTCACAGTATACCCAAAAGAATGAATTTTACCACATGTAATATTTTAATTTGTTTTGTTTGGGGGCACCTGGCAGTGCTCAGGGATTTACTCCTGGATCTGCACTCAGGAATTACCTGATGGTGATCAGGGACCATATGGGATGCCAGGAATCAAACCTGAGTAGGCTACATGCAAGGCATTTTCTTTACCCTATGTAGCTCCGGCACCATACTACACATAAGTTTGTTTTTGAGCCATGTGCAGCTGTGTTCAGGGTTTACTCCTGTCCCTGTATTCAGGGACCATGCTTGGCAGGCTTGGCGACATTTAATACAAGAAATAGAACCTAACTCAGCTACATGCAAAGTAAGCACGCAACTGCTGTACTACCTCTTTCAGACCAAATTTTTTTAATAATTCTTTTTAAATATTTAAGAGTGAAAAGTAAAAACAAAATTGTATACTGATTAGATGATCATTCCATTTTTCTTCCCCCCAAACAAATCAATATTAAAACCATAAAGTAGACAGTAAACCAAGTAGCCAAAGTAGGGACAAATTTTGATAATGGTGGATCGAAAGACAGTTGAAGACTGAAGCTAATGAAAAGATAGCTACCCCAAAAAAGCTACATAGCACAAAGGGCATCAAAGGCAGAGGAACATGAGAAAGGACATCTGGGGAGTGAAATGGCAATTTGGCAGTTGGAGAAATGTGAGATGATGGTATTTAAGCCTTAAGCAAGGTGAAGAGAACATCTGTGGCAGGAAAGAGGGATGGCAACCTGGCATAAGGAATCAATACAGTGAAGTTACACCAAAGCATGTAGTACTGATAAAAGTAGGATGAGTAGGTCATTAGCATCAATAGTAAAGGGTGGGGAACTGGGAATGACGGTCAAACTAGGTATATACTGATGATTACATTAAGAAAATTAAATAGGGGCCAGAGAGATAGCATGGAGGTAAGGCGTCCTTGCATGCTTAAGGACAGTGGTTCGAATCCTGACGTCCCATATGGTCCCCCGAACCTGCCAGGAGCGATTTCTGAGTGTAGAGCCAGGAGTAACCCCTGAGCGCTGCCGGGTGTGACCCAAAAACAAAAACCAAAAAAAAAAAAAAAAAATAGAGAGAGAGAGAGAGAGAGAGAGAGAAAGAAAAGAAAAGAAAATTAAATAAGGGGCCAGAGAAATACTACAGTGGGTGAGACACATGACTTGTGTAAGAAAACTCCTTGCAGTCTAAATGGTCTCCTGAGCCTGAAAAGATGATTCCTGATTAAGTAATTAGATAATTAATTAAAGGTGTGGCTCACAATGGAATATTATGCAAGTGTCAGAAGAGATGAAATCATGAAATTTTCCTATACATGAATATACATGGAATCTAGTATGCTGAGTGAAGTAAGTCAGAGAGAGAGAAAGATGCAGAATGGTCTCATTCATTTATGGGTTTTAAGAAAAATGAAAGACATTTTTGCAATAATTTTTAGAAACAAAAGAGAGGAGGGCTGGAAGTTCCAGCTTACCTCATGAAACTCACCACAAAGAGTGATGAGCTTAGTTAGAGAAATAACTACATTGAGAACTATCCTAACAATGAGAATGTATGAGGGAAATAGAAAGCCTGTGTAGAGTACTGGCAGGGGTGGGGTGGGGAGGAGTGAGAATTGGGACATTGCTCATGGGAATGCTGCACTGGTGATGGGGGGTGTTCTTTACATGACAGAAACTCAACCACAATCATGTTTGTAATCATGGTGTTTAAATAAAATATTAAAAAAATTAAAGGTGTGGCTCAAAATACAAACAAAAAATAAAGAATGAGAAACAGCCTTTCTGTTAAGAACAAAAACGTTGCAATATGAAAAATATATATTTTTAAATAGAATATATCCTTCAAGGTTGGACTGCAACTAGAGTTATGGATACAAACTCATCAATGGAAGAGATATAGTGATGGCTAAGAAATGGGAGAGGCATAAAGATGGGGGAGGAAAATAGCAGTACAAATATAGGTGAATAAATGGGTAAATGGCATAGGCTAGTTAGTCTACTAACAAAGCTTATAAGGAAACTACGCCATGTCTGCATTCAGCCAGTTCCATAGACTCACTCTAATCTCAAAAAAGATGTAAACCAAGCTTGAAAAAAAAATACGTACAACAGCCATAAAACCTGCCAAATAACAGAAAGATCAACCAGCAACAAGTAGCTTAGTAAATTTCCTGTCAATGGCTTAATGACCTCATTATGAGATACAATAAATTTCACAAATTTTCTTTTTTTTTTTTTTTTTTTTTTGGTTTTTGGGCCACACCCGTTTGAAGCTCAGGGGTTACTCCTGGCTATGCGCTCAGAAATCACCCCTGGCTTGGGGGGACCATATGGGACACCGGGGGATCGAACCGCGGTCCATCCACTTGCAAGGCAGACACTTAACCTGTAGCGCCACCTTCCCGGCCCCTCACAAATTTTCTTTTTACTGTACCTTTTAGAAAAATAATTTCATTATCACTTACCTATAAACAAGCAATATAAAATTATTATTTTGTGCCTACCAAGGGGTAGGCTTGAGAACGAATGGGAATTCGGGGACAACAGTGGTGGGAATTTTATACTGGTGGTGGGATTGGTGTTGAATCATGAGTGGCAGAAACAAATGTATCATGAGCAACTATGTAATACATGGTCTTTAAATAAACTAATTTATTTTTAAATAATTTATTTTATTTATTTATTTTTGGTTTGGAAGCCACACCCGGTGACGCTCAGAGGTTACTCCTGGCCAGGTATCCAGAAATCACTCCTGGCTTGGGGGACCATATGGGATGCCAGGGAACCCAGGTCTGTCCCGGATCAGCCCCTTTCTAGGGGCCGGAGAAATAGCACAGCAGCAGGGTATTTGCCTTGCACACAACTGACCCAGGATGGACCCTGGTTCAATTCCTAGCATCCCATATGGTTCCTCGAGCCTGCCAGGAGCAATTTCGGAAAACCGAGCCAGGAGTAATCCCTGAGCGCCCCTAGGTGTGGCTCCCCCCCAAAAAAAAATCTTTCAAAAGCAACAAAGTAACACCTATGACTACATAAAGAACCCCCGTCTTGGCTTCTTCCTTCTACTCCTCAACTGAAAGTATTCAGGACTCCTTGAAGAAATGACTACTTTCTTAGGAAGGAAATTTTAAAAATAAACCCAAATCATTCACCTGTACCAGAATGCAAAAAGTACTCAGAATTTCATTGAGGCATCTTAAAAAACACAGAAACCAACTAGAACAGATTCCTACTAAACACCTGTGGGTCAATTTGAGCCTCAATAAAAAAAAAAAAAAAAAAAAAAGACAAAAAAAAGAATACTAACTTACAGATATAACCATGAACTCAAATGACATAAGCAGGATATTTAAGTTTTGAAATGATTCCTCACAAAACACTTATTACTAAGTATAAAGCCTAAGTGATGCCACAAGAAACAAAATGAACACCCTTGTTCACCTAATATACATCAATAAAGCTACAAAAGATAATACAATGAATTAGAACAATACAACACCAGTGATCGGGCACAATAAGAAGAAAGCAGTGGCATCTCTGTGACACTCTTGGCAAAGATACTAGTGTAAAAAAAAAAAAAACCAAAATTGGGGGTTTTTTTTGCAAATCCTGCAAAATATCTGGCAGGGGGGAGGGGCACGGAGAGGTAGCCCAAGTGGTGTTTGCATGCGCTAACCTAGGAGGGATCCCAATTGGATCCCCAGCCTCCCATATGGTCCCTCAAGCCAGGAGCAATTTCTGAGTGGATAGCCAGGAGTGACCACTGAGAGTCACCAGGTATGGACCAAAACCAAAAACAAACAAAAAAAGGCTGGCCTGCAATATTCAAGATCATTGTCATGAAAACCAAGATAATTTAAGACCTACTGACAGATCCTAGAAGGCTAAACATCCAAATGTAACAATAATTCTAAACTGAACTCTATTTTCCTAAGATATTAGCAGAACAAAATACTGAAATCTAAGATTTTGATTATGCTAATTAACGATTTCTTTTTTTGTTTGCTTTTTGTTTTTTTGGTCACACGGGCAATGCTCTGTTACTCCTAGTTCTGTGCTCAGAAATAGCTCCTGGCAGGCACAGGGGACCATATGGGATGCCAGGATTTGAACCACTATCCATCCTGGATCGGCTGCATGCGAGGCAAACAAACGCCCTACCACTGTGCTATCTCTGCAGTCTCTCAACATTAGTTTCTTGATTTTGATAGTGGCATTATTGTCAGGCAAAATATTGTAGAAAAATACACAACATACATCTGGTGTGTCCTTTACAAATATGTCCTTTACACTCGAATGGGGGAGAAATGCACTGGCATTTTTTTCTATAATTTTGAGATTTTTTTTAAGATTATTTTTAAGTGAAGAAACAGAATAAAGAAGCACACAATCACCACATATAAAAAATTCTGGGTCAGAGCAATAAATATAGAACAGCAGATAGGGAGGGCACTTGTCCTATATGCAGCCAACCCAGATTTGATCACACACATCAGATATGGTCCCCTGAGCCTGCCAGGAGTAATTCCTGAGTGGAGAGCCAGAGTAGCCCCTGAACATGTTTTTGGGTTTGACCCAAAAACAAAAAATAAAATTTTCATTTATTGTATTCCATAAGATTGTGACAGTACAGCGTGTACAGACAGTGTGAGAGTACAATGGGTAAGGCTTTTGCCTTGCAAGTGGCCAAACTTAAGTTCAATGGGGGTGACGGGCATTCCATATAGTTCCCCAGGCCAACCAAGAATAATTCCTGGGACCGGAGAAATAGCATGGGGTAGGACATTTGCCTTGCATACAGGTCAGTGGTTCAAATTCCAACATCCCATATGATCCCCTGAGCCTGCCAGGAGCGATTTCTGAGTGAAGAGCTAGGAATAACCCCTGAGCACTGCTGGGTGTGACCCAAAAACAAAAATAAAAACAAAACAAACAAACAAACAAAAAAGAATAATTCCTGACTGCAGACCAGGAGTTTCTCCTTAGCATTGCTGGGTGTGGCTCCCCACCCCAAAATAAAGTCTGTATACCAACTTAAGAAATTTAAATGTTACCTAAAAGTTATGATGACATGATCAAAGAAGAATTTTTTTCTTTTAAGTCCTATTTAAGCCCTCAATATATAAGATTCACAGCATTTTCTGATGTAATAACAAAGTTACAGTTTACTTAGAATTTTATAGTAAAACAAAACATGATTAAAGAGATGTACAGGACCTAGGGATGTACAATCATTTTAAGAACACTTAAAACAGACACATCAACTGAGTCAAATGCTTACAGATTGAATAAAATCAATTTAGGAACTAGTGCACTAAACAGAGATTACTACAAGAACAGACAAAAAAGTAACTTTTATGACCCAGTTTATCATAACTCCAAGCATTGTAGCATAATGATGAACTCCTAGAAGAAACCATTACTCAGAACACATCAATCATAAATGGAATGACAAAAGCATGTGACAGAAAGTGCGGAAATAGAATACAAGGGTTGCAAATGATTATAGTTTAACTATCTTTTTTTTTTTAATCTCCAACAGTATAAGAATGGAAAACCTTTATATCTTAGCAATATGTCAGCTTCACCACATATCTAAGCTTTTAAGTCTGCTTTTAAGTGTTTTCTAACCATGATTTTTAGTCAGGGCAGACCATAATTATTTAACAATGCAGTTTTAGTTTCTAAGGCTCTTGCCACTGCCTTCTTTTTTTTTTTTTTTTTTTTTTTGGTTTTTGGGCCACACCCGGCAGTGCTCAGGGGTCACTCCTGGCTGTCTGCTCAGAAATAGCTCCTGGCAGGCACGGGGGACCATATGGGACACCGGGATTCGAATCAACCACCTCTGGTCCTGGATCGGCTGCTTGCAAGGCAAACGCCACTGTGCTCTCTCTCCGGGCCCGCCACTGCCTTCTATAAGGGACTTTTCTTAATCTTCTCAAACAAATGTTTTCTAAATCTCAGGGCAGAGTAATTCTAAGTGGGTGTTTGATAGCTTTTAATAGTATCTAAGTCAATTTGGGGCACAGGCTACTTCCAGTAAAGCTGATATTTAAAGATGGGATTTTTGTGATAGCTATCTTTATTAAAAAAAAAAAAAAAAACTTCATAAAATCTAATTAGTTTGGGGCCAGGGATGAAGCTGGATTTTAACAGTAAAATACCTGCTTTGCAAGTGGGGGCCATAAATTCAAACCCAGCAACATCCCACATGCCAAATGCAACCCCAGTGTCACAGTCTTTGGAATGCCCAGCACAACCAATGTGTAATCCCAGAACACCACAAGTAATGTGTACAACCCTCAGTAAGCATTGTAAAAAGTATGCAAACACCACAGCTAATTGTGTAAGCACCAAAGCCAAGCATGTGACCTCTGGTCATCACAATAGCAACAGGAAGGAGAGGCAATCTAAGTAGCTTTGTTCTATTTTATATCCACACATCTTTTATCTCAAATTCTATATCAATTTAGAGAGACAAATGGATTAGGTCTCCTGGGGAAATTAAAAAATCACCAGGTTAGCTGAAGCATCTTAGCAAACCAAGAATTGCCCATTTTAAATATAAATTCCTCAAAGGTTGATATCAAATCTATACAGTCCTGTGTCTGTAAATAAAGTAAAACTCCACACAAAAAAACTTTCTATGCTAGATGATGCAAATCAGAGTGCTAAAAATTATCATAAGCATAAAGGCATTCAAATATTCACCTTAGCTTGAAGTACAATAATATTCAAAAATCAAGTGTATTCTGCCACAAAACAAGCTATGGGGCTCTTTCACTGCCAGTGGCTTCCTAGTGTACACCAGCATATCTATGTTAGCTCTTCCTCTTAAAAAAGTTCCAAAATCAAATGATCTAAGCAAATTCCAGGTAAAACAAAATCAGAGATTTTTGAATTGAAGAACATTTTTTTTACTATAATGTGCTTTGTGTTATCCATAGAAGGATGAAATAAGCACTGTCCCAAATTCACATATATACCAGTCAATTTTCAAAATATCCATTTATATCTCTTGACATATATAGCTCAGAAAACATATATTTTAGGAATTATTTCCCATGAGACCTCAATCTCTACTGCTGATTTGCAATTTGGAGCTATATAAAATGTAAAAAAAATTAAAAAAGGAACTAGTCATTTCACAGTATTTGCTATTGGCAAGTAAAGAATAAGCAGTGGATTGATATTTACTGAAAAACAGTTCAATGCAATATATCTTATCCTAAAAGAAAGAATAGGTATTTTTTGCTTAGTCACAAAGGGTAATATACTTAATTTTATTGCAATTTGATTTTAAAAGATAACAAATGATTGTCAATCCTGAGTTAAAATCATCTGTATCCTTGGACAAGCACATACACACATTTTAATTAATTAAACTTTACCTGAAAAATTAACATTTTACTTCTAGAGATAGAAATTTTTCAAACTGAATTTTTAAAACAACGAAATTAATTAAGCATAAGAGAAAAAAAAACAACTTTCAACCTTTTGGAAAATAAGCTTTACTAAGACAAATTTTTACAGATGATAATAAAATAGACTTAGGGGAACTAATTAACTTGCCCCAGTCAAGGGCCAAGGATATAGTACAGTGGGTAAGACACTTGCTTTGGGTGCAGCAGACTTGGATTCTTTTCCAAGCAACACATATGGTCTCCTAAGTACAAAGCCAGGAGTAAGCCCTGAGCACAGTATGATTTGCAAACAGAAACTAATGAAAGTAATAATGAAATAACCCAGCCAAGAATCAAAGGAGTGACTTTCAACCTAAAGCTGCTATTATTTACTAGCATATTGATTTACAACAAGAAACAGTTCAGGAAAAGGTGTTCCACTTTGTAGATGTTCACCATAGAAACTAAGTAATAATAGTGAATAGAAGGTCGTCTTTTTCATGATTAAGCCTATGGTGACTTTTTAAAAGTTTGAAATAAAGTTTACAAATGACTGCCTATAACCAAACAAAATACCTTTCTTCCTAGAAAGGTAATAATGTCAGTTGGGAAGAATTAGAGAAAAAATATTAAAAGATTAATAATAGGGAGCCAGAGAGATAGCACAATGGTAAGGCATTTGCCTTACACGCAGTAGGGCACTTGACTTGCACTCAACCAACCCGAGATGACTGGGATTTATTCCTCAGCATTCCATCCCATAAAGTCTCCCAAGCCTGTTAGGGGAATCCCTGAATGCAGAGCCAGGAGTAACCCCTGAGCACTGCTGGGTGTGGCCCAAAAACAAAAAAGAAAAGAGAGGAAAATAGAAAAGAGAATAAATAGAATAACAGCCACCATTTATAGAACACATTTCTTTTTTTTTTGGGGGGGGGGGGGGTAATTTGGTCCACACCTGGTGATGCTCAGGGGTCATTCCTGGCTTGGAAGACCATATGGGATGCCAAGGTTCGAACCAAGGTCCATCCTGGGTCAGCCGCGTGGAAGGCAAACACACTACCACTGTGCTATCGCCCGTATAGAACACATTTCTATCATATGTCAACATTGTCAGTAGTAACTCTTTGTTTAGTATCTTAGTTTACTACATTATTAGGTAGCAAGCATAAGTGAAATAATTGCCTAACATAATTTCTGATGACATTTATAATTACTCTAATCTGGAATTTAAATATAAACAATATTTTATTACATGAACATTTTAATAATTTGATGTAATAGTTTACTGGGAAAAAACTAAAATGAAGAATAGCTTAAGTGAAGGATCCTAGAAAAGTTTCAGTAAATTCAGATCCTTGAAGTCATTAAATCATTGCACATGTGGGGAAAAAAATTAAACTAATGAAAGAAAAAAATTAAGCCACAGTACTTGGTGACATAGTCTAATAAGTTTAGTAGTCAAAGTAATCTCTTTCTCCACTGACAAGTTATAAAACTATAGTCTGGGTCAAGTCTGAGTCAGGAATATTATGTCAAGAGCATTATAAAAATTATCCACAGACTACAGTACAAGTGTTTTGCATCCATTTTTTAGTAAATTGCTTAAAAAAAATTTCTAAATTGCAATTTCCCTTTTCTAAGCAGTAGTTAATTCAATGACTATTCTACCTTTAGATTATACCTTGTTTTACCAAAACAAAGATCATCCCTGGTTCCTTTGTATCTGTTTGTTAACAACTTGGTTTCACCCCAAAACAGACTGTCTTGCAAACCTGGGTGGGACTGGTTCAAGATAGCCTGGGGTCTCTGTCCTTACTCTGTCCTTACTCCCCCACCAGGGGGTGGTCTCTGTACTCAATAAAAAAACGACAGTTCTGGCAGGCACTTTGCTCTCCATAAGAGGTAGAAGACTGCCAGACTACACTTGTTTAGCCCTCGGCCTGGTTTGGATTATTTCATGTGCGACCCTGCTTCAGACCCATTTACTCAGTGTTGAAAATGCACTAGGCATGTGGGGTGATTTTACACTTCACCATTACTACTAGCTAGTTTACAATGTAAAAAAAAAAATCTAGATACCTCTATAAGTCAACTTGAACATCCCAGTTTTACGCTGTGGCAATCAACATTTTCTTTTATAAACTATAAACCACCATCATTTTAACAACTTAAAAACATTTGCCAAGGGGGCCGGGAAGGTGGCGCTAAAGGTAAGGTGTCTGCCTTGCAAGCACCAGCGTAGGACGGACCGAGGTTCGATCCCCCATCGCCCCATATGGTCCCAGGCCAGGAGCGATTTCTGAGCGTATAGCCAGGAGTAACCCCTGAGCATCAAATGGGTGTGGCCCAAAAAACAAAACAAACAAACAAACAAAAAAAAAAAAACATTTGCCAAGGAGGGAAAAGTCTTTTTTAAATAGTGTTAAAGATAAGTAGGGATATATTTTATTATTAAATTTTAAAATTAAATATAAAAACAAAACACTTTATCCTCTTCCTATTCTATGGTTTAATAACCTCTTCCTCTCTAAAGCTTAACTTTCTCCCTCAAATTACCAGCACCAATTGGATGGAATGCAAAGAAAAAGCAGCAGTGTATCTAACTTTGAACTGTTGATTTTTATGTTGTCATGAAACTGTAATGAACAAAGCAGTAATTGTAACAATTTAAAAAGTGAAAATATCCATAGCTAAAAATAAAGTGAGACTGATAGAAATAAAGTAAGAAAGTTAGGATCTTGGCTGACTCCATCTTTTAACACTAGCATATCATCAACATGAAACAACTACCCCACTACAAATATTTGGTCCTTTGAAAACACTTTGGGGGGGGGGGGGGATTTTTGTGGACACACCCAGCTGTTCTCAGGGTTTATTCCTGGCTCTGCATTCAGTGTTAACTCCTGGCAGGGATTAGGGTTATCTGTGATGCCAGGGATCAAACCTGAATCAGTCACAAGAACTCAATCTGTATGTCATTTAAGTATGTCATTTAAGGCAAATATTAATTGTCAAAATTAATGCCTATAAACCTCTACAAATGTCCTAAAAGACAAAAAAAAATGTGTTTTATAATTAAATTGAAGTCAATTAGTCATCTGGACATTGAATTTACCCTATATTTTTCCTAGGACTTATAAAATATTTGTTTTTGGTTGGTTGGTTTTGGACCCACACCCAAAACATCTAAAGGTGCTCAGGGCTTACTCTTGGCTTTACGCTTAGGGATCACTCCAGGATAAACCACGAGCTGCTCAAAATTCAAACTTGAGTGTGCCTCATGCAAGGTAAGCAGCCCTATACTATCTCTCCATCCCAGGATTTACAAAATATTAATATCTCAGAATTGGGAAAGTGGCTCAACAGTAAAATGCCTCTCTTATTTGAAGCTTTAGGTTTCAGATATGTACCACCAAAACAACCAAAAAAGACCCACAAAACAATTATATCACTAAGTACATCCTGTAGTATATTCATACTTCATAGTAATCTTATTTAAAATATGTCCATTATAATGATCAGAAACAATATACACATCAATTTCTCCTTTAATTTTTATTAATATTTCCAAACAGAATTCTATTTGAAAGAAATACACTACTTTATTCATGAAAGTATAAGTTATTAATGACCTATTGGCAGCACTATCCCTTTGTTTTGCCCAGATCTTTAATTTTAGAACAGTATTTTCTGAAAAATGTTCTAGAACAATAGAAATATTCTCATTTGCTCTGTCCAGTAGTATAATAACTACTAGTCACATGTTTAGTGGGCTCTTGGAATGTGAGCAATGAAAGTGAAAAACTGGTTTTCAATCTTAAGTTAAAGTAAGATCTTATTCTTTGTTTGGAGCCCACACAGAGCTGCTTCTCCATGGTTCAGAGGACCATATGGGATTCTGATGGAAAAGTAATGGTCACGTGCACAGCAAGAACCCCCCCCCTACCTGCTATACTATGTCTCCAGCTCTCTAATTTATTTTTTCTGAGGAGGGGCCTCACACCCAGCAATGCTTAGGGGCTACTCCTGGCTCTGTGCTCAGGAAAGACTCTGAAGATTAGGTCACCTGCCTGCAGAGCAAAAACCTTATCCACTCTAAGCTTTTCCTACAGTACAATCTCTCCAGCCCCATCCATTTAGTCTTTATAAAATGCTAATAAAATCAGTATAGTTGAGGCAAAAGTGATAGCATAGCTGGTAGGGCAATTGCCTTACTTGTGGCCAACCTAGGTTTGATCCCCAGCATTGAATATGGTCCACTGACTCTACCAGGAGTAATTTCTGAGCAGAGCCAGGAGTATTTCCTGATCCAACCTCCCACCCCAAATGTGTAGTGACCAATCATATACAAAGAACTGGCCTACTTCAATATTTAAATGGAGACTAGAATTCCTAACAACTTAACTTCTAAAACACCGCTTAAATACAGTAAATACTATTATTCACGGTACTTATCAGCTTTCCTTACCCAAATTTCTGATTGTTAACATCCCCTTTCAGGACATTAAAAATGCCTGAAGATTGGGGCCAAGCAATAGTACAGCGGGTATGTGTATAAACAAATTTTATACAGAGACAACAAACAAAATCAAGAAATCAGACTTACTAGGGAGAACAATATATATACATACTGCTTGTAATAAACCAAAATATTTAATAGCATAAAACTATATGATGCTTTTTGAATAGTAATAAGGCATGTTTATACATAACCTAAAGGTACTTTATCATCGTCTTAAATCCCACTGCTACTTATACATACAATGAACTCTCCATCATTTGCAGATGAGAAAGAATATCTATTAAACAAACATCATAAACTAGTGTCATTTTGGAGCCATCATTCGAACACTGAAATATTAGCTCTGAATGTACCAAAAACTTTTCTTTAGGCTTTCAAAAACATTCTTAAACATTATAAAAAATGGGGTATAAAACAAGTGCTTTATAAAATATTTTAATGTAACATAAAAATAAAAGACATATACACTTACAACATCAGTTTCAGAGTCAAAATTGTCTTCCTCTTCTAAAGGAAGTCACTGAGAGTTTATAATTCTCAACTCCCACTATGAGAATGATCATGTTCAGTAGCCTGTTCTTAAAAATCATTCTATTCTTTTTTTCTAAATGCATGAAATCCATCAAGTTTCTAGAAAGTTTCTGATACTGGCAGTTTGAGTGATTTTACATGAAAAACGAAATTTTAACAAATGACCAATCCAAAAAACTGCTGTAACCAACAACTGACTTTTCCTTCAGGAAAATATCTTTATTTTAGAACAAAGACACTTTAAGAACTTTCCAATAAATTAAAACATGCAAAACAGCTTTTATCTAACATCCTTCAAAACAATACAAGTCAGGGTAATAATGTGTATAATTCCAAAAAAGACTTCCCCTAGTTGTCAAACGTAACCCACAAGACCTTCAGCCAAACTTTGCACTATTAAGAGTGCAGGGTGTGTTTGCTCTCATCATTGAGCTTTGACCTTCCAACCCGTACCTAAATTCAAGAAAACTGAGGAGAAAAACTTAACCAATTTAGATTTAAATTAAAAGTGGAGCAAACCTAACTCCCATGCAGGAGTTGCTTCCAAACATTCTCCACCAACTACCACCACAAAAATGTTAAACGATGTCATGCTATCTGGCAAACATGACCATTTTGGGAATGTCCGTGTTTAGCAGATTCCTATGCTAGTAAACTTCAGATCAAACAAACCATGGATCTCTAATTTTAAGCCCCAGTAGATTTAAGACTATCTCCTCCCACTCGATTTCCAAACGCTGGGAAGGAATGTTTCCACTAATAAATACCTTTCCATTGAATGTCTGCTATATCGGTATGCGTAATACAACTGTGAGCAACCATCCATGTTTCCCATCACGGAATTATTCCAAAAACTCTCCACTGCTGACCTAAAAACACAACTTCTTCCTCATAAATTCCAGATGAAATCAAGGCAACAATTGAGTCGCACGGTTTTACCCTTGCAATCCGACCAGATAGTCTATTCTCTGGCTGTATAAACTGAAAGAAATCTCTTGCATATGCCCTGTACATCTACTGTGTATTCTGTTATCGACTGCGGGTTATATGTACCAAGGCAGCAAGTGCAAAGATAGCTTGTACCTCTAGATTCATTGCCTAGTGGAAAGTTTTCTCGTTGCAAACTGCATCAAATCAGAATGCCCCAATCGAGACAGTACGTTAAATGCAAACTTACCCCATTCTAGATATTCAAGAATGTTCTTCTCTCTTCTCAATGGAGAGTTATTGCATTCATCATAAAGACAGATGAGTATATCCAGTAACGTTTCCACGCTGAAACACTGCCCATTGGTCTGAGCGGGCCCATCCAGAATAAACTGTTCCAACTGTCTGAGACGCACTTCTCCAGACATGCTTGCTGCTGATCTGCCTTGCCTTTAAATTATGATTACGAAATGATACTCTTGAATGACTCGGGCCTAAAAGCGATAAGACGTGGCTTTAAAAACAAACCACTTGTTTCAATCCAAACTGTCAAGCAACGCCGGGGTTGAATTCGACAACCCAACAACACCAGGAAGGGACCAACCTTAACTTGGAACTGAAGCGTCTTGAATGTCGCACATAGACATCGATTCTGCGGGGAAGTTACATAAAATATATAATATATATATATTTAATACATCTTCAATATAATAATACAATTCAGTGGTATGCTTAAATAAAAATAATTAAAAAAGAAAAAGACGGCGAACCCGAGAGTCGGTTCTTTAAAATACAAAAAAAAACCAAAAAACCAAAACACAAACACGAAACTCCTTCATTCAAAATGCAACCCGTTGTTGCAACCTAATCCTGAAACGAATCCGGTTGCATCATTAATGCATTTAAGTCCGATGGGCATCAGCGGATTCACTTCCCGGGGAAGAAAGAAAAGAAGCCTTCGAAAAGGAAAAGGGGGGGGGGAGCCAAAATGTATGTAAAGAAGAATGGGGAGGGGGGTGTAGGGGAAAAAAAACAACCCCCCAAAAAAATTCTGCTGCAAATCCTCTCAGCCACCACTTGGATGATGTTGAAGACGAGGATGATGATGATGAAGCATCAGAGGCGATTTCTCCAGACAGAGAGGAGGGCCTGGGAGAGGGGTGCGAGGTGGGTCCCCGAAGCCGGGCGCCCCCCAACACACAAACACACACACACAGGATTCTCCAGCCCAGCGAGTCTGGGCTTTTGCCTTCCTCCAAGCCCCGCTCAGTGAAGCGTTAAGGCCCGGCGGCGAGTCCTTTCTCCGAGGAACTGGGGAGCAAACTCCTCATGCCTCCGCACCCCCGTCTCTCCGTGTGTCTCCCGGGGCCCGAGTGGCCCAGTGAGGCGGCTCGGGCGGGCAACGCGGGGCTCCTGGGCGGCCGCGTCCCGCAGTGTCCCTCCCGTCAGGCGGCCTGGGGCTCGGGCTTGGGCTCGCTCGGGCCCGCCTCAGAGGCCGCGGACGGCGGCGCTCCCGGCAACTCCCGGTCCCCCTTCTTCGTCTTCAGCCCCGCCGCGGCTGGAGGGCATCTTGGCCCGAGCTGAGGGGAGCGGAGGGGACCCCGAGCAGCCGCAGCAGCCCGGCTCGCGGCCACGCCCTTCCTTGCTCCACAGCCCGCCCCTCCCCCGGCCCGGCCCGGCCCGGCCCGTCTCGGCCCGGCCCCGCCCGCGCTCGAGCCCCGGGCGCCCAGAGAGGCTCCGTCAGCCCCCTCGGCGGCTCGTCGTCCGGATCCAATATGGCCGCCCCGCCGCGCTCCCGACACGCGCGCGCACGCCAGGCCACGCCCCCGCCGCAAGCCACGCCCCCGGGCCGGCGGTGTGAAGGGGGGCTGCGCCGGCTCCGGTGGGTGGGTGGGTGGGGAGGCGAGGCGAGCTTGCGGCTGCGGCTGCGGCGGCCGCAGCGTGGAATGCAGGGATACGGGAGGACTCGGTGGGAGGCCGCCGAGGGAGGGGGCGGAGGGCCCGGCAGCGCGCGCTGGGGAAGGGGGCTCGAGGCGCCGCGAAGCCCCGAATCCTGGCCCGGCCTCCGGAGCCGCCACCTGGCGGGCACGTGGGCCCCGGGGAAGGGGCAGGGCCCTAAAGGGACTGAGGTTTCCCACACCGCTGCAAAGACGTCTTGCTGCTGTCTCACCGCCACCCCCAACCCGAGATGGGTCCTGGAGCAGTCCAGAATGACAAGTCCCTTGGTTGTAGACAGACAGACACCATGCCTTGCTTGCTTGCTTGCTTGCTTGCTTGCTTGCTTGACACTGCGCAGGACAAAGATGTGGACGTCTTGGCATCCCAGTCATGAGCCTGCTTGTGTATGGCAAGGATCTGGTTGTCAACCTCAATTCCCACTCTTTTCTCTCTCTCTCTCTCTCTCTCTCTCTCTCTCTCTCTCTCTCTCTCTCTCTCTCTCTCTCTCTCTCTCTCTCTCTCTCTCTCTCTCTCTCTCTCTCTCCCCTATCTCTCTCTGTCTCTCTCTGTCTCTCTCTCCCCCCTCCCTCTCTCTCGAACACTGTTTTTCCAAACCTTGGCCCTGTTCTACTTGCTGCCTCTTTATCCCCCTGCTCAGGGAGTTAGATGGAAGGGAGTCAAGATCTTCCACCACTATCAACAAGCTCACATCCCTTTTGATATGAAAGGATGTACACATAGATATATACTCTTAAGCCCCCAGGGTACCAACAGAAACCGGGAGCCAAAGACTAGCCATTTAGGAGCTCTGGTCCCAGCAGTATTTGGGGCCTTCCAGGTTTGTTTGTTGTTTTTTTTTTTCTTCAAGTCTCTATTTTAAAGGAACTCCTGAAAGATTTCTCCTAGAAGGACCCATATTTAAAGGAATCATTAAACTGGGTCACTGCACTTGGGTCATTTACTCTCAAAATTGCCATCTATTTTATTATCTTTCTCCAACATGCAATTATTTAATATCCTCTTCCTAGACTTCTGGGCTATTTATTCCATGCTGATACCCACAATTCCATCTTTTTAAATCTTAATAATAGGGTAGCTGAAGATGAACTAAAGATAAAGTTCTAGCAATAGAAGTCTAAGCAATGAAAGGTAACAGAAGTTACTTAGGCTTCTGTCACAAAATACTGCCAATCTTTTTTTTTGTCAGTTCTATATTTTCCAAGTCTATAATTTGTCTAGCTTATATAAGGGCAGCATATTTCTAATGTGCTCTTGATTACTTGAGAATTTCTAACCATGTCATCTTTATATATGTGTGTTGTGCAACTATAAAAGTAATAGGAAAGCAAGAAAAGAGAGAGAGAGAAAGGTGTGCCGTCTAGTTCAAAGACACAATAATTAACAATTGGTGTTGATTTTTCAATTTTTCCAATAGATGTTAATAAAAATGATCTATAATAAAAGATACAATATATTTTGAATGCCCTTTTCAGGTCAACAAATAGAATTCTTAAACAGCCTGGTTTTGGTGAAGCTAAAACATTTTCAAACTTTCATTTGATGATGAGATGAGATAGCAAAGAAAGATAATTTCTCTATCTTTTGCATCATGACTCCAAGAAATGTACTTATCCAACTTGTAAAATAATGATAACGAATAGTTTAAAAGAGAAAACCTAAAACTTCTTAAGTGTTCATAATGCCAATTAGTCCTGAAAGTATATGATATTAGAAGCAGAGTTTGTTTTGTTTTTAAAGAAAAGTGTCAAGCTGCCCGTGCTCTACCTATTTTGCTAGCACTTGAGTACCACCCATGGTCCAGAATATTGATGGTTATTTAATAACCATTCCCACATTTAGAGTAGAGGGAGGCTTTTTATTTTTCAGTTGCATAAAGAGAAGGAAGAATGTTGAACACAATCAATTTTGCTCCAATAATTCAAACTCTAAAACTTAATAATTAACTAGGCATTAAGCACATTGTATAGGTATTTTAAATGTTCCGGGTGAAGCCTGAACATGCTTGTTAAAGAAGTCAGTCTCCAGCCAAAGAAAGACACAGCCCTTGCAGCCTCATGGGATTCAAAGTGCTCCTGCCATGCAAAAGTGCCACAGATGGCTTTTCATACAGGGTGTTCTTGAGGAGGGAGGTAAGAGCCTGGAGGGGCTCCTCTTTGTGAAATTCTGTTGGGAGCACTGGAGAATAGCATACCACTGCAAGCACAATTTTATTTTTAAAAAGAATCAACATTAAAAAAAGAATCAACATAAATATGTTTGAGAAATATTTTAAGAAGAGACTGAACTCATTCTAAGAAGGAAGAGAACACAAAAAGGTAATAAAAGAGTGAAAAAGAATGAGGACAGGAATCATGAAACTTAGTCTCCAATGCCAAATGTCTTTGATGGATTCCTTCAATTCTGAACAGAACTATCAACCTACCAATTAATATTTGTAACTACCAACTCTCCTCTTGCCTGGCTCTTGCCTGGATAGGCTCCCTGGTGGAGAACAGAGATAAAGGCAAGGTGAATGCCACAGCAGGTCTTTGTGTTGGGGAATGTAAGGGTATTTTACCACATTCTGTTTCTGCACAGCTCAGCTGTCTTGAATTTTCAAAGAAACCAATTGGACTCAATCCCCTCAGAGAAGAGTATGCCAGAGATGCCTGTCCTTACTTTGCACCTGCCTTCTGACATGAGTAATTCTAGCTGCAAAGGCTTATTTGTGAAAAAAAAGTATTCTTTACATAATACTGTCCTGTATACTTTGAGCATATTATTCTATTCCCTCAGCATAGCCATATAAAGTAGAAAAATGATCATCTCTACATCAGAGATGAGGTAACTATAGTGTATAAATCTTAGATCACTGGTCTAGAAAGTAGGAGTCAATGCCAAGCCTGTCTTATGCTAGGGCCCATTGTAGTTTTCATTGCTATGCAGCTGAGATCTGAGTGATCTCAGGTTTGCCACAAACCTAACTTCTATTTCCCACTGTAGCCTAAAAGCAGCAGAAAACCTATGAATTAATATAGTTATTGGGCATTAAAAATTGACATCTGGGCAGAAGAGGAAAACTTCTACAGAATGTGCCAGGGTCCAAACAGAAAATCACAAAGGCCCTATGGATTTAACTGGAGCATCCTTAATTCTGGGAAATAGTTACAAAGGTGATTAAAGAGCTGGGGAACATAGGAGAAGACCCTAAGTTTGATGGCAGCTGTTGTTACCACCACAAGACTAGTAGAGCTAAAGCCAGGGCTTGATGGGAGCTGAACCACAGAGAAAACAGTTCATAGTAAGTACTAGTAGGAAAGTTGCCCTTGACAAAGAGTGGGGAGAATTTCCTTACTAAATCTGCTAAATAGTCAGTGAGAGCCTTGGCCCTCAAAAAACAAAGCAACGAATGAAGAATGTCTATAAAAGCTATCAAGTCAAAGATTTAATTTATATACATATCATCAACACAATTTTGTTTTAAAAATTATTTTTTAAAAAATCAACAATTATTAGGGGTATTTTGAAGTAGCATGGCTTAACATAGGAATAGTTTTCACCCCTTCTTCCCTTTTCATATATTTTTTTGCTTTATTTCAAGCCTTTAAAATATTAAAAGCCAAACAAATTATTTATTTTTATTTAGAGCAATCTTATTTAGGTAAAGCTCATAGTTCCCACTTGCTTATCAATAATACTCATCATGCCCTAGCTTTAAATCTCTTATTAAAGATTGGCAATCTCTACTTCCTTCTACTCCTAGACAGGGAATTTTCATAGTTAGAAGCAAACTATAACACATATATTGTGTTTGATCTATCTAGTGAACTTGAAATTAAGAAGATCCATGGTTTTCTTCCTTGAATCCCATTGGCGAAAACCATTTGGCACAATACCACAGCTAAGTATGGTGATAAACATGAAGGCAAGCCTATTAAAGTAACATGTCCTTCTCATTCTGAGGGGGAATGAAGGGGACATCTCCAAGACCTTGGGGATGGCAGCCAAAGAAGTGAAAGTTGAAGAATGCAGTTGCCACACTCTGGAAATCTCTCTGGCCAAGGTGACTTCCATATTATCAAAGTTGACGTTCAACTCACTTCATATCTCATTTGACATTTCAGCAGTATTTAAGGGTGCTGAACACTCCTTTTAATTCAAGCAACCTTTTTTTTTTACTTGGCACCTGCACTCTCCTCAATTTCTCTTACTTCCCTGACATTCTCACAGTCATTCTCAGGTCTTTCCTATCTCCTGATGTCTGAAATTTGAAGTGTTCTATGTTCCACTCTTTATACCTTTTCTCTTTTTCATCTTCATTGTTCCCTTTGTAATTTTAGGGTTTGTAATCTTAGTCTTAGGGGTCTTAAACTATTTAGCTTATAATATTTCTGTGGGAAAAAGTGACCATCACCGTTTATGATCCAGCCTGGGCAGAACAGTAACTTCTGTCACATTCTATTTGTTACAAATGAATCACTAAAATTGGCCTAATATTTAGCTAAAATATCATGAGCTCTTGACCATACTATAAGGAGATCATTTCTCAAACTTAGTCTTTTTTTTTTTTTTTGGCAAACTTAGTCTTATATCAAGATTCTTCCTGCTAAGTTTTTCCTCTAATTTTCAATAAACCTGAGAGAAGGAAGGAAGGAAGGAAGGAAGGAAGGAAGGAAGGAAGGAAGGAAGGAAGGAAGGAAGGAAGGAAGGAAGGAAGGAAGGAAGGAAGGAAGGAGGGAGGGAGGGAGGGAGGGAGGGAGGGAGGGAGGGAGGGAGGGAGGGAGGGAGGGAAAGAGAGAAAGAAAAGAAAGAAAAGAGGGGCCCTGGAGAGATAGCACAGCAGTGTTTGCCTTGCAAGCAGCCGATCCAGAACCAAAGGTAGTTGGTTCGAATCCTGGTGTCCCATATGGTCCCCCGTGCCTGCCAGGAGCTATTTTCTGAGCAGACAGCCAGGAGTAACCCCTGAGCATCGCCGGGTGTGGCCCAAAAAACCGAAGAAAGAAAGAAAGAAAGAAAGAAATAAAGAAAGAAAGAGAGAAAGAAAGAAAGAAAGAGAAGAGAGAAAGAAGAGAGAGAGAGAGAGAGAGAGAGGAAGGAAGGAAGGAAGGAAGGAAGGAAGGAAGGAAGGAAGGAAGGAAGGAAGGAAGGAAGGAAGGAAGGAAGGAAGGAAGGAAGGAAGGAAAGGAAGAAAAGAAGAAAGAAACAAGAAAAGAAAGAAAGAAAGAAAGAAAGAAAGAAAGAAAAGAAAGAAAAAGAAAGAAGAAAGAAAGAAAAGAAAGAAAGAAAGAAAGAAAGAAAGAAAGAAAGAAAGAAGAAAAAGAAAGAAAGAAAGAGAGGAAGGGAGGGTGGGAAGGAGGGAGGGAGGGAAGGAGAGAGGGAAACGAGCTAAGATCAACTTTCCCAACAGAGCTGCCATGTTAGGAAGGGATTTACATAGGGAGCTAGCTTCTCTGCAATAGGGCGATATCAATTCTCAACTTCTCTAGGCAATATCCAACTTCCAGATGACTGAGGAGGACTCCAGATAAGGATCCAGCCTCTGTAATGGATTACCAGATCTTCTTTACTGAGACCATCAGTCCTCAAGGAAGAGACAATTGTTAGCAACTGTGTCTTTTCCAACAATACTGATACCACAGAATCCTGAACCTAACAGACGATTGTGACTAAACTGTTAAGTCTTAATTTGTGTGCAGAATAATATTCACCAGAATCTATGAAGATGCTGAAAACCCCCCAAATGTGATTTTGATCTGAATCGTATTTGCTGAGACTCTGCCAACTTCAAACTTGTTTTAAAATCAATTAATTTATGTCATACGTCCTTAGTCTGCCCCTCCAAAACCATAAGGACTCCATGATCATTCTCCAGACTTATCATCCTCAATAAATGGCATCTTGATTTACCAAGTTCCTTGGCATTAGCCCAAATTCTTTATCTTTTCTCACCCTTATCACCAAACCTCTACAAACTCTGTCTAAACTGTCTTTTAAAAATGAGTAAAATAAGATATATTTCATAACTAAAATAACCTGGCTTTTATCAATCAAAATAGATACTGGAAAGGCGAGAGGTGATGAGTGATAGTATAATGGCTAGTGCTCTTACCTTACATACCAATATCCTGAGGTTCAATCCTCGGCATCCCATATGGTCCCGCAGAATGATACCTAAGTGTAGAGCCAGGAATGACCTTTGAGCACTGAGGGATGTAACCAAAAAAAAAAAAAAAAAAAAAAAAAAAAAAGAAAAGAAAATAAAAAAAATAATAGATAATAAGCTGATTACCAAATGGATGGGACAATTGCTTACCATCTCTTTAACTCATTGCTGCCTTTATGCACCATCTCAGAGCCCTCCAATTGCTTCTATTTATATGTTTAATCAAAATAAAAATTAAGGGACTGGAGCAGTGGCACAGGGCAGCAAGACGTCTGCCTTGATGGTGCTAGCCTAGGACGGACCATGGGTTCCATGTCCTGGTATTCTATATGGTCCCTCAAGCCAGGAGCAATTTCTGAATGCATAGCCAGGAGTAATCCCTGAGCGTCACCGGGTGTGGCCCAAAAACCAAAATAAATTAAATTAAATTAAATTTAAATTAAAACACAATGAGATCTGGTCCCTGCACCCACCTGATCTACCAAGTCTTAACGCCCAGCCCACTGTCTCACTGCTATTTCTCAGATACTACATGACTTTATCTTAGAGTCTTTGTAATCTCTAATTCCTCTATTGGGAACATTCTTCCTCTGAAATAACCATATAACACCTTTGCTCTCTCCCACTCCCATCCTTCTCAAACATCACTTCATTAAAAGGCTGAGATTTTTGTTTTGTTTTGTTTTTAAGCTATTCTCAGCAGTGCTTAGAACTTACTCTGCTCCGTGCTCAAAGATCAAAGATCTTAGTGGTTCTCAGAAGGCTGTGTGCAGTGCCAGGGATCAAACCTGGGAATCCAAGTCAGCCATATGCAAGGCAAATGCCTTAGCCACTGTACTACCTATCCAATCCCTGGATGAGATATTATAGGTAGCAGCCTTCCAACCTGTATCCATGTGTCTAATTTCTTATAACATGCCTCTATATAGCATGATGGAGTTTTGTTGTTGATTTGAGTGCTTTTGTACTACCTGTATCCACTGTACTAGCTTTTCCACAAAAATAGAAATGTTGTGTGATTATGCTCCACTATATCACTTTCTCTGTATTATGTAAGTTTCCTCAGAGAATCAAAAGCAGGTACTATATCTTCCTAACCAACAGGACAACTAAGAAATGTTTTCCTAAGGAAAGAAGCTTCCTACTAGCATTTTTGACCCGAGGAGAGAATACTATATGACTTTTCCAGAAGCTTGTTGATGACAAGCTTATCAAATGTCCTTGAGGATGTGGTCTCTAGTACTCAATCACCCTAACATTACAAATCAGAAAATTTATAAAGTACAAAATAGCAGAATTTTTTCTTCAAGAAATTTATATTATTTGTCTGAAAATTTTTAAATTAGAGAAAAAAATCATTTGAGGGTAATGCACAGCTATGCTCAGGCTTACTCCTACCTCGGAACTCAAGAATCACTCCTAGTGGTGCTCGAGAGACCATATGGGATACCAGGGACTGAACCTGGGTTAGCCATGTGCAAGGCAACTGCTCTTACTGCTGTTCTATAGTTCTGGTCAGAGAAAGAAAATTTTACCTGGGTTATGAACTCATAAAACAAAGAATGAGAGAAATGCCCTTTGTTGGACAAAGTAGCATTCACAACACCAAATATTAGTTGAGCCACTCCTATGTCAAACTCAGAATTTTACATTTGTACTGGAGAGATAATACAGGGGTTAGATGTTTGCTTGCAAGTGACCAGCCCCTGTTTGATACCTCTGGCACTGCAGGTGCCCGAGTCCTGCCGAGAGTAACCCTTGAGCAGAGTCAGGAGTAAACCTGGCACAATCATGTGGCTCAATTCAGGTGTCTTCACCCCAGAAAAAAGAATGTTACATTCACTGACTATTCTCAATGACTCTATAAGGCAGAAAATAGTGATGTTTCCTGTGGTAACTCAGATTACTATAAAAAAATAACCATACTCTAGGTAGACATAGAAGAAGATAAATAACAAACTTTGCTAATCTACTGTTGTGTTGACCAGTTTTACCCTAAAGGTGGCTTTTTCTTTATGTAGCTAAATCCTACCTGAATTGGGTGGAAGAACCTCTGGATAGGCTCTCTACTCCAATTTGTTCTTCACTCATGGGGGTGGCCCTATTCTCCCCAATAAAGACAGGCTCCAGCAGATCCCGCGCACTCTCTCTCTCTGTCTCTCTCTCTCTCTGTCTCTCTGTCTCTCTGTCTCTGTCTCTGTCTGTCTGTCTGTCTCTGTCTGTCTGTCTCTGTCTCTCTCTCTCTGTCTCTCTCTCTGTCTCTCTGTCTCTCTCTCTCTCTCTCTCTCTCTCTCTCTCTCTCTCTCCTCATGGTGAAAAGGTTCTCACACTCATTTTCATCTCTTCAGCCTGGTTTGGATTACTTCCTATGATGGCCCTCTTCCAGACCTGCTTCCCCTTTTCCCTTGGAAATTGGGGTGTGAGGATTTATCTACAATCTAACTCATGGGAATTTAAGAAAATTATTACCAGTCCATTGATGAATAACAAAAGTGACTGAATAATTTTAATTATATAAAGGGAAAACTAAAATGCCTTGAAGCATAAAAGATATTATTTTGCAAGAGTTTGGGTCAATTTGTTTTCCATATCAAGAAGAGAAAAACCTAAGTTAATAGTATTTTTACTAAAATAAGATTTATTTCATCTAGTGAAAAGGAGATACTCAGGCTGGTAAACCCCCAAATCAGATACAATGAGAGATTGCAGTTGTAATCTCTGAAGATCTTAAAAATGATCATTTCTGTTTGATTTCAATAGTCATTGCTCTTGAACAATTTGAACTCCACCTGCCAGAAGGTATAAGGGATAAGAACAGATGCACTCACCAGGCTCCATTCAGCAAGAAGATTCACTGCTTCCACACCAGTATGGGGACTAATTAAACACACAGTTATATGCTGGAGCCAGCGATTATGTTTTTGAACAGACTGTGACCTCACTCTGACCCAGTGAACAGCATCAGTGCTTATAAGCCAAATGAAATAAGGCACTGTCAGCAATGTTCTTTATGAGGAAAAATATAACAACAATAATATAAAATATCAAGGCATAACCCTACAAAAAGAATGGTATCTGGAGCACCCTGGGGCATTCATTAGAATTAAGGCAAAGAACAATCAAGAAAATTAAGTCAGATATCAAGATGGACTTTCCTCAAATAAAATGGGATCCAGGAAAATCCAAGCAAGAATTCATGCAGAAACTATAAAAATACTTTTTTTTAAAAATAAAATAACTTTTAAAGTCAAAAACCTGGGATTCATTCCAGCCACTTATTCAGATAACAGCATGGCATAGGTCAGAATAAAAAAGCTTGAGTATTATCTCCGGGAATGATATTACAGGAGACAAATCAAGTATTTTTTTTTCCTGTAACTTTAGCTTTTCCTATTCTTTTATACTTTGTGTCTCATAATGATAGCACATTGTCCTTTAAAAACAGTTGATTCCTAGTGAGCTATTTTCTTAGCAATGAATCTGAATTTTCTCTGAATGGTTCATACCCTTCAGTTACCCTGTCTTCAGAGAAGAACATGATTTACTTGTGGTTAGCCACAGTGCAAGATACAACATACGGTGTGGAACAAATACTTCCTCTATGTAAAGCTCGATTGTTCAGGCAATAAAAAAAAAAACCTGCTAATTTTACCTCATTACTATTTATACTAAAAAATAAATTTATCATCTCAAAGAAAACATTAGCTAATCAGTAACAAGTACTTGAACAAGCATTTACAAAATTTTGGTAACTTGGTTGTCCTGGAAGTGGGGATAAGGGCTACCCCTAAGGATACCCAAATCAGACCCTATGGGGGAAGTATATGTAGTGCCTGGGATTCAACTTAGAGCCTCACTTGCTAGATGTATGCTGTATCACTTGACCATTATCTTGGCCCCCATTTAAAAGTTTATCTTATAATATGATAATAATATTCAGACACAATAGAGATGATGGCCAGGAGGACTAGTCCAGGGTAAGAAACTTGCCACAAAGAGAGGTGAGTACAGTTAGGGTAGCAAAGGGTCACTCTGATCATGATAGTTGGAAATGATCACTCTGGACAAAAACTGGCTGCTGAAAGGGGATAAAGTGATATGCATGGTACCCCTACATTAACAATAGTACAGGCTACAGTGTATTAAAAAGAAAGAGAGAGAGAAAGAGAGACAGAGAGAGAGAGAGAGAGAGAGAGAGAGAGAGAGAGAGAGAAGTCAAATGTCTGCCCAAGAAGCAGGTGGAAAGGGGGGATGGGAAGGAAACTAGGAACATTGGTAGTGGGAAATGTGCACTGGTGATGTACAAGGGTGGTGTACATTGTATGACGGAAACTCAAGCATGAACAATTTTGTAACCATGGTGATTAAATAGAGTGATTTTTTTTAAATAAAGTGATTATTTTTAAAAATGTGAAAACTTTCCAGTTTTTTCCAAGATGTCACAGATCATTATAATTAGTAAACCTTTGTCCTTTTGGTTTGTTGTGTTGTGGTAAATGGCAATCTAAATGTTTTAAACAACTGATACTAAAATAAAAAAACATTTGTACCATTAAAAGAAATTAAAATTTATCTTATACTGTAATTATTTAGGAACTGGGTTGGGGGGTCACATGTACAAGATCTAAGCCTATTCCTAGCTCTGTTTTCCAAGATCACTCATGACAGTGCTTAGGTGATTATGTCATTCTGAGAATTGAAGTAGTCACATGCAAGTCAAGTGCCTTACTTTCTGTATACTCTCTTTCCAGCCCATGGCCCCCTTTTTCAAAGAAACCTTACCAACATACTCCAGAAGGGTCATTTCCAGTGATTCTTGGATCTGGCATGTAGTGCCACTGAGACTCAAAGATGCTGGGAATTACGAGGGTCAAAACCTACAGTGGTTGGGGTCCATGAGGTGCTGGGGACCTCTTTTTGGCCTTGCCTTGACCTCCTTCTATTTATTTATTTATTTATTTAGGTTTTTGGGTCACACCCTGCGGTGCTCAGGGGTTACTCCTGGCTCTACACTCAGAAATTACTCCTGGCACGCCCAGGGGACCATATGGGATGCTGAGATTCGAACCAATGACCTTCTGCATGAAAGGCAAACGCCTTACCTCCATGCTATCTCTCCGGCCCCTTTGACCTCATTTTAAATTCATCATACTACATATGGTCCCTTGAGCATTACCAGGGTTCAATGTTGAGCACAGAGCCAGAACCTTAATATCACTGGTATGACCTCAAAAGCAAAATAAATAAACAGACAAATAAATAAATAAGAGAAAGAGAAATATATTTAAAACTGTTTTCATTATTAATTTATCAATGGTCATTTTCCAAGTTTGCAATCTGTATTAGCAGTGTGTGTAGGGAATATTCTACCTTCATCATACAAATCCTGAACAATATAAATTGTAAGCAAAAGTGTCAAAATTCATATCTTTTAAGTTTGGAGAAAACAGATTGGTTGAAAATGATCAAGCAAAGAAATTTCCTGGCGGTGTTGAACTGAAGAACACCTTTTGGTAAGCTTTGGGTTGTTCATAGAACAAAGCAGACAAGGAGGTTTTTCTCAAATAGAAAGAATATAAATAAAAAATAAATAAATAAATAAAAATAAATAAAGAATATCTTTAGTGTTGTGGGTGGACCAAAGGCTATTCTTTTTTGTTTGTTTGGTTTTGGTGCCACACACCAGGGGTTACTAAGATTCTATGCTCAGAAATCCTCCTGACAGGCTCATGGGACCATATGCAATGCTGGGGATCAAACCAAGGTTGGCCATGTGCAAGGCAAATGCTCTCCCTGCTGAGCTATTGGGGCCAGAGTGATAGAAACTGGCTAATTTAAAAAACGTCAGAGATAGAGATAACCAAGCCCAAACATGACCAAATAAAATCATACATGAAAGGCTTAATATTCCAATGACAAGGGAGGAGGTAAGAGGCTTGTCTTGCATGATAATAATTGAAGTTCAGTTTCCTGAATTATATACGTTCCTTGAGCACATCACCCCTGAGCTCAAAGCCAAGAAGTTTCTTAGGACAATTAGATATGATCCTATCCCACCCCAATCCCTCCCTCCACCTAAAATTTTAGGGGCAATTTAATGAGGAAGTTGTAACTGTGAGTGTGATGCTGTGACTGTCCTTCTTATAGGTTAGAACAAATTTTTAGGTTACTAAAAGAGGGGCTAGAGAGCTAGAACAGTGGGTAAGGTACTTGCCTTGTATGTGGCTGATCTGAGTTTGATCCCCAGCACCACATTAAGGTCTTTGAGGTACTTCCAGGAGTGACTTCCTGAGAGCAGAGATAGGAATAAGCCCTGAGCACAACTGGTTAAGTCCCTAAATTAAAATTTTTATTTTTGGATTTTGGACTACACCCAGCAGTGCTCAGGGGTTACTCCTGGCTCCGCACTCAGAAATCACTCCTGGTTTGGGGGACCATATGAGATGGGGGGATCGAACGTGCATCCATCCTGGGTCAGCTTCGTGCAAGGCAAAAACACCCTACCGCTGTGCTACCACTCCAACCCCTCCCTAAGTTAAAATAAAAAATAATAAGTAAGAAGAAGATATATAGTTAGGGAGTCATAAGAGGCATCAAATCTCAGCTAACAAGGAATGGACCCTTGAGTCAGCAAAGGGTAGGAACTGAAACAATAAACCAAAATATGAAACCTGACATAAAGGGGGATAGGTAGAAAGAGGCCAGGCAGAAACCCTCTGAGTTGTCTGGTAGTTTAATGAGACTTTGAGCCTGAGGAATAGGAGCAAGGGTATATTTTAAGATCGTGATTCCAAATGCTCAGAGGTGTGCACTATTCAGAGTTAATGTGGAGCTGTGCGTGAGAATCAGTACTGTTGGCATCTGGTTAGGATCAGAACAACCATACACTGATACTACCACCCTGAAACCATCTGCCTCACTAGCTTGCTCTGATGTGTAATTTCTTCCACAATTTCCCATTTCTCTGAGATCAAGTCAATTTGTAGAACATCTTGCAAGACTGGAAACAATCTGTAGCTTAAAGTGACCCAACTACTAATATATAGGTACTTGGAGCTCTGAAATTAAAATTTAATTTGAGATTCAATAGGGCTGTGGTAATCCTAATCAGATTGGTACCTCAGAAGATTAATTAATAAATTCTGGTGGGGGTGATGAACCATGATTTTAATAGAAAACCATTAAAAAGTTGGCCTAAGGGGGCCGAAGAGATAGCATGAAGCTTAGGCATTTGCCTTGCATGCAGAAGGGCGGTGGTTCGAATCCCGACATCCCATATGGTCCCCTGAGCCTGCCAGGAGCGATTTCTGAGCGTAGAGCCAGGAGGAACCCCTGAGTGCTGCCGGTGTGACTCAAAAACCAAAACCAAAACAAAAACAAAAAACAACAAAATAAAGTTGGCCCAGGTACAGCAGCCCTAGTCTAGTAAATAAGCAGATAATGACCAGGTTCCTGGGTGACAACTTTTGGGGATTTGGGGGGGTATTTTTGGTTTTGTTTTTGTAAAAATGATATTAAAGGGGCTGGAGAGATATTAAGAGCCACATGCAAGGCAGGGCACTTGCTTATATTACTTATATTCTACTCGTTTAATACCCAGCATTATATACAGTCCCCTCTATCAGCACTGCCAGAAGTGAACCCTAAGGGCAGAGTCAGTTGTAAGGCCTGAGTACTGCTGGGTGGCCCCAAAACAATAAATAAACAATGGCCTTGATTAACATTTTGTTTATGATCTAGATAATCTGCAGGAGAATCTCTCTTCTCTACATGCATAAACTTCACTGCACACACAGCCTAAATTCCAGTGCTATTCCCATTTCCAATGGACCAAAGACTTCCTCTACCCTTTCTTCTTCCAACTCTTCTCCCAACCCTCCTAATCCCCTCACACCTGCTCTGGTAACCAGCACAGTTTTTTGAGTGTTAAATTTATATTGAGATTAGTTTGGGTTATTTATATTTCACCTCTGAGAGAGACACAAGATCATTGTCTCTCACTTTCTGATTTAGCATAATCCACTGATAATTCCTATTGCTCAAGGACACTTAGATGAGGCTGTCTCATACTCTCCTTATTCAGCATGTTGACATGTGGTGCTTGCTTGTGTATGCGCATGTACTAGATGTTTCACAACCTCTGTACAGAAAATAATTCTCCAGTTACTTTTTTCCTATTGGTTTTTGGGTCCTTCCTGAATGCACTCAGGGCTAACTCCTGGCTCTCTGCTCCAAGATCACTCCTCCAGCTGCTCTGGGGGCAGTATACAGTGCCAGAAATCAAACCAGAGTCAATCATTCACCTGCAAGGCAAGCACTTAAACCTTATACTATTTCTCCAACCACTCCCTATCTCGTTTCTTTGTTATTTTCTTTTTTTTTAATTCTTTTTTTTTTATTATTGTGACTGAAGTTCATTACACAGAATTATTTACGATACATAGTGACAATGAATGAAGGGCATTCCCACCACCAATGTTGTCCTCCCTCCACTCTTGTTCCCAGCATGTCTCCCACTTCTCCCTCCTTTACCCCCCAGAATCCTAGTGCAAATGGTCTCCGCCTTACAGCTTGTTATAGGCTGGGTATCTATTCTGTTTGGTGTTCCAGTCTGGTCATTTTTTATTTACACTACATGTTCATATGACTGGTCCTGGTATCATTCTTTTCCCCCGTCAATTTATGAGGCTGAATGATTCAAATTATGCTATTCTGTTGGAGATAAAAAGGTTAAGGAAAAGAGGAGGAAAAATTTGGTATCAACTACTAAAAAAAAAAAAATCACTGAATAATATCCACAAAAGTGGAAAAGAAAGAAAAAAGTGGGAGAAAAAAGAGAAGGGAAATAATATCAAAAAACAAACAAAAAATAAAACAAAACAAAACCAGAAAAAGTGCTGCGGTGGCAGGGTTTGTGTTACCCCACCTTTTTTTTGGTATTTTCTAACACTGATTCTGCCTGATTGCTCTCTCTCTTTCCTTCTGGAGTACCTTATTGCAGTTCGTTTGTGTATCTTTTCTTCTCCTGATAGCTCTTTCACTAACTCAGCTTTCTTTTCTTTCCTTCTCTCCTTTCTCTCCTCTCCTCTCCTTCCTTCCCGCCTTCCTTCCTTTCTTCCTTTCTTCCTCCTTCCTTTCTCCCTCCTTTTTTGTTTCTTGTTTTTTCTTCCTTTCTTTTTCTTTCTGTTTCTTTCTTTGTTTCTTTCTGTTTCTTTGTTTCTCTATTCTTTCTTTCTCTCTCTTTCTCTCTTTCTCTCTTTCTTTCTTTCTCTTTCTTTCTTTTTCTTTCTTTCTTTCTCCTTTCTTTCTTTCTTTCTTTCTCTTTCTTTCTTTCTTTCTTTCTCTCTCTCTCTCTTTCTTTCTTTCTTTCTTTCTTTCTTTCTTTCTTTCTTTCTTTCTTTCTTTCTTTCTTTCTTTCTTTCTTTCTTTCTTTCTTTCTTTCTTTCTTTCTTTCTTTCTTTCTTTCTTTCTTTCTTTCGAGTGCAGTACCAAAAATAACTCCTGAGCACTGCAAAGAGTGGCCCAAAAAACAAAACAAAAAAAAAAAGTCTAGTTATATGTAGTAAACTATTTTGGGGGGCCATCTCCAGAAGCACTCAAGAGTTACTCCTGGTTCTACACTCAGAGATCATTCCTGGAAGGCTTGGGGACCATATGGGATGCCGGAGATCAAACCTGGGACCATTCTGGGTCAGCAGCGTGCAAGGCAAATGCCCTACCACTGTGCTATTGCTCCAGCCCAAATGTCTTTTTTTTTTTTTTTTTTTTTTTTGTCTTTTGGACCATACCTGGAAGTGCTCAGGGGTTACTCCTGGCAGGCTTGAGGAACTCCTATTGGATGCCAAGGATTGAACCCAGGTTGGCTGTGTGCAAAGCAAATTCATTAACTTCAGTCTATTGCTCTGGTCCTCATATAATCAGTCTTTATGGGGGTAAAAGGATCCTTTCTCTGAAGCAAAGAGAGACAGATAATATAAAATTAGTTTTTATTAACATGTTCTTGTATGTTTAAATGATTTATACTACTTAGAAGTATTCTCCTGAAGAAAGAAAAGATCTGGTATATTACTTTTTGTGGGAGCACAAGCTGATAAGTTGAGGAATGAAGGGGAATTCTATGCATGGAATCTTCCATGAGGGTCATAAGGAATGGGAAATCAGCACCAACTTTTTTTTTTAAGCACCAATTTTTAACAGATGGCCCATTCTGAACCTTTTTCTTGCATCACTTCTTTGATCCTTGCAACACCACTACGTATCAGCTTTATTATCTGCACATGAGGAAATAGATTGGAAAGTACGTAGACAAGTTGGAACTCTGTCTGATACCAAAGTTCATGGTAATAGAACCAAGAAAAATGTGACCCCTTAATAGTTCCTTCTGCTAGAATAAAACCATATCATACAAATAAACTACAGTAAGATATTTTGGGGACTCATAACCCCATAAGACTATTCTTGCTTAACCCTGCATTGTGGGACCTCCATATCCTGACACAGAATCAGGCTTATTAAGTTCAATATCTGATTATGAAACACATGAACAGAATTCAAAGCAGCAAGCATTGAAACTTTTGAACTGGAAAAATCATTATTTTTCCAATTCAGGATTCACACAACAACCCTGTAAACATTCCCCAGGACACTCCTCCAACAGAATAAGCCACATTTTTTATAGGTCTTCATTGACCATGTTTGCAGAGTCTTTGAAATATCTTTCTGATATTTACACTTTTGTAAAATTTTATCCATCATAAAATATTTAAAATTCACTAGAAAACCACTAGGCCAGTGATATAGTACAGGGATTAAGGTGTTTGCCTTATGTATTGCCAACTCAGGCCAGTCCCTGGCACTGCATCTGGTTCCTCAAACTCTGCTAGGAGCAATACTAGTGTGGCCTCCAAGCAAACAAAAAAAAAGCAAAAAGTTATTAGAGTAAAAAGTATAGGATACTAATAGTATTGAATCACATACTTTAAAATGGTTAAAAGAAACTCAGTGAGCTGGAGAGCCTGGTTTGTATACTGAAAGCTTGCATTTGATCCCTGCATTCCATGTTTTATCCCAAGTATTTCAAGTTAGAGTCCTAATGGTTCCCAGCCTGGCTGGATCTAAGACTGCAGCACTATGCCTAAGCATTGAATTTTCTTCCCTGATAGGTTAAGAATGAAAGGTAGTGACCAGGATCCTTGAACACTGCTTGGGAAAGCATCAAAAATAAACAGAACATAAATATTTATGTATATGGAAACATGTGCCATCATGAAACATCATGAAATTTGTTGGCCTAGACTTAGCTTCTTTTTTTTTTTTTTTACACCCGGCAATGCTCAGGGGTCATTCCTGGCTCCATGCTCAGAAATCACTCTTGGCAGGCTCGGGGGACCACATGGGATGCCAGGATTCAAACCACTGTCCTTCTGCATGAAAGGCAAATGCCTTACCTCCATGCTATATCTCCGGCCCTGACTTATCTTCTTAAACTGTGGCTTGTGATAACTAACCATGGGAGGTTGTGAAAAATTTGTCAAAAGTAAAAGATTTCTGAATAAGCAATAACCAAAATTTATTTGGAATCAAGCATATACCTCAAACCCATAATATTTCTGGAAGTTCTCTCTCAATATTGCATTTTTAGGACACATTTTAAAAAGATGGTTAGCTACATTTGTACTGAAAAATAAAATTCTCATAATGCAGAGTTTCAGCAGTGGGAATTAGAAATAATTCTTGGGGTCATTTTACAAAGTCAGTATAGAAATCACAAGTCTTTGCATAGATTCCAGCTCTTGTTGCTTATTTTCTTTATTGCTAACTGAGTCTAATTTTATTATGAATAATTAATATTTTATACCGGTTAACAATTGTAATTGTTGCCTAACAAACCCCTTAAAAAAATCTGTGACTTAGAGCATTTATATAGGTCATGATACTAGTACTGGCAATTTACACTCTGATTAGCAGTTCTTTGATGAGTTTTCTTTGTGCACCTGCGGTCAGCAAAAGATCCATTTTTACAATCTTAGGTGGGCACTCACACATGTCTGGAGTCTCAGCTGGGACAACTGAGCAGATTCCCCTAGGGCCCATCTGCTCTCACTTCTTCAGCAAACTAACTTGCATTCATTTATATGACAAAAGTAGGCATCCTTCTAAAGCAAGTAGAAACTCGCAAGGCCTCAAGGGTTGAAATTGACATGCTGTCACATCTGCCACATTATATTGGCCAAGGCGAAAAAACACAAGTTTGGAAATGAAAAAAATGGGTTTATCTGAAAGGAAGAAAAAACATTCTAGAAGAGTGTAGATATAAGAAAGAAAGAGCAATTGTGATTATTTTTTGCAAATTGCCACATATATAATGATAGATATGATATTAAGGATTGAAGAGATTGCATTCAAAATGTCAAAAAGAACATCTTTAGAACTTGTACATTAACTATCCAGAATAAACAATAGCTATGGCAAAATTAATGTGTATTGACAGATCTGAAATAGATGATTTTTATTTTGTTTTGGGGCCAAAGGGTTATTCCTGGCTCTGCACTCAGGAGTCATTCCTGGCAGGCCTCAGGGGACGATATGAAATGCCAGGGATAGAACCCAGATCAGCCACATTCAAGACAAGCATATTACCAGCTATTCTATTCCTCTGACCCAGAAGTATATGATTTTTAAGAATGATATTTGGCTGGCTGCTATATCTGCACATCGACCAGCTCCATATACTCATTTCATTCTTGAAAGAGATGCAAACCAAGCTGCTAAAATTCATGGCTACACTGGACTCTCAACTGAACACTGGGGCACTCTTAGGATGAAGGGGTTGGCCAAGTCTCTGCCTTGCTGAAGCCACAGAAATTGCAGGGTCTGGAGAGATCGCACAGCGGTAGGGCGTTTGCCTTGCACATGGACGACCTGGTAAAGACCTAGGTTTGATTCCTGGAATCCCATATGGTCCCGAGCCTGCCAGGAGCGATTTCTGAGTTTAGAGCCAGGGGTAACCCCTGGGCGACACCGGGTGTGGCCCCAAAACCAAAAAAAAAAAAAAAAAATCATTCCTGTCAGACACTGGGGACCATATGGGATGCCAGGATTCAAATTCGGAAAATTCGGAGTCAGTCCTGAATTGGCTGCCTGTAAGGCAAACGCCCTACTGTTGTGCTATCTCTCTGGCTAAACTCAAGGTTTTTGCTACAGCTGCCAATATAAATAAGATCATTGTGAAATATCTGTACTTAGAAATGACAATTCAGGCAGTTGGACCCAGCAGAGCGCACATGCCAGGAAAGCCGTCCCTCTTTTTTGCTGGTATGTTAGGGTCGCTGGTCGGACAGCAGGCCACAGATCTCCTGGACTGAACACTTGGTCCAGGAGACTGGGACCCCCCAGGCCAGGCGGGTCTTCATGGCCAGCCCTGACAACTTGGGTCCAGGGGGGCGAGCGGAGGAGGGAAACCCCTCCCATATGTATATTGGACCCCCTGTTTTGTTTGCTAGTATTACTATTTTTCAAAACCGCGGGGGCACATTTGTGCCCGCATGACAAATATACTTTTTAAGCATTATCCAAAAACGTTCCTGATCCTAGACTGTTCCTAGGAATAAAATCAAGATGCCCAAGATTCTGATAAAACACTCAAATTGACCTTTATTATCTAGTCTTATATGTATTGCCTCTCCCCTCACTCCTTTGTCTCTCCTACCTGCTTATACCCAAACCCTGAACCATTATCTTCCCCTTATTCAACCCTCCTTATCCTCAGTTCCTAATTGGGTAGACACCAAGACTGACCTTCTGCCCCAACACCACCATCCAGCTCCTCATTGAAAGACACCCTCTCGGTCCCCAGCTCATGCCTATACAAACAACTACAACCAACACACCTGTTGACCCATGCTTGGTGGCCCCTCATGCCCCCATCAAACTATGGACTGTTGCATGATACCGGAATCAGCTTCAGCATAACCCCTAGTTCAAGGACAATATAGGGTTCTGTAATGCAGCAAAACATGTCTCAAACTCAACTATCACCTGTTGTCTTCAAATACCCTTGTTTTCTTTCTTTTTCTTTCTTTTTAAAACATAAAAGGGTCACATGTATCTCTTTTGTATATCTCAGATGTATTCCCTTAATATCTATAACTCTTTTCAAATATTCTCATATAGTGACAATTTTGCCCACTAGATTAGTTATTTGATTGTTTGATTTTCCCCCTGTGAGATCTGCTTTATAAGCAATACTGGTAGAAGAGTAACTCTGTATAGATTTCAAGTTTATACCAAGTTATGGGAAATGTTGGACTTTATTCGTTGGCCCCCAGATGCACCAACAATATCTTGTGGCATTGCTTCTCTTTTGCATAGGCACATTAAAATGGGAAGATAATACATATGCAAACAAGTTCTTATCTAATAGAGATAGGAACACAAATTTGGTAATGTAATTAGGCCTTTTACCCTGAACATTGGCATAATGATTTGGCTCAGGCCTCAGAAGAATGGGCATCGCCCACACACACCTGAACAATGGATACCATCTATGGAAACAACCACAATTGTCTTTAACATTACCAGGATCCAAGCCTCTACCAGATAAGACCTACCACTGCTTTGGCATTGACTTACTCCAAAGAGTACTCCCAACACCCAGGCGACTCAGCAACAGTCTGCATGCAGGGCAGATCACTCCGCATTTAATGATATGCTGAAACTAGAGGATGCTCCACATCAGCCTGACATAGACGAAAGAAATGCACAGAATCCAGAGTCTTTAAATATAAAAGTCTGATACCAACTATAGCTAAAGTGTGAAAAAGCTTCACCGGGACCTTGAGAATGACTGGAGTTGGATAGACTGGTATGCCTGGAACCCAGAGTCTGTCTTATGCCAATAAACTTCTAGGGTGAGGCCTTTTTGTAATCAGGTCAAGGATTTTTTTTTCCCATTTTCTCCATTTTTCTGGACCTATGGAAACATTGGCGATGGCCACTATCACACCTTTACTATATTTTTTTACTCTTATCCTTTAAGGAAAAAAAATACAACTTACTGAACTTAAAAACAAATTACTGTAGTAGAATGCCTGTCTCGAATACAGGCAGGGGATGGGAAAGGGGGAGGGGGTAATGTTGCACTGATGAAGGGAGGTGTTCTGGTTATGCTGTAACCCAAATATGATCATGTTACTTAAATAAAAAATATATTTAATAAAAAAAAAGAAATGACAATTCATTAAGCACATGCTAATTATTATCTACTTAACATATTTTAACTCTTGTTCATATTATAGAGTAATGTATATAGAATCTTCCAGATTGATATCCACATATAATAAGTTTCCAGTTTAAAATGTTTTATATGTGATATTCATCTAAGTATTTTCTCCTTTGATGTTCCTGTCTTCGCAATTCCTCAACTACAATCATATTCTTATTTATTTTCTTTCTTTGCATTCTTGGAATATTTCTTCTTGGCAGAAATGCAATATCAAGCTTCAATGTTTTATGATATATATCAAACAATAGACGCTGAATGGTGAGCCAAAATTTGCCAAAGAATGTGTGTCCTTTATCTGCAGTGAAGCAGTCCAGCAGGCTCAACAAAATGGTAAAACTATTTTTTATTATTAGTTAAGAATATGAGATCTGATCCTTACAAGGATCCAATTGTCCTATATGTCATCATCAAGAAAATTTTTATGTTCTGCCCATTTTCTTTCATTAAATTTTAAAAATCACTTCCAAACCAGGAAACTTACATATAATCCTTGCCCAAAATGTCCAATATCTTGCTTTTATTAACACATCTGCCACTTTAATTATGCTCACACAAATTGTGCTGATTTATACTTAACTATACTAAATTTCACTTGTGATTTTGAATTTATTTTTTATTTTTTAACATCAGTTGAAAGGAAGTTGACATAGCACTTCGAATGGACTCTTGTTTGGTTTTTGGTTTTTGGTTTTTGGCAACACCTGGAGATGTTCAGGAGTTACTTCTGGCTCTGCACTCAGAAATTGCTCCTAGCAGGTTCAGGGGATTATTTGGAATGGCAGGGACAGAACCTGGGTCTGTCTCAGGTTGGCCATGTACAAGGCAAACACCCTACTGCTGTGCTATCGCTCCAGCCCCCTAAATGGACTCTTTAAAAAAATCTATAATTTCTTTATTTAACACCATGGTTACAAACATGCTAATAATTGGGTTTCAGCAGTAAAATGCACACCCCTTCTTCACCATTGCAACTTTCCCACCATCAATGTCCCCCATTTTCCTCCTCCCAAAAGGCATTGTATTTCTCTATCATTGTCAGGGTAGTTGTTAGTGTAGATATTTCTCTAACTGTACTTACCACTCTTTGTGGTAAGCTTCATATTATAAACTGGTCCTTTTGGTTCTCATCTCTATTGTCTCTGGGTATTTTTATTATACTGTCTTTTATTTTTCTTAAATCCCACAGATGAGCGACACTCTTCTGTGTCTATCTCTCTCCCTCTAATTTATTTCACTCTGCATAATAGTTTCCATATCCATCCATGTATTGACAAATTTCATGACTTCATTTTTTTCTAACAGTTGTGTAGTATTTCATTGTGTAGATATACAACAGTTTCTTTAGGCACTCATCTGTTGTTGGGCATCTGGGTTATTTCCAGATTCTGTAAATAGTGCTGCTATGAACATAGGAGTGCAGAGGGCATTTTTGTATTGTGTTTTTGTGGTCCTAGGATATATTCCTAAAGAGTGGTATTGCTGGATTATATGGGAACTCAGTTTCTAGTTTTTTAAGAAATATCCATATTGTTTTCCAGAAAGGCTGGACTAGCTGGCATTCCCACAAGCAGTGAACAGGAGTTCTTTTCTCCCCACATTCATGCCAGCAGTGTTTGTTCTTGTTCTATGTGATGTGTGCCAGTCTCTGCGGCGTGAGATGATATCTCTTGTTTTGATTTGCATTTCCCTGATGATTAGTAATGTGAAGCATTTTTTTCATGTGCCTTTTGGCTATCTGCACTTCTTCTTTTTAGGAAATGTCTGTTTATTTTTTCTCCCCATTTTTTGATAAAATTGGGTACTTTTTTCTTGTTAAATTCTGTTAGTACCTTGTATATCTTTGGTATTAGTTCCTTATCTGATGGTTATTGGGTGAATAGTTTCTCCCATTTTGTGGGTAACCTTTTTACCCTAGTTGCTGTTTTGTTTGAAGAGCAGAAGCTTCTCAGTTTGATGTAATCACATTTGTTCTCTGCTTCTAATTATTTGGACTTTCGGGTTTCCTCCTTGAAGATGCCTTTAGTTTCAATGTCATGGAGTGTTTTGCTTACGTTTTCTTCTATGGACCTTATAGTGTCAGGTTTGATATCAAGGTCTTTAATCCTGAATGGACTTTTTTTTTATAAATAATGATGATATAGTTTCCCCACAATTATTACTTTTAACAATTATTTAAATTTCTTGTTGATATAAAAGGAAACTCAGATGAATGATTTTTTATATTTTAAATAATTCTTCAGCCTCTTCACATGGCTGAAAATCACCTTCTTAATTTTGAGCTTTTATTTTTACTTTAATTTTTTTTTTTAATCAAACACAGTGGTGCTCAAGGCTTACTCCTGGCTCTGTGCTCAGGAATCACTTCTGGCAGGGACCATAGGGAATGCAAAAGATCAAATCTGAGTTGATAAATGCCCTACCCATTGTACTACTGCTTAGGCCCCTATTTTAAGTTTTAAATATAGTTTTTCAACTACTGGAAAAATTGCTTTTCTTTTTGACTTCAATTTCCCAGTGCATAATAGAATTAAAATACAGCAGAGACCACAGTAAATATTGTGGAATGCAATATCATAATTATATGCTGCTTTGGGGAGGAGAATGTCTGTGAGTAATGGGGTACTGACTTTTCTCCCAACACTTGTCCAACAAGCTCATAGTTCCAACACACAGATTTCTGCCTACTTTAGAACTTTCTTCTTCTTCTACAAAGTTATCATCGCCCCATGAAGCTTAGTCACACAGTGCTCCATTCTTCAGAGTATGTAGTTCCTGAATAACAACACAAAATAAATTCAATTCCTGACTTTTTGAAACTCAATTCAATTAGTTGAGCTTTTAAAATTCTAAAAGAATCATCATGCTATCCTATTTCGATGAGTAGGGTACTCCTCAGAGGTATTTAAAAGGTAGCTTTGAAAGGAATATATTTAAACCCATATTTTATAGATGAGTAAACAGCTTTAGAACCTGAAATAATCCTGAAATTTTCCCAAAGGAACAAGACTACTGAAGCACTCACACACACACTTTCTTTTTTTTTTTTTTTTTGGTTTTTGGGCCACACCCGGTAACGCTCAGGGGTTACTCCTGGCTATGTGCTCAGAAGTCGCTCCTGGCTTGGGGGACCATATGGGACGCCGGGGGATCGAACCGCGGTCCGTCTCCTAGGCTAGCGCAGGTAAGGCAGGCACCTTACCTCCAGCGCCACCGCCCGGCCCCACACACACACTTTCAAATGCATGTAATATTGCTGTTTAGTTAATTTTTATTTAAAAAAGTATTTGACATATTGCTTTGATAACTGTTGAAAGTATCAAAGCATATCTCGATTGCTATTTTTATCTTATTTCTTTCTTCTTGCTCCCCTCTCACTCTCTTGCTTGCTCTTTTTTTTTTTTTTTCCTGCCTCTTGCTCTTATTGCTCAGTGGCTACTTCTAGCTTATTGCTCAGGTGTTGTTCTTGGTGCTGTTTGGAATAGCATGCTGTGCCAGGAATTAACCCAGGGCTCCTGCATGAAAGAAATATGTGCTCCAGTCTATTGTGTTATTTTTCTGACTTTGTATTACATTTCTTTACCAAAAAAAATAATATGGAGATATCCCTGAGCAACAGATATGACCCCCAAAGCAGGGAGAAAAAAAAAAGAATGGTTTATTAAAAAAACATGTCAAAATGAAAAGCAAATGTACTAAATGGAAGAAGCTACTTATAAATGATATAGCATTCAGAGTTAATGTTCATAAAATATAAACAGTCTACTCAGCTCAAAAACAAAATAGCTGGTTAACAAATGGAAATAGGAGAGATAGAAAGATAGTATAATTGAAACCCAGTTACAAATATGTTTGTAACTATGGTACTTAAATAAAAATATTATTAGGAAAAAAAAGAAAGAATAACAGTTAGGATAAAACCTGGGTTGGATTCCTGGCATCACATAGTCCAGCCATGGAGGTCCCCCACCCCAACACTGCTGGAGTGGCCCAGGTATCTCCAAGAGCACAGACTTCAGCAGCACTACATGCTCAGGCCCTTGCATTAAACCACTGTCCAGATGGTTAAGACTCACTGGTGGGGCCATGGGCTTCCTGAGCAACCCTTGGAAACCCATACACATTTCCCCCAGACCGAAAAATTGGACAGAGAATGGTTATCACAGGAGGGAAGGTTGGGGATCAATTGGATAAGAAAAAAATCTTTTGATAATGATCAGCATACGGTCTATAGAGATGCTGAAACATAAAGGCATATGGCCCGATTTACACTATGCTATAAACGGATGCAACCTTATTTCAAACATTTAAAAATCCAGGTCAGGTAGCCAGCTCAAACTGATAGAGCACAGGTTTAGCATATCTGAGGCTTTGTGTTTGTTCCCTGGCACTTGTGTACCCCACCCCACCCAGCCCCCAGTGGCCCCCAGTATTTCTATACTCCAAGCAGAATTTCTGTGCATCTTCAGGCTAAGCACTGAACCCTCAGATCTTTACAGTCAAATATAACAAATATAACAAGAAGTAGGCCAGCCCTCTCCCCTCACCACTGAGTCCATAATCCCTCAACCCTCCAGAAAGAAATTATTCCTAAGAATTAGTTACTCAGAGGTGATAATGTTTAACAATAGAACAAAATTGACATTATCCTATAATGGGTGAATCTGTTATGGCTATACTAGTTGCATATGAAAAAAGGTTTTTACTCAATAGAAATCTCTGTGTTAGAAAGAATTTTGGGGGCCCGGAGAGATAGCACAGCGGCGTTTGCTTTGCAAGCAGTCAATCCAGGACCAAAGGTGGTTGGTTTGAATCCCGTGTCCCATATGGTCCTCCGTGCCTGCCAGGAGCTATTTCTGAGCAGACAGCCAGGAGTAACCCCTGAGCACCGCCGGGTGTGACCCAAAAACAGAAAGAAAGAAAGAAAGAAAGAAAGAAAGAAAGAAAGAAAGAAAGAAAGAAAGAAAGAAAGAAAGAAAGAAAGAAAGAAAGAAGAAAGAAAGAAAGAAGAAAGAAAGAAAGAAGAAAGAAAGAAAGAAAAGAAAGAAAAAGAAAGAAAAGAAAGAAAGAAAGAAAGAAAGAAAAGAAAGAGAGAGAGAGAGAGAGAGAGAGAGAAGAGAGAGAGAAAGAAAGAAAGAAAGAAGAAAGAAAGAAAGAGAGAAAGAAGAGAGAGAAAGAAAGAAAGAAAGAAAGAAAGAAAGAAAGAAAGAAAGAAAGAAAGAAAGAAGAAGAAAGAAGAAAGAAAGAAAGAAAGAAAGAAAGAAAGAAAGAAAGAAAGAAAGAAAGAAAAGAAAGAAAGAAAGAAAGAAGAAAGAAAGAAAGAAAGAAAGAAGAAAGAAAGAAGGAAAGAAAGAAAGAAGAGAAAGAAGAAAGAAAAAGAAAGAAGAAAGAAAAGAAGAAGAAAAGAAGAAGAAGAAAGAAAGAAGAAGAAAGAAAGAAGAAAGAAAAAGAAGAAAGAAGAAAAGAAGAAAAAGAAAAGAAGAAAAAAAAGAAAGAAAGAAAAGAAGAAAGAAAAAGAAAGAAAGAAGAAAGAAAAAGAAAAAAAGAAAAAGAAAGAAAGAAAGAAAGAAAGGAAGGAAGGACGGAAGGAAGGAAGGAAGGAAGAAAGAAAGAAAGGAAGAAAGAAAGAAGAAAGAAAAAGAAAGAAAGAAGAAAGAAAAAGAAAAAAAGAAAGAAAGAAAGAAGAAAGAAAAAGAAAAGATAAATGAATTTTGGCAATGGTTTCAATTGCAGTAATATAAAATAGAACATTTCCTTTTTCTTTTCTTTTTTTGGTTTTGGGGGCACACCAGCGGTGCTAAGGGGTTACTCCTGGCTCTGCACTCAGAAATAGCTCCTGGCAGGCTTGGGGGACCTTATGGGATGTCAAGGATCAAACCCGGGTTGGTCCCGGGGGTCAGCTAATGCAAGGCAAATGCCTTACCTTTGTGCTATCACTCCAACCCCCACAAAATAGAATATTTTCATTATCATGTTTATTTAACACAATTTGTTCTTTCTCAAAAATATCAAGAGGAAACAAACAGCTTTTTTCTCTACAAAATATTTCTAGTGGACTAACTACAAGATTTAGTGTTGGTAACAGACCTGCACTTCTACATTGCTGGCTTGAGTTAGAATAAATAAATAATAAATAAAATAAATGCTGGTGACAATTATTTATGTATATATATCATCTGCAAACTTGTCATATTGGCATTGAGGAGTGAAAACCTAATGAATCTGCTCCGTTAGCAACCTTAAATAGGCACTGATTAGTGTTTGCTGACTTACTACAGGACTCCCAGAACAACGGCAATGTATTTCCCAAAGCTATTATAGAAATACTCTATAGGACTTGCTTTACAGGACAAGTTTGAATTGTGCTGTTATTATTATTATTATTATTATTATTATTATTATTATTATTTGTTGTTATTTGGGCTACAGCCAGTGGCGCTCTGGGCTCTCTCAGCTCAGAAGTCACTCCTGGCAGGCCGGGGGTGGGGGAGGGAGAGGACTATATGGGATGCCAGAGATGGAAACTGGGTCTCTATATGCCATCTCTATGGTCCCTCCAGTTTGATTTGTGGCAGAAACTCATTCTGGTTTTCAGTGTTTCTTGTTGTTGGAAAGAAGATTGAATGTTCTCTTTTTTTTTTTTTTTTCTTTGCTTTCACCTAAGGAAAAAAATTTTTTTAAAGAATCACAAAATATTAGCATTGAAAGAAAACCTAAAAATCTTGTACACTTTTCTATATAATATAAAATCCCTTTGCAGCATTCAGAAAATCTTCACCAGCTGTTTCTCTAATAGGTTCAACAGCAGGAAGCTCATTGTTTAACTGCTTCCTACCCAAGAACTCTGGTGAACCCGTTAGATTAGAGTTTCTGAAATTGTGGTCTCAGGACCAACAGTATTAGCTTTATATGGGAACATATTAAAATGCAGATGATCAGGCCTCCCTCGAGAATGAATCAGAGTTGTCAGAGACAACCGAATGTGGCTCCCAAAACCAAACAAACAAACAAAATGAATCATAAATTCTGGTTCCAGCAATTCTTTAACAAGCCTCCAGGCAATTCTGAGACACTGAAGTTTGAAAAACCCAATATGCAACTTTACACACGAAAATTACCAAGAACACAGTACTATGAGGCTTTGGGTTGCAGGTATCAGAAATCTAACTATAAAATTAGACTTATCATAAAGAGAGTAGTTTTTTTTTTCTTTTTGGGCGGTACTCTGTGACGCTCAGGGATTACTCCTGGCTAGGCACTCAGTAATCGCTCCTGGCTCAGGGACATTGGGGATCAAACCAAGGTCTGCCCTGGAATGGCCACGCCACGTGCCCTACTGCTGTGCTCTGGCCCCAGAGTGATCTATTTCTTAAATGAAGCTCAAGATAATAAAATATCTTGTAGGACCAAAGGGATTGCTCTGAACCTACAGGACCTGGGCTTTGGAACTGGTAATTAGGTCAACACTGTATCACTCTCCTTCATACTCACTAATGCTCTCACTGATTCCATTTCCTTCCCATTCTGCTCTTGTGTGGTTCTTTTCTCTCAGACTTGCTTCAATTTATGCTTTTCTACCACAGACAAACTCCTTCACCTAGTAAGCAAGATAGCAGACTCTCTTACACTCACACCTACACACAAGTCCTTCCAGCTCCTGACTTCAGGGACAAGATTGTTCCTTCTCAGGATCCAAAGCAAGAAATTCCAGGCAAAAACTTGTAGGGCAGGAAATGTTACCGTAACCTAAAAAAGTCTTGGGAAATCTTTCTGGGTAGACAATAGTTTCTATAGTGTTTACATAAACTCTATTTAATTGTACTGTGAGTAAAGGAAATAAATACAGAAAACCTTTCACCTTTCCTAAATCAATCATGCTAGTGAAAATTTAAACCCAAAGAAACTTAAGGAAAAATATTTAAGAATATTTTACAGTCATTCATTTACTAATGACTTCCTAGAAAAACTTAGTTTGGGTTTGGAGTCAACATATTTGTAATGAATGTTCCCCCATGATGGGAAAAAATGTTTTCTAAAAATAGCTTCATGAGTCTACAGTAAAACAATGGGGAAAGAAACATAATTTTGCCTATTGCAGACAGACGGTTGAGATGTTTCTGCATTTATGTCATTCAAAAATGATTGTTACAAACTTTCAACTTGGCAGCAATGTACTCCCGATGGGGGTGGGGGGAAGGAAATCAAGCCAATCTAATGTCATGAAGATATAATAATGTTTTTAAGAATAAACAAAAATGAACTTTATGGGGTTTTGAAAGTATTTTGACTGATTTACTGATTTAAAAAATTGTCATTTAGGAATTAATTAATTTAAATTTTTAAATTACTTTTTTTATATAGCTTCTCTCTAAAGCCAGGGGGGAATATATTAATGAGGGATATAAGTTAAAAACATATATGATTGGGGCCAGAGAGATAGCATAGAGGTAGGGCATTTGCCTTGCATGCAGAAGAACGGTGGTTCGAGTCCCAGCATCTCAAATGGTCCCCCGAGCCTGCCAGAAGTGATTTCTTAACGTAGAGACAGGAGTAGCGTAGAGCCAGGAGTAACCCCTGAGCGCTACTGAATGTGACCCAAAAAACAAAAGAAAAAAATATATATGATCAAGTGTAGGAATTATGAACATTTTCAATATTCAATTGATTTCTACAACCATTTACCTTTGAATAGTATACACTTTACATTTGAAGCATAACACTGCAGCTTATATTTTTAGGGCATTATGAATGTCCTATATAGTTAAATCAGAGCCTTCACTCAGAAATGTCCTGGTTCTTAAATTCTAAATTCATAATATTGTTGTCTTCTACCATTTATAAACAGTTTTTATAAGAAAAATCTCCATTCTAGATTTTGTCTTTTCAACTTTGTATCCTTCCACCCATTGGGTCATTTTGGCTCTCCAAGACAGACTGAGATAGGGTTCATGTCAGTTGAAGCAGAATTACACTAATGCAACAATACTTGGATTCTGAAGTTAAAACCCTAGTTGAAGTTGAAAACTAGTTGAAGAGAATTCTATATGAAATAATTATTTTTTAATTTGTAAATTCATTTTGCTTTTCCCCACAAGTTTCTGTCAAATAATCAAGTAGGACAAAGGCTGCTGAAAATAAAAACTTCAGTGGATCCTATGTAAAGGTCAAATCTTAGTTAAACACGAGCTCTCTATTTTTCTATGACCTTTTGCAATAAATGTTAAATCTGAAACCAAAGAACAGAGCCATTAGATTTGGTTCACCCTTGATCACAAATCCATGTTAGTAGATAATTGGTAAAAAAGAAAACCAGAAGAGTCTAATTCTGTTTTCCATTTGGGACAGAAAATATAAGCCCACCCACACTATTTTACCATGAATAGATTACCTAGGAAATGGTAAATTCCACAAGAAGTGCATAGCCCCAAAGCCATCTGGTTCTACTCTCACTGTCGCTGTCAGAATGAACTTCAAAACTGCCAACTTCCTAGAACCAATTTTTGCTTTTAGCAAGATTCTGGCTGGGATCTCTTGCTTTAAAAATGAGTTTTCCTTATGTTTCCTTGTATACTGGTTCTGTGTATTAACTTTCTTCTTTAGTTCAAATTTATGATCAATGAGGATTAAGGTATATGATGATGATTTTGATAATGAGAGTGACTACTGATATATTCACGATTACTTTTATTCATGTGTGACTTTGTCAGCATTTCAATATTTTTAAAACTATTTTATTGAAACCATTGTGACTTATAAAGTCCTTCATAGTTGGGTTTCAGACATACAATGAATCAGGGCCAATCCCACCATCAGTGTCCATTTCCCTCTATAATGTTCCCCAAGTGCATCCCATAACACCCCCTTGTCCCCACCCTCCAGTCTTCAAGTCTAAGAGGCCAATTTTAAGTCTAGATTGTTAAATTTTGGGTATCTTGATTCCATTGTTATTGCCTTTGGCTTGAATATTCAGTTCTGTCCTTTTTTTGGGGGGGGGAGGGAAAGGGGGCATATCCGGCAGCACTCAGTGGTTACTCCTGGCTCATTGCTCAAAAATCACTCCTGGCAGACTCGGGGGACCATATGGGATGCAGGGATTCGAACCATGTCCTTCTTTATGCAAGGCAAACACCCTACCTCCATGCTATCTCTCTGGCCTCAGTTCTGTTCTTTTTTTAATACTACCAATACACCCGATACTGACCCCCATCCTTTCATATTTGTGTTTCTCCTCTTCTACTCAGTTTCTTTCCTTCTCTTCACTCTGGGGCCAAGGGTATCTGAGACAACTCCCATTTAGACCATTAAGTTTCTTTATGCAGTTATTCTAAATACCACATAGAAGTGATATTCTCTATCGTTTTTCTGGTTACTTCATTTATCATTTTTATATTCCATTAAATATTATATATATATTATATATTATAATATATTATATTATATATTTTATATTATTTTTATTTATTTATTTATTTATTTTGGTTTTGGGGCCACACCTGGCACATTCAGGGTTTACTCCTGAATGGTTTACTCTTCACTCAGATATTGCTCCTGGCAGGCTGGGGACAATATAGGATGCTGGGAATTGAACTTAGTTCCTCCAGGTCTGCAGCACACAAGGCAAATGCCCTACAGCTGTGCTATCTCTCTGGTCCCGGCTTACTTCATTTAACATAATCCAGTTTCATCCATGTGCTGCAAATTGAATGATTGCATCATTCTTTACAGCTATGTGGTATTCCATTGTATATATGTACCACATCTTTATGATCCACTCATTTGTTGTTGGACATCTAGGTTTATTCCAAGCCCATTCATCTTACTTTCCTCCTTTTGGTGCTATCTTGAAAGTGTGCACTCAGAAGTTACATTGGATCTTGGTGCATTTTGTCCTGCTTTTCATAGGTCTGTGACTTCTACCCTTACTCATTCCCTCTATAGGCAGTCATTACCTTTTCTTAAGGACACATATTTACTTAGTATTTCTTTCATTTTTAGAAGTTTGGCTGTGATATACTTTTATTAGAGTAAGTATTATTATCTCAAGGCTTTGTTACAAAGTTGTGTAATTATTTTCCCAAACCTTTTAATGTGCAAATTTGAAGAACTACTGATTTGCTGTTTCTGTATTACAGAAACTCTTCTTTATTCTCTTTCTGGTGCCAGGGGATCAAACCCAGGGTCTCCTGCATGTGAAATATAAGCTCTACTGCTGAGCTACTTTCCTGACTGCCTAAGCACCTATTTTTTGTTTTGTTTTGTTTTTTGTTTTTTGGTCACACCCGTTTGATAATCAGGGGTTACTCCTGGCTAAGCGCTCAGAAATTGCTGAGTCCATATGGGACGCTGGGGGATCGAACCGCGGTCTGGCCGAGGTCCTTCCTTGGCTAGCGCTTGCAAGGCAGACACCTTACCTCTAGCGCCACCTCGCTAAGCACCTATTTTTAACTCATATAATCTTATTTCATTCTTTTCAACTCTTTTCTAACACAGGTGGCATTCCCTTTCACTGAAGACAAGAAACTAAAACTAATAGCATTTAATAATTGGCCCGATTCTTTTTTTCTTTTTTTTTCATTTTTTGGTTTTTGGGCCACACCCACTGGCGCTCAGAAATTGCTCCTGGCAAGCTTGGGGGACCATATGGGATGCCAGGATTGAACCCAGGTCTGTCCCTGGTCGGCTGCAGGCAAGGCAAACGCCCTACAGCTGTGCTATCTCTCCAGCCCCTGGCCCAATTCTTATTGTTAATGAGAAAGCAAGATGACTTTGGGACAATTGATGTGCTGCATTTATTACCTAGCTTCAAAAGTTCTATTGTGTTATGTTTTCCAGTCTTAAAGAGGATTTGAAGTAAAGACACAGGCTTAGGGTCATCCTACCAGGCTTATGAGGTAAGAATAGAGGTCTGCTCTACCATTTCTCAAAACTTACCACTTCCTTTTCAATTCTTGTGAAAGATAGCCCAGAATTTTATTGTTGTTGTTCCATAAAAATTACCCACAAAAATTAATTATGTGTGCCAACAGTGGCAAAGTTTCCTACCCTTCAGATGTTGGAGGTTGTAGAGTTCTTCAGAAAAGAGTCAAGATGAACCTCACCTGGTTTGGCTTCATAGAACAATGATATAGCACATTCCAGAAAAATAAAATAAAATTCTGAGGATTTAAACTAAAAAGAAGAAAATTCCAAGAGAGATTTTCTATCATCCAATAAAAAAATAAAATGGGATTGGTGGGATGCACCAGTCACAGATGAAAATAACCCTTTAAAAACTTGATTTTATAGGCATATTTCATGACCCTGTTCATTATTAAATTAAAATACATGCAGTGCAGAATAGCGAACATCAAAACCACTTTTGGTATTGATCTTTGAGTGGAAATTATGATTTTTTATAAATGTATGTTTTTTTGAAATGTCTAAATTGAAGAAACACTACATTTTTCTAAAAACAAATGATAATATTTATTTATTGTCATATCACATAATAGAAAATTCAAGTGTGCAAAATGTTTATTTAAAAATAAAGTTTAAAGTTTTTGTTTTATTCTTTTATTTTTTTATTTTTATATATTTTTTGGATTTTGGGTCACACTCAGCAGCGCTCAGAGGTTACTCCTGGCTCTATGCTCAGAAATTACTCCTTGCAAGCTGCGGGGACCATATGGGATGCCGGGATTTGAACCACCATCCTTCTGCATGCAAGGCAAAAGTCCCACCTCCATCCTATCTCTCCGGGCCCGTATTCTTTTATTTTATTTGGTTTTTAGGTCACACTAGTGGTTCTCAGAGATAACTAACTCCGGCCTTGCATTTAGATATCTCTCTTGGCAGAGCTCTAGAACCACATGGGTTGCCCAGAATGGAACCCAGTTTGGCCTATGCAAGACGAGATAGTACCAGCATATTATATCTTATATCTCTCTGGTCTGATCTTAGGAAAACATTTCCTTCCAATTCTCGTCCCTTCCTCCAAAAACAATGGTTTTATGTTTTGTGAAAGTCATTTATAAAATCTGGGAGTTAGCTCAGTCTTTGTTAACATTCAACTTTGCTGTATTTCCTCTACATGTCACAGACTCATTGATCTTATTTTTCCTCTCTTTCACTATGATTTTTCACGCGGCATCTTTGTACTGCTTTCCTCTGTGCTCCTGCTTCTCGCTACTTTTCCTAGGACAACACAATTTTCCCTCGTAACTGTTGTCAACACTCACACCTGATTGTACACACCTATTGTTTTATGATTCTTACTTGTTTAATATTTTTCCAAATTACAATGACTTTCTATCTACTTTGAGGAAGCCCTGGCCATTTGTGTTTTTGGTAGTTCGAACAATAAGACAGATTAGAAAAATTACACATCTCCACCAACAAATATATTTGTAAGGTCTTTCTGTTGCCTCCTTGTTTATGAAATTAAAAACGTATTTAGTTAATTTGTAATTTACAAAGTATTAATTACAAAGGTGAATTTTAGGGGGCCGGGCGGTGGCGCTGGAAGTAAGGTGCCTGCCTTGCCTGCGCTAGCCTAGGATGGACCGCGGTTCGATCCCCCGGCGTCCCATATGGTCCCCCAAGAAGCCAGGAGCAACTTCTGAGCGCATAGCCAGGAGTAACCCCTGAGCGTCACAGGGTGTGGCCCAAAAACCAAAAAAACAAACAAACAAACAAAAAAAAAAAACAAAGGTGAATTTTAGGCATATATATTTCAACATCAATCTCACTACCAGTGTCTACATCAGTGTTCTCATTCTCCATTATTCCTTCCTCCTCCCCCCGCCTGCCACCTTGATAGGCACATTACAAATTTTGGTGGTTTTAGCTTTGATTTCATGTTTTCAGTGTTGTTGACTCTGTGCTTTAGATTTATAGCTATTCCACTGCCTCACATCACCACTATAATGGAAGCCCCAACCCAAGTTCCCCATTAATTCCCTTTCTCATCTTTTCCCCTGCCTTGATGTCTTTCCTCCTTAAGCTCAGGAGTCAAAGGTGATCTAGGTATACCCTTTACTACATTATATTCCTTCATGGAGTTATTCTATATACAACAGAAAAGTGAGATCATTCTGTGTTTGTCTTTCTTCTTCTGGCTTACTTCACACATGATATCTTCTTGTTCCATCTAGGCTGCAACACATTGCATGATTTATTCATTCCTTGCAGCTGCATAATATTATATCCTGTATATATATATGTATATATATAAAACATTATCACAATCATTCATCTGTTATTGAAGACCTAGTTGATTCCATATCTTAGCTATTGTTCTCATTTCAGCAATAAATAATTGTGTGCATATATTTTTAATTACTTTTTTTGAGGACCACATCTGGCTCTGCTCAGAACTTACTTTTGGGACTTGTGCTTAGGGATCACTCCTGACAGGCTCAGGGGACCATATTAAGTTCTAGGAATTGAATCTGGGTACACCTCATTCAAGGCATGAGTTTTACCCACTGTACTATCTCTCCAAAACTAAATGAATTTTTTAAGGCTTGGTGGTAGATATTTAAAAGTGGAATTACTGGAGCAGTGTGAAGAAGAGTTCGTGAGAACTACCCCTAGACTGTGACCAAAGTCCACATGCTGCTGCATCTCTGTGTCCAGTGCCTAAGACCCGCCACTGTCACCACCATGCCCAAGAGAAAGGTTGAAGTGGATGCTAAAGGAGAGAAAGCCAAGGTGAAGAAGGAAGCACAGAGAAGACCTGCAAGGTTATTAACTAAACTTGCTCCTCCAAAGTCAGAGCCCAAGCCTAAAAAGGCCTCTTCAAAGAAGGGAGAGAAGGTGCCCAACGGGAAAAAGCATAAAGCTGATGCTAGCACGAATGGAAATAACCCTGCAGGAAAAGGAGATTCCAAAACAGACCAGGCACAGAAAGCTGAAGGTGCTGGTGATGCCAAGTAAAGCATGTGCAATCTTGATAGCTGTGTACTTCTGGTGACTATACAGTTTGAAATACGATTTTAAATCAAGTCTTATAATAATGAGGAATTTTGCTTCACTTTTTTTTTTAAGCCAGTTATTTTTCACACAGAACACTTTATTGTTGTCTTTGGAGAAAGGCATAAGTCACTAATAAAATGTCTCCAAAACTGGACTGCCCTAGGGACTAGCTATTTTCCCTATCAGTTTTGAGACTTCCTCTTGGTTCCCAAGAGGACAGATATTTTTTATGTTGACACATTCGTCACATTGGCACCTAATGCCATTGGTGTGGAAAAACTGAAATGGGTTTTGATGTTCTATCTCGCTCTCTACCTTCAGCTGAAACTTGAGTCTCTTAAATCCAGAGAGTGCTTTTGAATCTGGACTCCCAAAAAGTGATTATCAGGGTGTTAGGTCTGGACTTTTGAGAGCTCCCACTGAGATGGCAGCCCTCAAAAGAAAAAATGGTTCTTTTTTTTTAGATTGGAATCTTCAGATTAATTATTCTGCCATTTCCTTTTATTTCCTGAAAATCAGAGTCGGCTTGTGAAAAGTTGTTAAACAACATGCTAAATGTGAACCGTCAACCCTCACTCTAAACTTTCCCTGTTTAGAGCATCAAATGAAGATGCCACTGGGCTTTAGAGTGGCTTTCTTATTTGGGGAATCCGTTGAAGAAGGGAGTTTGAAAGTTATTGTAAACTGTTAACGATTGTCTGCCCATGTCCTGCCTGTAATGCCATGATTTTTAATGAAAAGTATTGTAGAATATAAGCCCTTGGCTGGGGCTGGATTGTGGGTTGAAGAAGAAAGGCCTCTCTCTCCATCATCACCATCCAGCCCCATACAACGGCTTATATTCTACAAGTATCTTTAATAAAGCTGAATACAGTTTGGATTGGGGGGAAAAAGTGGAATTGCTGGTTTATATGGCAGATCAATTCTAAGTTTACTGAGGACTCTCCATACTGTTTCCCATAGAGGTTGCTTCAGGCAGCATTCCCACCAGCAGTGAATGAGAGTTCCTTTAAACCACATCCCTGACAGCAAAAATTGTTTCAGTATTTTGTTTTGTTTTGTTTTGGGCCACACCAGTGGTTTGGGCCACACACAGGGGTTACTCCTGAATCTGCACTCAGAAATCACTAGTGGCTGGCTCAGGAGATCATATAGGATGCCAGAGATTAAACCCAGGTAGGCCACGTGCAAGGCAAATGCCCTACCCACTGTGCTATTCGTCTAGTTCCTATTACTTTTGGTAAGTGCCAATCTCACTGGTATGAGATGGTATCTCATTGTTGTCTTGATTTAGATGTCCTTAATGAGCACTTTTTCATGTGCCTATTGGCAATTTGATTGCCTTCCTTTGAGAAGTGTCTGTTCATTTCTTCTCCCTATTTAACTTAATAGGTAAGATATTTTATTTAATACATTTTAATTAGTAATTTTAATTGAATAGTTATGAGACACACAGCTAAAAGTTGTTTATTATTGAGTTTCATTCATACAATTTTTCAACACCTATTTCTTCACCAGTACACATTTCCTGCCATCAATGTCCCCAGTTTCTCTCCCTCCCTCCCCCATTCACCTCTTTCTATGGCAATATCACTTTACCTTGTTTCAGCACCCAGTTCTTGTCCAGAGTTCTTGTCCAAACTATCATTGTTACTGTGGTCCCTTCTCTGCCCTAACTGCACTTCTCCCACTCTTTGTAACAAGCTTCTTCCATGGTCTAGTCCTCCTAATCTTCATCTTAATTGTCTTTGGATATTATTACCATACAATTTTTATACATTCCACATATGAATTTTATCTATGTTTATTCCTCTTCCTTTGACTAAGTTCACTCAGCATAATACTCTCCATAAATATTCATGTATAAGCAAATTTCATGACTTCATTTGTCCTAACAGCTGCATAGCATTCCACTGTGTAGATGTATCAGAGTTTCTTTATCCACTCATCTGTTCTTGGGTACATGGGTTGTTTTCAGATAATGGCTATTGTGAATAGTGCTGCAATGAGTAGTATAGAAGTGATATACCCTTTCTTCATTGTGTTTTTTGGGCCCCTAAGGTTTATTCCCAAGAATAAATAATAGAATAAAGAAATTGATTGCTGGATCTTACATAATCTTAACTTCTAGTTTATTGAGGAATATCCATATTTTTCCCAAAAAGTCTGAACCAATTAAAGACTGACTCTCTCTGTCTCTCATAATCTTTTTGAGCCTGAAGTCTATGTCATCTGTCATTAGTATGGATACCCCACTCTTTTGAGGAAGTTTGCTTGAGAGATTTTCTTTCAACTTTTAAACTTTGAGTCTGTTTCTCTGCCTATTCAAATATGTTTCTTTCAAGTAGCAGAATGCTGTGTTCAGTTTTAAATTAATTTTCCTATTCCCCCTTTTTTATACATAAAATGCTAAAAAAAAATTCCCATTCTTTGTGGTAAGCTTCATACCGTGGGCCAGTCCTTCCAGCCCTCATCTCTATTGTCTTCAGGCATTATTACAATAATGTGTTTTATTTTTCTTAAAACCCATAGATGAGTGAGACTATTTTGTGTCTATCTCTCTCCCTCTGGCTTATTTCACTCAGCATAATAGTTTCCATGTCCATCCATATATAGGAAAATTTCATGACTTTATTTTTCTGATGGCTGCATAGTATTCCATTGTATATATGTACCACAGGTTTTTTTTAGCTTACCACAAAGAGTGGTGATTTCAGTTAAAGAAATAACTACACTGACAACTATCATGACAATGGTAATGAGTGAGAGAATGCCTGTCTCGAATACAGGCAAGGGACATGGGAGGAGGAGGAGGAGAAAGATGGAGGGCATTGGTGACAGGAATGTTGCACTGGTGAAGGTGGGTGTTCTTTTTTTCTAACTAAAACCCAACTACAGACATGTTTATAACCATGGTGCTTAAATAAAAATATTTAAAAAATAAATTTTCAATTCTGTGTTTCTTGATGGTGCATTTAGTCCATTGACATTGAGAGAGACTATTGTTATGGAATTTTGTGTGATCTTTTTGTAGGCACTTGGAGTGTTAGTAAGGTTTGTCTTATCTTAAAGTATTATTTTTAGTTTTACTTGTAAATCTGGTTTTGAGTCTATGATGTTCTTGAACTATTGTTTATCCATGAAGTTGTTTATCATTTCTGAATGAGAGTCTAGCTGTGTAAAATATTCGGGGTTTTTTTTTGTTTTGTTTTTTGTTTTTTGGTTTTGGTTTTGGTTTTTGATCATACCTGGCAGTATTCCCTGAGCATCACTGGGTATGATGGCCCAAAAACAAAAACAAAAAATCTGACAGCAGAGATTTTCCAACTTTTAGAGCATGTCTCACATTGATATCTAACTAATAAAATGACTTTTACTTGATTCTTAACACTGTTAAGAAGATTCATAACTTGGTAGACCTGTTTCATTCATGTGTCATTAAAATGTATTTGTATAAAATGTAATTACAATACATTCCAGAATTTACCTGCATTTTACTCCAGGACACCACGGTGAAATTCTTCATGAGCAGGATGATGCTGCAAGCTAGAAACTATTATCCTCTCACATAACACCAATCAGGTGAGCTTTGAATGATGAAAGGTTTCCTCTCCACAGGGTTTTTCTCTAAGGGATTTTTGCTTCTAACTGTCTTAGCTTAGATTTCCCTATAAAGAGATTTCCAAGATAATGATTAGCATGCAGGTCAGGATTTGGGGACATGATCCCAAGAAACAGGAATGAGACTAGGAAGAGTAAAGCAAGAAAAGAGAACAGCAGGCCAAAAAAGCTTTTTAAATAAATTCATCATGAACTCAGTTCTGCTAGAATTCACTAAGGGGGCATAGCTAATGTGTCTCAGAGATGTCCACCTAAGCACCTCCTATTGGCCAAATAGGAAATGAAGCTCACTACCAGTCTGGCAGCAGCCATTGTGTCAGAAAAACTGAAGAGGCTTTCACAAAGCAGAAAATGAGAGAAATGGTGTGTGTGTGTGTGTGTGTGTGTGTGTGTGTGTGTGTGTGTGTGTGTGTGTGTGTGTGTGTATGAGGCTTTCACAAAACAGAAAGTGAGAGAAATTGTGTGTATGTGTGTGTTGTATAGGGAGTGTGAGAGGACTGGAGAGATAGTACAGTGATTAGAGCATGTTCCTTCCTTATTGCCCACCAGGGCCTGATCCTCAGAATTTCATGTGGTTCCCCAAGTTCCTCTACGAGTGATCCTTGAGTGTAGAGCCAGGAATAAGCCTGAAGTACTGCTGGAGAGGGTTTAGGGGAGGGCTCAAACCAAAACAAAACTAACTTGATACAGCTGAGGTGAGAGACTGTCAGGTTACACTTGTATGCTGCTGGTGAAATTCATGGTCATTAGGATGGAAACCAACCCTGTCTCCCACACACTCACACCTTTGACTAAGAAAAACATGAACCAGGAAACAACACAAAATGTGGATATACTCCTTTCTTAGAATTTCTCTCCTATTATTCTTTTTTGCACAAATCTTCTATATACTGGTTTTATTCTGGAAACTATCTCAACAGGGAGACCATCGTCCTCTGTAAGTTTAACTCAACTACACTCTTGTGATCTAATAGTGCTATTCATCCAGAACCTCTGTGTAATTTCCTTTGTGAATTATCAGATAATGATTCTTCCCTCAGGCTTCTCATATTCTTTTAACTCTCCTTGGTTATAAATGAAAATAAATTTGTGACAAAGGTTTCTTAGGCCATGTCCTTTGGGAGGCAGTTTGAGATAGATTTGTGTGCAGGAAGTTTATTGAGTGGTGCCACTGGGTCAGCACCAGTGAAGAGGGAAGAATATGGCAATGGGCAGGTGAGGCACTTAATGGGGATGCAACCAAAGCTAAACTGCTGCCCAACAGAAGCTGGGCATAACTTATCTCATCTCATCTTGATGCAATGCAGGGATGTGAGGCAATGGGATGTGGAGGCCAGAGCTTTTGTATCCTGAGTCTGTTACTTTTTTGTTCGTGATTGTCCCAAGGGAGGATATGACTTTGGGGAGGAGTGGGGACAGTGACAGAGTATTTCCGGGAGAGTAACTCAGGAGCCTCCCAATGCCAGAACTTCCAACAGCTGGGGAAATAATATCTTACTTCTGAAGAGAAGAATTGGTCTGCGTATCATAACATTACCTCTAACTCACTCTGCTTCTTGGATTATTTCCTTCATACATTAAATTCTGTAAACAGTTCCTGCAGGATTTTGATTGGTTCTTTTTTCTGACAAATTTAGAGGAAAGTTGGCTGGAAAAAAAAAGTTCCGTTACAACAGAAATGAGTCTAGAGGTTCCAGCTGATCATTTCCGTCTTCTACCTATTTTATATTCCCCTTGCCGTTGGCTTGCATTTCTGTTTGTCTTTGTGGCTCACTTGGTGGGGAGCCTAGACTCTATTTCTGACAGATCTGAGACTGGTTGCTGTGCTTTTGTTAATCTGTGACAGTGGCATGTGTCCATTTATTATCAAAATTAGCAAAGCAATATCAGGAAATTTCCTCTAAAGAAAACTGGAAAGACAGCTCAAGTGTGTGAAGCCCTGAGTTTAATTCTTAGTACCACATAGGTGGCTGCTATGTATATATTTTTTATTATTTACTATTTTTAAATTTTTTTTATTTAAACACCTTGATTACATACATGATTGTGTTTGGGTTTCAGTCATGTAAAGAACACCACCAGTGCAACATTCCCATCACCAATGTCTATTTTTAAATTTTTATTTTATAAAAAATTTATTAAAATTTTATTAAAACGATTGCGATCTACAAAGCCCTTCATAGTTGAATTTCAGGGGCCAGAGAGATAGCACAGTGGTAGGGCATTTGCCTTGCACGTGGCTGACCCAGGACTGACAGAGGTTCAAATCCCGGCATTCCATATAGCTCCCTGTGCCTGCCAGGAATGATTTCTGAGCACAGAGCTAGGAATAACCGCTGAGAGCCCTACTGCTGTACTATTGCTCCAGCCCCTGATTCTATTGTTTTTAATTTTGTCTTGAATATTTAGCTCTGTATTTTGTTCTCCACCACTGTACCTGAGACCACTTGGTCTCTGGCCCCCTCCTTTCTTCTAAAATTTATAGGAAAATGCAGGAATATGAGGTAATATAAAGTAATCTGTTGTCCCAGGGTTCTATATAAAAAAAAAAGGCAGGAACCCCTATTTAAAAGATAAAAAAGGAAAAAGGAGAGACCGGAGAGATAGCATGGAGGTAAGGCATTTGTCTTGCATGCAGAAGAACGGTGGTTTGAATTCTGGCATCCCATATGGTCCCCTGAGCCTGCCAGGAGCAATGATTTCTGAGCATAGAAATAAATAAAGGAAAAAGAAGAAAAACCAAAACAAAAAAGGGGGTGGCTGTTTTTGTTTTTCATAGATGCAGCAAAATTTGGGGAAAATAGAAAGGAAAACCTTCAGCCTAAAAACAGGGAGACCCTACCCATGAAGCATCCTGACATAAAACCAACTATAGGCTTCGGGCATACTAAATTGTCTAACCCTAAAGTCTTTCTTCAGGGTCCCAGTAAAAGAACATTTCCCCCACTCCAACCAGCTGCCAACCAGCTCCCAAAGTGAAAAGATAGCTTTCCAGCCTGCCTTGCCCAAGTCCGGGAAGAAGCTGCCACTGTGGCTGCTGCTGATTTGCTTTCAGCGGCCCTTTTTTTCCATATCCTGTCTCTGTGGACTGTCACTCAGGTGACTGCTATTTAAACACACACACACACACAATTACTGTAATTTACACTAAAAATTAATTACTATTTTCATAAAATATAAATCTAACTGGGCATACTATATATTATCCACAGAACCCATTCATTCTTCAAATATTTGTTGAAGGTCTACCACATAATAGAAACTATTACACGCATTAAAAACATGGCAGTTAATAAAATAGCTCAACTTCCTGACCTCATAAATTTTTTATTTTACTTGGAGGAGGAGCCAAGCCATAAACAAATTTTATATAGCATATATGTTATATTTTATAAGTATTATTAGGGCACAAATAAATGACATGAAGAATGGAATATAAATGACAGAGTAAGGGAGTGAGATAAGCAGATCTAGTTTATTAAGTTCTCAATGATTGGATTAAATATGAAGAAATGAGAAAACACATTTGGATAGAGTTTGGATAGAGTGTGGCATGCCTTCCAGATCATTAACACCAAAATTGTAGTCCTGGAGTTAGATGTGTATTTGGCCTCTTTAAGGACAGCAAGGAGATCAAGATAGCTGAGTCCAGTACAAAAGAGGATTCTGCCAGGAAATAAAGTCAAAGGGGCACAGGGAACTAATCAGCCTTCCAACTATTATGAAGCTGGAAATATGGAGTAGAAACCTTGATAGGATCTCACATCTGGGCACAGCAAATGTTCAATTAATATATGTTTGTTAAATATGTGACTTCTATGATGAAAATCGATTCTTACTGACCATGAGGAGGAAGAACAAAAATAAGGAGATCAGTAATAAGGTCAATAATCCTAGAAACAGGTGATGAGATTATATCAGTGCTGTAGCAGAATATTTGACTCAACACATTTTGATGGTATTGCTGATATAATTCTCTAAGTGAATCTGTGCAATATAAATTAAACACACTAGTCAATATTGAGACCTAAATTTTTGGAAGGATGGAGTTGTCATTGACTGAGGTTGGAAAATCTGCAGGTTTGACGGTATACATGGATCAAACATGGAAATCAGGAGTTTAAACTCTAGACTTGTTTATTTTGGTATGTCTGTTAGAAATTCAAGTCAAGGCAGCAATTAGATATTAAATCTTGGAGTTCAAAAGCATTCTCTACCTTAAGGATTTGTCTTTATCTCAGTTAGAGATGCAGAGATACTACTCTGCTTTATCCCATCTGGAATAGTTTGATTCCCCTCCCCTTTTTTTCATCTTCCTCTAAGCATATTTATCTAAATAAATATTTTAGTTCAAAATATAAACTCTAAAGTGAGAGAGAGATACAAAGTTGGAAGCAGTCAGTATACTGGAGCTGTGTGTCAGGATGAAATCTTTGGAGAACAGATATCAAGAGAGAAAAGACTCCCAAGCACTGAGTCCTGGGATCTTAAGAAGCAGTGCCTCAGAAAAAGTTTCATTTTGTTTAATTTAGTTTTGGGGCCAACCTGGTTGCTCTCAGGAGTCACTCCAATCTCTTAGTTCATGGATCATTCCTGGTGGGGCTAGAGGTACTCTATGTGGTGCCAGGTATCAAACCTAGGTCAACTGTGCACAGGGCAATTATCCTACCTGCTATTCTATTTCTCTTCTTTATACTATTTTCAAAAACCAAAAAAATTTTTTCAAGTGTTTTTTTAAAGTATGACTATGTCAAATGTTTCTGAGAGAGGAAGTTTGATTGAGTTCACAACTTGGGACAATTGATTTTCCAATGAGCTATTTCAGTAAGACAGTGAGAAGTCTGAGTGGAGGGGGTTCAAGAAAATTGAAGGAGAAAAATAAAACAGAAATATAAACAGTCCTTTTAAGGAGATTTGATATAACAGAGGGTGATCAGAAGCTTGGGAGAAAAATGCACTGGAAAAGAGAGACACATTTTCAGGACCACTGTTCTTGAACAGGAGGAGAATGGCCTAATACCTAAGTGATTGGAATAATACAGAGGATGGTTTGAGACAGGACTACCAGACCATTCTAGCTACAGAAGGAATAAAAGAGCATGTATGGGTAAATATAGAGAAAGGTAGGTATAAATTATTGGAGAGCATGTGAAAGTTCTTCTGTGGTTGCTCTACTCTCCTTTGTAAATCAAAAGCAAAACATGAACAAAAAAGAGGAAAGGTCTGTTTGGGAATGAAGGGGGAAAATGTAAAATAGGTGAAGGCAGAGTGGAGGAAAGAACTCTAAAAGTATAATAGGACAACAACTGGTACTAGGATTACTTGCAATCAGTGGTTGGTTGTTTAAATTAGGACCAGCAATATGGATGTGTGTTATTCTTCATTTAGCTGTCCAAGTATAGGCTTGGAGGAATAAAAAAAATGGATATAAACAGAGGCAGAAATCTGGCAACAAGCATTCCAAAATAAGAGAGGATGAGGGAGTCTAGAATGTTTACAGTGATTTCGCAAGAAATCTAAATTGGGTTATGAGGGGAAACAAGGATGTCAGAACATGACAAATGGCAGGAATAGCAAATTGGAGGAATCTATGATTTGAATGGTTACTGGAATTAGAGTCCTGAGAACTGAGCAAGAGGTGATGAGAGTGAGATCCTTGAAAGTGAAAGGTATTGAGGAATTGCAATGATTAATAATATTAATTCTAGGCTATGATGAAGAGTTTGAGTGACTAAAGAAGAACAGAAGACCACGAAGGAAGAGACAACAAAGAATTAAATGACTTGAGAACTGATGAAATCCTTTATCTGTGTATTAAAATCACAAGTACTGTGTTGGAAAGCATGACTAAGAGCCAATATGTTAGCTTCTTATTGCTCCTATCATCTTACAGTTATAGAGATCAAAAGCCTAAAATCACATTTTTAGTCTTTAGTCAAAGTTTGAAATAGGTCAATTCTTCAAGAGTTCAAAGACAGAGCCCATCCGTTGGTGTGGCTCCTTTTTCACAATTCCATCATTCCGAGCTGTCTTCTAGCATAACTCCTTCTTCTGAAGTTGGATCCTTTTTTCTCTCTCCACATTCATTCTGACTCTGTCTGTCTGTCTGTCTGTCTGTCTGTCTCTCTCTCTCTCTCTCTCTCTCTCTCTCTCTCTCTCTCTCTCTCTCTCTCTCTCTCTCTCTCTCTCTCTCTCTCTCTCTCTCTCCTCCCCCTCTCCCCAGCCACCTCAGGCTGTGCTTAGGGCTTACTCCTGGCTCTCCTCTCAGGGATCCCTACTTTTGGGCTTGGAAGAGCATATAGCTTGCCAGGGATCTAACCTAGTTGGCTGAGTGTAAGGCAAATGCCCTTTCCCACTGTACTATCTTTCCAGTAATGAATTTCCTGTCATTCTTATATAAACTTTGTGCTTATATTGGGCCCATCCAGTTAAGCTTCTTTGAGGGATGAGATGGGGCAATTGGGAACATTATCCAGCCTACCACAACAGTTTTTTCCCTTATAAATATTTTCTAATCATAGCTTTCCCCATCTTCCTTGAGCTGATTTGATAAATATTCCTTTAAAATCACCATTGTGCCTTCTAAGACTATTCTTGCATTAGAAGATGAGGTTTCTTTCTTTATTTTCTCTCCTTCTTTATGAAGGAGATAAAAGTTGTTTGGTAGTTGTTCAGTCCAAGGTAAATCACAGTTAATACAAATGGGATAAAGTATCCTAAAACTTTTCACCCTAATTGCAAATATTTGCTTATATATCTGTCTCTCCAAGTAGATGGTGATCTGTTCAGAACTGGAAATTCTGAAAACCCATAGTCACATTTATGTACCTACTCATGCTGGTCATAACATCTGATATTTAATTTGAATTCAGTCAACACTTTTAAGTGAGTACACACAAAAAAAACTATTTTTCATAAACTTAATCCAATTTCCTGACAAGGCTAGATTATTTATATACATGTATCACTTTATTGAGACCAACTGTTAGGCTTCCTTTAACATTTTAAATATATATCTTTAAATATTTATCCATTAACATCTTAATTTAGGACAATTGGTCATCAAAGTCTCCAACAGTTCTGTAAGAATTATGTAGTAGGTCTTCCCATGGCCTGCTTCTGCATCCCACTGCTGTCCTGATTCCCCTGCCGTTCAGCGCCCCATCTCAGCTGTGTGTGTGCAGAGAGTGGGACCCTGGACCCTGGCAGGCTCGGGGACCATATGGGATGCTGGGATTCGAACCACCGTCCTTGTGCATTTGAGGCAAATGCCTTACCTCCATGCTATCTCTCCAGTCCCTATCTTTCTTCTTTTGGCATACTGCATTTAACACAATATCTTCCAGTTTCATTCATGTAGCTGCAAATTGCGTGATTGCATCATTCCTTACAGCTCTGTAGTATTCTTTTGTATAGGTGTACCATATCCAGGTTGATTCCAAGTATTAGCAATTGTACTGAGCACTATGCATACATCCTTTCAGATGAATGTTTTTCTGTTCCAGGAATAGAGATACCCAAAAGAAGAATTGTTAGGTCATAAGACAGCTCAATTTTGAGTTTAGTGAGAATCCTCCATACTGTTTTACATAGGGATTGGACCATGAATTTTTGATATGTGCCATCCTCACTGGTGTAAAATGATATCTCCTTGTTGTCTTGATTTGGATTTCCCGAATGATAAATGATGATGAGGAGCGATTTCTGAGCGTAGAGCCAGGAGTAACCCCAGAGCGCTGCCGGTGTAACCCCCCCCCAAAAGAAGAAAGATAAAGACAAAATGATATCACTTATATTTCTTATTTAGAATAACTGCATGTAGAAACATAATGATCTAAATGGTAGTTTTCTCGAACATCGTTGGCTCCAGAATATTGTGAGGAGAAAGAAAGAAACTGAATGGGTGAGAAGAAATGCATTTCTTTTCTTTTCTTTTATTTCTTTTTTTTTTTTTTTTTTTTTTTTTTGGTTTTTGGGCCACACCCGGTGATGCTCAGGGGTTACTCCTGGCTATGCGCTCGGAAGTCACTCCTGGCTTGGGGGACCATATGGGACGCCGGGGGATTGAACCGCCGACCGTCCTAGGCTAGCGCAGGCAAGGCAGGCACCTTACTTATAGTGCCACCGGGCCCCAAATTTTTGTACTTCAAAGAGAACTGCAGCAACAGATACAGCTGTTTAGACGGAGTAGGTGTTCAATTAACTGCTCTTTCTAGAAATCTAAATAATGTTCTAATGCTTTTATCAACAGAAACAGGTGAAGAATGCATTTGGAAGCAATGGACTCCCACTACAGTGCTCAGTATAAAAATGTCTTAGTGTCTTAATTTTAATATGTCTATGTAACATTTTAATCTTTTTTTGTTCACAGTGGTTCTTAGCTATATAGGCTGGTCACTCTACTTTTGCACTACAGTGATATATTATATTGGACTCCAAATACAATGCTCATTATGATAATTTCTTGACAAATATTCTAATATATTTGAATATTTATGCCCTCTAATATGATCTAATGTGAGTTTTCGGGGGGGTTAGGGCCATACCCTGTGGTGCTCAGGGGTTACTCCTGGCTCTGCATTCAGAAATTGCTTCTGGAAGCTTGGGGGACCCTATGGGATGCTGGGGATGGAACCCAAGTCCATCCTGGGTCTGCCATTTGCAAGGCAAATGCTTTACTGTTATTCTGTCACTGTGGCCCCACTAATATAATCTAATGTTTATGTACACAGATATATTGAAATAGGCAACTGTATGCCATACATTCTTGTTACATTCTCATTAATTGAGTATGATTTTGCAATTTAGATTTAATTTAAACTAGTTTACTATGATATCATAATTCTGAAGTTTTCAGTTTGTTTTCAGGAAAGGATCCTAGATGCTCAAGACACATTAAACAAGATTTTATGGTGTAGACTCCTTTTACAGTGCTCATTACCATATTACTTAGTATTTTAGACTTGAAAATTAATTGATTGTTTTAAGAATGTTCTATGCACAATATAACCTAGATAGCCTTTTTTTTCCAGCAAAATTTACCTCACCAATGATAATTTACTTAGGAATTGGAAAACCTTTCTATCTGACCTGCCGGTTTTATATTTTTTAAGCACTCTGAACATTTCCACCTGGGTCATTTTTTCAACTGCAACCTTTGGATCGATCTTTATCTTCTCTCTATGTTTGTGTGTGACTTTGTGTGTGGCGGTCACCTCTATGTCTGCCTAATGTCTGTCTGTATTGTACGTAATGTCTATTTTGTATATTGTTCTTTCTTCTGTTACTTATAACCCTTCCTTTCCCCCCTCCACTGCTTACCTATTTCTTTTTCTATCCTTTCACTCTCTCACCCTTGATCTGTTATTTCTCTCTATTTAAACTTTTTTTTACCCTGTTTTGTTTTGTTTTTGTTGTTTGTTTTTGTTTGGTTTTTCGGCCTCACCCGATGATGCTCAGGGATTACTCCTGCCTATGCTCTCAGAAATCGCTCCTGGCTTGGGGGACCATACAGGACGCTGGGGATCGAACCACGGTCTGTCCTAGGCTAAGCTCACCGCTTTACAGCATGTGCCACAGCTCTGGCCTCTACCCTCAGTTCTTAACTGCTCCCACCACAACCTGCTGCCAGCCAGCTCCCAAAATGAAATGACAGCCTCCCAGCCCGTCTTGCCTTAGCTTGGGAAGAAGCTGCCGCAGCTGCTGATAATTTGCTTTTGGGGCCCCTTTTCTCCCACCTGTCTATAAACTGTTGCTCATTAGTGGATTCAGCTTTTGAGACCCTCGGCTTGAGGGCATTTCCTGAACCATGACTGGTGCAAGCAGTTTTTCAGACTCCACAGACCACATTGCAGGCTGAAGTTGTGCTCCAGATTTTATTTCCCCACCCCCCAGACTATTTCAACAGATTAAAGTGGAGATGTATATTTCCTTAGTATATATTTCTTTTTTTCTTTCTTTTCTTTTTTTTTTTGGGGGGGGTCACACCCAGCAGCGCTCAGGGGTTACTCCTGGCTCTACGCTCAGAAATCGCTCCTGGCAGGCTCGGGGGACCATATGGGATGTCGGGATTCAAACCATTGACCCTCTGCTTGCAAGGCATAATAAATACACTTTGTGTTCAGGGTTTATTCCTGGCTCTATTCTCAGAGATCAGTGCTGCAAGTTTGGGGACGAGGTCCCATGGAATGGAGGGAATTGAACCTGGGCTGAGAGCACACAAGGCTCCTCATTCTATCACTGCAGCCCCTGTAGACATTTTCTAAATTCACATACTTTTATAAATAAGAACCCCCTCAAATTAGATGATAACATCCAGAAGGCTTTTCATAATCACAGTTATAGATAATAATAAAATTGTTTTATGGGACATAGTCCATTATAAATCTTTTGTACATGTAATTTTCAATGCATAAATAATTTTTAAGCAGACAAGTTGATTTTTTAGATTTATTTATTTAGATGATCAATCTTCAATGGTGGATTCATTTTTTGTAGGTTTAAAGAAATCTCTGTCATACTAAAAAGACTCCATCCTATTAGCTGATCAACTATCTAACAGGGAAAGCCCCTGAGGGATTTCGTTATAGAATTGTTTAGTCTCTAACCTAATTTATGAATTCAAGTCCTTGCCAAATCATCATCTATAATTTAGAGTAGGGATATTTCCCTCTAAAATGACAAAGCCGATGGACAAAACAGAAACTTTTAGAAAAAAAAAAAACATTTCATTTTTAGAAAATATTTATTCTGCAGGGTAAATTAGTACACTGAACATTTTCTCAATACTTTGGATCTATCGGTTTTCAACAAATTTAAGAGTCAAAGTGTCTAAATTTAGACTTTTATGTAAAGGACAAACCATTTTAAATCATGAGATGGGCACTTATAGTTATTGTATTTTAGCTCAGCAAGAAAACAATGCAAAGCAACTTAAGGTTATTAGAAGCAGTTATCAATCATTCATCAGTCTTTGCTTCCTAAGATAACAGACATCCAAAATCCAAATTGCTCTGCCCTGATATAGATTCAAAGTACTTATGTTTCTGTAGACCGTCTATCTACCTTTAAAATCAGAATGAATGTAGGTATCCGTTCTAAGAAACAGATGCTCACAGGAATATTCAATGGAGTCTTGTAAAAAATAGCAAAAGTGAAATAAATCATATTTCATTCATCTCTGATAAAAGTAGTGACTGGGTAAGGCATTAAATTAGCTCCTGCCCCCTCCCCAAATGGGGCCGGAGCAGTGGTACAAGCAGTAGCGCGTTTGCCTTGCATGTGCTAGCCTAGGACAGACTGTGGTTTGATCCCCTGGTGTCCCAGATGGTTTCCCAAGCCAGGAGTGATTCCTGAGCACATAGTCAGGAGTAACCCCTGAGCATTATCGGGTGTGGCCCAAAAACCAACCAACCAACCAACCAAACAAACAAACAAAAACCTCCTAGGAGTGCCTGGAAAAGTTCTAATTTTGGGGGGGACACACCCAGGTATTAGTCCTGGCTATGCATTCAGAAATAGCTCTGGCAGACTTAGGGGACCATATAAGATGCTGGGGATTGAACCCAGGTCCATCCCGTGTTGGCTGCGTGCAAGGCAAATGCCCTATTGCTGTGCTATCTCTCTGGCCCCCAAAAGTTCTAATTTTTGAACTGGAGTATTATTATATAGATGTATTCAGTTTTTTGAAAAATATACTTAAATAAATATGGATAATTTGTGGACATTTATGTGTATTGTACTTTCAGAGGAATATTTTTTTAAATAAAAATATCCTTTTACAGCTACAAATAATCTGATAGTGCATTTCATAGGGTTGATAGCATTGACTTCTCCTGGGTGCAAGTCAGAAATGTAGATTCCCAGGCTCTACCCCAGACCTACTGAATTGGATCAAGAGCCCTGCTTACTTCAATGCACATTAAAGTTTGAACAGCACTTCTTTGAAGCTGTTTTTAAATAAAAAAATAATAAAAGTATGATAGAGGGAAGTTTGAGTCACTGTGAAGGCCATAGGATTCCACTCTCATCTAGATTAGCTCAGTTGCCCCTTGAGCTCTCTCTCTCTTCAGCTCCATAATTTTGTGAGTATCTAATTGCCACAAATATTGACCAAGAACCCTAGGTTTGCTTATCCTTTATTTATGATTTAACATTTTTGTGAAGAACAATAATTGGCTAGAATCAATACAAAAGCTATGCAGATTTCAGGCCAAGAAAGTGCTATTGTAATTCTTAAGTTGCTTAAAAAGATAAATGGTCTCTATAGTTAGGAACTAAGAAAAGTAGGACAAGCATGAGGAGAACCTGACAGAGTAGTAGGTCAAAAATAATTAGTGACTAAGTTTAGCCCATTAACTTACAGCTTACCTGCTTTTATAATTGTTCACTAGAATTGGGCTCCAAAGGAGTATGTTTGATCCTTCAGCAAAACCCTCAGAAAAAAAACCATTAATTTGAGAATATTTTCTCATAGACTCAAGATTGGCGTCAGCAGTGTCTTGGCTACTTACATCTTCTTTCAATGGTCAACCCTTTCAGTCCTCTTATTGCTTCTCTGAAGTATGTGTGCTTTATAAAATGGGATCATAAAAAATAAACTCCAAGTACAAATATTTTTAAACACCATGAGCTGATGATAGTTTACCTTTATACTACATACTCCCTTTTATTTACCCTTAAGTCTTAATAAACTGATTTCATTGTTGTGCCACACAGCTAACTCTTAGTTTGTGATCCACTCTTAGATGGAAGTGATTTCTCTTGCACTTGCACTTTTGGGGTTTTTTTTTGGGGGGGGGAGGAGAGAGGGGGTTGGGGCCAAACTTGGCTGTGCTCAGGGCTCACTCCTGGCTCAGACTCTGGGATCATTTTTGGCAGGGCTTGGAGGACCACCTGGGGTGCCAGATTCAAATCAAGTTTGGCCATATGCAAGGTAAAGTGCCTTACCCATTATATTATCTCTCCAGCTCCCTCATTTATAACTCTTTAGTCCTAAGGCCCCTTGAGTCTATATTTGTGATTTCTAAATATGTTAACATATAATTGTTTCTGCTGGGATTAAAAGCACATTTTTACTTTACATTATTTTAAATAAACTTCTATTATGGTAACATTGGCTGATTATATCATATAAGTTTCAGATGTGGGCCAGAGAGATAGCATGGAGGTAGGGCATTTGCCTTGCACACAGAAGGACTGCGTTTTGATGAATCCCAGCATCCTACATGGTCCCCCGAGTCTGCCAGGAGCGATTTCTGGGTGTAGAGCCAAGAGTAACCCCTGAGTGCTGTCGAGTGTGACCCAAATAACCAAAATAAAATAAAATAAAATAAAGTTTCTGATGTACTACATTAGAATTTAATTAGATTAGCATCTGTAGATGCTAAATCATAATTCCTCTAAACATTTCCACCTATCGGCCTATAGTGAGCCCCTTACAACCATTTCACCTGCTCTCCAGCCTCTTGTCCTCACAGATAAACACTTGCCTATATTCTGTAAAGCTGTTTTGGTTTGTGTATGCACATTTGGTTTTTAGTAGGCAAATTTTCTTATTTTTTTAAACTTATGTTACAATTTAATATTCAAATTCTTTCCTGAAAATGGTGTCTTTTTCAAATTCAGTGAGCTCTCCAACAACTGTATCTAAATTGTTTATATCAAAGTAGCCCCAAAAGCTATCTTTGAATTGCTAAGGAGTCTTTGATGATCATTATTTAGGAAGCTTCAGCTAATAATATTACCAGTCTCTCCATTTCTGGTTTAAAATATTGTATAACATGGAATCATTATCTTTATGCAATCAACATATGAATAGGCTACTTTTCTCTGTCTCTAATTCCACCACAGATTCTGCCCTATTAGTACAAAGGGAAATAATTGGTCCTTTGACCAACCAAAGCCTTGGCATTAAAAATGTAAGGAAATAAAACCATTTTCTGTGTCTATAACCAAGGCACTCTGCTGCAAAGTATTGTGGTCTCTGAACTTATTCAGTAAGTGGAACAAAGGATGGGCCAGATTGCCTGATGCCTGGATATATGCACAGGGGTGAAAATTGATCAGAAAAAGTAGCAGGAATGATTTAAGATCTGTGATCATCAGAGCCTGAGTACAACTGATCAGAAGGACAAAGAACTACCCTGGCTAAAATCTGACCTTCCACAATCCCACTCAGCAGTCTGCTGACTCTTAGCAACATGCAGCAAGCAGCAACCCAGGGAAGCTTCTGATTTTCATTTAAAACCAGAAACGCAGACCTTCATCTCACAAAGACAACTGCATACTCTGGAATAGAAATCATACATTGGTCTGTGTTAAATTATACCTTGACTATGCACAAACAGGTCCCACAGAGGCTCGATAATTCTTCTACTCTGCTTTAACTTGTTATGATAATTTACATTTTGGATAAAATCCCTGCTATTTTCATGGGACTCCCTAAAGAATTATTTTTCACTCACTGTAACCACCTCTTTTTCAAGAAGCAAACCTCATTCTTCTCTCTCCAATCCTGACTTGACCATAACATATTCAGAGTATGTTCAATGTCAAATATCTTGCTCTTTGAATATTATATTTATATTCCATGTCAGAATCACTTTTCACTTGGGACAAGCCAGACTTCAGGGACTCCGTATGTGCTTGTGAGTGCATGTATATGTGTGTGTGCTCACACACATAAATTTTTTTTTAAATGCACATGTTCCTTCTTCTTTGGTAAGGAGAAAAGTGCCAAATTTCAGCATTAAAAAAATTAAGCAAAGCCGAGAATTAAGTCACTAGTAAATGCCTGAAAACTTTTGGTTTCAGATTTTAAAATTCCCTTTTCAATTTTCAAACAATTCAGAGGATTGAAATTGCCACATGGAAGGTGTCAGCAATTATAGGTATTGTCCTTCTTCAGGCTACCATAGCTCAAGGTTCTATATCTCATGTGACAGTTGTATCAAAACCTTAGGCACTAGAGCTTCTAGAGTTCCAAAGTTTTCAGCCCCTAATCACTTATTTCTTTTGCAATGATATGGCAAATATTTGCTAAGCAAACATCTAATCAGAAGGCTCACCAAGTTCCTGACCTCCTTCTCTCTCCATTATTCTCCTGGGCCCTCTCTCAACTCTGCATTGTGTTTTCCCTGCCTTGCCTGAGCTCCCTCCATTTGATTTTTCTGCCCTTATCTATCCTCTCTGGACTGCATTCTCCAGAATCCACCTCTCCCAATAGGAATTTGTAAATTTTGTCTGGTTTCAATTGAGTGCCATATGCAGTATAGTATCTGATCATTTTAAAGACCCATACCAGATAACCTGTTGCCCCTATGAGACTTTATTTTTAACACTATAGAAGAACTGTTACATTATACTGTGACTAATGATATTTGTCAGATAACCTATTTCTTAATTACACAAATCAAGTATTTTAGTCATTCGAATGTATAATGTATATTTAGGTACTTAAAAAGTATATTTTGGGGGAAGAAAATAAAACCATTTGTTAAACCTCTGCCATGTATTTGGCAAAGCAAAAATAAAAATATAATATTTCTATGCTCAAAAAGCTCATTTTGAGTTAGCTTATAGAACTAGTTTTGTATGCAAGTGCCTGGGGTCAATGCTGGCACTACATGACCTCTGAACACCACCAGGAATGACCTGTAGGCACAGAACCAAGAATAGTCCTTATGAACTGCCAGGTGTGGTTAAAAAATATTGGAGTTCACTATCAAGAAGTTGAGCTTAAAAAATGTTAATTGTGGTTATAAATCAATAACTGTAAAGCAATTATAATGAAGTGCAAAGAGGCTTTTTTGGAGGCTCTAAGACTTCTCTGACCCAGCTTGGAGGGTCTAAGGTAAACTTGTGAACATGACTAGGGTAAGACTCAACTTATTGCTTGCTATTAGGCAAATCTAGAACAAAAACTAGAAATCTAATGCAGCAAGGGAAACCAAATTACCTCTTAGAAAATCAAATTATAGGCCCATCAAGGTTCAAAGCCAACATATGGAAAACATGTTTTATTTGTTCTTGCTCAAATACATCGATCTTCAGTAGGCAGCTTCTTGCAGGAAGCACAACCTGATGGTATAGAGATGTTGGTCTGTGGTATGTTTTAGTCCTTGGGAAATGTTTTGTGAACTCAAGCACCACGTGCTCTGTTCCTGGTTCACTAACTATTTTCATAAGAGATCGCTGGAGGGATCCATCTGAAGGTGATTCAACTATTACTAATAGATAACTTCTATAGTAAACAAAGTTAACATAGACTCAGCGAAGGCTCTGCTGATGAAATTGAGTTCATGATGTTTCAGAACTAAGTATACCTTAAAAGGAATGTGAGGGACTGGAAATATGGCTCAAAGGGCTAGAGCACATGCTTTGTAACTGGGAGGTCCAGGGTCAATCCCTAGCACTGTGTAATTCTCCAAACACTGTGAGGAGCAACCCAGAAGAATTGAGCACTGAGAAGTGAGGTCAAAACCCCTCTCCACAAAAGGGGGGCTAACTAGTTGTATACAAACCTTAGTGCTGAACTACTTAGCTCTGCTACTTCTTACAAGTAGAAAGAGAAGGAAAAAGCAAACTTCAGACTAAATGAGATCAACCCATCTGACCCACAAAAAAAATCCAATTAATTTACAATAAGACAATTAAGGCAATTCCCATGGAATAAGCTAACTTGGGATTTTAACTAATCCTGGCTAAAGCTTGGAGGACACGTTGATTTCAGCTAGTGTTCTAAACATGTACATGCTTGTTTGGAGTTTGGTTTGCTTAAATTCCTAAGTAAAGTTCCCACTATTCCTTTGTAGACAGTTCTTCCTTTTTACTAATTTTTGTCCTTGCCATACCTTCCAAAGGCAGAAAAGAAATTCTTTTGGTATTCTCTGTATAACTCTTAGAAAATAGAAGATGTGGAATCAGTGTTTATGAATAAATTTAAAATGCCATATTTGGAGGCAAAGTGAAATGGGTAGAGAGAAAATAATTCAATCTCTGCTTGTAGCTGGCAGAGCTCCAACCATCTGAACCCAGAACATAGGAACAAATATTAATTTCTATTTAGAATGCTAATATTTCAAATTATGTTTATTTGCAGGGAAGAATCTCTGTTTATGTTTCTCTCAAGTCTTGTACAGCTCTGTTTTTCTGCTTTGCAACATATTTGTCTACATTCATGGAAAGCTTAGACAGAGTGAAAAGGATAACCTACTTCAATGGTTTCATGACCCTCCAGTGAGTACAGACATAGAGATGCTCTTCTGAATCAAGCCTTTGGGAAACTTGAATGAGTGACAGCATTCTGTATGAATTCAAATGTCAAATGAATAGCCTCTCTTTGAAAGACTTCTGAATTATATCACTGTGCTTGCAGAGCACAGAACCATTATTTAGAAAACATTCCTCATTACTTTGGCTGGGTTTTTTTTTTTTTTTGGTTTGTTTGCTTTGTTTGTTTGTTTTAGTCACACCCAGTAAAACTGAGGGTTACTCCTGGATCTGCACTCCAAAATTGCTCCTGGTATATATATATACCTTCTAGCATTCGAGCTCCTTCTCATTACTTTGGAAGTCTCACTCTCCATGCCTAAGTGACCATTTTCTGATAGGGACAAATGTAGGAGTAGCAGAAAAAGTTGTAGATATGGAAAACAACCTTTTAAATGCTTCTTTCATAGGCCTTAATATGACCCAATATGTATATAAATGGGTCATTTTATTATACATATTTCTAACTGCCACCTCCAACATAACTCTAGCAGAGTCACTCATGCTGGGATATCAGAAAAGTCAACAGCCCACTTAGTTTTCTACCCTGCTGTAAACTAGGATTACAGAAGAATAGAATCATGAAGTCCAGACTTTGGATAACTCTTACTAAACTGACCGCTGTCCAGGTTCCTCTCCAGAGACTATTCCAGTGTAGGGATTTGATTTATATGGTTGGTGGGAATTTTGGGGGGTGTTTTGTTTGTTTGGAGTGGGAGAGAAGGACTTTTCAACAATGCTCAGGAGATCAGGAACCACTGTTTTTGAGGGGGCACACCCAACTGTGTTCAGGAGCTACTCCCAGAAATCACTTCTGGCAGGGATGGATGCCAGGGATTGAATCTGAGTCTGTCCCGGGTGGTCTACATGTGAGGCAAATGCATACCGCTGTGCTATCACTTTGGCTCCAGGGACCACTCTTAGGGTACTTGGCCAACCAGGCTGGATGGTTCAAGCCTGGCCATGCAACACTGCTTTGGCCCAGTGGTGCTAGAGGCCATCAAGACTACACATCTGATGGTGCTCTACAGTCCCTACAATACTGGGATAGAACTTGGGGTCTCGTGCACGTGTTCCATCTCTTTGAGCCATCTCCTTGCTACCTGGAGCTTATATTTTTTGTTTTTGTTTTTAGTTGGTTTGTTTTGGGGTGATACCTAAATGTACTCAGGTTTTAATCCTGGCTTTGTGCTCAGGGATCATTTCTAGTGGTTCTCTGGGGGCTGTGATGCTGGACACGGTTGGTTCTATGCAAGGCAATCTACCTTACCCATTGTACACTCTCCCTTGGAGTTTATATTTTTAAGAAGAACCCTAGGATAAGTTTGTGTCAGGAAAGTTCTAGGGTCACTGATTGTTTCTCATTATGTTATAGACAGATGGAGGCTAGAAAAGTTCAGTGGTTTGGCTAACATTCACATAGCAGTTTTGTGTTCAATCATGAGCTAGATTATGAGGAATTCCTTTTGTTACCACATCCCCAAATGATGCCACATTAGGACTGAACTCAGTCTCTGGGAAACCAAGCTTTTTCATAAGCAAATCGATCAGATTATTCAGGAAGCTTATGAAGCCACGCTGGCATATGCCATCTGGTGTGGTTTATTGCCACATGACTGGCTACAGAAGGCAAAAGACCTCCATGGGCAACATCTGCTTCCAGGCTGTGCATCATTAAAGGTAATCAAAGCCACTTCCCTAAGTGCAAAAAGATTTGCAGAGAAGTAAAAAGGCAGGAAAAGGAGTAAAGAAACAAGGAGATGAGTGTTAGCAACCGTAAAAAGACACTTCAATGCATTTCAATGTCTCCCCTTCTTATTCTAACTAAATGCACTTTTTTTTTTTTAGAGAGAGGTCTAAACTTTCAGTGGTATCTTTCATACACACAACTTTCTCAAACACTTGAAATACTATTTATTTGTTTGTTTTGATTTTGTGGCCATCCCTGAGAGGCTCAGAAACTACCATGGCTCTGCACTTATGAATCACTCTTGGCAGTGCTAGGGGAAGGTATGGGATGCTGAGATTGAAGGCAATTGCCTTCCCTGCTATACCTTCTCTCCAGCCCTCACTGGTTATTTATTATTGAGGATCCTTCTAATACAACCAAATTTTAAAAACATAATTTTAAACATGCTCCTTTCTTTGCACCTGCCTTTGGTGAACTTTTTTATTTCATGGAGGTGACACCTCAGTCTGTTATGGGCAGTACCTCCTGCTACCAATTTCCTGATCTTGATCAGTTCAGTATCTAACTCATATCTGTGTTTACAAATTCTACTGGAGCATTCAACCTCTCCACATTCATTGGACCCAGCCTCTCTCAGAAGATTTCTTACCCTTTACACCAGCTCTTCTCATCTCCATCCTAAATGAGTCCCATACTTTAACCCCTCTTCTATGACTCTCTTGTTTCTCCTCTAATGGCTTGGCCACTGCAGAAGTAAAAAATGCCATTTTTACTAATAGACTTAAGACTCCTAAATCTATCTCAGATCCAGATAGTCTCCTGAACACCATGAACTTATTGTCTGTCCCCTAAATGTTCTGCATGGATGTCATAGAGAGACTCTTCAAGTGAAGCATGTTCAAATTCAAACTTGTTACTCTTTCACCTAGCATACTTTCTCACCAAGCTTTACTGTTAGTGAATTGTGTCTTCAGTCATTTTGTCTCTAGGGTAAAAAAAAAAAAATCAGTATCTAGACTACTCCGTGAGTGTCTCATCCTGAAAAACTCACTTCACATTTTAGGTTAATTTTTCCCAGAAGTGATTCTTCAGTACAGGGCAGCCACCATTTCTGGTATTATCACCCTTGTCATCTCTGGCAAAAGCCTATGATCTGGCTTCCCTGCTCCTGGCATCTCCTTGCTCACCAACATTCTGTTCTATTGGCAGAGGTATGGTTCTTTAAAGAAGCTGATTTTGGTTTGTTTGTGTTGTTTTTAGGGTTCCCTTTGTATGAAAGTAACATTGGAATGGGGGCGTGAAGGTGACCACACCTACCCAATGATCAGGAATTATTCCTGGTTCTCTGCTTAGGGGTCACTAGTGGTAGTATTCAGGCGACCATACTTAGTACCTGGTTTGAACTAGGTTGGGTCTCATGCAAAGTAAACCTTCCTGCTGTACTATCTCTCTGACCCATGTTGAATTTCTTTTTTTAAGGCACACAGATTTCGCTAGCCTCTCTTTTCTGTCTCACCACTCTCACCCCTCCATTGGCCCAACTTCTGGCCAAATGAATAACTATCGTTCCACCCTTTTGTGCTTTCACATATACTTTTCTTTGAGCCCAAACACCACTCAACTCCCATATCTCTTTCTTTGCCCAGAAAACTCCTACTTGCCCGTCATACCTCAGTATTCACCACACTTTCTCTGAAGAGAATTCTCCAATATCTTGAACATGGTAACTTTTCTGTCCTCCTAAATTTTTTATTTTAATTTTCTCTGTTTATATGTTTCTTCCTTAAATGTGAATTAAGGTGTTCAAAGGCATCCAAATGATTATTTGTCTTGGTATCCACAACATGTAGCACATTGTTGTTGTTCAGCAAATGGTGGTGTGTGAGATAGAAACCAGGCATTTCTACTTAAAAAAATTCTAAGCAACTTTCTTGAGATGAAACTCAGCTTGCCTATGTGAAGTATACAATTCAATAGCTTCTTAGCATGTTTAAAGGGTTGTATAATTATCTCCACAATTTAATTTTGTAAATTTTTATTTCCTCAGAAAGAAATGTTCTATTGTTTAGAAATCCAATCAGGGCCTCCAAGCACTGCAGAGGTGTCCAGTTTATAATGAGCATTCCAGGACCCAAGCCACACCACATCCTCAGCTCCTTGCATTGAACTATTGGTGAGACTGGCTAAGAATTTCTAGTAGAGCGCCCCCTCCGGGGAGATAAACTCTTCAACTCCACCTTACTCTGTGCTCCTAGTCCACTCATTTTGTGTATAAAAATGAACATTTCAGGGGCTGGAGCAGTGGCGCAAGCTGTAGGGTGTCTGCCTTGCATGTGCTAGTCTAGGAGGAACCGCGGTTTAATCCCACAGCGTCCCATATGGTACCCCAAGCCAGGAACAATTTCTGAGCACCTAGCCAGGAGTAACCCCTGAGCATCACCAAGTGTGCCGCCCCCCCCCCAAAAAAAAGGACATTTCATAAAAATGAAATGTAGCAGTGTGTGACTGGTTTCTTTCAGTTAGTATTGAGACGCATGCATGTAGTTGTTATTTCCTCTTTTTTAGGGCTAAAGAGTACTTCATTGTGTGACTATATCAGGGGTGGCAAACATGCTGCTCTGGAGCCGCATGCTGCTCCCGGCCAAAATGAATGTGGCTCTTTGCCTCTTATCATGATTTTGTATACTGTGGCTCTTTGCCAAGTTTGGATTTTGTTCTGCTGCTTCCGAGGAGGGACCTCTGAGGAGAGATCTCCGAGCGCAAAGTCCTGCCCCCAGGCTGCGGCATCCCGTCTCCCATCCCTCGGAAACGACTGCACGGGCCAGCAAGCGGGGACTCGTGTGTCACATGTTGGGTCCCATCGGGGCGTTAGTTCTTAGTGTGGAGGACGCAGCACACCCTCATCATCCCTGTAGAATTTTGACCCTCACTCAAAATGGCAAAATGCAATATGTGGTTAATATATTATTGTTAAAATTAGATGCTTTTGTGTGAGTGTTTGTTTTCGCAGGTCACTGCGTGGTGTGGCTCTCTGACTCTCACAGTTTAAAATTATGGCTCTTTGTGTTGAACTTGTTCACCACCCCTGGACTATATCATATTTTATTTATAAATTAATACTTCAATGATGACTTGAATGATTTTCGTTTGTGGTGGCTATTATGAACAAGACACTAAAACAGTGCGGACATCTGTTTTTGTTTCTCTTGGATATATAATGAGGAATGAAATGTACCATATGACAACTCTATCTTTAATCTTTAATGAATTGTCAAATTCCATTCCAAAATTGTGGCACTATTTTACATTCCCACCAGCAATAAATGAGGTCCAATTTTTCCACAATTTCACTGATACTTGTTAGTGTTATTCTTTTTTATTTTTTATTTTTGGTAGCCATTCTGGTATGTAGGAAGTGATGTCTCATTGTAATTTTGATTTACATGTCCTACTAACTAATAATTTAATATTATTATCTATGGTATTGTGATTTGTAAGAGATATTTGGTCATAACAAAAGTATTATTTCCCTTATATATCTTGTCTTAACTCACAATTTCTATTTTACAACTCCATAATATCTGAGAATGTTGAGAATTATAAAGATTTATTTTGTATGTGTTGGAGCTGGCTGCTTTGAGCAGTATTTCCTATACTTCTTGCACTCCTGACCCCTTTTCATCAGAGAAGTTCAAATTTTCTGGTTCATTCAACAATTAATTTTGGATTAATTTTGGGTTCTTGCATGCTCAGAAGTTATACTGTTGCCAAAATTTTATACACACACCCCTATGTGGATGGGATGGTAACCAATTGTTTGATCCAGTAACATCTCCACTCCCCTACATCCTTGCTAGGAAGAAGAGTTAGAGATTGGGTTTAGTGATAATTAAACATTTGTTCTGTATATAATGATGCCAGCACAAGAGCTCAAAAGCAAAGAAAGGGCCCAGAGATATTAGAGAACCAGAAACCTTCTGCAGGTCACTGTGCCAGATATCCAATTCAGAACCAGAAAATCCTTTCTCTGAATCCTCATCCTCTGAGTCTCTTCCTCTGACTATTTAGCATCCTTTGTAATAAATTACTCATCTACTGAGGGAACAGGTCTCCTGGGTTCCATTCTTTCAAATTAAGACAACCCAGGGAGAAGACTATGGGAACGTTTTATTTAGAGACTGTGAGAAGCAAAACAACAACCCAGGCCTGCAGTTGGCATCTGAAATGGAACATAGGCTTGGAGGACTAAACTCTTTTGGTGGGAGGCACAGTTGGTGGCCCTCAGGGCTATCCCTGCCTCCTTTGTGCCCAGGAATGACCCCTGACACTACATGGGAACTATATTTCAGTGCTGGGGATTGAAGCAGGGTTGTCTACATGTAAGGCGAGGGCTTAACTTCTATAATATCTTCCTAACCTTAAGACACGATACTCTTGATCGTGGAGTATTACCATCTGTGAAAATATCAGAATTGAGTTGAACTCTCAGATATTCTGTTGTCATTTAAGAATTTCTTGTTGGGGGGCCGGGCGGTGGCGCTAAAGGTAAGGTGCCTGCCTTGCCTGCGCTAGCCTTGGACGGACGGAGGTTCGATCCCCCCCGGTGTCCCATATGGTCCCCCAAGCCAGGAGCAACTTCTGAGCGCATAGCCAGGAGTAACCCCTGAGCGTTACTGGGTGTGGCCCAAAAACCAAAAACAAAAACAAAAAACAAAGAATTTCTTGTTGGGAGTCCAAAGAGGAAGCATGGAGGTAGGGTGCTTGCCTTGCAGCCTTGCATCCAGAAGGTCGTTGGTTTGAATCCCGGCATCCCATATGGTCCCCCAAGCCTGCCAAGAGCGATTTCTGAGTGTAGAGCCAGGAGTAACCCCTGAGCACTGCCAGGTGTGACCCAAAAACAAACACAAAACAAAATAAAGAATTTTTTGTTGGGGCCAGAGAGATAACACAGCAGTAGGGCATTTGACTTTCATGCAGCCAATCCAGGACGGATGGTTGTTCGAATCCCAGCAACCCATATAGTCCCTTGAGCTAGGAGAGAATTCAAAGCGCAGAGCCAGGAATAACTCCTGAGTGCTGCTGGGTGTGACCCAAAAACCAAAAAAAAAAAAAATTTCTTGTTGATGTGGGGAAGCCTCTATACATTCATATTTAAATCAGCTCCAGGAACTTTAAATATAGTCTTTGGGAGAAATAATGCCCATTGTCTGTTGGAATCTTTTGCCTATTTTTTTGTTGGTTTGTTGGTTTGGTTTGGTTTTGGGGGCCACACTTGGCAATGCTCAGGGGTTGCTCCTGGCACTGTGCTCAGAAATTACTCCTGGTGGTGCACAGGGAACTGTGTGAGATACCAGGAATCGAACCCAGCTTGACTGTGTGAAACACAATTACTTTGCCCTCTATATTTTCTCTTCAAGCTCTCATTGCTCATTTTAAGTGCATTGTTTCTCCTTTTATTGTGGAGTTGTATGAGATCTTTTTATATGTTCTATGTGAATATTTTAAAATAAGTTTATTTTGAAATATATGATCCTAAAATGATTTCTCCCATTCCATGGGTTATTTTTTCCCTTTCTTGCTCATCTCCAAAAATGAGCACTTTTTTAGTATATGTTGCTAAAGTGAGCACAGCACCATACTTGGGGGTGGGGGTGTTTTGGGGCCATACCTGGCAATGCTTAGGTGTTACTCCTGGTTCTGCATTTATGAATTTTTTGGATGATGCTTGGGGTACCATATGGGGTGCTAGGGATAGAATTTGAGTTGGCTGCTTGCAAGGCAAATAGCCGTAACTGCTGCACTATCTCTCAGGCTCCAAAGTGCCACATTTTTCATTGAGAGGTAAATTTATGATCTGAGAGGGGAGCAATTCAAGGAAGGGTTAACAGTATGTACAAGAACAGAGCAATAGGCTGGAGCAGAGAAAATGAGGAAATTGTGGTAGAAAAAGAAGCTGAAGGCAAGACCATGCAGGGTTTGTAGATCAGAATAGTTTAGGTTTTATTCTAAGTTTTAAGGGAAATCCTTAGTCTTCAGGAAAGGATGATGTGATCTGATTTACACTTAAAAAATATCACTCAGCTAGAAGAAAACAGATATCATTGTGACCTTGAGTTAAACAAATATTTCTGAGATACTGAGATAGAGCATATAAAAATTGATGCATAAGGGGCTGGAGAGATAGCATGGAGGTAAGGTGTTTATCTTTCATGCAGAAGGTCATCAGTTCGAATCCCAGCGTCCCATATGGTCCCCCGTGTCTGCCAGGAGCAATTTCTGAGCATGGAGCCAGGAAAAACCCCTGAGCACTGCCGGGTGTGACCCAAAAACCACAAAAAAAAATTGATGCATAAGAAAATATTAAAAAATTGGATTTCATGAAAATTAAGAATTTCTGCTCTACAAAACAAATAAGAGGATTAGAAGACAGTACTCAATCACTCAACATCTAAGAGTTTAAGTTGCTGCAACACCATATCTCATTGAAAACTTAAATTTATATAAATACATAAGAATATTATAGAATTATATTTATAATAACCTCAAAACTGTAAGTCAGCCTAAAGTTCTTTAGTGGATAAATGGATATATAAATTGTGGTACATACATTCCATGGAATGTTAAAGTAATACTAGTAATAAAATGAAATATTATGCAATAAAATGGAATGCAAGTTGTAGCTCAGAGCAGGGCTCAGGCCTTGAAAATTCTATCTACTATGTACTACAAAAGAAAGCGATGTTTGATTGGCTTTATAAAAGTGATTTATTGCATGTATGCATTTGCATATGATCCATAAGTATTTTTAACAAGTTGGGAACATATTTTAAACATATGAAAATTAGTAGAAATCTAATAGATCTAAAAATAGATAGTATGGAGAATAATATACTAAATCTGTGGCTACACAAAAGAAAAATCAATTGTCAGAAGCATTATATTTTTTATTTTGTCTTAAAATTGGTTTTCTTATATAACACATGTCAAAATAACTGGGGAAATGTGATTAACTGTTGCCAGCTGAAATTCTTGTCCCATAAGGACAACTCCCTTCTAGCTCCTTATTTTCTTTTCATATTTTGGGCAATGTGAGCTACTGGTTGGAGCACTGGCAGGCAGCCAGCCCTGTCCCTGTGCAAGAGACAATTCTAGAGTTGAACCTTGTAACTGAGCCACTATCGTTGATTTTTTTTAGACTTCTTGCCAGGGCCTCTTAAGGACTCACTGTGGTCTCATACAGGGTATGGTCAGCCAGAATGTTGCCACTGAACTCGACTCCTGCTGGAACTCAATATTGCTAAAGTAATTTAGAGCAAAAGGAAAAGACAAAGGTGAACCAAAGCACTTTTATAGACTTGCAAAACATTAATGCCTTGGCTTTGATTTTCTCTTTCACTGAAGACGAATCACATCTTATGCATTCAAGAATCTACATTGTAGGGGAGGTTTTGAACAAACATGCTGCCAAATTAGATTCCTGATTCCACTTAAAGAGTTGTTTTAGACATCTAACTACTTTTTAATTCTAAGAAAAATTTCTACAAAGCAGCAGAGAAATGTGGTTGAAAAATGTATTTGGTAGATAACCCTTTCATAAAGGAATGCATTCAAAATGGACAGCATAGTTCTGTTGTTATTGTTTCTACTACGTAAGTATTCGGCAAATGTTTGAATGACTTTTCTTAGACAGCTGAAAATAATATTAAGGAGTGATTACAAACTAATTACGGGAATAAGAAATAATTTCACGGGGCCGGGCGGTGGCGCTAAAGGTAAGGTGCCTGCCTTGCCTGCGCTAACCTTGGACGGACCGCGGTTCGATCCCCCGGTGTCCCATATGGTCCCCCAAGCCAGGAGCAACTTCTGAGCACATAGCCAGGAGTAACCCCTGAGCGTTACTGGGTGTGGCCCAAAAACCAAAAAAAAAAAAAAAAAAAAAAAAAAAAGAAATAATTTCTGAAAGTCTGTTAGCTTTTTTAGGAGGCTACTATATCTTATGAAATTGTTTATTTGGGTAAGGTAATGGAAACTGAACCCAGTTTCATACATGCAAGGCAGGAGCTTTACATCTGAGTTACCGTATTTTCCGGCGTATCAGACGACTGGGTGTATAAGACGACCCCTAATTTTGCGGTTAAAACATAGGTTTACAAGTTAAGGGGAATGTTGGACTTTATTCGTCGGCCCCCAGATGCACCAACAATATCTTGTGGCATTGCTTCTCTTTTGCATAGGCACATTAAAATGGGAAAATAATACATATGCAAACAAGTTCTTATCTAATAGAGATAGTAATGTAATTAGGCCTTTTACCCTGAACATTGGCATAATGATTTGGCTTAGGCCTCAGAAGAATGGGCATCGCCCACACACACCTGAACAATGGATACCATCTATGGAAACAACCACAATATAACATTACCAGGATCCAAGCCTCTACCAGGGAAGACCTACCACTGCTTTGGCATTGACTTACTCCAAAGAGTACTCCCAACACCCAGATGACTCAGCAACAATCTGCATGCAGGGCAGATCGCTCCGCATTTAATGGTATGCTGAAACTAGAGGATGCTCCACATCAGGCTGACATCGATGAAAGAAATGCACAGAATCCAGAGTCTTTAAATATAAGAATCTGAAACCAACAATAGCTAAAGTGTGAAAAAATTTCACCGGGACCTTGAGAATGACTCGAGTTGGACGGACTGGTATGCCTGGAACCCAGAGTCTGTCTTATGCCAATAAACTTCTGGGCCTTTTTGTAATCAGGTCAAGGATTTTTTTCCATTTTTCCCATTTTTCTGGACCTATGCAAACATTGGCGATTGCCACTACCACACCTTTACTATATTTTTTTACTCTTATCCTTTAAGGAAAAAAAATACAACTGAACTTAAAAACAACTGTAGTAGAATGCCTGTCTCAAATACAGGTAGGGGATGGGAAGGGGGGAGGGGGTAATGTTATACTGGTGAAGGGAGGTGTTCTGGTTATGACTGTAACCCAACTATGATCATGTTACTTAAATAAAAAATATATTTAAAAAAACCCCATAGGTTTAGGCCTATATTCGCTGTATCAAACAGAACGTTCCTGTGCTGCAACTGTATGTACCACAGTGAGCCAATCACAACAAGCAAAGGTTCAAAGGTTATACTGTAATAAACTTCCTCTCTGACTCTGGCCAACCTGAGCAGACTTTTGACAGTGTAGATTCGGGTCCAGAACATTGTCTAATTTGCATGCATCAAAAGCCTGCTTGGATTGGCTGAGTTAGAGAGGCGATACAAGCAGCCTGGCAGTAATTGGTGCAGGATCGAGTTGGAAAATTCGTTTCGTGGCAATATCCAGATGATTTTCCTTTAGCAGCATATCGAGACATTTTTCGGGATATACTCGGCATATAAGACGACCCCCGATTTTCGGTTGACTTTTTTTCGTTTCAAAAGTCGTCTTATACGCCGGCAAATACGGTACTTTACTAGTTAGGAATTATTCATTTTCTAACGAGGTGACCAGGATGATCATTCTCACTTCCGGCTCTGTGCTTACAGATCACTCTTGGCAATGCTCAAAAAGCTATCTGTGATGCTACGGCTCAAACAAGTCTACTGCATGCAAGGTCAGAACCTTCCCCCTGTTCTATCTCTCTGGACTTTCTTTTGTTTTGAAGTTTTCTCCATGTTTTCCTTTCCCTCTGTTTACTTTGCTGTTGCAATGATCAGTGTTTGCATGCATGTTTGGTTAATGTTCTTACACATTTAGTTGTGATGCTTGTCAGAGATTTCACTTCATTAATTGCCTTGGGTTACACTCTTTTTAGTTGTGGTGCTCATTCATGAGGGATCACTGCAGTCTTCACCTAATGCTCATTGGGAGTCATGCTTCTGATCACGGTGTTTGTAGATCTTTCTAGTTGCATCACTCACTGTGGTCACGCCCTTTAAGCTACAGATCTCACACACAACTAACTTGAGTGCAGCTGAACATCAGTTTTGGTGTTAGGGATCACAGATAACGAAGTGGCCATGCTCACTTTTAGTAGCATGTTTCAGCACCAAGAATGAAATTCGGGGCCTTCTATTTGCAAGGCAAGTGCTCTAGCTACTTAGCCATCTCTTGGGTCTCATAGCTTGCACTTTTTACCATCTGACCAACATCTCCCCATTTCTCTTATTCTCTAGATTGAGGTGACTATCTTTCTATTTTCTGCCTCTCTAAGTTCTGTCATGTATAAGGTTTTCTATAGGCTTACAAATTCTAACTAACAGAGGACTGAAGCATTATTATAGTGAATAGTGTGCTGGTCTTGTGTGCAGCCAATTTAGGTTCAATCCCGGGTACCACATATAGTCCCCCAAGACTGTTAGGAATGATACCTGTGCAGAGAGCCAGAAATAAGCCCTGAGCATTAGCAAGTATGGCCCCCAGACCAAAATATTTAAAATAAAATTAGACAGTATTTTTCTTCCTTTGATTTACTTCATGTAGCATAATGCTCTCAAAATCTATTAGTATTGTGATAACAGGTATTTTTCTTTATCATTCTAACTTAAATTTCACTGTAAATACATAACACATCTTTTTTTTAAACCTCTTTATCTGTTGATAGACACTAAGGTTGTTTCCATATATAGACATTTTAATAATAACTGCAATAAAAGTGAGCACTCAGAAATCTCTTGGAGATTCTGTTTTTGTTTCCTTTGTATATAAACCAAGAGGTAGAAATCCTGGATCAAATGATTTAAGATCATTTTTCTAATAATTTTTGCTTTTGGTATCATAATCCTAAAATCATTGCCAAAACTAACGTAAGGAACTTTTGCATGTTATTTTTTATTTTCTTCTTGGAGTTTTATGGCTTCAGGTCTATAGTTTAACTTTTAAATAAACTCAAGCTAATTTTTGTAAAAATGGAAACTTTTTACTCCGGTACATATGATTATCTAGCTTCCACCACCATTTTTTTTTAAGAACTATTATTTTCCTATGAATATTCTTAGTTTCCTTTTTAAATATTAGTCAGCTATCTGTGAGAATTAGTTTCTGGGTTCTTGGTCTGTCTCACTGATCTACATAATTTTTATTGCATTACCATATTGTTTAGATTACTTTGGTTTTGTTATATAATTCGAAATCAACACTATGATGGCTTTAGCTTGGTTTGTTTAGAGTCTTGTGGTATTATATGGTAATGTCTTGATAATATAGATAAAATAGAAAAAGTAAAATAGAAAAAAATAAAGCAATTTTATTTACCTTTAAATATACTTTTTAAGTGAAGCTGAAGACTGATTTTACAAATTTTAAGAAAGGTAGTAGTGCATAGAAAATACAACTTTTGGGAAAATAGCCATTTGGAAAAAGTTTGTCATTCATGGAAAATGTAAGGGAGAGCCATGCTTTGAGAAACAATAAATAAAATTACAGGATATTTCTGAGGGGGAAGAAAAGTGAGTCAGGCTCCAAAGCTATGAAATCATTATTGAACAGGCTATTAAAGGGTAACACTGGCATGAAAAGAGCCAAACAAAGAACATGGTATTAAAATGTAGCTCATATGTGGAATGTGGGGTCTCTTGTTAAAAAGCAGAGAGAAAATAGCACATAAGTAAATTCCAGCTCAGCAGGTTTATAGATCTCTATCTGTAGAAAGAATGAGAAAAATATTTCCATTTTTGCAGCTGTACTAAAGCATCTGTCAGTAGTTACACTCCCCTTTTCTTGTATATACATTTTTATATCCACATTGGAAGATTGGTATAAGTAAAATATATTTTCCATGTATACAAATATACTTAGATATTTAATGTTTCAAATTTTAAGTTCTTAGAAATTCCTAACCCCAAAGCTCCCTACAAGCTGAGGGCATATTTCTTAGTTTCTATTATTCAGCCAAAAAACACGAAATAGTTTAATATAAGCCATAATATCTCTGTTATAAATAGAAATATTATGAGATCATCTGCCCATCCAATTTTTAGAAGTCCAAAATTATTATTCTCTCCAAGATTTATATAATTTGTTTTGAAAATAAATATGAATTTTGTTCTATGTGGCTAAAATTCATGCCTCTGTGTCTGTAGGGGCCCTGACATTTATATTGATGTACTTTTTTCTTTTTCTTTTTCTTTTCCTTTTCCTTTTTTTTTTTTTTTTTTTTTTTTGGTTTTTGGGTCACACCCAGCAGCGCTTAGGGGTTATTCCTGGATCTATGCTAAGAAATCGCTCCTGGCAGGCTCGGGGGACCATATGGGATGCTGGAATTAGAACCACCATCCTTATGCATGTAAGGCAAATGCCATACCTCCATGCTATCTCTCTGGCCCCAATATTTTTTTTTAATTATGAGAACAAAGATGCAAAGAAAGAGGACAAGGTAAAGTTACAGTGGAAGGACAATCACCCATAACATAATTCTCAGAAGTCCCCTTGCTGATATCTTTTTGTTTTTGTTTTTGTTTTTGTTTTTGTTTTTTGTTTTTTGTTTTTGTTTGTTTTTGGGTCACACCCGGCATTGCTCAGGGGTTACTCCTGGCTGTCTGCTCAGAAATAGCTCCTGGCAGGCACAGGGGACCATATGGGACACCGGGATTCGAACCAACCACCTTTGGTCCTGGATCGGCCGCTTGCAAGGCAAACGCCGCTGTACTATCTCTCCGGGCCCACCCTTGCTGATATCTTAACTTTGAACTTTCAGCCAAAGAACATTAAGATAAATAAAACAGAATCCATGTACAATTACTTTGTCCCTCAAGTCCCCAGATTGTAACACATTTTAATATTTCTTAACAGCACACAAGGCAATCTAAAGCCATAAAACTTACGTAACTCCTTAAACATTACAGGCATAGTATTTTTTACATGTCCATGTACATGCATATTAGCTTAAGTTAACTTCAAATTTTAAGTGTTTTTTTTTTTAAGGATTAGAGTCAAAGGAGCACAGTAAAAAACGGTGTTAGAGTGGCAATTGTTGTTTGCATAGGCCCACCAAAATATGAAAGGCATGAAAAGGAATAACCTTGGCCTAAATACAAAGAGACCCTACCCCTGAAGTTTCCTGGCATAAGACCAACTCTAGGCTCCAGGCAAGTTAGATCGTCCAATCCAAGACATTGTCCATAGTGCCAACACACTTTTCACACAGTCTGTTGTTGGTATCATGTTTCTGTATTAAAGATCCTGGAATCTGCATATCCTACATTGAAGTCAGGATGTGGAGCGTCCTCTCGTTTCACCTCACCATTAAAGGGCAAAGCAGGAAGCCCTATCCTGTAAGCAGGTCGTTGTTGTTAAGTCTTCTCAGTGTTAAGGGAAGTCTCTGCTGAGCAGATCGATGTCTGAGCAGTGGTAGGGTCTTCCATGGTAGAGGATTGCTTCCAGGTGATGTTATAGACAAACATGGATGTTTCGTGAATGGCTTCCCTGGTTCAGGGATGAATGGAAAATGCTCTTTCTTCTGAGGCCTGTGCCAGGTCATTATGTCAATGTTCAGGGTGTAAGGTCCCTTTGCACTACAAGATTTGTGTATTCCAATCTCTATTAGATAGGATCTTATTTGTATTATAGTATTTTCTCATTTTAATGTGCCTATGCAAAAAAGGAGCAATACCACGTGGTGTTATTGGTGCATATGGGGGACATAAGAACAAGTCCAATAATCCCCATAACATGGTTCAATCATAAGCATTAAACTGGGGGACTCTTTCACCAAAATTCCTTGTTGAACAGCTCATAAAGAGAAGATAAAAAGTGGTTAGAACCATCACTGTATAAGAGAATATTTAGTAAGATTTATAGTTGTCAGGGAAAAATACAAAATATTTTAAAGACATACGTGTCCATTGTATGTCTTTTGAAACAGTTCGGGGTTGTTACACACAATGCATGGCTTTGGTCTGTGATTAGGATTGTGCAGTACTGAAGTTAAAAAGAATAATGTGGGTTAGTGATGTTTGGGGCGGGTGAGAGAGTTAAGGAGTAAAAATGAGCTTTGAAGGGCTGTGGGAAAGGGCAGAATACAAAATGGACATTCTGGATACGCAAAACATAATATAAAGATAAGGAATACTCTTAATACAAGCAGTGCGCGTGGGGGCACTAGCCTCCGCACGGTTTTCCATATGTAGAGTGGTCAGAAATTGCCAGTGACAAACGTAGCGCAACCGAGCAAATCTCAGCACACCCCAAGTTAGGACCAACCTTGTCTGGCCGCCTGGGCTGCCACTCCAGAAGGCCTGGAGGCCAGGGGCAGAAGAGGGGAAGGCTGGGAGCCTCTGAAGGCTCCCAGCGCACCCAAGTTAGGGAGAAGGCCTTCCACATGGGGTCTCTCCCAACCCCATGCTGGCTAGCGGTAGCCTCCAGCTCGAGAGGATCGAGAGAGAGCCGGAAGCCAGGATCTGCCCGTCCTACATCCTGTGCCCTTCCCTCCCTAGATCTGAGGGAAGGGCGGGGAAAGCTTGGGACCCCATCCAGGAGGGACTCCCGACATCCACCTTGTCTGGCCGCCTGGGCTGCCACCCCAGAAGGCCTGAAGGCCGGTTCCGGCCCCAATATTAATGTACTTTTCTATGTGACCTATTGCTAAAGATCATTGTTAGCCAATGTTATATGAAACTTACCAAGTACACTATTGTTAAGTATGATAGTTTGGGTAGAATTATTTTTTCTGACTTAAATAGCTTTTATTTATTTACATAAAATTTATTATTATCTGAACTAACATGGGTTAAAAGAGTGTGATATATCATAGAAGTTCTATGTTACCATACCACATTCACAACTGAGTAACATTAATGATCTACCACAGATCACTGGATTCAGCCCACTGCTACTCTACTGTACCCCTTGATAACCTCATTTTGTGATCAGAGCCCAAGAGTTTGTTTTCTTTTGCCATTATTCGTGCCCTTGTTTGGTTATTTATATACCATTGTGATTGAGATCCAGTTTATCTGTCTTCCTTCTTCTCACTTACGTTGCTTAGTATAACCTTCCAATTCTATCAATGCAGCAAATGCAGGATTCATTGTTTCTTACAGTGAATAGGATTCCAATTCAAAGTGTAAACTTTATTTACTCATCTGCTGCTGGGTTTTGGTTTGTTTCTGGATCTTAGCTATTGCAAATAATGCAGCAACAGCTCAGCTATAATGATCATAGATGTGAATGTGTCTTTTCAAATATAGCTTCTCTTCTACTATTTGGGGTAGCTAGAAGTGATTATTCATGTTATATAAAACTAACCAAGTAAACTATATTGTAAAGTACTATAGTTTGGGTAGAATTTGATAATAATTTTGGATAATATGGTAGTTCTATTTTTATTTTATTTTTAAAGAACTTATATTTTCCTTAGAGGTTAGAAGAATTTTTATCCCCATCAATAGTGAATGAGGGTTCTTTTATTCCACATTTCTGCCCAACACTGGTTGTTTTTTTTTAGTTTTTTTAATATCAGACATTCTCAATGGTGTGAAAGAATATCTCGGTATGCTTTTCCCTGACAATCAATAATGGTGAGAATTTTTTTTTATTGGTGTAATGTCGCGTCAGCTCTTCACCCCATTTTTTTCAAAAGAGTTGTTCTTTTTTTTTTTCGGTTTTGGGTCACACCCAGTGGTAGTCAAGGCTTATTCCTATCTCTGTGTTCACAGTTCACTTCTGGCAAAAATGGGAAGACCAAATGGGGTGCTGGAAATCAAACCTTGGTTGGAAAAATACAAGTACCCTATCTGCTGTACTCTCTCTTTAGTCCATATAAGATTGGATTATTGTTGCTAAATTTTTTAGTTCTTTTTTTTGGGGGGTCACACCCAGCAGTGATCAGGGGTTACTCGTGGCTCTATGCTCAGAAATCGCTCCTGGCAGGCTTGGGGGACCATATGGAATGCTGGGATTCAAACCACCGCCCTTCTGCATGCAAGGCAAACGCACTACCTCCATCCTATCTCTCCGACCACAATTTTTGAGTTCTTTATGTATCTTGGATATTAGTCCTTTATCATTTATATAGTATATAGGTATATTTCCCCTTAATAGCTGGGTTTCAGATATAGAATGAATCAGAGCCAAGCCTACCACTAGTGATCATAGATAGGCATATATTTCTATAATGTTGTTTGACTTTCCTTATGTATTTTGTTAAGTTTTGGATGGGGGCTTCCCAACTGATGCTCAGGAGGTCCAAAAGTCCCAATAATACTTGTTGGAGATGGCTTAATGGAAGAGCCTAAAGAGGCAATTCTTCTTGGCCCTGCTGGTACGAGGACACGAGGGTTCAACACAGTGGTGTTCAGGGGTCTTTAAGACTGCACCCACCATGCTTGGAGAATTATGAGATGATAGTACTTAACCCATGTCTAGAATGTGACTATGATACAAAATAATAATATAATGCAATATAATATAATACTAAATAAAATGATATAATATATAATAAATATTATGTCAACTGTATATAGAGGCTATTTTACTTCTTCCTTTCTGATTTGGATGCACTTTTTTTTTAAATTACTCTGGCTAGGATTTTCAGTATTATGTTCAATAAAAGTGTGTATGTGGGACCGGAGAGATAGCATGGAGGTAAGGCATTTGCCTTGCATACAGGACAGTGGTTCAAATCCCAGCATCCCATATGGTCCCCCGAGCCTGCTAGGAGCGATTTCTGAGCGCTGCCCAAAAACTAAATAAATAAATAAATAAATAAATAAATAAATAAATAAATAAATAAAGTGTGTATGATGTTGACTCTGAACTTGCCATATATATAATTTTATTTTTTGTTGTTGCCTTTGTAAGGCCACACCCATCAGAGCTCAGATGTTATCTCTGGCTCTGAGATGAGAACTCACTCCTTGCAGGCTGTTCAGACCAGGAATTGAACTCAGGTAGATTGTCTTTCAAAGCAAAAGGCCTGCCCATTGTGCTATTGTCTGGCCCCACATATACCATTATTATGACAAGATATATTCACTTTTTTTTTACCAACTCTGTGGAGAATTATCATAAATAGATGTTAAATTTTGTCAATTTTTTTCTCAAATCTGTTGATAATCATGTACTTTTATTTTATCTATTTCCTTCTTTCCATCCTTTCTTCCTTCCATCCTTCCTTTCTTCCATCCTTCCTTTCTTCCTCTCTTCTTCTCTTCCTCCCTCCCTCTCTTTCTTTTTCTTCCTCCCTCTCTCACTCTTTCTTTCTTTCTTTCATCCTTCCTTCCTTCCTTCCTTCCTTCCTTCCTTCCTTCCTTCCTTTCTTTCTTTCTTTCTTCTTTCTTTCTTCTTTCTTTCTTTTTCTTTCTTTCTTTTCTTTCTTTCTTTCTTTCTTTCTTTCTTTTCTTTTTCTTTCTTCTTTCTTTCTTTTTCTTTCTTTCTTTCTTTTTTTTTATCTTTTCTTTTTTCTTTATTTCTTTCTTTCTTTTCTTTCTTTTTCTTCTTTCTTTCCTTTCTTTAACTTTGTTTATTTATTTATTTATTCATTGGTTTTAAGGCCACACCCAACAGCGCTCAGGGGCTCAGGGGTTAATCCTGGTTCTGTGCTCAGAAATCACTCCTGGCAGGTTGGGGGATCACATGGAATACAGAATCGAACTGAGTCCCTCCTGAATCAGTCACATGCAAGCCCTACCGATATGGTATCTCTCTGGTCCTCTCTCCCTCCCTCCCTCACCCTTCCTTCCTTCCTTCCTCCTTCCTTCCTTCCTCCTTCCTTCCTTCCTTCCTTCCTTCCTTCCTTCCTTTCTTCTTTCCTTTCTTTCTTTCTTTCTTTCTTTCTTTCCTTTCTTTAACTTTGTTTATTTATTTATTTATTCATTGGTTTTAAGGCCACACCCAACAGCGCTCAGGGGCTCAGGGGTTAATCCTGGTTCTGTGCTCAGAAATCACTCCTGGCAGGTTGGGGGATCACATGGAATACAGAATCGAACTGAGTCCCTCCTGAATCAGTCACATGCAAGCCCTACCGATGTGGTATCTCTCTGGTCCTCTCTCCCTCCCTCCCTCAACCTTCCTTCCTTCCTTCCTTCCTTCCTTCCTTCCTTCCTTCCTTCCTTCCTCCCTTCCTTCCCTTCCTTCCCTTCCTTCCCTTCCTTCCCTTCCTTCCCTTCCTTCCCTTCCTTCCCTTCCTTCCCTTCCTTTCCCTTCCTTCCCTTCCTTCCCTTCCTTCCCTTCCTTCCCTTCCTTCCCTTCCTTTCCTTCCTTTCCTTCCTTTCCTTCCTTTCCTTCCTTTCCTTCCTTCCTTCCTTCCTTCCTTCCTTCCTTCCTTCCTTCCTTCCTTCCTTCCTTCCTTCCTTCCTTCCTTCCTTCCTTCCTTCCTTCCTTCCTTTTTTCTCAAAGCATAGAACATAGGCTATGTGCTATAGGAGGCTATAGGAGGCTCGTGTTCAATCCCCAGCTCATGTTCAATCAATGCATGATCCCATAAGCCCTACTAGAAGCAAAAAAGAGACCAAGTTGGGAATAGCCACTGAGCACCGCTGATCATTACTCCCACCCCCTCAAAAGGAAACTATATGTAATGAGAACTAAAAGTTAGATTCTGACAGTCTTTTTACATCATTTTAAGGCATTTGAATTTTAAATAGAGTGCCACTTCTGAGGTGAAATAAATTCATATTGCATTAGCACTCTTGCAGAACGACTATACAAAATATAAACAAAACTACAGCCACAACCATATGAACTCATTGGAGTGTTTAGAAATGTGGGCAGACTTTGGAAGAATGTCAAGACTCAAAAGAGAAAATGGTACTGGGTGGGCTTTCCATTTTCTGGTCTGAGGAAAAAACACAATTATCATACAAAGTGGCTCAAGCTGATGAAACATGACATTTCCTTGACCTTGAAAAATCAGGAGAGAGTTTGAGAAAAATAGAATAAATGAAAATTAGAGGTGCTATTTCAGTACAGAGCTAAGAAGCAGTTGTGAGAAACTTAATAAAATTCACACATAAACCATGCCTTATATCTTACTTATCTTTAAATTACAAGTGCACAGCTCAGAGTCAATACATCACAATAAAGGACAAGAGAAATGAGCAAAATTTAAGCTACTATCCAAGGCAGACTTTGAAATGTTTTACTGAGTTAAAAATCTAAAATATAAAAACAAATCTCAATAATTGTTTTTAAACACCCTGACTTACAAAGTTCTTGATAGTACAGTTGTTTCAGGCATTCAAAGCTCCAACACCAATCCTACCACCATGGTGACTTTAATCCAATAATGTTTCCCGTCAAAGCCTGCCCATTACAGGCACCAACAAATTTATTTCATAAAGTGTTACAATAGATGCTAATAAATTATCAAAAGATAGATCAATAAAAGATAAGTTGTGATAATTTTTATATTTCTCAGCTTACTAAGCTGGTTGTTACTAGTTGAGCCTCCTGTTTCATCGTTTTTACTCATAGAATCTTTTTTTTTTTATATATATGTTTGAATCTTGGTCGAGCCAATGCTAGACAAAATCTCACTAATTATTTTACATTTAAATGACATAAAAATTGATTTTTTTAAATTTTTTTATTTTTAATTATGAGAACAAAAGATGCAAAGAAAGAGGACAAGGTAAAGTTACAATGGAAGGATAATCACCCATAACATAATTCTCAGAAGAAGTCCCCTTGCTGATATCTTAACTTTGAACTTTCAGCCAAAGAACGTTAAGATAAAATAAAACAGAATCCATGTGCGATTATTTTGTCCCTCGAATCCCCAGATTGTAGCACATTATAATATTTCTTAACAGCACACAAGGCAATCTAAAGCCATCAAACTTATGTAACTCCTTTAACGTTAGAGGCATAGTATTTTTTACATTTCCATGTACATGAATATTAGCTTGAGTTAACCTCAAATTTTAAGTGGGTGCGTTTTAAGGATTAGAGTCAAAGGAGCACAGTAAAAACGTTGTTAGAGTGGCAATTGTTGTTTGCATAGGCCCACCAAAATATGAGAGGCATGGAAAGGAATAACCTTGGCCTAAATACAAAGAGATCCTACCCCTGAAGTTTCCTGGCATAAGACCAGCTCTAGGCTTCAGGCAAGTTATCGTCCGATCCAAGACATTGTCCATAGTGCCAACACACTTTTCACACAGTCTCTGTTGTTGGTATCATGTTTCTGTATTAAAGATTCTGGAATCTGCATGTCCTACATTGAAGTCATAATGTGGAGTGTCTTCTCGTTTCACCTCACCATGAAAGGGCAATGCAGGAAGCCATTTCCTGTAAGCAGGTTGTTGTTGTTAAGTCTTTTCAGTGTTAAGGGAAGTCTCTTTTGAGCAGGACGATGTCTGAGCAGTGGTAGGGTCTTCCGTGGTAGAGGATTGCTTCCAGGTGATGTTATAGACAAACCTCACAATTAAGAGGCAATACAGCAAGCCCTGTCCAATAAGCAGGTCATTGTTCTTGTTGTCTTCTCTACTCATTGAATCTTAATGGGAGTTTATACGACTTTCTTATCAAAGTTGCAATGCTCCTTGTGGGTTTTTTATACTATGAAATCTGGAGGTGTTGTTGGTGCATGCTCCAGGAGCTGTAGCTGGGGATATTTTGCTGGCCGGTTAGATTGATGACTTCAGTTTTGGAGATGGAAAATTTACATGCTGAGGGTATCAGGTGTAGGTAGGGGCTGTTAGATCTTCCAAAAAGGACACATATCTGCTCTTCCACATTTTGAGAAGGCCCCAGCATATTCATCCTAGAGATAATCTACCTGGAATGATTCGCAGTTGACAACATTTTGAGATTATTGGTCAAATCTCAGTACTTTTCAGAGGACTAAAATAGAAACAATATACTCCAAATAGAATACATAAAATAATATCATCCAACAAAAGAAGAATGAGGGGGGCCAGAGAGATAGCATGGAGGTAGGGCATTTGCTTTACATGCCAAAGGATGGTAGTTCGAATCACGGCATCCCATATGATCCCCCGTGCCCGCCAGAGGCAATTTCTGAGCATAGAGCCAGGAGTAACCCCTGAGCGCTGCCAGGTGTGACTCAAAAACAAAAACAAAAACAAAAACAAAAAAAAAGAAGAATGAGGACATCATGACTCATTCTCAGAAGAAAAGCAATATAGACCAATCTCAATTTGAGCTAAATATTGAATTGAGTAGAAAAACATCAAACACCTTATGTTAATAGGAATCAAGATGTTTGAAACCTCAACAGAAATCATATCCATCTTACAAGAAACAAATATAACATTTATCTTATTTCAATGAGCATCAGTGGGGCTGTTGCTTTGAACTCTTCTCCAGGTAACTTAAAGAGCTCTTTGGGGTTGTTGTTGTTGTTGTTGTTGTTGTTGTTTTTGGACTACTCCGGGGGTGCTCAGGAGTTACTCCTGGCACTGCTCTTAGAAACTATTCTTGGTAGACTTGGGAGATCCTATGAGATGCCAGGATCAAAGCTTCCTACAAGCTATACTATCACTCTGGCCCCTTGCAAGGTTTTTATATTACGAATTCTATTTAGACTGATAGTTTGTCTAGGTATGGATGAGTTCCTCTGCTTCACAATGTTTTGTGTCTGATGAGGACCTTAAGGTGAGGGGTTCCAGGTGACAACCCATACCTTGTTGATGCTGCTCCAAGTTCCAAAAGGAATCCAGGGGTTTGAGATAGAGAGGACTAAATTATCTTTTAGGAGGACTAAATTATCTTTTGTCACTTTGACCTTGGTGGTTCTGGGAAACTCCTGTTGAGGGGCATGCAAGTGGTTCCTAGGGCATCAGTTAGGCTGGTGACACAGAGTGCATCCCAGAGCTGTTAGATAGCCAATTATGACTGTTAAAGAGTCGGCAAAGGAAAGCAAGGACAGTGGTGATTCCTTCCTATCTGATTATGCCTTGGAAGGTCTGTAGGATGTTTTTGCCTGTTGGTCTATTGTTTGCTTCAGATATGAAAATTAAAAGTGGAATGGCAGGAACAGGGACTGTCTGAGAGGCACAAACTATCTTAATTGTTTTCTCAATTCCATCTCACAGCTATTTCTTGTGTTTTGAGCTTTCCTCAAGATCTTGCACTATGGAAAAAACTTTTATTATTTATTTATTTATTTTGGTGTTGGGGCCACACCAGGTGGTACTCAGGGTTTACTCCTTGCTCTGCACTTAGGAATTACTAAGGCAGGCTTGGTGTATCATATGGGATGCCAGGGATCAAACTCAGGTCATCTGAGTGCAAGACAAGTGGCCTACCTGCTATACTATCACTTAGACCTGGACAATTATTTTTAATAATTTTATCTATCTATTTGGTTTGGGAGCCACACCCAGATGTGCTCAGGAATTACTCCTACTCTGTGCTTACATATCACTATTGACAAGGTTTGGGGACTATATATAGTACCAGGGATTGAATCTGGGTCAACTGTAGTGTACTGTTCTCTAGCCCTGTAGAAAAAATTTTAAAGTAATAACTAAAAATTGCAGGAAAGGGAGACAGCGAAGATGATTTAAAGAGCTTAAATATATCCTTTGCACTCTGAACCATTGGGTTTAAATTTTTGTTGTTGTTTTTTTGGGTCACACCCAGAAGCGCTCAGGGGTTACTCCTGGCTCTACGTTCAGAGATGGCTCTTGTCAGTCTCAGGGGACCATATGGGATGCCGGAATTTGAACCACCGTCCTTCTTCATGCAAGGCAAATGCCCTACCTCCTTGCTATCTCCTAGTCCAAATGGGTTTTATTTTTAAGCACTTTCAAGACCTATGCCTCAAGCAGTCAGCCAGGAGTTAATCTACAGTAGAAAAAAAGAGAGAAAGTGAAAGACAGAGACAGAGAGAGACAGAGAGAGAGAGGGAGAGCCAATATTGTGATCAGTGCTCATTTCAAAGAGGAGTAACTTATTGCAGTCAAGAACACCAAGGATCAAACCAAATCAGCCTTATACAAGGCAAATGCCTTACCCGATCAGTAGTACAACTTTCCTGCCACCAATATCCCCCATTTCTCTTCTCCCCTACCCTGTCTTCAGGACAGACATTCTATTTCTCTCTCTCACTATCAATGTCATGGTAGTTGTCAGTGCAGTTATTTCTCTAACTGTGCTCATCACTCTTTGTGGTAAGCTTCATATCATGGGCTGGTCCTTCTGGCCCTCATCTCTATGGTTTCTGAGTACTATTACCATATTGTCTTTTATTTTTCTGATATCCCACAAATGAATGATACTATTCTGTGCCTATTTCTCTCCCTCTGACTTCTATCACTCAACATAATAGTTTCCATGTCCATCCATGTATAGGCAAATTTCATGGCTTCATTTTTCCAAATAGCTGCATAGTATGCCACTGTGTAGATATACCATGTTTTCTTTAGCCAACCATCTGTTGTCAGTCAACTGGGTTATTTCCAGATTGTGGCTATTGTGCAGAGGGCATTCTTGCATTGTGTTTTGGTGTTCCTGGGGGTATATTCCTAGGAGTGGTATTGCTGGAACATATGGGAGTTCAAATTTCCAGTTATAGGAGGAATATCTATATTGTGTTCCAGAAAGATAGAACTAGATGGCATTCCCACCAGCAGTGAATGTGAGTCCCTTTATTCCCACATCCATGCTAGCAGTGGTTTTTCTTGTTCTTTGTGATGTGTGCCAGTCTTGAGGCATGAAATGATACCTCATTGTTATTTTTATTTGCATCTCCCTGATGATTAGTGATATGGAGCATTTTTTTCATGTGCCTTTTAGCTATCTACATTTCTTCTTTGAGGAAATGTCTTCATTTCTTATCCCCATACTTTTATGAAATGATATGTTTTTTCTGGTTAAGTTCTGTTAGTATCTTGTATAAGTTGAATATTAATCCCTTATCAGATGGGTTTTGGGTGAATAGTTTCTCCCATTTTGTGGGTGGCCTTTGTATTCTAGCCACTTTTTTCTTTGAGGTGCAGAAGCTTCTCAATTTAATGTAGTCTCATTTGTTTATCTTTGGTTCCATTTGTTTGGACAGTGGAGTTTCCTCCTTGAAGATGCCTTTAGTCCTAATTCCATGGAATGTTTTGCCTACATTTTCTTCTATATACCTTATAGTTTTGGGTCTGATATCAAGGTCTTTAATCTATTTTGATTGGACTATTTTGGCCCTTGGGTCACACCCAGAATTGCTCAGGAGTTGTTCCTGGCTCTGAGCTCAGATATTACTCTTGGCAAGCTCTGAGACCATATGGGTCTGCCGCATGCAAGGCAAAAGCCCTCCCCCACTGTGTTATTGCTCCAGCACCATAAAAATAATTTTAACAGGAATACATTTAAATCCTTATTTTGGGGGGGTTAAATCCTTATTTTCTATTTTAATAATTTTATTGTTGAGGCTGGTCCGTTGGCAGTGGTTTATCTGAAATTATTAACATTAGTATCACAAAAGTTGGTATATAACCCCCAGCTCAATTTGAATGGATTTAAAAAATTTTATTGTTGTATTGAATTTTTGATTAGCAGCTTATTTGTGTTCCCTTTGTTTCTGTGATCTCTTCCTTCTACAAACTTTTATTCCTTTTTCCTTGCTGTGTAGTTTTTTATGATTGTCTTTATTCTATTCTTCACTCCCTAGAACCCAGTGGAGACCAAGATATATTTATTATTGACCTTCAGAGGTTCAACCCAAAATAATTCTGAAGACAGCACAGATCCAGGCATTGAGTTAAGCAATAAGAGTGCTTGATTTTCCAGTCACACTGTTCAGTTTTGCTCTTCTTTCCCCTAAGTATATACTATGATTAAAGCTGTAGTCCCAGGCAGAATGACTTCTTTTTTATCCACTTTTCATGAGTAGAAGGAGACTCCTGACTTCAAGCAGAGAACCTGGCTTCAGTCTTTCTTCACAGCATGGAACTTTTTGATTTTCATTTACAGCCTAGCTCTAGCCATTATTGCTTAGTTCCAGACTGTGAACCCAATAAGCTATGGCTTCCACTCAGCTCAGAATTTTGTATTTATGGCCCAATTGTAGGCTACAGAAGTGTTTTTTTTCTTGATTAATTTTTCCCCATTAATATGTGTTTGGAATAAAGATGTATTTCAGAAAAAAAAACTCTCAGAGATATCACACACTAAATTTGCACATCTATTTCAGTAAATGAAAGATTCTGCAATATCTCTAACATGCCACAATTAAATTAATGTCAAAAACATAGTTCTTTAAGTGACTTTTCCCCTAACACTTGATGGTCAAATAATTAGTTTGGTTATTTATTGATTTAATTCAATTCCATTTCTTGATTTTGAAAATGTCAACCTCCTACTTTCTATTTAATTATCTTATGTGTGTTTTTTATTTATTACAAATTTTTAGTGAGAAAAAGGGAATGTCATCCTGAATCCTGCAATATTCTAAGGACTACTTTTTCCTAAGTAAATAAACTCATAAGTAAATGAAATGTGGTTTACTGCTTATGCTTCCTGGAATTTCCTGTAGCCAACTCATAATTATAGTATCTACGAGTTGGAAGAAATTCTTTAAATGACTGCACTGCATTTTTTTCTTGTGGGTCTGTAGCAAATTTGTGAAAGTTAGACTAAAGGGCTATGACTTATTAAGTCTTGTGGCAAAGGTAAAAGCCCACTTCAAAGGAAGTTCTGAAACTCAGCTAGTTTCTTTGGAGAGAACTCATTACCATGAAAAATGTTTTGAAAACTTTCTGATGAGATTAAAAGAAAAAATGGTTGTTCCAGGGCTGGAGTAATAGCACAGTGGGTAGGCAGTTTGCCTTGTTATGTGACTGACCCAGGTTCCACTCCCCAACATTCTATATGGTCCCCAAGCTTGCCAGGAGTAATCCTTGAGTATTATTGGGTGTGGCCAAAACAAACAAATAAACAAAGAAGATTGTTCCTCTTTCACTTTATCTCAAGTGAAACAGGACCATAGTGGCAGTGTCCTCATGCTGGTACCTGTCTAACAATCAGCTCTCTAAGTAAAAACCAGAGCAATTTGTGTTGTTCCAACTTTCATAGGGTAAATATTTCCATCACACTTGATTTCCAGATACCAATGTTTCATTGCTGTCACAGAATTGGAGGAGAAGCCAACAAGAATTGCATTCTAGGTGGAGAGAAGTAAGCTTCTGCACACAAGTATAGAAATGTCAACCCCAATTGATACTTTCCAGATTTCCATTTGACCTCTTGGCACAGTCAGTACATAAGAACAGTGTACCCACGGGGCGGACAAGGTGGCGCTAGAGGTAAGATGTCTGCCTTGCAAGCCCTAGCCAAGGAAGGACCGTGGTTCGATCCCCCGGTGTCCCATATGGTCCCCCCAAGCCAGGGGCGCTTAGCCAGGAGTAACCCCTGAGCATCAAACGGGTGTGGACCGAAACACAAAAACAAAAAAAAGAACAGTGTACCCGACACTCATGAAACTCCCCTTAGCCTTTCTATCAAACATGCTATCCTATGCTCAAACCACTGTGTCTTCCTGCCAGCCCTTTCTCCATTCGTCTGTCTCTATTAGAGATTGTTCTTCTGGTGCCTATGCTTATCTCTTCTACATTCTACATTGGGATCCCCTACATCCCAATGCTTGGGGTAATCGCACCTAGATCCATTGCTTAAATATCACAAAAATTCCATTAAAGTTCATGTTCTATTTATTTGTTTGTTCTGGGTTTGTTTTCAGAAGAAGCTTTTATTTAATTTTTTGAAATGGATTTTTCTGGAGTTTTGCATGAATAATAAAAGTTAATCCGGGTGTCACAGGAAAGCCTTGCACTGTTGATGATCTCTTCATAATCTTATGGGTTTTTGAGTTCTGTAATTTCTTGTTTTTCTGAGGGCCCACCTCTCTGAGTGGAGCCCTGGATTATGCATCTAGGTGGTACCTCAGTTTCTCCTCTCCATAAGAGCTCAATTTTGTATTTCAAGGGCATGTAAGATTACTGCTTTTGGGGCTACTCCAAAGCTAGGCATTTTCTTCCTAGATGTAAATTATCACCCACCCCCATCTATCTAACATCACTTACTTTTTAGGGTATTTGTGAGATCATACATCAAACAACACATTTTCAGATCCAGAGAGATAGTACAAGGTCAAGTCACTTGCCTTGCATGCAAACAAGCTACATTCAATCCCTAGGTCCACACATAGCCACCCCACCCCGGAATGTTACCTGAGCACAGAATCAGTAATATCTCTGAGAACTGTCATGTGTGGCCCAAAAGTCAAAACCAAAACAATACCAAAAATACATTCGATCATTGAACTTACTCTACTTTAATTTACTTAGTAAATTCTTAGTGAGTTCTTCTGTGTTGTTTTTTTTTTTTTCATACCAATCGGTTTGTAAAACTTTGAGAACCTTTCTTGGGGCTGGGTAAATAACACAAAGGGATGGAGCATCTGGGAGGTCAGGGCTCAGTCCCCTGAGCTCTCTAGCACGCTGGATGTGGTCACTCTCAAAACAAACCAAAAAAGTACAAAGTCAAACTAAATAAATAAATAAAGGGGTGGAGTGTTTGCCTTGCATGCATCAATCTAGGTTTGATCGCTGGCATCCCATATAGTCCCCCGAGTCTGCCAGAAGTGATTTCTGAGTGCAAAGTCAGCTGCAACCCCGAATTACTGCCAGGTGTGATACAAAAACAAACAAACAAAAGTACAAAGTCATCCCTACTGCTACTTAAAGTGTAGACAGTGCTATGGAAGGCAACTGGGGAAAAACAGATTCTACTCTAGGAGAAAGACTGGCCTTCCTACAGAGTACAAAAGTTCTATAATGAACTTAAAAATATTTTTAAGTAGTTCTGCTTTTTCTCTTCAAGAGTTTCAACAACACTGAAAACATGAGATCTAAACTGAAACAACAAACTTTAAATGTGGCCTGTCAAGGTGGCAGGCAGGGGCTAGGGAGGTTAGCTTGGGGTGGGGAGTGATGGAGTACGGAGCAATGGTAATGGAATTGAGAATGGTGGTAGAATTGATGTTGAAACATTATATGCCTAAAATTCAATGATCAGTAACTTTGTAAACCAGAATTCTTCAGTTAAATTTAAAAAAATTTAAAGAATATGGGGCCGGAGCAGTAGCGCAAGCAGTAAGGCATCTATCTGCCTTGCCCACCCTAGCCTACGGCTGATATCAGTTCAATCCCCTGGCATCCTATATAGTCCCCCAAGCCAGGAAAGTTTTTTTGTTTGTTTGTTTGTTTGTTTTTGAGCGCATAGCCAGGAGTATGAGCATCACCAGGTGTGGCCCAAAAACAAACAAAAAAAAAAATTAAAGAATGTGATATGGGCCAGAGCTATAGCACAGAGGTAGGGCTTTTGCCTTGCAGACTGACAACCCGCGTTGGACCTCGGTTTAGTTCTGGCATCCCATATGGTCCCCAACCTTTCCAGGAGTTATTTCTAAGCTCAGAGCAAGGAGTAACCCCTGAGCATCACCAGTGTATCCCAAAAACAAACAAACAAAAAAGAGTAGTATATGCTAGAAAAATATTTAGTACAGTCTGGACTATATTCATCTTCCTTTTTTTATTTATTTGGTGGGAATAGGAGCCTTCCAAGCAATGTCCATGGCATCCATATTTTGCCATACATGATGGATGATTCAATGTGTGGATCTGGCCATGTGATACCAGAACCAGTGGCGCTAGGGGCCACCAATTATGCACAGGGGGCCATGTGGTAACAGGGACTGAACTTGGGGAACTTGTTCAATGGATATTGAGCTATCTCTCTGGCATTATTGTTTATTATTATTATTATTATTATTATTTATTTTTTTGCGCTATACCCAGTGATGCTCAGGAATTACTCCTAGCTATGTGCTCAGAAATTGCTCCTGGCTTGGGGGACCATATGGGACACCTGGGGATTGAACTGAGGTCTGGGCAAGGAAGATGCCTTATTTCTTGCCACTCCGGCCCCATGGCCTTATTATTTTTATGTACTTTTTGTTTGTCTTCAGGCTACTTAATCTTGGCTCTGCACTAAACAATCACTCCTAGAGGGCTCAGAGGATCACATGGGATGCTGGGGATTGAACTATCGCTCTGGCCACCGATGAACATTTTTTAGTACAGATTTAGATTAAGAACAAAATTAAGTAGAAGATACAAAAATTTTCCACACACTCTATACCCATACATATTGCCTCCCTTACTGCCAGCATCTTGGACCAGTTAATAGCCCACATTAGTATATCCTTAGCTCTCTTAGATGATAGCTAACATATAGGCTTTATTCTCTACATTCTGCGGGTTTAGTCAAATAGAATTTTTTGTCTTTATAGTTTGCTTTTCCCATAATTAAAAATGCAATTGGATAATATACTACGTAGCATTTCCAGATTGGTTTATTATTTTTTTGTTTATTTATTTTGCTTTTGAGCCACATTCACTGTGCTCAGGAATTACTCCTGGCTCTGTGCTCCAGGATCATTCTTGGCTGGCTCTATAAACCATATGCAGTGTGCCTGGAATTAAACCCAGGCTAGTCTGTGAAGGCCCGGCACCCTACCTGCTATATACTATTGTCTCAGCCCCAGGTTGGCTTAATTCATTCAATATTCAGTAGGCAAACGCCCTAACCGCTGCACTATTGCTCCAGCCAGAGTTTTAACTTTTTTAATTATTTTTTCTTTTTGGGCCACACTCAGTGACGCCCAGGGTTTACTCCTAGCTATCTGCTCAGAAATCACTCCTGGGTTTGGAGACCATATGGGGCTCTAGGAGTTTTCATTTAAAATTCATTTAAAATTTCCTCCATATTTCATCCAAAAATTTTTTTCCTCCATATTTCTTCACGACCTAGAAGCTCATTTCTTTTAAGTGCTAAATGATATTTCATTTTCTGGAGGACTCACCATTTTATCTACATATCTGCTGAAGTACATTTATTTAGGTTGTCTCCAAGTTTTGAAATATGAATAAAGTTGCTATAAGCAACCTCAGAATAGCTTTTATATGAACAAGTTGGATTTTGTTTTAGGATCCCATTTGGCAGTACTCAGGGCTTGCTTTTGGCTCACTTCTCAGGAATCACTTCTAGTGGTGCTGGGAGGACTAAATGCAGTGCCAGGAATTGAACCCTGTGGGCTGTATGCAAGGCAAGTGTCTTACCCACTGTAATATATCTCCAGCCTAGGTGAACAAGTGTTAAACTCCCCTGGGTAAATACGAAGGAATTGTTGAATCCTTTGTTGAGAATATCGTTGTGGGCCAGAAAGAGAGGAATACAGGGGGGCCAGGTTTGATTCTGAGCCCCATGTTGGTAGCAGATCCTGAGCACTGCCAGGTGTGGCCCAAGCACAAAAAAGAAAGAATACATTTAGTTTTATATAATGCTGCCTAACCTCCAAAGAAACTTCACCTTTTTCTTTCCCTATCAATGAATATACCTAGTGCTCTACATCTTCTCCAGCAACAGGTGGGCTCAGGAATCAGTGCATAGTGTAGCATTAAATAATTAGTGATGGATCTGGATGGAGGTGGATGGATGGAGGGATTTTTCTCTGCCATCCCAGGCCACGTGGCTCCGCAATCCCCATTCAGCTGGCGGGTCCCAGGTTTAGGTGAACGGGGGAATCACTCATCCAGAGACAGCATCAGGAAGTATCAACTTTATTCATGCCCTATCCACCAAATGTGTGGCCTATATCATAACCTTTTAAGCATTTGCTATTCTTAGCTAGCCCTGCATCTTAACTCCTATCAGCCATCTTCCATTTGACCTCCATGCTGGCCAAAGACCAAAAGGCAAAAGGCCTAATCCCCTGGGTCAAAGGCCTTATATAACCTTTCAAGACCACTCCCCAGAATGGGAGGGCCTCAGGTAGGTACACCTAAATTCAGGGTGGAGTTACACATAGCACTGCCACTATTGTTTTAATTTGCATATCCCCTGTGACATAGAAAGTGGACCATCTGGGGCCGGGCGGTGGCGCTAGAGGTAAGGTGCCTGCCTTGTCTGCGCTAGCCTAGGACGGACCGTGGTTCGATCCCCCGGTGTCCCATATGGTCCCCCAAGCCAGGAGTGATTTCTGAGCGCATAACCAGGAGTAACCCCTGAGCGTCACAGGGTGTGGCCCAAAAACCAAAAAAAAAAAAAAAAAAAAAAAAAAGAAAGTGGACCATCTTTTTCTTTATTTTCTTGTATCTGTGTATCTTCTTTGACAAAATATCTATTAAAATTGTTATCTCGGGCCGGGTGGTGGCGCTGGAGGTAAGGTGCCTGCCTTGCCTGCGCTAGCCTAGGACGGACTGGACCGCGGTTCGATCCCCCGGTGTCCCATATGGTCCCCCAAGAAGCCAGGAGCAATTTCTGAGCGCATAGCCAGGAGTAACCCCTGAGCGTCACAGGGTGTGGCCCAAAAACCAAAAAAAAAAAAAAATTTGTTATCTCACATTGTGATCCAGTTATTCATTATTCTTGAGTTTTAACTTTTGTTTGTTTTTGTTTTGGGGCCACAACAGGTGATGTTCGGGGATAACTCCTAGGTATGCGCTCAGAAATCGCTCCTGGCTTGGGGGACCATATGGGATGCAGGGGATGGAACTGAGATCTGTCCTGGATGAGCCGCATGTAATGTAAACACCCTACTGCTGCACTATTGCTCCGGCCGGACTTTTAACTTTTTTAATTTTTTTTTTTTCTTTTTGGGCCACAGGGGTTACTCCTAGCTATGCGCTCAAGAAATCACTCCTGGCTTTGGAGACCATATGGGACTCCAGGAGTTTTAACTTTTTAGGATTTTCATTTTTATACAAGTAACACATATAACATAAAAAATAGACAGTTATCTACAAAGTTTATTTTGAGTATAAGCATTTTCCTAAATTCACCCTTGCTTCCTAAATTTTAGTGACAACCCTTTCAATTGGTCTTCTAGTAATTACTTCTACATTTCAAAAACAAAAGAAAAATAAAAATAGAATTATATCGCAACTCTCTTTTTTTAGTTCCAGTCATTATGTTCTTTTTTTTGGGGGGGTGGGGTTTGGGTTTTTGGGTCACACCCGGTGGTACTTAGGAGTTACTCCTGGCTGTTTGCTCAGAAATAGCTCCTGGCAGGCACGGGGGACCACATGGGACATCGGGATTCGAACCAACCACCTTTGGATCAGCTGCTTGCAAGGCAAATGCCGCTGTGCTATCTCTTTATGTTCTAACATTTCACACTGGAAGTAGAGTTATGTCCTCTGGCATCTCTTTTCCTCTTTCCCCTTCGCCCTTTCTCTAACATATAGGCACACCTCATTTTACTGCATTTCACTTCATGCTGTTTCCAGAGAGTTGTATTGTTTAACAGATCAATTTTAGGACAGTCTTACGAAGAACACAGCCACAAACATTATTTCAAAAGCAGGTGTGCCCTTGTGTCATTGTGTTAAATTGAATTAAAGTGTGCACATTGTTGTTCTTTTTTTAGACAAAATGCTTTTACATATTTAACAGACTGTCAGGATAGTATAAACATAACTTTATATGTACCGGGAAACAACGTCTTTCATTTTATTTGCTTTATGGCCTTACTCATTTTTATGAGGAGAGAGCTGTTTGTTTTTGGAAGGAGATACCCAGCAATGCTCAGGATTACTCCCCATCTGCACTCACGGAATACTTCTGGTGAAATTCAGGACCATATGGGATGCTGAGGATAAAACCTGGGTTGTCTGTGTTCAAGGCAAGTGCCTTACTCACTATACTCACTCTCTCTCTCTCTCCTCTCTCTCTCTCCTCTCTCTCTCTCTCTCCTCTCTCTCTCTCTCTCTCTCTCTCTCTCTCTCTCTGGCACCCAATCTAGTTTTTATTGCAGCAGTCTGGAACTTAAACGATCTAGATGTGCCAGAGATTGAACAAAGAGCTTCAAAAATGCGAGGCATGACCTACAGCTTTGAGCCTGTGGTATGAACTGGATGGGTTTGGTGCTCAAGCATCTAAAAGAGTCACATCAGGTGGAACTTGGCTGAGAGGGCATGTGAAGCCAGAGATCAAGGTTCCACCATATAGTCTAGGGACATGTGCTACCACTTGATACATATTTGTAGCCCAGAAACTTTTCATTCTTACCTCTCACTATCCTAGACAACAATTAATGTTTCTTTTCCTGTAAATTTGCCTGTTAATCATTTCATATAAATAGAATCATGTACTAGTATATTGTACTTTGTAACCCCTTCTTCTATTTAAAATTCCATAAAGTTTCAAGTGCCATCCTTGCATCTTTGTGAATAAGAGTTTCACTTCTTTTTATTGAATATAATTCTGTTAAATGGCTATAACACATCTTATTTACACATTCAACTATTTTTCCAATAAACTCTTACCCAGTCTGCTGATCATAACTCACCTTCAATCTCACTTCAAAGGGGTTCGAAGAGATAGTATAGGCGGATAAGAAACTTGCTTTGCACACAACCAAACTGGGTTCGATCCCCAGCATCCCATATGGTCCCTGAGCCCACCAGGAGTGATTCCTGAATGCAACCAGGAGTAACCCCTGAAGGCTGCTGGCTGTGGCCTACTAAAAAACAAACAAACTAAAAAGCAAACTCACTTTAAGAACACTTCAATTACCAGTTCCTAAGACTTTTGGGTATTCTTCCATGTAATTTGTATTGCTTTTCAGCTTTTCAACCACTGCTTAGGTTGAGAATTTACCTATCTTTATTGCAGCTATCTCTTATCCAGTGCTCATCCAAAATGTTGTTTTTGCTTTCTCGTATTCTCTTCCCTTTGTTCTTGTGGCTTATACTCTTTCCCTAAATCGCGGGGGCAGGGTATTTGCTTTGAAGGTAGCTGTCCTGTGAGGAAACTGGGTTCGGTTCCAGGCATCCCATATGGTCCTCTGAGACTGCCAGGAATGATTTCTGAGTGCAGAGCCAGCAGTAACCCCTGAGCGCCACCGTGTGTGGCTGAGAGAGAGAGAGAGAGAGAGAGAGAGAGAGAGAGAGAGAGAGAGAGAGAGAGAGAGAGAGAGAATATTACTCTAGTTAAAGACAATCTTCCTCTAGTTCTAGCAATCACATTACGAATTTTAACATGATGGTTATATTATGCCATTAACATAGAGTGATCTATTTACCACCCAAAAGTATTAAAAAATGACTTCAAGGTTAGAAAGAGTACAGTGAGTAAGACACATTGCCAACCCTAATTTGACCCCCGGCACCACATTATGGGTTCTGAAGGGGTAGTCCCTAAACATAGAGCTAGAATTAAACTCTAAATACTGCCAGGTGTGACCTCCAAATAAAATAGTAACAACAATAATAATGAAGACATCAGCTATATCCTTTGCCTGGAAAAATCCTCTTTAATTGTAGCATCTCCTGTGGAACATGATAGATTGCATTGGCTTCCTTCTTCTTTATTAGGAGCCTATTCCTGTCTCAGTTTTATATTTTATTGCATAAAAACTGTGAAAAGCTCCCCCCCCCATACAACATTCATTGATTCTGTTATTTATTATTTGACATAAGATACATGACACAGGGGCCGGAGCGATTGCACAGTGGGTAGGCATTTGCCTTGCACATGGCCCTCCTGGGTTTGATTCCTGGCACATCATATAGTCCCCCGAGCACTACCAGGAATGATTCCTGAGCAGAGCCAGAAACACCACTGGGTGTGGCCAAAAATAAACAAACAAAAATAGATACATAGGGTATCTATTTGACATAGGGTAGGATAACAGTGTGAGAAGATACAGAAATAATGGTAGAGGGAAGTGGACACTGATAGATGGTATGAAACTCTATAATCGACAGTTTTATAAATCAAGATGCCTAAAATAAAAATATAAAAACAAGATAAAACAAGAACATACATAAGACTAAGTCCCTATAATACATTTTATATTCATTGTTCAGTAAATCTTTTTATAGATGAGATCAGATTGAATATAATTTCTGCTCTAACTGAAATATGTTATGAATTCACATGATCTATGTTAAAAACTTTTTAAGGGATAAGTATGCCCAAGGAAATGCTCATTATTTTATTAAAATACCTCCTATTTGGGGGCCAGAGAGATTACACAGCAGGCAGGACACTTGCCTTGCATGCTTCCAATCTGGATTTGATTCCTAGCACCCATATGGTCCCCTAAGCCCCACTAGAAGAGATCCCTGAGTTAAGGGACAGGACTAAGCCCTGAGCACTGCCAATGTGACCTCAAAACTAATAAAATAAAATATCACCTTTTGAGGCCCCAAGAGGTGACTCAATACCTTAAATGGAGCATCTACAAGATGGAACACATGTTTTGTATGCTAGAGGCCCGTTTCAAACCCTAGCACTGCAGTCTCCTGAGCACCACTGGGTGTGCCCCACAACCCCTTCAAAAAGCATATTTCCTCTCTAGTCACTTCATAATACTGCCTCTCAGTTTGGTCTCACCTCATGCCTAGGGGTGAGACATTCAGCTATGTCAGGAACCTTAGCTTTGTTGAACAGGTCTACAAATCTGGGGACATAAAAATTTCAAAGTCTCATCCAAAATTTTTTTGACTTAATGTGTGGCCTTTTACAAGAAAATTTACAGTCACTTTGTTTTTTCATGGTTTCAACATGCAGAGTGTCTTTTAGCTGCTCAAAGAGTCCGTGAGATAGGGAAAGTGATGGTCAAAAAGAAAATGAGGTCACCGCCACCACCACCATCTCCCCACCCACCCACCCACCGACACACCACCACCACCACCACCCACAAAGAAAAAAAGAAGAAAATGAGGGGCCAAAGCGATAGCACAGTGGTAGAGCCTTTGCCTTGCACAGGTTCGATTCCTGGCATCCCATATGGTCCCCCAAGCAGCCAGGACTAAGAAAGAAAGAAAGAAAGAAAGGAAGGAAGGACGGAAGGAAGGAAGGAAGGAAGGAAGGAAGGAAGGAAGGAAGGAAGGAAGGAAGGAAGGAAGGAAGAAGGAAGAAGGAAGGAAGGAAGGAAGGAAGGAAGGAAGGAAGGAAGGAAGGAAGAAGGAGGAAGGAAGGAAGGAAGGAAGGGAAAAAAGGGGAAGAAAAGAAAGAAAGAAAGAAAGAAAGAAAGAAAAGAAAGAAAGAAAGAAAGAAAGAAAGAAAGAAAGAAGGAAAGAAAGAAGAAAGAAAGAAAGAAAGAAAAGAAAGGAAGGAAGGAAGAAAGAAAGAAAGAAAGAAAGAAAGAAAGAAAGAAGAAAGAAAGAAAGAAAGAAGAGAGAGAGAGAGAGAGGGAGGGAGGGAGGGAGGAGGAGGGAGGGAGGGAGGAAGGAAGGAAGGAAGGAAGAAGGAAGGAAGGAAGGAAGGAAGGAAGGAAGGAAGAAAGAAGAAAGAAAGGAAGGAAGGAAGAAAAGAAAGAAAGAAAGAAAGAAAGAAAGAAAGAAAGAAAGAAAGAAAGAAAGAAGAAAGAAAGAAAGAAAGAAAGAAAGAAAGAAAGAAAGAAGAAAGAAAGAAAGAAAGAAAGAAAGAAAGAAAGAAAGAAAAAAAGAAAGAAAGAAAGAAAGAAAGGAAAGAAAGAAAGAAAGAAAAAAAGAAACAATGAAAGAAAAAGAAAGAAAGAAAGAAAGAAGAGAGAAAGACAGAAAAAGAAAGAAAGAAAGAAAGAAGGAAGGAAAGAAAGAAAGAAAGAAAGAGAGAAAGAAAGAGAGAAAGAGAGAAAGAGAGAAAAAGAGGAAGGAAGGAAGAGAGAAAGAAAGAAAGAAAAAGAGGAAGGAAGGAAGGAAGGAAGGAAGGAAGGAAGGAAGGAAGGAAGGAAGGAAGGAAGGAAGGAAGGAAGGAAGGAAGGAAGGAAGGAAGGAAGGAAGGAAGAAGGAGGGAAGGAAGAAGAGAAAAAAATTAAAAATAGCAAATTCCACTCTGACCTGTTGTAAGAAGAGAACAGGGCAGTAACCAGAAAGCCCAGATGCATTTAGCCAAAACCAAAGTCTTGTTGTTACAAAGAAAAGGGAATAATGTTCAAGTTTAACATTCACACATTCCAGATCACAGTCTTCCAAGTCTTTTTCCTGTAGCCAAGCCTATTGGTGGGAGCCAGGTCTAAAAGAAAGTTTCCAAAAAGCAGATTTTGGAAAAGATTGCCTTGAAACCTGCAGAGAATACAGTTCAGGTTTTGTTGTTATTGTTCTGTTTTAGGAACATTTTTATTTCTTTTTGCCAGAATTTTATGGCATCTATTTTTTCTTTACAGGTTAGAGCATGTGAACATTTTTTTTTGGTAGTCTAATATGAGGAAGTCTCTTATTTTTATTTTGTAACATTTCCTTACAAAATTCTTTCAACTTATAAGTGGAACCAAAGTCTAAGATAGTTTTATTTATTTATTTATTTTTATTTTTATTTTATTTTATTTTATTTTTTTATTTTTATTTTTTTTGGTTTTTGGGTCTCACCCTGCAGTGCTCAGGAGTTACTCCTGGCTCCATGCTCAGAAGTCGCTCCTGGCGAGCACGGGGGACCATATGGGACGCCGGGATTCGAACCGATGACCTTTTGCATGAGAGGCAAACGCCTTACCTCCATGCTATCTCTCCGGCCCCTAGTTTTATTTATTTTATGTGGGGAAGGGGACGGGCCACACCCAGTTGTGCTCAGGACTTACTCCTGGCTCTTTTCTCAGGAGTCATTTTTGATGGGATTGGGGGTAAGGGACAACATAGGATACTAAGGATCGAACCCAAGACAGCCTTGTACAAAGCAAATACCCTAACTGCTGTACTATCACTCTGGCCCTAAGATCAAGTTTTAAAAAATAGATTTTTTTTTCTTACATGATCATTAAATTACCAAGAAAGAAAGAGGCACTAAAGTACACTTTTTGACTTCTTGAGAAGTTAATACATGCCAAGTGAGAGCAGGGATTATTGATTTTAATCAGTGCTTAGACAAACAGCCTCTGTGGCCCAGTGTCCTTCCTGGCACTCAGAGGAGGGCCTTAGGCCCTGAGTCTGCTGAGGATAGTTTTATAAACCAAAAACAACCTCTGCAAGTGTACTGGTTTTAGAGGAATGTGCAAGAAAATTGCCTTCCTTCTCACAACGTGTCATTATAGAAAAATAGATGCCCCTACATTCCAACCCAATTTTTATTGAATTCTGCAAGCCCACAAATCTTGCCATGAGGTAATGGGCTCATTCAGATCTCCAGAATCCTATAGCTTTTGTTTTGTTTTGGTTTTGAATCTGGGGCAGTCATTGGTAATAAAAAAATAAATAAATAAAAATTAGGGTTTGCTCATGGCTCTGTGTGCAGGAATCACTCTTGGAAGGGCTCAAGGGAACTATTTGTGGCTGCGGATGGAACCCAGGTCCTCTGCATGCAAGACCACACCTTACCCTCTGCATTATCTCTCTGGCCCAACATAGACAGTTTAAAGCAGATATTCCTTTGGGTTGTTCAGTGTTACACCACTAGGAACATGAAATAAATGGGGCTCTGTCTGATGAGAACTCCCAGTCCTGGTAAACAAGAGCTGGAATGCATAGTGGCTAAAGTAACTGCCTTGTATTTTAAAGGTTAGGAGTTCAAATTTTGTAAGTTTGCCCTTAGGTTAAAGCATGCATGAATCTCGTCAGAGAAGCCATACATCGTGTGTTGGAATCTGGCATAACCACAGCTAAATTCTGGTTACAATTAATTAAACAAATACTTCCTATGGAATTCTTTACCTCACAGATCCTGAACAAAGATCCACACATTCCAGAAGGCATAGGAAAGCTTTATTTCTCAAGTTTCCCATCCCCTGCAGTGTATATATTCTTGAATTCCACCATGCAGACAAGAGTTCATATTTGTCACATTCCTTAAATTTTGATATATCTATATCCCCAGACTTCCTTTTTTTCTTTAGTTTCTTTATTCCTGTCTTTCTAGGTAGACATTAACTTGTAGAGCTACAGAGTTGCTCCTTACACCAATGGAAAAGAGATTCTATTGGAAAATAAGTATGACCTATATCAAGAATTCCGACTCTAACTGTAGTTAGTAAAGCTTCACAATACCTTGTTTGCCTTTTGGGGTTTTTTTTTTGGGGGGGGCCACACCCGACGGTGCTCAGGGGATATTCCTGGCTGTCTGCTCAGAAATAGCTCCTGGCAGGCACGGGGGACCATATGGGACACCGGGATTTGAACCAACCACCTTTGGTCCTGGATCGGCTGCTTGCAAGGCAAACGCCGCTGTGCTATCTCTCCGGGCCTGGGTGGTTTTTTTGTTTGTTTGTTTGTTTTTTTATAGCAGGTTTACTGTTTATAAAGTGCTTGACATATATGATCTCTTTTTGTTCACATAGTCATCAGTTAAAGTAAATGAAGCAGGTCTTGCATATTTTTATTTACTTATTTTTGGGGTTTGGGGCCACATTCAGTCATGCTCAAGAGTAATTCCTGATTCTGCACTCATGAGTCACTCATGAGTCACTCCTGGGTGGTACTCAGGAGACCATGTTGGATGCCGGGATCAAACCTGGCATTCAATCATGTGCAAAGCAAGTGCCCTATACTATCTCTCCAGCCCCATTTTGCATATTTAAAAATTGAGACCCAGGAAGTGGAGAGACTGCTCAGAGAAAAGCCAGAAGTAAGCCTTGAACACAGCTGGGTGTGGCCCATCCTCCCCCACTAAAATAAATAAAACTTGATCTTAGACTTTGGCTCCACTTCTAAGGTGAAAGAATTTTGTAAAGAAAGAATACAAAATAGAGTGATTTAGCTGCCTTTACCCAAGGAGTTGTCCTGTCTGAAGGATCTTTTTCTCTTCATCCCTTGTCCTGGTCTTTCACTGCAAGTTGTATCATAATAGTAGTCAGAAACGGCGCTGGACTTTCGCCAAAGACAAGCTCGCTTAGCTGCAGGTGGATGCCAACTGCAAATTCAAATGCAACGTGATGGCAAAAGAGGTCTTCCAAATGACCCAGTCTTTCTTGAGCCTCATGAAGAAATGACGATCTGTAAATACTATGAGAAGAGATTATTGGAATTCTGTTCAGTGTTTAAACCAGCAATGCCAAGGTCTGTTGTAGATATAGCTTGTATGTATTTCAAGTGTTTTTACCTTAATAACTCAGTAATGGAATATCATTCACGAATAATAATGCTTACATGTGCATTTTTGGCCTGCAAAGTAGACAAATTCAATGTATCTAGCCCACAATTTGTTGGAAATCTACGGGTGAGTCCTCTTGGACAGGAGAAAGCACTAGAACAAATTTTAGAATATAAACTCCTACTTACACAGCAACTTAATTTCCACCTTATTGTACATAATCCATATCCAGGGGTGGCAAACAAGTTCGACACAAAGAGCCCAAATTTTAAACTGTGAGCGTTAGAGAGCCACACCACGCAGTGACCTGCCAAAACAGACAAACACTCACACAAAAGCATATAATTTTAACAATAATATATTAAACACATATTGCATTTTGCCATTTTGAGTGAGGGTAAAAATCTTGTTCACCACGCCTGATATAAACCATTTGAGGGCTTTCTCATTGATATGAAAACTCACTATCCCATGTTGGAAAATCCAGAGATGTTGCAGAGAACAGCTGATGACTTTCTCAACAGAGTTTCATTAACAGATGCTTGCAACTTTCACGGGAGTCCCCCGACCCGCGGGGGTGTGGAGATGAAAGTTGCTAGTTATTAGTGGGTTCACTCGAGCAGAACCGACCTGTAAAGAAGAACTAGAGAAATTAGTAACAGAAGCCTTCAAGACAACGCATGCTGTTCAAAAAGGAAAGTTTATTGTTGGGGGATCAGCTTTTAAGGGCTGAAACACGTCAGGGGTGTTACAAATTTTACACCAATCACAGTTACAAGCATTCATTAGCATAAACTGGGGCAGGTAATAGGGAGAGGCAAAAAGGTAGACCTGAGCACGTTTTACTAAAAGGCATAAGATTCAAACAGAGTTCTTAATAATGTTTGCTAACACAAAGGCAAACTCTATATTTTTCTTTCTGGCTGGATATATTGGGCTGCTCTGAATTACTTTATTTTTGTCTATTTCCTTTGTTCTCAAGGCATGGGCCTTTTGGTCACGTGGGTGACCAGATTAGGAATTACTGAGGTGTCCTATGTCCCAGGTTTCATCAGCTAGGCTCCCCACAGTTCCCCCTTTCCTGTAAATAATAAAAGAAGAAGAGCAAGGTGGGTGGAGTAGCCTGTTTTAGGTTGTTTGGTGGGCTTCCAGTACTGGACATGGCAACAAGAGACCAAATTAAAAGTTTTTGCGCGCAAAATATTAGGAATGCCATGTTTGCACCCAGACACTAGCACCAAGCTATCCCCGTCATGGGCATCTCCACAGCCAGGAGCAGAGCAAGCAGGGGCGTTTAGCCAGATACTCAAAACTCCTTAAAGCTCAGAGGTATATCCAAGGCTTCAAGTTCTTCGGGGTGCATTTAGGAGAGCCACTGATATTGGACCTATACTGAACATTAGGGCAATCTCAGTAACCGGATTTTTAACAAACTTGTGAGGCGACAGAATGCCTTGGGGCCAAAGGAAAAATTAGCAAAAAGCCAATGAAAGGACCAATTAGGTAGCAGCTTAGACAGCCAGGATGAGGTAGAGGACCAATTTTTATATCAGGACTCATCTTAATCCCTCTGTCTATTTCTATTCTCTAGACTTTCTTCCACAAGTTTAATGCTATCTTTAGCTAAGCCAAGTTTATTTTAAAAAGCAACATTTTTCTCTGAGGATGACACAAATTTCCCCCTCCCTCAAAAAAAGTCAAATTTAAACCATGGCAGTTTTTTGCTTTAATACTGCTAGGGATTTAACAGTTAAGTAGTGTAAACTTTTTCTAAGTTTGTAAACATTTTTAACAACAGTTATAAGGCATTAACAGATTATAGAGTATGAACCAATGAATAAATTTTTGTGCTTACACCAGTAACACCCAGGCCTTTCAATAAGGCTGGGGTGGAGGCAATGTTTGTTTTTATACTGCAGCGGGAGAGAGACAAGGTTATTTTTAAGAGGTAATAAGGCAATTTTTGATTTAACAGTCAATTTAGGCATTAAAACAACCAAAACACAGTAGTCCTAGGACTAAAGAAACAAATGTAAAACAATGGGGGAGATAAACCAGTGAAACAGGCAAAAAACGTTAAATTGAGGGCAATTATGAACTGAAAGGAGAAATCAACGACAAGAATTTGATTACAATTTTCAATAGGGGGAATCATATTGGGTACCAAGGGGCAAAGTTCAAGTTCCACCACTAGTTTTAAAGTTAAGCCACGTTGTTGAAGCTTCATACCGCATTGCAGAAGGTTGGTGTCGTTGGTGAAGTAAGGCAGTTTAAGGCAGCAATTTAGGCCGGTGAGGTGGGTGAATAGCAGGTACCGAAGGCGTTTGGGCAGAGGCGTTGATTATGACAAGGATGAGCTGAGAAGAGGAGGGGGGTCCGGAAGACCGCGTGGGCTGGAAGGGTGAGGAAGCAGGCAGAGTTCTGAAGAGCTTAGGGCATGGGAGAGGTTGAGCTGACATCGCCAGGGGAGTTGGCTATGTTTCCGGCACCATAAAAGGGGAAGGGAAGGAACCAGAGGTGTTGTCATCGTCTTGCAAGGGAGAGTCAAGTGGAGCAAACAAATTAATGAAGCCTTGGTTCGAAGGGGGTGGTTGGAGGCAGCCAGGCAGAGTACCAAATTCAGCATTGTCAAAGATGGAGTCAGTTAGAAACAGGTTCGCAGGAATGGCAATAGCAGGAGGGGTGACAGGCTTTTTTGAAGTGAATGAGGACAGGACTGCGGGAAGCTGCAGGAAGTTGTCTATAAGAAAACAGCTTGGCAGGAGGCAAAATGATTATTTTTGAATGCCACAGGAATGCCTTGTGACTTTTGCCAGACTTTAGCACTTTAAAAAATTTTATAATTAATGATAGCCTATTGTTCAAAAACCTTTAAACTGAACTTAAATGATTTTTTTTAAACTTATTAGTTATCATTTTAAAGCTAGATGCTTCTTTTTAGCCACATTTGGCCTTATTCTATTGGCCTTAACTATACAAAGCAGAAAGTTGGGTGATTGTAAAGTCCAAAAATTCTCCAGGAAAAAATTATTCCTGATGGCCATTTGAGAAATTTGGGATTTACCATCTCCTACTTTTTCTGCCATGCTGATAGGACAAAGCTAGCTTAGCACAGGATTTTTTAGCAGGATTTCACAGTTTGTTAGATGACCAGACTAAGCCAGGTTAAAAAAAATTAATTGAAATTTCAAAAATGGATAAGGCTTTAAAAATTGTATTTATCATGAAATGCAAAAATAACAAATAAACAGAACAAACAACACGAAACACAACATTGTGGCCACTTTCACGCATAACACACACACATGAACAGACAAGAGGATTTATTCAAAATTTGCATTAGAAAAATTAACAAGCGCTTTTAAATATTTAGCCGGCATGTTTGTAAAAAATTGTTAACGTAGCTGGAGTGGAACTGCTGAAAATAAATTTTAAGGTTTAGCTTTAACACAAAACATTTTTAAAACAATTCTAATTTGAAATTTAAAACATGAAGTAAAATGTAGCAGTTAAAAATTTTATTAAGTGAAATGGTTAGGGGAGCACTGTAGAAGAAGTTTTCACTCTGAAGTATGATATTATTTGCTGAAAATGAACAGGTTTGTTATAAATTGGTTTTACAGTAGAATAGTAAGACAGCTGTAATAAAGTGTTAAAATTTTTATGATTAAACACAAGAGTATGAACTATGATTATTAAAGGTATAAAAAACTGACTTTAAAAAACAACTGTTTTTACTTTGAAGACTTTAAGTGAATAATTTGTAAAGATTATATACCAAATTAGGAAGGTTAAACACATTATTTTCACCTTATTTTTTAAATACCTTAAGAATTAAAATAAATTTTCTAATAGAAATATAAAAAGACTCAGATTTTAATACCTGTGTGTACGATTAAATTTTTAAAACACCAAAAAGTTTTTTTTTTTTTTGTTTTTGGGTTACACGTGGCAGCGCTTAGGAGTTACTCCTGGCTTTATGCTCAGAAATAGCTCCTGGCAGGCCTGGGGGACCATATGGGACACCGGGATTCCAACCAACCACCTTTGGTCCTGGATTAGCTGCTTGCAAGGCAGACGCCGCTGTGCTATCTTTCCGGGCCTGCTGTATAAATTTTTAAAACACCAAAAGGTTTCTCTTTGGAGGTTGCCTCTAAGAATATATTGCAGGTATTATTAGCATTTTGAAAGGATAGCTATTTATGAATGAGGCGCTCTGGGGAGCTTTGGATCTGGGGCTGCTGTGAGAAGGCTGGCTGCGGTGGAGTGGATTGTGCCGGCTGATCCCCGTGGCCGGCTGGAATGCAATGTGTTTCGGGGCCCGGGGCACCACATTGAAAGCAGGTTTTTCCTTTGTTCTGGCCTTGAAAGGCAACAAAGGCTTTGGCGATCTTATGAACAAAGGGGTCTGCCTCACGGCAGAGATTTATCATATCATGCAAGGACTTTCCTTTCAGGTTGTTTCTAAGGATACTTTTACAGGTATTCTCAAATGCTAGTTGTTTCACTAGGGTACTATCAGCGTCTGTGGCGGTGACGCCCAGGACACGCTCCACAGCCTCTGAAAGGCGGGCAATGAAAGAATTGTATGGTTCGTTTGGGCCCTGCACTATCTGAGAGAGCGGGGCAGTAGAGGTACCAGCCCGGGGAAGGGACTTCCAAGCTCGTAGGGCAGCGAGAGCCGTGTTTGCAAGCAAGCTTCTAGGGAGTTTACACTGTTCTTTAAGAACGTGATATGGGGGTATTCCTGCTATGCGGGCATAAAGGTCATCATTTCCTGCAGCAATACCCTGACATCTTAATAGGAAATTAGCTTCCCAAGAAACATAAACATCATTTTTCAAAGCAGTTCTAACAATATCTCGCCACTCGGCTGGCAGAACAGCGCCGCCGCCACCGATGGATTCAAGGCAAGACAAGGTGTATGGAGCATGTAGGCCATAAGAGGTGACTGCAGTAAAAAGTTCTTTGAGGTTTTTTCTGTCGAGGGCCTTGTATTGCCGCAGTTGCCGTCTGATAGGGACTTCAGGAATGTCAGGGGGTTCTGCTTGATCGGGACTATGGTCTAGGGAGCCATTGTCGGGCTGGGCTGGGTGTTGGGGGGCTCTGGCAGCTGGAATTGGAGCTGCTGAAGTGGCAGCAGCAGCTGCGGCTGCTTCTTGCCTGGCCTGCACCCTCGTGCGGGGTTTGCCAAGGGGTAAAGAGGGGAGTTCACCCTCCTCCTCCCAGTCCTCCCCGTCCGAGCCATGGACGGGGAACAAAAAATGTGGAGATGATGGATCTGTAGCTTGAAGCTGGGCAATTTGCTGTTTGAGCTGCCGAATCTCTATCAATAAAGGATTATCAGGTTCTGGAAGAGGCATTTTTATGGGTGCGGGCAAATCAAACGGGGGGGGGCTGTGAGGGAAGAGAGGTTGCATTCCCATGGTAGGGATCAGTTTTATCCTGCAACTCACTTTCTTCCTCTGAGTCCTGCTTCTCCTCAGGGGGCTCTGAGGCTGCCGCTCGCAGAGAGGGATAAAGAGTTTTCTGCATAAGAGAAGAAGGCTCCTCGGGGGGAGAAAGGGAATCAATATGCAAAAATGAGCTGGAGCGGGAACTGGGGTGTGAGCATTGTTTGGAGGCGTGCTCCAAATGCTCCTGGGCATCTTTCTTAATTTGCAAGCTTTTAGGGTTAAAAGCAGATTTTACTATGATGCTTTTGAGGAGATCCCAATATTTCAACAAGTTTCTTTAACTTTTAATCTTCCTACTTCTTAGTTCCTCTTGTATATAATAATTTTTCGCCCCTTTACTCGGGCTGGTCCCCATTTTTACTCTGGGACTGTAATGGGGTGGCGGTTTTTACCTAGGCATTAGACTACTAAATTACGTTGCTTTAATTTATTTTACCTGACGTAATTCAGCTCCGGACTTGTCGCACTCTGCCACCCGATCAGATTCTGTAACTCGAGCTCCCACGTGGGCGCCACTCTGCAACTTCCGGGAGTCCCCCGACCCGCGGGGGTGTGGAGATGAAAGTTGCTAGTTATTAGTGGGTTCACTCGAGCAGAACCGACCTGTAAAGAAGAACTAGAGAAATTAGTAACAGAAGCCTTCAAGACAACGCATGCTGTTCAAAAAGGAAAGTTTATTGTTGGGGGATCAGCTTTTAAGGGCTGAAACACGTCAGGGGTGTTACAAATTTTACACCAATCACAGTTACAAGCATTCATTAGCATAAACTGGGGCAGGTAATAGGGAGGGGCAAAAAGATAGACCTGAGCACGTTTTACTAAAAGGCATAAGATTCAAACAGAGTTCTTAATAATGTTTGCTAACACAAAGGCAAACTCTATATTTTTCTTTCTGGCTGGATATATTGGGCTGCTCTGAATTACTTTATTTTTGTCTATTTCCTTTGTTCTCAAGGCATGGGCCTTTTGGTCACGTGGGTGACCAGATTAGGAATTACTGAGGTGTCCTATGTCCCAGGTTTCATCAGCTAGGCTCCCCACAGATGCTTATCTTTTTTGTTTTGGTTTTTGGGCCACATCTGGTGACGCTCAGGGGTTACTCCTGGCTATGTGCTCAGAAATTATTCCTGGCTTGGGGGACCATATGTGATACCGGGGGATTGAACTGCGGTCCGTCCTAGGTCAGTGCATGCAAGGCAAATGCCCTTGTACCACCACTCCAGTCCCAACAGATGCTTATCTTTTATACATGCCATCTCAAATTGCCCCTGACTACCATTTTACCCAGTGCATCTAAAGCAGGAATCACTATGGAAAGTTATTTATCAGAAAGACTGATGCTGAAAGAGAATAGAACTTGTTTGTCACAGTTGTTAAATACAATGAAAAGTGTGAGAAACTTGCTTAAAAAAAAAGTATGAAGCACCTAGACCTGAAGAAGTTGCTATTCTGAAACAAAAACTACAGAAATGTCATTCTGCTGAGCTTGCCCTTAATATTACCACCAGTCCTGAGGGCTTATTCCTGGCTCTATGCTCAGGCTTTATGTTCCTGTCAGACTCAAGGTGACTTGCTGGGATGTCAGGGATTGAATCCAGATCAGCATTATGTAAGAAAGAAGAAGAAGAAGAAGAAGAAGAAGAAGAAGAAGAAGAAGAAGAAGAAGAAGAAGAAGAAGAAGAAGAAGAAGAAGAAGAAGAAGAAGAAGAAGATGATGATTACATCTCAAAGAAATACAAGCTGGAGGCATGAACCGATGATGATCTGGAAGATTCTCTTTAAGCATTTGGAATAGACCTGTCAGCATTATTAGCTAATGTAGAAGATAAATTACATCTGACTTTCAACTATTTGAAGATGAAATAATGTGAAAACACATATGTATCATTAAACTTTCCTATTATTTAAAGATGGGGGCCTTTCAGGATTGTTTTATGTAAAATGAAGTGTTTTCTAATGAGCTAGAAAAAAAAAGAATACAAAATAAAAATAAAAATAAGAGACTTCCTCATATTGGATTACCAAAAAGAAAAGTTCATATATTCTAACCTGAAAGGAAAAATGAAGAGAGGCCATAAAATTCTGACAAAAAAGGAATGAAAATGTTCCTAAAACAGTGGGTAAGGTGACTTGCTAGGCAAGCAGTCAACTGGAGTCAACTGGGGTTTGATCTGTATCCTATATGGTTCCCCCAGTCTTGCCAGGAGTGATTCCTAAGTACAGAGACATGGAAAAACTTTGAGCACAGCCAGGTGTGCCCCAGATCCTCCTCTTCAAAGAAAAACAATACAAAAGGAGACCCAGGGGCCAGAGAGAGAGAGAGAAAGAGAGAGAGACAGAGACAGAGACAGAGACAGAGAGACAGAGATGCAGCACGTGAGGTGCCTGCCTTGCATGTGTGGACCTGGGCACCCCAGATCCTTGGCACCCCATCTAGATCCTTAAGCATTAGCAAGAGTGATTTCTGAGCATAAAGCCTGGTGTTCCCATAGAGAACTGCTGGGTGTAGCCCCAAAATACAAAATAAAATTAAAGTAAATTAAAAATGAGACTAGGGGATATTAGAAGGGCTGTTGACAACCATACAGTTAGTTCACATAGAAGCTAATACTTAAGCTCTAAATGTTTGTTTTGGTTTGGTTTGGTTTGGTTTGGTTTTTCGGATCACACCCGGCAGCACTCAGGAGTTACTCCTGGCTCCACGCTCAGAAATCACTCCTGGCAGGCTTGGAGGACCATATGGGATGCCAAGATTCCAACCACTGTCCTTACACATATGAGGCAAATGCCCTACCTCCATGCTATCTCTCCAGCCCCAAGCTCTAAATGTTTTTATCTAAATGTTTTATCATTGTTAGAATGGCTCTACTAGCAACATATTGCTATAGAATCACATTTCTGTTCAAGATTTTGTTGTTACTCTTACTTTATTGTGCTATGAAAGGCAATGCCAGAGTCATCATAAAAGAAAATGTTTCTAATAGATACTGAACACTTAAAAGTAATCACAGCTCATTGCTCTACTTATCTACACCCTTATTCCTTCTGATCTATCCACAAATAAAGGGAAATCGCTAACATGTTATGCTTTCTTCTTTCTCCAAGAATGCCTGCAACTAGAAATACCCCAGTATTGTGGCCTAAAGTTGCCTCAACAGGATGTTCTGATTTTTCAATTAAGACTAACCACATTCTTTTTAGTTGCTCTTATTGCCAATGGGGCTTTGGGCAAATCACTCACAGGAAAATTGTCTCTGCATAGAGAAATAGAGACATATGAGATCAAGATAATAATGATACTACTCCCTAGCTACTAGGGGAAGAAAAGGCATTGAGAAAAACAAGAAGATAATGTCTATTATGCACCTTGCATGCCTAGAAAGAAAGCTATGCTTTTCATACAATTAAACAAGGGTGCAATTAACCAGGTTGCAATTATGTTGAGTTAGTAATGATATCATCGTCTATATTTTCCATGTGTGGTTGGTGCTAAAGACACTGCTGAATGTATTTTGGCTCACATGTTTGATGTTTTAAGGACATGGTAATTTTTCAATAAATTAGTAGAAGAACCTAAATTGGAAATACAAGGCATCCTCTTTCAAAAATTTCTGTAGAACTAGAATTTTATTTTAGATTATCACTTCAGCTGGTCCTGTGGTTAGGACCACATCCAAGGTTCATAAAGTCCTCCCTTTCTTTCCTTATGGGTTAAATTATTTGTTTTCTAGTCATGAGACTACAACAAAGAGGGTGACTTGAAGACAAAAGTAATGCAACCAATGCTATTGCGGAGCTACCAAAATGTGAATGCCCAAGAAAGGACCCTCAAAAGAACATCCAAGACAGCCTATGCCATCTCTACAGAGCTGTGTCCCACCCTCCAAGCTATTGGGACTGTATCAAATGATGACATCTCCACCAGACACCATTTGAATTTGCTTCCAAGAGTAATTCTAAAGCCACCTTTGAGAACCATATGGAAGGCCTCTCAGTGGGTCAGAAAAGTATCAGATCCTTGGTAAGCAGAATTGAAGCATGATTCCTGAGAGAAATGGCTGCCCACTGAAAAGACCAACAAGTGGGACCTACACATTGACAGAACACACGAAAATATGCTTCTTGAACAAAAGAGTGACAGTGTGAGACAAAGCAATGAGGACCCAGCAGAGGAAAGTAGGAGGTGGCTTGGGAACCCTATCCTAAGGAGAAAGATGGACAGGGGCCATCTTTCTATAGAAAGACAGAATGCTGTTGGCATGCTAAGTGTGAGGCAACAGGTGGTTTACAATGATAAGAACCTTCATTTAGTGTTAGGTTTTTTTATTTTGTTTTAGTTCACTTTCAAACCCTAATCCTGCTCACATTCCATTTTTGGACGGATCCACAGGGTGAAAAAAAAAATAACTGGGGCCGGGCGGTGGCGCTAAAGGTAAGGTGCCTGCCTTGCCTGCGCTAGCCTTGGACGACCGCGGTTCGATTCCCCGGTGTCCCATATGGTCCCCCAAGCCAGGAGCAACTTCTGAGCACATAGCCAGGAGTAACCCCTGAGCATTGCCGGGTGTGGCCCAAAAACCAAAAAAAAAAAAAAAAAAAAAAACTAATAAAAAGGATGTTCTCTTCCATGTGGCTCATGACCTTGCAGTCAGGGACTAGACCACCAGTCTAAGTGTTTGCATGGGAGCTCTTAAATTTCTGCCATCTCATCTGCATCTCAGTCTTTCCAATCACACCAATATCTCTTAGGTTCCTGTTGCTATTGTAACAAATTAACACAAACTTGGTGACTCAAAATAACTAAAATCTATTCTCTCAGATCAGGAGACTGAAAGTCTGAGATCAGTTTTATCAAAATGAAACCAAAGTATTGTGAGGGATATGCTCACTCCTAAGGCTTTTTCCAAACTCTGGTGGCAGTTGCCATTGATTAGTTTGGCCACATCACTTTGACTTCTACTTCCCAAGTCTTTTACCTTTTTTTTTTTTTTTTTTTTTTGGTTTTTGGGCCACACCCGGTGACGCTCAGGGGTTACTCCTGGCTATGCGCTCAGAAGTCGCTCCTGGCTTGGGGGACCATATGGGACGCCGGGGGATCGAACCGCGGTCCGTCTCCTAGGCTAGCGCAGGTAAGGCAGGCACCTTACCTCGAGCGCCACCGCCCGGCCCTACTTCCCAAGTCTTTTACCTTTTGTCTGTGACCAAATCTCCCTCTGTCTCCCTCTCTTAAAGACAGTCATGATTACAAACCTCCTGAGTAACCCAGAATATTCTCCCTATCTCAAAGTCATTCCTTTAATGACAACTGCAAAGCTTCCCTCCTCTTCCACTCACATATAGGAAAATTCACAGATTTTAAGGATTAGGCCTTGACTGTCTCTTTTAGAAGGGGGAAGTCTCTGGGAAATGCACACTGGTGAAGGTTGTTGTACATTGTATGACTGTAACTCAATCATGAACTTTATTGTAACCACAGTGTTTCAAAAAATTTTTAAAAGAAGGGAAGGGGCCAGAGTGGTGGTGCAGCAGTAGGGCATTTGCCTTGTATGAGGCTGACCTGGGACAGACTGAAGTTGGATCCCCCGGCGTCCCATATGGTCCCCCAAGCCAGGAGCGATTTCTGAGCGCATAGCCAGGAGTAACCCCTGAGTGTCACTGGGTGTGGCCCAAAAACAAAAAAAAAAAGGAAGGTAGGAAGGAAGGAAGGTAGGAAGGAAGGAAGGAAGGAAGGAAGGAAGGAAGGAAGGAAGGAAGGAAGGAAGGAAGGAAGGAAGGAAGGAAGGAAGGAATGTACAAAGCTAGGATTAAATACAAGTATTCCTTCCATAGACACCATCTTTTAACACAACTGAAAAGATGGACACTCACTCTGAATCCAAACTTGTTACTTGGACCAAACTGGAGAAGCCTTGCCTAGACTTGCATTAGGTCCTTGCCTCTACCCTTCCTGGTCTGTAGCATTTCTCCCATAGTAAGTTCTCCCTTGAGAGCTTATGTTCACTTTTTATTGTCCAGTCCCATCGAGATAGAGTCAAATGACTCTGGGAAATGACAATGTCCCATATTAGCTACTAGAAATTAAAACTACCTTCCCCTACAGCCTTTACCATAAATAGGGAAAAGGAACATTCACTCCACCATATCAAACTGCCTTCACTCTAATATCTCAGCCTACTTTTTATGACCTTTCCCTTTCTTAATAAATTTTCCTTTCAGGGCCAAGGAAAGGGCCAGCAGGTAGGGCAAATGGCCAACCTGAGTTCAATCCCCAAAATCCCATTTAGTTCTCTTAGCCAACTAGGAATAATTCCTGAGCCCATAGCCAGGAGTACCCCCTCAGCACTGTGAGATATGCTCCACCCTCAATATTTTTTCCTGGAGGGGTCAGAGAAAATTCAATGAGCTATAGCACATGTTTGACATGTAGGAGGCCTAGGATTTCATTCCCAGCACAGTCCTCTGAGTACCACCAGGAGCAAAGAGCCTGGAGATGTGGCTCAAAACAAACAAAAATTGGGATGAGAGTGATAGTATAGGGAGTTAAGTGTTTTTCTTTTCCAGAAAAACTGACCTGCTTTTGTTTCGTTTGTTATTGTTGTTTTTAATTTTTTTGTTTGTTTTTGGGTCTTACCCCCGCAGTGCTCAGAAGTTACTCCTGGCTCTGTGCTCAGAAATTGCTCATGGCAAACACAAGGGACAATATGGGATGCCAAGATTTGAACCACCGTCTGTCCTAGATCAGCTGCGTGCAAGGCAAATGCCCTATCGCTGTGCTATTTCTCTGGCCCACTTAAAGGTTTTTTTTAATTTTGTTTTGTTTTGTTTTCTGACTTGATTTTAATCCCTGACATCCTATATGGTTCTCCTGAGCCAGCCAGGAGTAATTCTTGAGTGCAGAGCCAGGAGTAACCCCTGAACACTGCTAGGTGTGGTCCAAAACCCAAAACAAACCAACAAACAAAAAATTTCTTTGCCAAGTACCAGGTCTTTGCCAGGATATAGAAAAGATTATCTCAAACTTTCTCACATTGGGACTCCAATTCTAATATATATCCCCCTGCATTTTTAATCATTTATTTTGTTTTCAAGACTCATAGACATTCTTTCATACTAGTCATTCAATACTGAGGATGGCAGTGAAATGAATCTCTGATGAGAAAAATAGACTCTGCCCTTATTTTAAACATTAGAGGAGCAGGAATAGCCAGGGGCAGCTGACTCTGGTACATGATGTAACTATGAGGTATTTGGGATATCCTTGAGATAATCCTTGCTTTACAAATGATAAACTTGAGGTTTTCTGCTTCTGTATTCTCAAGCCATCTGCTGTAAATGCCCCTCATCAGATACCCCATAAAATGAAACTTCTAATTTTGCTCAGGGCCTAGTTTTTCAAACACAAACAACTTCAGCTGGGCCTGCCAGCATAATTAACCTGAATGTTCTCCACTCTTAGTGTGCCACTTGTTTTTTCACAGATCTGTGCCAATGCTGATTTCTCCAGCAGTTCCAAATGGAATTCGGTTTCTCTCATAGTTACATTGAGGTGTGGTCCTTCCCTGCCTTCCTAGGGATCTGATCTCCCAACAGTCATAGGAAGATTAAATTCCCAGAATCACCTCAAAACAAAACAAAGGAATAGACATTATTTAAACCCTTAGCTTTAGATTACAATAGGAGATTCCCAAATAAAACAGGGGAGGAGTGGGAGGGAGAAGTGATAAGGCCTTTGGGCATTTTGATGGTAGTGAATGCAGTAACTGCATCAAGACCTTAAGTGTTAACATGACTATTATACATTACCTTAACTACAACAAGTTAAAAATTGACTCTTGGGGCTGGAGCAGTGGCGTAGCGGTAGGACATTTGCCTTGAGTGGCTGACCGAGGACGGATCACAGATTGATCTCCCAGCATCCATATGGTCCCCAAGCCAGGAGTCATTTCTGAGCGCATAGCCAGGAGTAACCCCTGAGCATCACCGGGTGTGGCCCCAAAAATCAAACAAAAAAATTAACTCCAGGGTACTGGAAGGATAAAACATGGGTGGGGCACTTGCTTTGCACAGGGTCGACCAGGTAAAATTCCTAGCACCCTATATGGTCCCTGAGCAGAATTAATTCCTAAGCACCACCAGGATTAATTCCTGAATACAGAGCCAAGAATAACATCTGAGCATCATCACCAAATGATGCCCCAAAACAAAAACAAACAAACAAAAAAATTTCATAATCAAATGTGCAAATGGAACACATCTACTTTTCTTTGAATTTCTGGAAAGTATCCTGACTCCACTGAAAAATTGATCCTGTGAGTTTGAAATTTATGTTGAAAATATGTTGATTTTAAATATCATATTTAAAAAAGAAAATTATGGCCAGTGACTTCTCAATAGACTGTCCAGGACCCTGGGCCAACAACTCTGGGGCTTTCTTGGAATGGGGGCAGGCAGATTTTCTTCCTACCCAAAGGCACAGCAGCCAGCAGACACACCCGACACCCTCTGACAAAAACAATCAAGCTCCACAACTCAACTTTATCAAACAGCCAATTCCCTAATCTGTCCCAGATCTCTAGAACCTGGACCATGTGGTTATGGACTTTCCAGAATTTTATAGTGAAATCAGCCCAGTATGATCACAGCAAACCTGATGAAAGTACATCACTGATTACCAAGCTCAGTGAGCCTAAACAGTAACATAGAATGTTCAACTGCATCACAAACAGCCTGGTAAATTCTAAAACAATGACTAAGAATTAGTAATACTATTGAGAGATATAACAATTATTACAAATTAATCCATATTGATCTAAGTGTTTTTTGTTTTTTATTTATTTTTTTGTTTTGGGGCCACACCTGACAGTGCTCAGGGGTCATTCTTGGCAGTGTTCAGGGGACCACATGGGATGCCAAAAACTGAACCCAGGTAGGCCATATGCAAAGTAAATGCCACACCCATTGTGCTGTAGTTTCTGTCCTTTTTGTTTGTTTGTTTGTTTTGTTTTGAGGCCACACCCAGAGGTGCTCAGGAGTTATTCCTGGCTCTATGCTCAGAAAACACTCCTGGCAGGCTTGGGGACCATATGGGATGTCAAGGATCAAACCCAGGTTGGCCTCTTGCAAGGCAAATGCCCTTCCCACTGTGCTATTGCTCCAACCCCAGTCCCTTATTGATCTAATTTTTGATGATTTTATTTGCCTTTATGTTGTAACAAATAAAAAGAAGTAAATTAGTGGGAAGGGTCTGTGAAAAAAAAAGAAGTAAATTAGTTATGCTTGCAAAAGCGCAAGCACCCATGGTGGTAGGTAGGAAATTGGGGTGGTGGTCAGATTGGTATTGGAACATTTAATGCTTTGAAACTACTGTATTATGAACAACTGTACTCCTGGCTAACACTGACCATCCCTCCAAAGATCCCAGACAATGACAGAGTCTATGCAAATGTCCAAATCTTTCTACAGAAGTAAAGGAGAAGTAATTCACTAGTAGCAAGTGATAACAATATAGATTCTTATGTAAGGTGTCACTACCTGATCTTCTTAAATAGTTACCACACTTAACTCTGAGGGGGAAAATCCTAGTATTTTCTAAAACAAAGAATGTTTTCTCTTATTTGGATGACTGGTTCAAGTTCTATTCCCAAAGACTCCACCCTTTTCTGTGTCCACCCCACAGGATTTCCTCCACTAGAGCCACCTGGAGTCTGTGTTCAGTGTCAAGAAGGCAGAGAGCAGGCAGCCACAGCTGCCCCCTCCTCCCAGGAGCTCATCTTTTGGTCTTTGGACCAGAACCCAGTGTTTAGACATTTGTAGGCAGAAAGATTTGTTCCCGAATAAGGAAGTCAATAAAGATTCATGTTTATAGTTTAGACATCTTCCCCATTCCCTGGACTTATAGGGGCCCTTCTCTGAGGTAACATCAATCTATGTAGTCATCTGTCTCTAAGCTGCAAGCTCTTTAAGAAAGAAAGAAAGAAGTCCTCCTAATGCTTTGTTGTTTCTTTACTTCCTGGCCAGTATCTGGAAGACTATCCATGTGGGCTGGGCTGGCTGACAAAGGAAATAATTCCAGCCTCTGCGTTAGGTATATTTGCCATCCTGGTTTCTCTAGAAAAAAAAAGGGGGGGGGGTTGTCTCAATATTATTATTTACTGTAGCTTTGAAATCAAGAAAGATGTGTTTTACTGAGGGGCCCTTTTTTTTTTTCCTTCTATACTGGTCAAATAAGTGGAGCAGACTTCCCCTTCTTAGGAATCCAGGGTGAAGGAAAACAATGCTGTCTGTGGCTTTAGAGATGGGAATTCACTTCTGAAAGTGGGGTGACCCCGATTTGCCCCTGGCCTGTCCAAGTATCCCAGCAGCCCTTTCACAGAAAATCTACGTGTTTATGCATATTTTATATCTAGTCTCCCCAGCTGCTAAATGTGGGACAGTGAACTTGATATTTTGTGGTTAAAGGACAATTTTTGAGAAAATTTGCAACAGATATAAGATGGAAAGTATTTTCTTGATTACTAAGTTGAGAAATGTTGAGGTAAGTCGAACGTGTTTCTTTTTGTTTCTTTTGTTTCATTTGGCAGTAATGGGGATCCAACTCAGGGCCTCACATGCAAGGCAAGTGTTCTGATCAGCTACAGCCCTGGTCTGAACATGGCTTTCTTTATTGCAGGAATGTTCAGAGTCTTTAATATGCTAAAAAGCACAGTGACTCTCAAAGATAGAAGAATTTTCTGAATTTGTTTGACCACAGAACTCCACTCTGAACTATATTCCTGAGACTAGTGTTTTAAAGATTATTGACCCCAGAAAGCTTAAAACTTCATATTGTTTTTACTTCTCACTGCACTATTGAACAATCAATTAAGAGTCAGTCAGAGAAAAGGAGATAAAATTTAAGATCTATAAAAGCAAGTTTTGGGAAAGAAATAACAGAACAGGGCCATGGGAAGCAACTTTCCTTTGCTGATTATTTACTTAGGATATGTTCAAAAGAATGAGGCCTATAGACAAACTACTAGAAGTTATAAGACTAGAGCAATGTGAAATTCTAAAGAATAAATCTTGTCTTGAAAAATGTTGCCGGGGCCGGAGAGTTAGCATGGAGGTAGTAGGCGTTTGCCTTGTGTGCAGAAGGTCAGTGGTTCGAATCCCGGCATCCCATATGGTTCCCGGAAGCCTGCCAGAGCAATTTCTGAGGCCTGGAGCCAGAGTGACTCCTGAGTGCTGCCGTTGTGACCCAAAAACCAAAAACCAAAAAAAAAAAAAAAAAAAAAAAAGAGAGAGAAAAATGTTGCTGCAGTAATGGGTTTATCCACATTTGTGGAAAAGCTGCTTAAAATATTAGAACGCCAGTTTTGCCAGTCTAAGGAGATTAATTGAATGTTACTCTAATACATATTACTGCTTCACTCCTCCAAAATGTTACTTTAATATGAAAACTTTCTTATTTTATTTTAAAAGTTATTTAGGGTAGGGGTGTGTGTGTTTGTGTGTGTGTGTGTTGGTGTGTGTGTGTTGAATCAGTGTTTCACATATAGAAAGTCAGTGCTTTACCACTAAAGCAAATCTTTCCAGCCTCATCACAAATTTTCATAATGCCAACAAGGACAAAGAAAAAACAGAACACAAGACATACAGTTTAAGGGAATGAAAAATGCTCTCACTGAAACAAAGCATTGTTGACATAAGAAAACTCAGGTAACAAATCCTGTTTCTTGCTGTTACCACCCAACTATCTCCTCAGACTTCAAGTGGATTTCTGGATTCAGCCACAGAATATGTATGAAAATGTGGGCTTTGGGGGCATCCAGATAGGACAGGAAGAATGCCAAGCTCTCGCTGTTGCAGATGACATATTTAGAAAATTCTAAAGGATCGACCAAAAAAGCTTCTAGAAACAATAGATTCATATAGCAAAGTGGCAGCTACAAAATTAACACTCAAAATTTTATGGCATTTTTACATACAAATAATTAAAGAGAAGAAAGAGAAATTACAAAAAAAATTCCATTTACAAATTGTGCCTCAGAAAAAGTCAAGTATCTTGATATCAACTTAACTAAAGAAATGAAAGACAGTATACAAAGAAAACTACAAAAACGACTGCTTCAAGAAATGAAAGAGAACACATGAAAATGGAAACATATACCCTGCCTCATGGATTGGAAGGGATTAAAAATCATTAAAATGAGGAATAATGACTTTCCAAAGCATTGTCATAATTTTCAATGCGATCTCCTTTAAGGATATCCAGTAGACATTCTTCAAAGAAGTAGATCAAAACACTCCTGAAGATTCATTTGGAACAATCAACACCCACGCAACAGCTAAAGCAATCGCATTGGGAAAAGATGAGAGGCATTCACTTTTCTAACTTCAAATTGTACTATAAAGCAATAGTCATTAAAACAGCATAGTATTGGAACAAAGACCCTTAGATCAATGGAATAGAGTTGAGTATTCTTGAGACTACAGGTATACAACCAGGTACACAACCAATTAATCTTTAACAAGGGGGGTAAAAAGTACAAAGTGGAGGAAGGAAAGCCTCTTCAACAAGTGGTTTTGGGAAAATGATCAACCACATGCAAAAAAAGCAAACGTCAAAGGCTCTATCTAAACATCATGCTATCTATGCTATCAAAGGTCTAAACATCTATCTAACATCAAATGGTCCAAATAAAAATGGATTAAAGACCTACTGGATATCATGCCTGAAACCTTAGGGTACATAAGAATAACATTGCAAAACACTCCATGACATTGAGACTAAAGGCAGTCTTCAGGGAGGATAACACCACTGTCCAAACAAGTGAGAAGCAGAGATAAACAAATGGGACTACATTAAACTCAGAAGCTCTTCTGCACCTCAAGGAAATTAGTGGACTAGAAGACAAAGGCTACACACAGAATGGGAGAAACTATTACCGCAACACCAATCAGATAAGGGACTACATATCGAAGATATACAAGATACTGGCAGAACCAGACAAGAAAAAAAAATCTAACTGTCATCAAAAATATGGGACAAAAGAAATGAACATTTTTTCCAAAGAAGAAATGCAATAGTCGATAGTCAAAAGGCACATGAAAAAAAATGCGGGCCTGGAGAGATAGCACAGCGAGCGTTTGCCTTGCAAGCAGCCAATGCAGGATCAAAGGTGGCTGGTTCGAATCCCGGTGTCCCATATGGTCCCCCGTGCCTGCCAGGAAGCTATTTCTGAGCAGACAGCCAGAAGTAACCCCTGAGCACCTCCGGGTGTGGCCCCCCCCCAAAAAAAAGAAAAAAAATGCTTCACACCAATAATCATCAGGGAAATGCAAATCAAATAACAAAGAGATATCATCTCACATTAAAGGGAATGGCACACATCACAAAGAAAAAGAACAACTAGGTGCTGGCCTGGATGTGGGGAGAAATATCTACACAATGAAATACTATACAGCCATCAGGAAAAATGAAGTCATGAAATTTGCTTATATATGGAGAGACATAGAGTATTATGCTGAGTGAAATGAGTCAGAGAGAGAGGGATAAACATAGAATAACCTCACTAACTCTGTGGGACATAGGAAAAATAAAAGACTATGTGGGGCTAATATTCAGAGGCAATAGCGATGAGGAGTAGGAGAACCAGTCCATGGTAGGAAGCCTGTCACACAAAGAGCAGAGTGCAGTTAAAGTAGAGAAAGACCTACTAACTGTAGTTAGTTTTTTAGGTTTGGGGCCACACCAGGCTGTACTCAGAGGTTACTTTCTGCACTCAGGCATTACTCCTGGTGGTGCTCTGGGGTCCATATGAGAACCCAGATCAGCCACATGCAAGGCAAGCACCTTTACTATTTGTTCCAGCTTCCTGTCACATTTTGGGGGCATAGGGATGAAATTGAGTGCTTAGGAAACTCTGGGAATTACCAGAGTTCAAAAGACCTTCTTTCTGCAAAGGCCTTAAAAGAAATTCTAGGTAAATTTCCTGGTTGTTGTTGTTGTTCGGGTTCTGATTTTTTTTTTTTTTTCTGGAAACGTTCAGCCAATTTAGTATTTGGTGAGTAGCTCAGCAGATTCTACCCCAGCCAACCCCATTCTGAGTAGGACAGTATGAGTTCTAGGAGAGCCTTGAGAGGCAAATGTAATATGAGAATATTTTCAGGGTGGGAAGGAACCTGTATGAACATCTCAAACCCCACCCCACCTCTGGGTACAGATCCAAAAACAAGAAGCCCGAAACCCACCCAGACCCCTGAGAGAGAATGTGCTTCCCTCACGGTCTTCTATTTTTGTGCAATTTTTCCCATGGCATTCAGCCAGAACATCTACATCAGTAATGTCTAGAGGATTTATGAGGCCAAGCAATCCTTTTGGGTTTCTACGCAGACCTAAACAGGAAACCCACATCAAGGAAATGCCCTTTCTCTGTTTGCAGGCCGATTCCCAGGATGCTTTCACCACAGTGCCCTGGCTAGAACAAAACAAAAAGTCGGGCACAGCACACTTTCACAGGTGGAGGCAGAGGTGCCCTCCCCATCCTGCTCGCTCAATGAGAACAGGACTTGCTTTTCACCAGACCTAGGTTTAAGATTGAGCCGTTGGCCCAGATTCTTGAAGAGGGAGACCCCTGCCCTTCGATCTCTCACATAGTTCAAAGCTTTGTTTTTCCTCTCCTGTGCAAACTCAGTCACTAGGAGAAGCCAGACTTCGAGCACACAGCTCTCTTATTATCTCTGCATGTTGCATTCTGCTTCCAGAGGATGCCTGAGGACTGCAAACATGGGATTCTAGAAGCTACTCAGTATCTCTGGATGGTCATTCCATAGCACATTGTGATAACCACTTTAACCTGACGCAACCCACCCCTCCTTTGCTGTGAGCTCCACACCCAGGCTTTGGCCTAATTTCCGTTTCTGTATAATCAATCCATACCTCCCACCCCCTTGTGTCCAGCCATGGCATTTTTAAATCTATGCAATTCACCATGGAACATTTGAAACTTAAGAAGAAACCGGATTGTAATCCACTTTGGTCAAAATAAAAAAATTTAAAAAAAGAAAGAAAGAAAGAAACTGCTGCTCAGGGCTGGAGCAGGAAGGAAGCAGCATTCCTGGCTCACCAGAAGAGCACGCAGTGACCCTTCTTCCCCCTTCCCCAGCTCTTACCTCCCCATTCAAGGCGTTCCCTTGAGCTGATGCCAAAAATAGACTCTGTCTTCCTTGGTTCGACATCCCCCCACACCCACCTCCCTGGGGAAAGAAGACACAGGCTTCTAGAGAGCCAGCAGCACTATCAGGGGCTATGACTGTCTTTCAAGGAATTACCAGATGTTGGGAAGAGAGATAATGTGTCACTTCCTTTCCAAATAGTCTGCGCATCTGTGCACTTCCTTTTGAGATGGCTCTTTTAAAGCATGTGACGTGGTAAGAGTACAGCACAAATCCTTCTGGCATCTCCTCTCAGGGGGCCTTCAAATTCTATGACCCCAAGCCTCTCAATAGACAAAAATTTCCTTTTTTGTTTTGTTTTATTTTTGAGGCCACTTCCAGCAGTGCTTGAAGGTTGGTTTTTCCTAGGTCTACACTCCTGACAATGCTGGGGGACCAAAATGGTTGCCGGGAATTGAACCCAGGACGGCAGCATGCAAGACAAATAACCTACTTGCTGTGCTATGGCACGCACCTCAGGAAAAATTTCTGTCCATGGTGTTAATAGGTGATACGAGTAGATAGCCAACAATAGTAGCAAATCAGAAGGAAGGGGTTTGGCAGAAAGATAAACACACTGACGGAAAGGAATATGGAGCCAAGAAACCCCGGGCAAGGGCCAGAATCTGTCCTTTCCCCTAGGCCAATCAGTATCTCACTGGGGACAGTGCCACTTGACCTGGGGATCTAGCATCCATCCCCCACAAGTCAGGCCTCAGAACCTAAAACGTCAGAGAAGAGGTTTCATGCTCTGTCAGGATCATTCCAGGAGATTCTGATGTTTCCTCAGGGGCCAGAGAGATAGTACATGATAGGGTATTTGCCTTGCATGCAGACAAACCAGAGAGGAACCCTGGTTCGATTCTGGCATCCCATATAGGCCCCCAGCCTGTCAGGGGTGATTTCTCAGTATAGAACCAGGAGTAATCCCTGAATTGCTGCCGGTTGCGGCCCCAAAACCAAACAATCAAACAATTAATAAAGTTTTTTTTTTTAAATAAAACTAAGACTCCCTGGCCCAGGTAGATGTACATTAGGGATTCTCAGAAGCCAAAAGGGCAAGTGGTGTGGACATCACTTGAGGACACTTTTGAAATCTTGCAGAGGTGGGAGGGAAGCTAGGGGACCTATAGCTGGGGTTATCTTGGCAAGACAGAGTTTAGAAAGAGGGCCGGAGAGATAGCATGGAAGTAAGTCTTTTTCCTTTCATGCAGAAGGTCATTGGTTCAAATCTCGGCATTCCATATGATCCCCCATGCCTGCCAGGAGCCATTTCTGAGCGTGGAGCCCGGTGTAACCCTGAGCACTGCACAGATGTTACCCCCCCCCCCCGCCAAAAAAAAAAGAGTTTAGAAAGAGAAAGAGGAGCCATTACACCTAAAATAATTAAAGATATACTCATGGATTGGATCCTCCAGAGAGATTGAACAGGGGGTTAAAGTGGTTCACCTTGCATGTTTATCCCTAAGCACTCCATAAGGTGCCCTGACCCCTCTGCCAAGAGTGATCGCCTGAGTGCAGAGGCAGAAAATAAAATAAAGACCCAGAACAAATTTTAAAGAAAATATATAGTCATGCTTTTTGGCATTAGTTGTAGACTTCTAGATTATGATTAATGACAACACTGAAGTATAATCTTTAAAGTATGCATTAGAAACCAAATTATGTAATAAATACAAAAAATGATCCATCAAAAAAAATGATGCATCAAAAACTTTATTTGAGGAGAGAGGCATACCTGGTAATACTTGGGGATCGGTCACTCTTAGTTGTGTTTGGGGAACCATATGAGATACCAAGATCTAACTGGGTTGACCGAGATGCAAGGCAAGTGCCCTTCCTTACCTGCTGTACTATCTCTCCAACCAGAAAAATGACACAGCAAAAATGTTAATATTTCCTGCATGATAGGTTATAGATAATATTTATCCCTTATGCTTTTTAGTTGTGCCCCCCACATTTTCCAGAATGTTTTATAGTACCCCAATTTAAAAAATATTAAAAGGAAACAAATTTGAATTGCCTCTCCAGAGATTAGAGCTCCAAGAATTTATGTCGCACTAGATAATAATTAGCACTTACCTGTTACACTTGTGCTAAAATAGGGCAAAATGTAACAGATCCTACGAGATTGTAGTTAAACTGTGCAGTTCCAGTGAAAGCAGAGCATCTAGGAGAGCTGCAGAAAAATCAAGCAGTGCCTTCCCAGTGAGAATCTGGGGTGCTGCGGGTTTCAGCAGCCCGCCAGATTCCTGTTCTTTGTTCAGAAGCCCCCGACCCCCCTTGCGGTTTCCACAGCCGATTTTTCTAAGTGGGGAGGCAAAAAATAGAACTGAACAGAACCACTGTAAAAGCCCCTTCCTTAAATGGCCTCGAAAGGAAGAAAGGACAATGGAAACATTGATGTAAGAACCACTAAACAGCCAGTGACTCAGCGCTTCTGCGCCATCATCACCAGCTGCAGCGCTCGGTGGCAGAGGCAGCTTCTCGGCACACACACACACACACACACACCACACACACACACACACACACACACACACACACACGGTGTGCAAATAAGTAAATGTTGCATGCCTGAGAGAAGCAAACAATTCAAAGCTGTGCAACAGGCAAGGATTAGATCAAAGATTTCTGTGACCTGTGAACCTACCTGATAGGAGTGTATACAGATGCTATATATTCATTCAGCTCTCAATAACATCTTTTTGGTTTGTTTGTTTGTTTTTGGTTTTGGGGTCACACCCCGGCAGCGCTCAGGGGTTACTTCTGGCTCTGCGCTCTCAGAAATCGTTTCTTGGCAGGCTTTGGGGAACCATATAGGATGCCAGGATTCGAACCACCATCCCTCTGCATGCAAGACAAAATGCCCTAGTGCTGAGCTATCTCTCAGGCCCCGCCCTTCAATAATATCTTTTTTTTTTTTTTGTGGTTTTTGGGTCACACCCGGCAGTGCTCAGGGTTACTCCTGGTTCCATGCTCAGAAATTGCTCCTGGCAAGCACGGGGGACCATAAGGGACGCTGGGATTCGAACCAATGACCTCCTGCATAAAAGGCAAGCGCCTTACCTCCATGCTATCTCTCCAGCCCCCTCAATAATATCTTTTAACAGGATTTTTTCCTCTAAGGAACTAACTGAACATTTGTCCCCTGGAGCCATGTCATTGCCACTGGCAACCAACCAGTACTAACCAGTACTTGTCCATAGCTCCTGCCCATAGTCAGGGCTCTCTTTCTCACTATGAAACATCACAGGATGTAATCTGGGTTAGTGTGATAGATTATTACTGTTGCCTTCCCAGAGAGGCAGGGGCGGAGTGCGTGTGTGTGTGGGGGGGTGTGTGCATGTGTGTGTGCGCGCGCTGTGGTTTCCTCCCTCTGTGAGTCATGCAAAGGCCTGGGAGATTTGACATGAACTATGAAAGGGAATGGGAATCTGTCCCATGAAATTTTGACTCAGGAATAACTCTGTCTTGCAAATGTATCTCATCCTATTAAAAAATGCATTTTTAACTGCAGTCTTCACCACAATTTCAGAGCCATTGAAGTGAACCCTCCCTTGGGTTGGCCTTTCTCCTTCCAGACTGTTCTGCTACTTTCAGAGCCAGCTCCAAGAATCCTGCAGATTAGACTGGTCGCAGAGAACTGCTATTCCCCCATTAATCACCAAATCCACACAATGGACTAGCAACACTGCTGGGCACGATCCAAAAGCAACTTTATTTTTGTCACCCATGGTTCGCTCAAAATTGATTCCACAAGGAATGCTCTTCCCTTACTATTGGATTAAAAACCCTGAGGACCCTAGAATTTTTTCTACTCACTTGTGGGTATTAGAGTATGTAATGGACCTGATTCTTACATAACAAAACAGTCTCAGAAATGAAAGTGTCTGGGCCACGCATTGGGAATATTAATCATAGGTTCTTGTTACTAATATTCATTCTAAGCTGGAGCTTCATAGAACTCAATTGTGCTCAAGCAGTGGGAAGGGCGATTGCTCAGAAAATTATTACAGAGCTCTTAACTATCTCTTCTGGGCCCTGGGAGACAAAAAGAAACTCTCTTTCCTGGCCTGTTTCTGGGGGTTTACCTCTATCTATTACTCTATCTATTGCGGGCCAGAGCAATAGCACAGTGGTAGTGCATTTACCTAGCATGCGGCTGACAGGACTGACCCAGATTCTATTCTGGCATCCCATAAGGTCTCCGAGCCTGCCAGAAGCAGTTTCTGAGCACAGAGCCAGGAGTAACCCCTAAGCTTTGCCGTGTGTGGCTCAAAAAACCAAAACCAAAAAAAGAAAGAAAGAAAGAAGGAAGGGAAGGGAAGGAAGGAAGAAAGGGAAGGAAGGAAGGAGAAGGAAGGGAGGGAGGAAGGAAGGAAGGAAGGAAAGGGAGGGAAGGAAGGAAGGAAGGGAAGGGAAGGGAAGGGAAGGGGAAAAGGAAGGGAAGGAAGGGAAGGGAAGGGGAAGGGAAGGAGGAAGGGAAGGGGAAGGGAAGGGAAGGTAAGGGAAGGGGAAGGAAGGGAAGGGGAAGGGAAGGGAAAGGGGAAGGGAAGGGAAGGGAAGGGAAGTGGGAAGGGAACAAGGGGAGAGGGGAAGGGAAGGTGAGAGGGGAAGGGAAGGGGAAGGGAAGAAGGAAGGGAAGGAAGGAAGGAAGGAAGGAAGGAAGGAGAAGGAAGGAAGGAAGGAAGGAAGGAAGGAAGGAAGGAAGGAAGGAAGGAGAAGAAGAAAGAAAGAAAGAAGAAAGAAAGAAAGAAAGAAAGAAAGAAAGAAGAAAGAAAGAAAGAAAGAAAGAAAGAAAGAAAGAAGAAAGAAAGAAAGAAGAAAGAAAGAAAGAAAGAAAGAAAGAAAGAAAGAAAGAAGAAGAAAGGAGGAAGGAAGGAAGGAAGGAAGGAAGGAAAGAAGGAAGGAAGGAAGGAAGGAAAGAAAGAAAGAAAAAGAAAGAAAGAAAGAAAGAAAGAAGAAGAAAGAAAGAAAGAAAAAAGAAAGAAAGAAAGAAAGAAAGAAAGAAAGAAAGAAAGAAAGAAAGAAAGAAAGAAAGAAAGAAGAAAGAAAGAAAGAAAGAAGAAAGAAAGAAAGAAAGAAAGAAAGAAAGAAAGAAAGAAAGAAAGAAAGAAAGAAGAAAGAAAGAAGAAAGAAAGAAAGAAAGAAAAAGAAAGAAAGAAAGAAAGAAAGGAAATCTAATGCATTTGATCCTCTCTCCTTCTCCACATACACATAGAAGTTTCTCCTGAGCACTGCCCAAACTCCCAAACTCCCCTCTATCCAAAATAGCTAGAAAAAATAAAATAAAATAATTTAAAAGCAATTAAAAGCAAATCAGAAAACCAAAGAAAAGATTGTAGCACCATACATATAGAGAATCTATCAGAATGTGGATTGTAGAACCTGTTGGCAAAACAGGAGCAAAATATCCAGAGTTAAGGAATGAGGACAGGGGCCTGGGGCTTCAAAAAGAAGTGGAATCCTAGGATGAGAACCAGATGTTCTTAAACTAGATGTGCCCTGGCCCATAGATGAATGTCCATTTTAGATAGAAGTCCTATTTCTTTGTAAAGTCCTCCGACATTTATTCTTGGGGTACTTCATAGAATGTAAAAAAGTTTCTCATGAGCCTGATGGCTGACTTTAGTCCAAAAGAATCCCCATGCAATCCCCATGTCTTGAGAAGGCCTGTTGTAGACATTTTGGTAAGATCTGTTCTGAGAAAAACAGCCTGATCTCTAAATTACTTCTCTCGCTGTCTGTCTCTCTCTTACTCCTCTCTATGATTTTTCTATTTATTTTTATGATTGCTTTGTAAAGATCACGAAAATAAGTTATCAAATATTTCCTTTAAAAATTTATCTGCATTTTGATCTGTATTAACACAACACACACACACACACACACACACACACCTTAAATCAACACGCAATTCTACCAAAGCAACCAGCTATATGGGGTACCTAAGAATTATCATCAATAAAGGAAAACAATGTCCTGCCCTCCTCATTTCACAGAAGTGATAGTGGAGATTTACATACTGTCAGATGGAAAAATATTGGGAAAATTCTGGTCCAGTGACAGTGAGCTGCAGTCTGCTGGATCCTACATGTGAAAGTTGTTTGTGCACATCTCTTCCTGTCTGACTTATTCAGCGAGGATGCCTTGCTTGCTTGACACAGGCCTGGGTGAGAATATGAGAATATTTATACTACAAAACTGAACAAATGCTTTGTTAGAGCTTGCTTCCCCTCCTTTTCACTGGGTATTAAACATTTACCAGCACAGTATGACTGGCTGTAAATACAATGAATCTCACTGTTATGTGTCCTTCTGTGTCTGAGCCCTCATACAACATGACTGGAAGAGACAATTCTTGGTCAGAGCCCTGACAAGAAAGTAGGCAGAAAACCTAGACTTTCAGGTCGAGGGGGGAAAACTAGTGGAGAGAGCTGAAGGAGGGACACAGAGTGCCTGGACCTGAGGAAGCAACTCTTCTTTGAGGAAAGTAAATTGCTAATACGTGGTAAAAAGAGCAGCTCAGTGTTCCTCAGAGCTGGACATCAGATTAGATGGCACCATTGAGGCAGGGATGCTCTGTTTCAAGTTTAGGAAGACCCTGCTGTCCATATCTTGCCCAGGAGCCAGAAGCAGAGAAGCTGCACACATTCCTCCCATCCCAGACGGTGGGTCTCTGTGGTACCCCCTTGTTGCCCTCTGTTCTCTAGCCCATAAAGGCAGTAGAATCTTTGATAAAGGACACTACACTAGGGGAGGACAGAGAGGATGTCATCAGCTCTCTGACTTGGACAGAGTCTTCCTGAGAACTGGCAAGTGCAGGTTATACCTTATTTTACCTAAAACAAAGATTATCTCTGGTTTCTTTGTATCTGTTTGTTTACAACTTGGTTTCACCCAAAACAAAGATTGTTTTATTTGTAAACCTGGGAGGGACAGGCTCAGAGTAGCCTGAGCTATCTACCCTTACTAGGTCCTTACTGTTCCACCTAGGGGTAGTCTCTGTACTCAATAAAAACAATTCTTGCAGGCAGCTTGCAGGAGATATGAGGTAGAAGATTGCCGGACTATATATGTTTCACCCTCAGCCTGGTCTGGATTATTTCATGCGCAATCCTGATTTAGACTCCTTCACCTGGGATTGGAGATACAGTGCATGGGGTGTTTTTTACAGGCAAAGTTCTCAGGAGAGGAGATGCTGTCCATCCCAGTGAGCACTTAGCCTGGGTGTTCACTCGCCAGTGCATACTCTTCCCCATGGTAATGAGAATGGGTTATATCTTAAGGACATGGATGAAGAGTGGGCCATGTTCAGAGTGTGAAGGGCCATTCCCGGCCATGAGAATTACTTCCCTGGAGAGTGGCAGAACTGAGGAAAGCCTTACTAAGTAAACAGTGGAATATCTCAGGACAATAACAACCTGGATTGAGGACACAACTTCAGACAAGTGACCTGCTCCCTGATCTGAGGCCTCTGATGCCTGATATAGATTCCTACAGGGTCCCTTGTACAGATCAACTCTACTGGTTAATTACCCCAGGTTTGTTTTCTTCTTGTACTCATTACCATTCCTGAAACTGCTTCTCATTCGATTTTCCCCCCATTTTCTACTAGCCATATATATAGCCCCATTAACTTTCTAATACTGAGAAAGTTTTTTGCTGTGTTGGAAATTAAAACCAAATTTTTTGGCTCTTAAAAATGTCTGCATTTTAAGGGATGTGCATTTGTCCTTGCATTCAGCCAACCCAGGTTCTATCCCCAGTACCTCATATGGTCCCCTGAGCCTTCCATGAATGACCTCTAAACTCAAACCATTGCTGGCTGGCTGTGGCCCCAAAAATCAAAATTCAAAAAAGAAAAAAAAAAGTTCACATTTCCATTCAAATCTCTTGACCTGAATTTCTTTTGTCTTTTTGGGACACAGAATCTTTGAAAATGACACCTTATGTTTTACTGCAGAGGACAGAGACACCAATATCAAAGGCCAGAGGTCTTCTAAAATGGAGGTAGGAAAAGTCACATATAAAATTGTTCCATATCATTAATCATCTATGAGATGCAAATACAAACAACAAGACACCATCTCACACCACAGAGACTGGCACAATCATAAAGAACAAGAACAGGGCTGGAGCAATAGCATAGTGGATAGGGTTTTTGCCTTGCACACAGTTGATCTGGGTTGATCCCAAGCATCCAATATGGTCCCTCGAGCACCACCAGGAATAATTCCTGAGCATCTTATGGGTTTGGGCCCAAAAATAAACAAACAAAAAACAGGAACAACCAGTGCTGGTGTGGATATGAAGAGAAAGGGACTCTCAGTCACTTCTTCTGGGAATGTCAACTGGTCCAGTATTTCTGGAAAAAATATAGATATTCCTTTAAAATTAGAAATTGAAGCTTTCATTAGACACAACAATACTGCTCCTGGGAATAAAACCTAGGGGACCCAAACAAATACAGAAAAGGCATCCGCGCTTCTATGGTTCATTGCAGCACTATTCACAATAGCCAGGATCTGGCAACACCACAACTGCCCGAGAACAGATCAGTGGCTAAAGAAACTGTGGTACATCTACACAATGGAATAGTATGCAGCTGTTAGGAAAAATTAAATCATGAAATTTTCTTATACATAAATAGTAAGGAGAGTATGATGCTGAGTGAAATGAATGAGAGAGAGGGATAGACATAGAATGATCACATTCATTTGTGGGGTATATATTTTAAAAAGACAGTATGATAATAATACCCAAGATAATAAAGACAAGGGTCAGGAGGACCAATCCATAGTAGGAAGCTTGCTACAAAGAGAGGCCTAGTGCAATTAAGGCAGAGAAGGGACCACTATGACAATGATCGTTGGAAATGATTACTCTAGACAAGTTGGTGCTGAAAGGAAGTAAAGCAATATGCAAAATATCCCTTCAGCAACATTATTGCAAACCACAGTGCCTAAAAGAAAATAAGGAAAAGAGAGAGAAAGAGAAGAAAAATGTCTACTATTGAGGCAGGTGGGGGTGGGGTGGAAGAACACCTGAGGGATGTTGGGGACACTTATGATAGGAAATGTACACTGGTGAAGGATGAGTTTTGGAACATTGTTATCACTGAAACTCAGTCATGAACAACTTTGTCACTGTATATCTCATGGTGATTATATATAGGGGACAGAGAACTAATACAGTAGGTAGGGAGCTTGCTTACCTTGCATGCAGCCAACTTGGATTCAACCCAGCATTACATATGGTCTTCTGAGCACCACCAGGAGTAACTCCTGATTGCAGAGACCAGAGTAACCTTTAAACATTGTCAGGCATGGCACAAAAATAATAAAATATAATGAAATCTCAATTACTTGTTCTCAAATGAATACATAAAATAAAAAATGGAGGCAGGACAGAACCTGGGACCTGCAATTTCCTTCTTTCCCAGTTCTGTGAGAAAGAAGATGCCAAATAAGCCCTGTAAGGTTTTATTATTATTTTTGTTTCTTAATATCTTTATTAAGTATACCCCCCTTCACCAGTACAGCTTTCCCACTACTAATGTCTCTTATCTCCTTCCTCCTTGACCCTTGCCTATCTTCCAGACAGGCATTCTGTTTCTCTCAACTGCACTCACCAATCTTTGTGGTAAACTTCATATCATGGGCTGGTCCTTTCGAACCTGATCTCTGGGTAATATTACCATACTATCATTTTTGGGGGGAACCACACCCAGTGGCGCTCAGGGGTTACTCCTGGCTTTAGAAATTGCTCCTGCAGGCTTGGTGGACCACGTGGGATGACGGAGATTTCTTGGGTCAGCCGCATGCTAGGCAAACACCCTATCCGCTGTGCTATTACCCCGGTCCCTACCATACTATCTTCTATTTCTCTTAAATTCCATAGATAAGTGAGACTATTCTGTGTTTATCTCTCCCCCTCTGACTCATTTCACTCAGCTTAATAGTTTCCATATCTATCCATGTATAGGAAAATTTCATGACTTCATTTTTCCTGACAGCTGCATTTCATTGTGTGTATGTACCACAGTTTCTTTAGCCACTCATTTGTTGTCAGCCATCAAATAGAGCTGCAAGAACATAGGTGTATAGAAGGTATTTGTGTAGGATTTTTTATGTTCCTAGGGTATATCCCTAGGAGTAGTATAGCTGGATCATAGAGGAGCTCACTTCCCAGTTTTTTGAGGAATCTCCATATTGTTTTCCATAAAGGCTGGACTAGACGGCATTCCCACCAGCAGTGAATGAGAGTTCTTTCTCCCTACATCCCCGCCAGTCACTGTAGCGTGAGATGGTAAGTTATTGTTGTTTTGATTTGCATCTCCCAGATGTTTAATGATGTGGAGCACTTTTTCATGTACCTTTTTGGCCATTTGTATTTCTTCTTTGAGGAAGTGTCTGTTCATTTCTTCTCTTCATTTTTTGATGGGGTTAAATTTTTTTTTCCTGTTAAATTTTTTCGTACAGTGTATATCTTAGATGTTAGCCTCTTATCTGGTGAGTATTGTGTGAATAGTTTCTCCCATTCTGTGGGTGGCTTTTGTATCCTAGCCCCTGTTTTCTTTGAGATTTAGAAGCTTCTCAATTTAATGTAGTCCTATTTGTTTATCTCTGCTTCAACTTATTTGGACAGTGGTGTTTCTTCCTCAATGATGCCTTTAGTTGCAATGTTATGGAGTGTTTTACTTACATATTCTTCTATGGGTTCTGGGTTTGATATCAAGGTCTTTAAAAAGAAAAACAAAAACCTTACATTTCAAATCCAAATGTGAGGTTTTTAAAAATCTCCTCACAAAAGAGGAGAAATGTAATGGAGGTCTAGAAATGAAACTCAAACCTTGAGCCCAGCCACAATCAAGTCTGAGGTTAGTGTTTGAGGGCTCAGGCCAGACTCTGCCCCTCCAAGGTGACTGATCCCAGCTACTCTACTGTTTGGGTCCCTATCACTACAGAAAAGTGTCCAATTTCTGGCACAATAAAATGTGTGAGCCTTGGAGAGCAACATGCCAATGTGTATACTATTCCATCATTCCAACAACATGAACAAAGGGGAAAAGAATGAAATAAGGGGATTTTTTAAAAAAATCTTTTAAAGACTTGTTAAAAAGAAAAAGGGCTGCAATAGTACAGCAAGTAGAGCAATTGCTCGGCATGCAGTTGATCCAGGTTTGGTCTCTAGCATGCTAGAGATTTGATACCCAATCATACAGTTATGGTACCCCCGATCACTGCAGGGAGAGATTCCTGAATAAAGATCCAGAAGTAAGCTTTGAGAATCAGTGGGTGTGGTCGAAAAAACCAAAACCAAAAGAAAAGATGAGAAAAATTTAAAAATAAGAAAGAAGAGGGGGCCAGAGAGATAGAATGGAAGTAGGGCATTTGCCTTGCATGCAGAATGATGGTGGTTCGAATCCCAGCATCCCTGAGCCTGCAGGAGTGATTTCTGAGTGTAGAGCCAGGAGTAACCCCTGAGCGCTGCCAAGTGTGACCCAAAAACCAAAATGAAAGGAAGGAAGGAAGGAAGGAAGGAAGGAAGGAAGGAAGGAAGGAAGGAAGGAAGGAAGGGAGGGAGGGAGGGAGGGAGGGAGGGAGGGAGGGAGGGAGGAAGGAAGGAAGGAAGGGAAGGAAGGAAGGAAGGAAGGAAGGAAGGAAGGAAGGAAGGAAGGAAGGAAGGAAGGAAGGGAGGGAGGAAGGGAGGGAGGGAGGAAGGGAGGGAGGGAGGGAGGGAGGGAGGGAGGAAGGAAGGGAGGGAGGGAGGGAGGGAGGGAAGGGAGGGAGGGAGGGAGGAAGGGAGGGAGGGAGGAAGGGAGGGAGGGAGGAAGGGAGGAAGGAGAGAAAGAAAGAAAGAAAGAAAGAAAGAAAGAAAGAAAGAAAGAAAGAAAGAAAGAAAGAAAGAAAGAAAGAAAGACAGAAAGAAAGAAAGAAAGAAAGAAAGAAAGAAAGAAAGAAAGAAAGAAAGAAAGAAAGAAAGAAAGAAAGAAAGAAAGAAAGAAAGAAAGAAAGAAAGAAAGAAAAAGGAAGGAAGGAAGGAAGGAAGGAAGGAAGGAAGGAAGGAAGAAAAAGGAAGGAAGGAAGGAAGGAAGGAAGGAAGGAAGGAAGGAAGGAAGGAAGGAAGGAAGGAAGGAAGGAAGGAAGGAAGGAAGGAAGGAAGAAGTGTATTTGGTTTGAGAGTGTTGACTAATCAGAAACTTTGTCAGAGCACGAGGCATTTTATAACACTGTGTATTTCATTGTTTGAATTTAGAAAGAGTGAAGCAAACTTGTGCTAAACAGTCCTAGGACAGTATCTCCAATGAGCCCCATGTAGGCAGTCTTATTAATTCCCTAGATCTAAAGGCAACAGGGATTCCACAATCAGAAGTCAGTTCAGATGCCGGCCCCAGATCTCCAACCTTGTCCCAGAGCCAAATGTATCCTTTTGGAGGCTGATAAACACCTGACAATTCTATTAAATCGGTTTAAACCTCTCTGGGCTTATTTTAAATGACTGGCCCCCAAATTTGCTATGTCTATTACTATACTACCATCTAATGGTAAGGTGCATTAAAACACAAATTCAATAGAGTCCAGGGACTGCCTTAAGAAAAATCTACTTCTCCCAACCTTGACAAATAATTAGACTGCATCTTTCTGTCGCTCCAGATAAATTATTAAATGGACCTGCATTTCATTAAAAATGGTTCCAGGGGCCGGAGAGATAGCATGGAGGTAAGGCATTGCATGCAAAAGGACGGTGGTTCGAATCCCGGCATCCCATATGGTCCCCTGAGCCTGCCAGGAGCGATTTCTGAGTGTAGAGCCAGGAATAACCCCTGAGCACTGCCGGGTGTGACCCAAAAATACAAAAAAAAAAAAAGGTTCCAGGTCCCATGTTGGCCAGAGAAATAATGTAACAGATAGGGCATTTACCTTGCATATGGCCATCCTGGTTTTGCCTCCCAGACCCATCTGGTCATCTGAGCACCACTAGGAGTAATTCTTGAGTGCAGAGGCAGTAGTAACCTCTGAGCATCCTGGCTGTGCCCCCCCAAATGTGGTCCCACATCTAAGTTTTTTAATAGCCCCTAATTTGATTAAATGAAAACAAATACTGTATAAGCGTTACAGAGAAACTTCTAAAACATCCTTTAAGCATGCAAGCTAAGAACAAACTTATTTTAAAATAGATGTTGCTTAAACTCTCCTATAGGTGGGAATTTAACAACAGAAAAAAACTGTACAACGCTCTGCTATAAACAATGAAAGGTCCAATCTCAAAGAAGACCAAAATAAAACAAAAAGCATAAATTGAAGTAACTAAATACGCAAAAACAGAGTCCCATAGTTAATATATATAAAGTTTTGTTATGTAAGTACAATAACCCTTCACTCTGTTATAGGCACTGTCTTTTATTTAGGGATTTTCCTCCCTATGTCAATGCTGAGAATGGTAATTGTTCGGAAAAAATTTCCTGAACAAGAAAACAAAGGCAGCCTTCCTTACCCCACCCCCAGCATTTTTCCCTTTCTCCAAACACACCAGATAGATAACAAAAGTTTCCATTCTAGGGACTGAATTGAAGAGATAGTACAAATAGGGTGCTTGCCTTGCATGCATCTGTCCGGGTTTCATCTCCAGCATCCTGGCAACCCAGATGGCCCACTGAGCACAGGCAGGAGTAACCCTTACATATTGCCAGGTCTGATTCCCAAAAAATGCGGAATAAAAAGGAGAGACACAGAGCCATAGCACAGCAGGTAGAATGTTTGTCTTACATGCGGCCTGCCAGGGGTGATTCATTCTCAACATCCCATACCTTCCCCTGAGCCTGCCAGGAGTGATTTATGAGCTCAGAGCCAGGAGTAATCCTTGAGTGCCATCAGGTATAGCCCAAAAAAACAACAAAAAAAATCTTGTTTTACTTATTGGGCCATTGCAATTGTACTGTGGAAAGGATGCTTGATTTGCACCTGGCCAACCTGGTTTGATCCCTAACATACCATATGGTTCCCTCTGTCCTAGCCCAGCCAGGAATGCAGAGCGGAAGTAAACCCTGAGCATCAAAACAAAATAACATCAACAAAATTTCCACTCCCTAATAGTTGCATTAGTGTCAAAATTTTGACTCTATAGCATGTGAGGTGGCCAGAAGCCCCAGAATTCGCAAGGTTCAGGGAACTGGCCAGGGTATATGAATCTATTGCAGAATACCAGATAGGGGTGTGCCAGGAGCTGGGAGCCTCCATAGGCAGAAGGCAGTCAGATACTCATCTCACTTGCAGGGGAAAAAAATGCCATGAGAACAGCAAGTAGGATGGGGTAAGTAGAATTAGGATATCTGACATAGGGGCTGGAGAGATAGCACAGCAGTAAGGCGTTTGCCTTGGACGCAGAAGGATGGTGGTTTGAATCCAACCATTCCATATGGTCCCCTGAGCCTGCCAGGAGTGATTTCTGAAAATAGAGCCAGGAGTAACCCCTGAGCGCTGCCGGGTGGGACCCAAAAACAAAAATAAAAATAAAAATAAAAACAAACAAAAAAGAAAGGATATCTGACACATGAATGGCTCCAAATACCAGCTATGCCATGAATGTTGAGAAATATCATGAGTAAACATGATCTAGAAATTGTCTCTTAATCAGGAAGTGAAAGTTATTGTTTCACCCAGACAATCTAATAATCTATAATTTATATTGAGATTCACATTGGTGTGTACCTCCCCAAACACTAGTGCCCCCAAAGTTCAACTTCAGGGGCACCCAGTAAATAGTGTGCTACCAAACCAAAGACATACTTGAGAGCACAAAAGTATACAAGACTATCACCTCAAAAATCAGTGATTTCCTTAGTACTATGAATAAAGTGCTTAACTAGTATGCAGCCAACCTAGGTTCAATCCCCAGTATTGCATATGGTGTGCCAATTACCTCCAGGCATGTTCCCTGAACAGTGAGCCAGGAGTAAATCCCTGAGTATTGCCAGGCAGGGCCCCCAAATCAAATCAACCAAAACCAATTCCATGATTCTCTAAGTATCCTTCCAAACCAGCAGCAGTAGCAGCAATATCTGTGAAGCTATTAGAACTGACCTTGTCCTAAACAAAAAAAAAAAAAAAAAAAAAAAAAACACCATCGGGAAAGTAAAGGATCCTGATCATGAGCAAAGTCTAGAGTTGATCCCATGACAGTATGCTCCAAGGACGGAGAAACCCCATATCTCTTAGGCCAAGTGAATTCCTTTTCGAATGACCCCAATATTTACTGTGCCAGGGCAGGAGGGAAAAAACAAATACAAAAAGCACAAAATCTTGGTTATTTTTTATATAAATATATATATTACCTTTATTTATTATTGTTATTATTATTTTTGATTTATTTATCTATTTTGGTCGATTTTTCTGTTTGGGTGCGATTATTGAAAGTGTTGTCCCCAATTATACTTTTTTTTTTCTTTCTTCCTTTCTTTTCTTTCGTTATGTGCTATTCCATGTTTCTCAATTCAAGACCATGGCGTGATTTTTGTTTGTCTGTTTTTGTTTTTGTTTTGTTGGTTTGTTTGTTTTGTCTGTTCTTTGAGGTGCTTATCGATATAGCTGGAGCCCTCACTGGATATTTGATACTTCTTTTGGTACTTACTAGTGGAGTGTTTCACCTTCTTTTTCTCCATCTCCCAAATTGATGATGAGAGCCTTTAGAAGGACTCCGCCCATTTTCGGGGTATTAGATTCTTTTTTTTTTTTAATGTCCATTTATTTTTTTTAATTTATTTAAACACCTTAATTACATACATGATTGTGTTTGGGTTTCAGTCATGTAAAGAACACCACCCATCACCAGTGCAACATTCCCATCACCAATGTCCCAAGTCTCCCTTCGCCCCACCCGACCCCCGCCTGTACTCTAGACAGGCTCTATGGAGATTCTTTTTTTTTTTTTTTTTGGTTTTTGGGTCACACCCAGCGGTGCTCAGGGGTTACTCCTGGCTGTCTGCTCAGAAATAGCTCCTGGCAGGCACGGGGGACCATGTGGGACACCAGGATTCAAACCAATCACCTTTGGTCCTGGATCGGCTGCTTGCAAGGCAAACGCCGCTGTGCTATCTCTCCGGGCCCATGGGGTATTAGATTCTTACCCCAGTTTATTACTTTTCTCTTTTTCAAACAAAACCACGCAACGTGAACTAACTAGTCCTGCCTCCAGTTAGAGGGGGAAATAAGGGAGGCATCAAGACCAAACAGGTGCAAGACTACTAAGTAGTGGGTTGGATACAGAGGGGACCACATATCCTAGCCGCCCTGGGGTGAGGGAAAAGGAAATGGGAGGTAGGACAGAAACGGAGGTGTAGGGAGGACAATTTGGCGATGGGAATCCCCCTGATTTTATGTAAATATGTACCTAAAGTATTATTGTCAACAATATGTATGCCACTATGATCAAAATAAAAAAAAAAAGAAGAACTGACCTTGTCCCAATTCTACTCAAACAGATACAGGTAAACAGGTAAACTCCAGAATGTTCTCTGGGTGAATATGATTCACTCTGAGAATTCTGCGATTCTTGAGAATCCCCGTTCTATTATTTTCAACTAGATGCTTTTTATAATTATGTGAAATATTTACTTGCCAATAAGATCAAATTTTCTAATTGAGATGTCTTTAAAGGAGCCTAACTTGTCTCCTCCATATTGCAATGTAACTGCAAGATCTTAAGGCACTTTCATGAGAAATAGATGAGGGCCACTGAGAGAGGTCAAATTGGTAGTCTTTATTTCAGAAACTTGTGACCATATGCATGAGTGTCCAGGAGAACTCCAGGCACTGAGTACAGTCAGGGATGCATTTATAAAGGGAAAAAATACATCCTTGTCAGACAATGGGTTAAAGGGCTGCAGGCGCTGTGATCAAGAAAGCAAGTTCCAGAAGCAAAACAAGTTAGTTAATGGTAAACTGGCTTACTGTCACTCACAGGAGAACAATAGGTTTACGATTATGGGGGACAATGACAATTGCAGAGGTGATTCCGGGAGCTGAACAGTATGTTTATGGGCTGTACTAGTATTAATAGGTAACACCTGACACTTGCAACAATGGGAAAGCAGTCTCTTCCTGTTGACAGGCGAGGAGACCCTGGGTCAGGAGCCCTGAGTAGTACCAGATAACAAACAAGGTGCCACCAAGTCTCTGAAACCTGAAGACCTGGAATCAGCTATTTCTCAGGTCCTAAAAGAGTGGTTTTGGTCAGACCATATCATTCCAGGGGCTTCAACTCATGAGAGACTGCCCATCTCACCAGTCTGCTTGCTTCATTTTTCTGGGAATTGGAACAAAGCTACTGGGGCACAGTGCATGACCCTGGGCAGAGTTCAGAAGGCTGGCTCCCACCCCACCCCACCCCCCGCTGACACTCTAGCTCCTTATTTTGCTTTTTTAATCTTAGGATCAGTGGTTCTCCTCCAGGTTCAGCAAGAATGGTTGGCAAGCCTTGCCTGTTCAGTGGGAGGAACACTGGCCTGGAACACTGAGCTCTCCTTGTGCTCAAAGGAAACAGTGTGGTCTGGCTCACAGCTCGGGAACAGGGATAGCAGCAGAACCACCAACTCAACCCACAGGCCTGAGTAGAAAAGCAACCTCTGGACGGGGGGTGGCTGTTCTTTTCATGAGAAGTGAAAAGTTAGGAAAGAATAGAAATAATATTTTAACCAAAACCCCACTGTTCCGAACTCCTGCAGTTATTAATAACTACTAAGCATTGGGTTAAGCAATGAACGTGTGTGTGTGTGTGTGTGTGTGTGTGTGTGTGTGTGTGTGTGTGTGTGTGTGTGTGTGTGTGTTTTAACTGTGAAATGCCTGCAGAGGGACGGCAAACAAAGAAACTATGAGAAGGGGGAGAAAGAAGGCAAGTATTTCTAAAAACCTTTTGTGTCAAAGAATATCCTCCTCCCTTTATCAGAAAGTATTTCAAATATGAGGTTTCCACATAGAGGCTAATAATAACTTGTAAATTTGCCTAGCTGAAGGCAGGAGCTGGAATTTACAAATAATGAAGAGCAGAAAGATAGCCCCTAAGGAAGCCAAGAAAACCTCTCTTCTTTGGGACTATGTGCAACTGCTTTTGCATCACCTTCCTTGAAGTGATTAGGACAGAAAGCAGACTAGACCTGAGAGAAATCAGGTCCTAGACCACAAACGTGGTCAGGGCTTCCCTTCAAAGCATCTCCCAGGGGCACCTCTCTAGCTGACATCTGATGACATCTGAGTGTCACCCGCAGAAGACCAGAGCTAGCAAGAAGCTGCGTTGTACCCAAGAAATTGTACTGCATATCTTGCACACAGCAGATCCTGATTCGAATTCTGACTGAACTGGCAGGAGGGACTCTTTGCTTTCCTGAGACCCAACCTGTTCTGTGGCTGTGACAGACAACCTCTTCTAGCAAAGTTTAGAATCTCTGAAATGAAGCCATGGTGGCCCTGAGTCTGCCCTAGTGATTGGATCCTTCCATCAGTAAAGGGGAAGATGTAGAACAAAGCCCTTAGTCTTCCTCCTCATTCCTACTCCCGCTCTCCTTCCTATAGCTGCTGCAAAACTGGATGGTCACTGCAGGCTCCTCTCACAGGGCAGATCTATCAGCTTCTTTCCCACAGAAGCTCTGGGCCCAGTAGTAGGCCGGACGTGGAGGGTTGCTCTGCTGGCTCCCCAAATGTGTTGGAATGCTCCCAGGTCCCACAGAACCTCAGTCCCTGCCACCAGAGCACAAGGCTGAGGAAGCCTGCAGAAGCATTTGGGGGCTTGGCTAAAAGTGAATAACCAGAAATGGATTTTTCATCTGGTTTCCTCTGGAAAAAATTATATGGAGAAGGAACAAAAACGAGTATGTAGAATCATGGGGCTTGGGGGATGTCTCTCATCTCAATTAGTCAATAAACACTGAGATACCTACTGTGTGCAAATCTCTGCAAGCAATCCTAAAAAAAATTCTGAGAGACAGAGTCAGAGACAAAGAGACAGAGAGATAAAGAGAATTCCCAACGTCCCTGAGTTCACAGTCTGGAGGAGAACATTATACATGCACACACAACTAAAACACCATACTGTAATTTCTATAATAAAGGCTCATTCATCCATTCAACAAAGATTTACTGTGCCTGATGTGCCAGCTTCAAATATGAACAAATATTTTGGAGACCACAAAAGCCAAATATAGTGAAAATTTCTCTTTCAAATGTGATAGATGTGGTCACAGTCCCGATGCCTGCACCCTTGAAGGTGATGGTCTACACCTTTCACCCAATGTGTTTCTGGCAGAATACACATGCTGTTCTAGAAGAGTATTTCCTTGCTGTTAGTTACTTATCATGTGCACCAGATCTCTTTGCCATTCATGCCTCAGTTCTGTAAATCCCCATTACTACCTTCAGATAATTTGTTTTTGTTTGGGGGCCTCACCAGCAGTGCTAAGGTCTTGTGCTTAGAGATCACTCCTGGTAGTGCTTGGGGAAGCCTACAGAGTACCAGAAATTGCAGTAGGATTTGCTGCATGCAAGGCAAGTGCCCTACTATCTATCTCTATGGCCCATTTTTTGAATCTTTTTTTAAGTGGACAATTCAGTAGCCTTAAGTATTCTCACAGTGTTGTACAACCATCATCACCATCCACTTCTAGAAATGTCTTGAAAATTAAGAACTGTAATATTAGACAAGAATACCCTACTTTTTCCCTACCCCTATGCCTGCCACCATCATACTGCATCATTCTTTCTATAAGTTAGTCTTCTCTAGGTAGCTCATTTAAGTGGAGTATTATAATATTTGTCCTTTTGTGACTAGAGGACTTTGTTTAGCCTAATACTCTCAAGTTCATCCATATTGAAGCATGTGTCCAAATTTTCTTTGGTTTTGTCCTCTGCATATATACACATTTATACATATATATGTAAATGCATACATGTTAAATTTTGCTGATCCATTCTTTTTTTTCTTTATTTAAACATCTTGATTACAAATATGATTGTGATTAGGTTTCAGTCATGTAAAGAACACCCACCTTAACCAGTGCAACATTCCTACCACCAATGTCCCAAATCTCCCTCCATCCCACCCCACCTCCACCTGTACTCTAGACAGGCTTTCCAGTTCCCTCATTCATTCACATGGTTATGGAAGTTCTCAGTGTAGTTATTTCTATAACTGCACTCACTACTCTTTGTGGTGAGCTTCATGAAGTGAGCTGGAAGTTCCAGCCCTCCTCTCATTGTCTCTAAGGATTGTTGCAAAAATGACTTTTATTTTTATTAAAACACATAGATGAGTGAGACTATTCTGCGTCTCTCTCTCTCTCTCCCTCTCACTTATTTCACTCAGCATGATAGACTCCATGTACATCCATGTATAGGAAAATTTCAATATTATTCAGCTGTAATATTCCATTGTGTATATGTACCACTGTTACTTTAGCCATTCATCTGTTGAAGGGCATCTTGGTTGTTTCCAGAGCCTTGCTATTCTGAATAATGCTGCAATAAATATAGGTGTGAGAAAGGGGTTTTTGTATTGTATTCTTGTGTTCCTAGGGTATATCCCTAGGAGTGGAATAGGAGTGGGTCGAATGGGAGCTCTATTTCCAGTTTTGGAGGAATCTCCATATCACTTTCCATAGAAGTTGGACTAGATGGCATTCCCACCAGCAGTGGATAAGAGTTCCTTTCTCTCCACATCCCCACCAGCACTGATTGTTCTCATTCTTTGTGATGTGTGCCAATCTCGGTGGTGTGAGATGGTATCTCATCATTGTTTTGATTTGCATCTCCCTGATGATCAGTGATGAAGAGCATTTTTTCATGTGCCTTTTGGCCATTTGTATTTCTTTTTTATCAAAGTGTCTGTTCATTTCTTCTCCCCATTTTTTGATGGGATTAGATGTTTTTTCTTGTAAAGTTCTGTCAGTGCCCTGTATATTTTGGATATTAGCCCCTTATCTGATGGGTATTGGGTGAATACTTTCTCCCACACGGTGGGTGGCTTTTGTATCCTGGGCACTATTTCTTTTGAGGTACAGAAGCTTCTCAGCTTAATGTATATTAATGTATATCTGTTTATCTCTGCTTCCACTTGTTTGGAAAGTGCAGTATCCTCCTTGAAGATGCCTTTAGTCTCAATGTCATGGAGTGTTTTACCTATGTGTTGTTCTATATACTTATGGTATCAGATCTGATATCGAGGTCTTTAATCCATTTGGATTTTACATTCGTACATGATGTTAACTGGGAGTCTATGTTCGCTTTTTTGCAAGTGGCTAACCAGTTCTGCCAGCACCATTTGTTGAAGAAGTTTTCCCTGCTCCACTTAGGATTTCTTGCTCCTTTGTCAAAGATTAGGTGATTGTATGTCTGGGGAACATTCTCTGAGAACTCAAGCCTATTCCACTGATCTGAGGGTCTGTCTTTATTCCAATACCATGCTGTTTTGATAGCTATTGCTTTGTAGTACAGTTTAAAGTTGGGGAAAGTAATGCCTCCCATTTTCCTTTTTCTCTAGGAGTGCTTTAGCTATTCGAGGGTGTTTATTGTTCCAGATGAACTTCATAAGTGTTTGATCCACTTCTTTGAAGAATGTCATGGGTATCTTTAGAGGGATTGCATTAAATTTGTACAATGCTTTGGGGAATATTGCCATTTTAATTATGTTAATCCTGCCAATCCATGAGCAGGGTATGTGTTTCCATTTCCGTGTGTCCTCTCTTATTTCTTGGAGCAGGGCTTTATAGTTTTCTTTATATAGGTCCTTCACATCTTTAGTCAGGTTGACTCCAAGGTATTTGAGTTTGTGTGGCACTAATGTGAATGGGATTGCCTTCTTGACGTCCATCTCTTCCCTGTCATTATTGGTATATAAAAAGGCCATTGATTTCTGTGTGTTAATTTTGTAGCCTGCCACTTTGCTAGATGAGTCTATTGTTTCTAGAAGCTTTTTGGTAGAGTCTTTAGGGTTTTCTAAGTAGAGTATCGTGTCATCTGCAAACAGTGAGAGCTTGACTTCTTCCTTTCCTATCTGGATTCCCTTGATATCTTTTTCTTGCCTGATCGCTACAGCAAGCACTTCCAGTACTATGTTGAAGAGGAATGGTGAAAGCAGACAGACTTGTCTTGTACCAGAATTTAAAGAAAAGGCTTTTAGTTTTTCTCCATTGAGGATAATATTTGCCATTGGCTTGTGGTAGATGGCTTTAACTAGATTGAGAATGGTTCCTTTCATTCCCATCTTGTTGAGAGTTTTGATCAAGAATGGGTGTTGGACCTTATCAAATGCTTTCTCTGCATCTATTGATATGATCATGTGATTTTTATTTTTCTTGTTTGGTTTTTTTTTTGTTTTTTGGTTTTTGGTTTTTGGGTCACACCCGGTAACGCTCAGGGGTTACTCCTGGCTATGTGCTCAGAAGTTGCTCCTGGCTTGGGGGACCATATGGGACACCGGGGGATCGAACCGTGGTCCGTCCAAGGCTAGCACAGGCAAGGCAGGCACCTTACCTTTAGTGCCACCGCCCGGCCCCAATTTTTATTTTTCTTGTTGTTGATGTTGTGTATGATGTTGATAGATTTATGAATGTTAAACCATCCTTGCATTCCTGGGATGAAACCTACTTGGTCGTAGTGGATGATCTTCTTGGTGATGCATTGGATCCTATTTGCCAGGATTTTGTTGAAGATCTTTGCATCTGCATTCATCAGGGATATTGGTCTCTAATTTTCCTTTTTGCAGCATCTCTGTCTGGTTTTGGTATCAAGGCGATGTTGGCTTCATAAAAGCTGTTTGAGAGTGTTCCCATTTTTTCTATTTCATGGAAGAGCCTGGCTAGGATTGGTAGTAGCTCCTCTTGAAAGGTTTGAAAGAATTCATTAGTAAATCCATCTGGGCCAGGGCTTTTCTTTTTAGGCAGATATTTGATTACAGTTTCAATTTCCTCAATAGTGATGGGGGTGTTTCTATATGCTACATCCTCCTTACTTAACTGTGGAAGGTTATAAGTGTCCAAGAATTTATCCATTTCTTCTAGGTTCCCATGTTTAGTAGCATAAAGTTTCTCAAAGTAGTCTCTGATTACCCTTTTGATCTCTGCAATATCTATCGTGATCTCCCCCTTTTCATTACTAATATGGGTCATCAGGTTTCTCTCTCTCTTTGTGAGTTTTGCCAATGGTCTATCAATCTTGTTTATTTTTTCAAAGAACCAACTTCTGCTTTCCTTGATCTTTAAGATTTTTTCAGTTTCCACTGCATTGATTTCTGCTCTCAGCTTTGTTATTTCCTTCTGTCTCCCTATTTTTGGTTCATTTTGTTGAGCACTTTCTAATTCTATTAGCTGCGTCATTAAGCTATTCAGATAGGCCCCTTCTTCCTTCCTGATGTGTGCTTGCAAAGCTATAAATTTTCCTCTCAGGACCGCTTTTGCTGTGTCCCATAGATTCTGGCAGTTTGTGTCTTCATTATCATTTGTTTTCAGGAAAGTTTTGATTTTCTCTTTGATTTCATCTCGGACCCACTGGTTGTTCAGTAGCAGGCTATTTAATTCCCAATTGTTAAAGTTTTTCTTCTGTGTCCCTTTGTAGTTCACATCTAATTTCAGAAACTTGTGGTCAGCAAAGGTAGCCTACAAGATTTCTATCCTCTTGATTTTATGAAGGTATGTTTTTATGTGTCAGCATGTGGTCTATCCTGGAGAATGACCCATGTACATTGGAGAAGAATGTGTATCCAGGTTTTTGGGGTGGAGTGTCCTATATATATCTACTAGTCCTCTTTCTTCCATTACTCTTTTCAGGGCTAGTATGTTTTTGTTGGGTTTCAGTCTGGTTGACCTATCAAGTGTTGACAGGGCTGTGTTGAGGTCTCCCACAATGATTGTGTTATTATTGATGTCCTCTTTCAGATTTGTCAGTAATTGTATTAGATAATTTGCTGGTCTCTCATTGGGTGCATATATGTTTAATTGTCTGATTTCTTCCTGTTGCACATATCCCTTGATTAGTACATAGTGTCCATCTTTGTCCCTTCCAACTTTTCTGAGTATAAAGTTGGAGTCATTAGATGTTAATATGGCCACCCCAGCTTTTTTAAGGGTGTTGTTTGCTTGGATGATTTTCCTCCAGCCTTTGATTTTGAGTCTATGTTTGTTCTGACTATTCAGATATATTTCTTGTAGGCAGCAGAAGGTTAGATTCATCTTTTTTTTTGGGGGGGGGTTTTGGGCCACACCCGTTTGACGCTCAGGGGTTACTCCTGGCTATGAGCTCAGAAATCGCCCCTGGCTTGGGGAGACCATATGGGACGCCGAGGGATCGAACTGCAGTCCGTCCTACGCTAGCGCTTGTAAGGCAGACACCTTACCTCTAGCGCCACCTTCCCGGCCCCTAGATACATCTTTTTGACCCATTTTGCCACTCTGTGTCTTTTAATTGGTGAATTTAGTCCATTGACATTGAGGGAGATGATTGTCATAGGATTTAATGTTATCTTTGTAGATAAGTTTGCTGTGTTTGTTGGTCTTTCTTGTCTTAAAGTAGTCCTTTCAGTTTTTCCTTTAAGCCTGGTTTTTCATCTGTGAAGTTTCTGAGCTGTTGTTTATCCCTGAAGCTATGTATTCTTCCTCCAAACCTGAACGTGAGTCAGGCTGGGTGCAGTATTCTTGGTGAGGCATTCATTTCATTCAGTCTTGTCACAATATTCCACCACTGTCTTCTGGCCTTGGGAGTTTCTTGTGACATGCCTGATGTAAGTCTTAGGGATGCTCCTTTAAATGTAATTTCCCTTTTTGATCTTGCTGCTTTCAGTATTCTATCTCTATCTGTAGGATTTGTCATAGTAACGAGGATGTGTCTTGGGGTGTTTTTCTTTGGGTCTCTTTTAGCTGGTACTCTTTGGGCATACAGGATTTGATTGCATATAGTCTTTAACTATGGGAGTATCTTTGATGATGTCTTTGACAGTTGATTCTTCCTGGAGATCTCCTACCTGGGCCTCTGGGACTCCAATGATTTTTATGTTGTTTCTGTTAAGTTTATCAAAGACTTCTATTTTCATCTGTTCATATTCCTTGAGTACTTTTTCTATTGCCTGATCGTTTGTCTTAAGGTTCTTTTCCAATTTCTTCTGCTGTGTTGAGTTTTTCTGCATCTCATCTTCCAGCACGCCGATTCTGTCCTCAGCTGCTGTTACCCTGCTGGTGAGGCCATCCACTGAGGTTTTCAGTTGAGCTACCGTGTTTTTCAGATCTGTTATTTCAGTTTGGAGTTTTCTAATTTCTGTCTTTGTGTTCTGTTCAGATCGATCTATGCTTTCTTTCTTTGAGTTCTACAAACATCTTCCATGTTTCTATTCTAAACTCCTTATCCGAGAGGTTAATCAGATGGTTGAAATTTTTTAAGTTATCCGGCACTATTGTCTTCATTCTCTGTGCATGGTGTTTGCCTGTGAGTTTTTCCCATTGTCACGCTTGTAGTGTGATTTTTTTCTGCATGTTGTGGTGGGGTTCATTGGTTAGAAAGAGTGCACAGCCCAAAGTGAAGTGGAGCAGCCATGCTCTTCTGGAGCCTCTAGGAGAGCTATTTTTCTGGGCCCTTTTTGGCCCACTCCCAAGAGGTTCAGTGGAAAAACACGCACAGGCAACACTCACAGTTTCTCACAGTTAGGAACCACTGGGCAGGCGTAGATATTCCCAGACTGACGTCACAAGTAAGGGTCTTGCCTTTCTGCAGAATAATGTGGATAACCGGTTTTTATGGTTGGACACAGTTCCTTGGTATTCCAGCCCTTGGATGAGTCTCTGGGAGAGCTATTTTTCTGGGCCCTTTTTGGCCCACTCCCAAGAGGTTCAGAAGACGGGACAGTGGAAAAACACGCACAGGCAACACTTACAGTTTCTCACAGTCAGGAACCACTGGGTGGGCGTAGATATTCCCAGCCTGACATCACAAACAGAGGACTTGTCTTTCTGCAGAATACTACGGATAGCCGGTTTTCATGGTCAGACACAGTTCCTTGGCGATCTGGCCCTTGGATGAGCCTCTGGGAGAGCTATTTTTCTGGGCCCTTTTTGGCCCGCTCCCAAGAGGTTCAGGAGGCAGGACAGTGGAAAATCTCGCACAGGCAACACTTACAGTTTCTCAAGTCGGTAACCACTGGCTGATCCATTCTTAATCCATCAATGGATACACATTGCTTATATCTCCTGGTGATTAGAATAATGTTGTTATGAACATGGGACTACAAATATCTCTTTTCCACCCTTTTTCAATTATTTGGGCTATGTAGTCAGAATTGCAGTGGTTTGGTCATAAAAAGTTCCACATTCAATTTTTTTTTTTTTTTTTTTTGGTTTTTGGGTCACACCCAGCAGCGCTCAGAGGTTACTCCTGGCTCTACACTCAGATATAGCTCCTGACAGGCTCAGGGGACCATATGGGATGTCAGGATTCAAACCACCGTCCTTCTGCATGCAAGGCCAATGCCCTACCTCCATGCTATCTCTCCAGCCCCAACACATTCAATTTTTTTGAGAAACTGCGACATTGTTTTCCATAACATAACAACTGCATTTTATAGTCCTACCAACATTGCATAAGCATTCCAATTTCTCTACCTCCTTATCAACACTTTTTTTCTTGTTTTTGGATATTAGCTATCTAAATGGTGTAAGATTGAGATTCAAATGGCTTTTATCAACTCCCCACTTGCACCATTAATTATACATCTTCATATCACAAATAAATCAGAACTTGCCTTTCCCAAAACTAATATCTTCTAAAATCTGATCATCCTGGTCTTCCTAGTTTATCAAACACTACTACTACTTTTCCTAAGTTTTGGCTTTCTTTTTAGTTCCAAAAGTTCTAGTTCCTTGATATTTTAGAACTCTTCCTACTTCTCCCCACCTAAATCCCACCATGGTCATCTTTGTTTAATTTCATACCTAATCCCTACAAAAGTTCCTGCCTGCGTTGCTTTCTTTGATCTACTTTTCTCACTCCAGATGCTTATCTGTTTAAAACGTAGATTTGATCCCATTCCTCCCTGTTTAACAATCAAGAGACTATAGTGTCTTCAGGACAGGAAAAGTCCTTAGAACTTAGAATGACTCATTCTGTAGCCTCGTTTTTTATGGTATGGTCATATAATTGTCAAGTCTTATCTCGTTACTTTCTGTACATATTAAGCACATATTGAGTGCTAGCAGTTGTACAAATAATACCGTTTTAAAATTATAATTCTTCACACCAGCTGCCCAAACTACCTCCACTCTGCATCAAACTAATTAAAAGGAAGCCAGGGCCAGAGAGATGGCATAGCAGGTAGGACACTTGCCTTGCATATGTCTGGCTGACCCTATATGGTCTCTCAGCTCTGCTAGGAGCAATCCCTAAGCAACAGACAAGTATCCCCTATAGTCCTTTCCCAACAACTCCCAAAAGAGAAAACATTCAGAAGTGACATGATAAACAATATAAGAAAGCCCATTTGGACCAGCCCTTTTAGAGGCACTTCTTATGCTGTGAAAACTTGGAGTTGAAGTTGAAACCAAACAGCCAACTGATCTTAGGAATTGTGTCCAAGTCCAGCTGATCAAGAATAGGATAAAAAGTCAGTTTTGTACCCAATGATGGTTGTTTGAATCTTAGGAAAACCTGAAACTCTGAGGGCTGGAGAGATAGCACAGCCGTAGGGCGTTTGCCTTGCACGCAGCAGATTCAGGACGAACTATGGTTTGAATCCCTGCATCCCATATGGTCCCTAGAGCCTGCCAGGAGCGATATCTGAGCCCAGAAGGAATAACCTTTGATCCATAAACCAAAAAGAAAACCTGAAGTTCTGGTTGCTGGATTTGGTCCCAAGGGACCAAGTGTCACTGTTGATGACACTTTCTGCGTTCACGTTAATGCTGTCAAAGTAGCTAACGTCTTTCTTTTGGCTTTCTACAAACACAGGCAGGAAAGCCTACATTTTGATGATAAAAGCGCAGTAGCAACCAATTTTCATACACCTAGGAAAAGAAAAAGAAACCAGACTCTGGCAGAGGTGAGACGGTTCTGGGTTCTCATTTGTTCCTCCTGGCAGGCTCCTAGCGTGACGTCTTTATTATATTTTTCATTTCTCTCCCTCGCCAAACATCCCCGCCTCCCGGACTCCCCGGGGCTACTGCAGGCGCTATGCTGGTTCCGTGCTCACGAGCGACCCCTCGTGGTAGTGCTCAGAGCGCAAGGCAAGCGCCTCCCCCTTTTTCTCTAAGGGTTGGTTTGTTCTTTCTCTCTCTCTCTCTCTCTCTCTCTCTCTCTCTCTCTCTCTCTCTCTCTCTCTCTCTCTCTCTCTCTCTCTCTCTCTCTCTCCTTTCTTTCCCTTTTTCTTTTTTCCATTTTCTTTTCTTTTTCTTTCTTCCTTCCTTCCTTTCTTCTTTCCTTCTTTTATCTTTCTTTTCTTTTGCTTGCTTGCTTGCTTGCTTTTTTCTTTCTTTTCTTTTTCTTTATTTTTTTCTTTCTTTCTTCTTCCTTCCTTTTCTTTCTCTTTCTTTTCTTTTTCTTTATTTCCTTCTTTCTTTCTCTTTCTCTTTTTTCTCTCTTCTTCCTTCCTTCTTTCTCTTTCTTTTTCTTTCTTTCTTTCTTTCTTTTGTTTTTTTTTGGGGGGGATCACACCCGGCGACTCTCAGGGGTTACTCCTGGATCTGCGCTCAGAAATCGCTCCTGGCAGGCTCAGGGGACCATATGAGATGCCGGGATTCGAACCACTGTTGGACTTGAATTGGCCGATGTGTTTTCTCTCCGGCCCCCAGGAGTTCTATTTCTATTTACTTGCTAATCAGGCTTCTTCTACCTGCTTCACCCGGGCTTGTGCGGGCTCCTGTCTGTCACCACCAGCCAGGCAGCCGGATCCAGGTCTACACCTCTCTGACCCGGTCCACACCACCCCGCCCGGCCCAGATGCACATCCACCTTCTGGCAGGAGGACACACCGTGGCCTTGAAAATGCAGGACGCATCCCAGGTAAAGACGCCCTGGCCAAGTCACACTTGCCCCAGGCAGCCCAGGTTCGAACCCGAACAATCCCCGAGCACCTGCAGGAGTGTTTCCTGAGCGCAGAGCCAGCAGTCACCCCTGAACACCGTCCAATAAAACAGATAAAATTCTGGGGCCCGAGCAATAGGACAGAGGGTAGGACGGACGCGTTGCACGTTCCACAGGGTACCCGAGCCCACCAGGAGGGATCCCTGGGGACAAAGCTAGCCAAGAGTCTTGAGCATCGCTCCGTGTCGCCCCCGCCCCAAAACAAAGCAGAATCCTTGGGGGAAAGGACTCGTCTCAGGGAACCCAGACGTTGAAGGAAGTGCCCGAGGGAGTCCAAATCGCACAGTTCAGGTCAAGGAAAAAGATGGTAGGTACCCGCTTGCTGCCCTCCAGGTCACTGAAGAAGGGTTATTCATTCTCTCTGATTTTTCCCTTTCCTTCCCTTCCTTTTTCTCTTCCTTTCTTTTTTCTCTTTTCCATTTTTCCTTCCTTCCTTCCTTCCTTCCTTCCTTCCTTCCTTCCTTCCTTCCTTCCTTCCTTCCTTCCTTCCTTCCTTCCTTCCTTCCTTCTTCCTTCCATCTTTTTTTAATGGTGCACACAAGTGCCGGAGGCCATAGGCAATGGCTGCAACCTGGAATGAAAGATAACTGTTGGCAGGTTATTTGCTGTAAAAGCAGAATCGAGAAGTGTATGTGTCGGTATCTGAAGAATAGTTCCAACTCCAGTCCACTCTGAAGCCTTCTAGATTATTTCCTAAGGGGCTTGGCCTAGAGATGGACCAAGGACCAGGCGCTTTCTTTGCAACTAGCCTAGCTGTATTGGATACCTGCACCACATATGGACGCCAGGAGTAAGCTCTGTGCACAGCTGTGTGTGTGTAGCCCACTAAATAAAATGCCCCTTAAATATCTGTTTCTCTCAGTTTCCGTTTTTCTCTCCTCTAATCCAAACCACCCCTTTGTCTCATCTCCCCTATGCCTGCCTTTTTTATTCCCCTCTATCCATAGTTGTGTGCTTAAAACACATTTTATTTAGTGTGTTCATGCCAAGAGCAAGTATTTTATGTTTGCTCTTGGCATTAAGACCAGGTGACCTGTCACAATAACCTGAAGGGGCATGCGATCTGGCAGCCACCTGGCCATATTCTCACCCATCAGCATATATCTTTTTTCAATTCAACTAAAAGACAAATCCTTATCTCAAGGAGTTTGCTTCCAGTCCTTAGGACAAGTCACTTCAATCTATTTCATTCCATCTGCTCTTCACAACACTTTTTCAGGGAAACCTTCCCTGACCTGAAGGCAACATTCTTCTCCTGTCTACTCACTCTCTATTTGAACTGAAGTCTAACTCCTGGCAGATTTCACAGTTTACTACATGTGTGTGCATTTATTTTATTAAGGCCTCATTCTACTCTCTCCACCAAGCCCATAAACTCATTGTATTGCCAGCACTCTGCATGATAAATGGCATATAACAAACACTAAATAAATAGTTGTGGAAAGAATGTGAATGGGCCTGTGGACTTCTTAGGTGGCAAAAGTAAACACTTTGGCTCATTCTGAGCATATTAAAAAAATTAATTGTACTACTTGGGCCAGAGGGATAGCACAAGGGTAGGGTGCTTGCAGCACACATATGGTCCCTTGAGCCCTCCTGGAGTGATTCCTGAGTATAGAGCCAAGAGTAACTCAAGCACAGCCGAGTGTGGCCCAAAGACCAAAAAACAAAAGTTGTACTTCCAATTTTCAGAGTTGAACGATTCAGAGTTTCTCCAGACTTGAAGTCATGCAGTTTTTGAAGGTAGTAGTAGTAGTAGTAGTAGTAGTAGTAGTAGTAGTAGTAGTAGTAGTGATGGGACCAAATCCAGCACAATTTGGGCTCTCAGAAGTGAACCAGAGACAACATATGAATGCCATAGAACAAAACCAGGGCAGATTGAATACAAGGTGAGCATCCTTACCCTTGTACTGTCTCTCCAGTCCTGGAGGGACTTGTTGGGGAGAGTAAGGGTGTGGAGGAGGTGTTTGTTTTGTTTTGTTTTGTTTTGTTTAAGCAGTGCTCAGAGGTTACTACTGGCTCTCCACTTAAGAATCTTCCCTGGCGGTGCTCCTACAAAGCAAGTGCCCTACCGGCCATTCTCTCTCTCCAGCCCTCTGGTGGGTAGTTTTCATCTCGTTTAGCCTTTCTAGAAGGCTCAACATGGTTCCAGCTTGGTTGAATTATTCGAGAGTGGGTCACTAGTAAAGGGGAGGTTAAAATCCAGGGTAAGGAGGGAGTGGGAGAAGGGAGCTGAGAGCAGGGAAAGTCTGAAGCTATTGGACTCACGACCTCGGAAATCTCACGACCTCAAAAATCTTCAAGTCCTCAGCTAATTTCTCCACATTTCAAGTGAAAAGCACGTGGTTACACTGGGAATGAGTCATTCACTTTTTTTTTTTTTTGGGCGGTGCTCAGGGGTTACTCCTGGAATGAGTGATTCACTTTTTTTTTTGGGGGGGGGGGGGTGGTGCTCAGGGGTTACTCCTGGCTGTCTGCTCAGAAATAGCTCCTGGCAGGCACAGGGGACCATATGGGATACCGGGATTCGAACCAACCACATTTGGTCCTGGATCTGCTGCTTGCAAGGCAAACACCGCTGTGCTATCTCTCCCGCCCGAGTAATTCACTTCTTACCAGCGCGTCTTGCCAGGGTCAGGCTTAGATTCATTCAACTGGGATCCTTTGTAATCCAGTCTTTCAGGAAGTTATACTTGTTTTCCCCTAGAGGGCACCCTTGGAGAATCCAGTAGTAAACTCGTTTTCAGTATCAGTGGAAACCAATGTGAAAGTCATCAGATGGAAGAATAAATTCTAATGAATATTCTCTAGACTGCTTTCTCTCTAGTTCTGTACACTCAACCCTCCCCTAGACTTCTCTCTCCCATGAGGCTCCCAGCCCAGGGACTACCATGGGATTATTAAACCCTAGGATTAGGAAGGGGAAGGACAGTAGAATGAATCTCCTTTGAGTCCTGTCAGCAGCCATGAGGTAGAGTGAGTAGATATGGAGTTGGCAGAACACTTAACATAGTTACACATATTTACACATTTTAATTGTCCAGGATCCATTTCCTCTCTATTAGAAATAGCATCCCAGTTTTATTTTGTGAACTCAAGCCTGTCTTTGTCTACACTCTGTTGGTCAGAAAAACAAGAGACCTTTCCTTAACATCCTAATAAGAGACATTTCTTATAGTAGATGCTTCGGGGCTATAAAGAGAGTATAGTGGGAGGTGGCACTAGAAGTAAGGTGTCTGCTTTGCAAGCGCTAGCCAAGGAAGGACCTCGATTCGATCCCCCGGCATCCCATATGGTCCCCCCAAGCCAGGGGCAATTTCTGAGCACTTAGTCAGGAGTAACCCCTGAGCATCAAAAGGGTGTGGCCAAAAAAAAAAAGATAGTATAGTGGATTAAGCACTTACGTGGCTTGCGCATGGTGGACCTGGTTTGATCCCAGCACCCCATATATATACATACATACACACACACACACACACACACACACACACACACACACACACACACACACACACACACACACATGGTCTTCAAAATTCACCAGGAGTGATCCCTAGGCAGAGAGCCAGAATGTTTTCAAGAGAAAAAAGAGGGGAGAGGCCAGAGTGGTGGCGCAGGGCATAAGGTGTCTGCCTTGCAATTTCTGAGCAATTTCTGAGTGAATATCCAGGAGTAACCCCTGAGCATCACCGGGTGTGACCAAAACAAAACAAAACAAAAAAAGAGGGGAAACAACTAGCAAAGATATAGAGACAAGCAAGCAAAATACATGTTTCAGGGAGAACACAGGCTTGAAGAACAAGCTCCACCAGAATTTTGTGTAAATTTTTTCACTATCTTAGAGTTTTTAGAACTGAACATCTAATAAGCCTGTTCTATCCAATATACATTTAAGGACAGATATTAGCAATTTCTAGCACTTGTAATATTTTCCATAATGATATTTATTACTTTTCTGCCAAAATCAAAGTTTTATAGTCATTTAAACAAAATGTGAATATCTTCACAAAAATATCCAAATGGTACAAAATAAAAACATAGAATCCCTATAGCATTCTTGGATTAGCAATTTTCCCAGGTAAAAAACAAATACCTTTAGAATAGTTAAAATACAGTGTCTCTGTCCTTTGTATCTCAGTGTTTACTCAAATATTTTTTTATAAAAGTCTGTCCCTGTGTCATAGAGATAGATTAGTGAGCTGGAACACATTCTTTGCAGGCAGGAGCTGAGTTTGACCCCCCCCCCCCTGCCTGGCACTGCATGGTCTCCTGAACACTGCTGGAAGCAATAAACTGGAAATAGTCCACCAGTGTCACCAGGTGTGGTCCAACCTCCTTATTTTCCAATAATGATAATAATAATAATAATATAAAGTTTCATATTTCTAACTTCATAAAAAAAATTAAATTGAAAGGTGAATTTGGAGCTGAGGTACAGTAGAAAGCTAAACAGCATGACCCATATAGGTCTTTAAAAATAGAATTATGGATTATGTTTTAAGGGCATTAAGAAATCACTTGACAGGATAATATTTCTCCTTAGAGACTATCCCTCTGGCTACTGTATAGAAAGTAGATACAGAAGGGCAAGAGCAGAGAAAACCAATAAGGAGGACTTTCTAATTCTGGCTCACTGAAGATGGAAGTGAGTTGAACGAAAGTGTTTGCGAAGAGACACTTGTGTGAATAGAGTAGGAGAATAGGACTTAGTCATAGATTAGATATCTATCATGCAGAAATTAAGGGAATGAAAACTCACCTGGTTTTGTGGAAGTTTTGAATGCTTCCTAAAAATAAGTATGGGGAGGGTTGGAGCAATAGTTTAGTGGATAGGGCACTTGCTTTGCACTCAGCCAAACTAAATTTGATTTCCAGCACCACATATAATCTCTCTAGTGTTCCAAGAATGGTTCCTAAGTACAAAGCCAAGAGTAAGCCCTGATCATAACCAGGTGTGGCCTCCAGCCTCTACCACACACACACACACACACACACACACACACACACACACACACACACACACACACAAAGTCTGGAGAAAAGGATTTAATTTAAGTCATATAAGTCAAGATTTTGATTTTAGATCATAATGCTTTTGATTTGGGGGATATTTGGATTACATCCATTTGTGCTTAGTTCTGGCTCTGTGCTCAGTCACTCCTAGCAGTGCTCAGAGGGCTATCCACATTCCTCGCGAGTTTTCAGGAAAAGGACAAGCATTTTAACTTCTGTACTATCTCTTTGTGTCCATATTACCTAATGTGTTCATTAGGTAACCAAGTTAAAAAAAATGACAAGCAACTAGTTTGCTTTGAGTTGGTTTTTGGAGCTAAGAAGGAATATCCAAGGGGTGGTACTGAATAAAATTATTATGAAAGAGTAAAAACCCCTATCAAAGAATGGGGAGAAGAGATAAACAGACACCATTCTGAAGAAGCCGAACAAATGGCCAATAGGCACACGAAAAATAATTTATCATCACTTATCACTAGAGAAATACAAATAATGACAATGAGATATCTCACACTATGACAATGGCACATATCAAAATATTGGAAACAATCTTTGTTGGTGGGGACGCGATGAAAAAGGAACTCTCATCCATTGCTTGTGGGAACGCTGTCTGGTTCAACCCCTATGGAAAACAGTTTCTCAGTGAACTCAGAGGTATATTTAAAGTAAACTGGGTTTTCTCAGTAAACTCAGAATCGACCCAAAAAATTTTATTTGGGGTATCTATTCCCAGGACAGAAAAAAAAGTCCCAATCAAAAGGATGTATACCATTATTCATTACAGCACTCAATATATTAGCTGAGAGTTAGAATCAACCTACATGTCAAACAACAAATGAGTATATCATGAAGACATGGTACATATATACATGGAATACCATATAGCTGTGAGGTATGATGCAATCATGCAATTCACTGCAACATTGATGGAATTGGAAGATATCATGTTAAATTAAATAAACTAAGAGCATAAAAACCGGCTAACCTTTGCAAAAGCTGGCTCCCTGTGTGTGACACCAGGCGGGGAAAATCCGCAAAAGTACACCGGCCCAGTGGGGCTCAGCTGTGAAAGACTGTGAGTGTGACCTGTCTATGTCTGTCTACTGTCCTCTTGCGTGAAACTCTTGCGAGTGGGGCAAAAAGAGGATCCAGAAACCTCGCTCGCCCAGACGCCATTTTCAGGGAGGGACTTCAGAGCATAAAAACCGGCTAACCTTTGCAAAAGCTGGCTCCCTGTGTGTGACACCACGCGGGGAAAATCCGCAAAAGTACACCGGCCCAGTGGGGCTCAGCTGTGAAAGACTGTGAGTGTGACCTGTCTATGTCTGTCTACTGTCCTCTTGCGTGAAACTCTTGCGAGTGGGGCAAAAAGAGGCTCAGAGGAGCACGGCCGCTCCGCTTCGCTACGCGGCCATGCACTCTTTCTTTTTTTTTTTTTTTTTAGATTTTATAATATTATATTTATTCAAGCATTACATGATTACAAAGATGATTGTAGTTGGGTTTCAGTTGTTAAAAAAAAATACCCACTTTGCCAGTATAAATTTCCCATCACAAATAGCCCCCCCCCAACTCCCTTCTCCCTGATCCCCAAGTTCTACTTCTCTCACTCATTGACACTGTCATGATAGTTATCAGTGTAGTTATTTCTCTAACTGCACTCACCATTCTTTGTGGCAAACTTCATATCGTGAACCAGTCCTTCTAGTCCCCATCTCTATTGTCTCCGTGCACTCTTTCTAAGGAAAGAACTCCATTGCAACAAGAAGGAAAAATCACACTAAGAACAGCGCTATATCACAGAACCAACATTTCTCTCTGGACTGTCTTCTCTGTTGCATGCTCGGGCCTAAGATTTGACCCAGTGTGAGGCTTCATCCACGGAGGACTCCCCTCCCTTAGAGGCAAGTCAGCCCATCCAGAAAGGGAGGAGCCAGAGGAGTGTGCTGCCTACATCATATAGACAATGAATACCACTACAACACGTAGAAAAACCCACAATACAAGTGTGACAATGGGGAAACAACGCAGGCCAGCATCAGACATAGAGAATGAAGATGACAATTCTGAGGACCAGATAATGACTGAACAACTAATCAACCTCTCAGATAAGGACTTTAGACTAGCAATATGGAAGGTGCTCAACAGACTCCAAGAAACCATGGATCGAGTTGAACAGAACACTAATAAGAACCAAGAAAATATGAAGGCAGAAATGACAAAACTCCAAACTGAAATAACATGTCAACTAACAGGACTGAAAAAGTCAGTAAATGAAGTGAATGACAAAATGGATAAGCTCTGGGACAGGGTATCAGAAGCTGAGAATAGACTTGGTGCTGTGGAAGATGAGATACATAACAATTCCATACAGCAGGAGAGATTGGACAAAAAACTTAAAGCAAATGAGCAGACAATGGAAAAATTAGTCAAAGAATGGGAACAGACGAAAATAGAAGTCTATGATAAGATCAACAGAAACAACTTAAGAATCATTGGAGTCCCAGAGACCCAGGAAGAAAATTTCCAGGAAGAATCAATGGTCAAGAACATCATTAAAGAGAAACTTCCAGAGCTAAAGAATATATGTGATCAAATCCTGCATGCCCGAAGAGTACCAACCAAAAGAGACCCCAGAAAAACCACCCCAAGACACATCCTAGTCACAATGACAAATCCCACAGATAGAGACAGAATTCTGAAAACAGCAAGATCAAAAGGGGAAATCATGTTCAAGCAAGCTTCCCTGAGATTTACAGCAGACCTGTCACCAGAAACGCTCAATGCCAGAAAGCAGTGGTGGGATATTGTGACAAGACTGAATGAAATGAATGCTTCACCCAGAATACTATACCCAGCAAAACTCACTTTCCGGTTTGATGGAAGAATACATGGTTTCACAGACAAAAAACAGCTCAGAAACTTCACAGACACAAAACCAGTCTTAAGAGAAAAACTGAAAGACCTAATCTAAGACAAGACTACCCAAAAGACACACCAAATTTTGAAATAAAGATGGCATTAAATCCCAGGACAATTCTTTCTCTCAACGTCAATGGACTAAATGCACCAGTTAAGAGACACAGAGTGGCTAAATGGATCAAAAAACTCAATCCAACCTTCTGCTGCCTACAAGAAACGCACCTGAATAGTCAGAACAAACATAGACTCAAAATAAAAGGCTGGAGAAAAGTTATCCAAGCAAACAACACCCATAAAAAAGCTGGAGTGGCCATACTAATATCAGATAATGCAAACTTTATACTCAGGAAGGTTGTAAGGGACAAAGACGGACATTTTATATTAATCAAGGGGTACGTAGAGCAGGAAGAATTCACTCTCCTAAACATATATGCACCGAATGAGGGGCCAGCAAAATATTTAATACAACTGTTGACAAATCTGAAAAATAATATCAACAACAACACAATAATTGTGGGGGACCTTAACACGGCTTTGTCAACACTGGACAGGTCAACCAGACTGAAACCCAACAAGAATATACTAGACCTGAGGAGAGAAATGGAAGAAAGAGGCCTAGTGGATATATATAGGACACTCCATCCCCAGAAACCTGGATACACATTCTTCTCCAATGTACATGGGACATTCTCCAGGATAGACTACATGCTGGCACATAAAACATACCTCCATAAGATCAAGAGGATAGAAATTTTGCAGACTACCTTCGCTGACCACAAGGCTCTGAAATTATTTGTGAATTCCAAAGGGACTCAGAAGAAACACTTTAACACCTGGAAGTTAAACAGCCTCATGCTCAATAACCAGTGGGTCCGAGATGAAATCAAGGAGGAAATAAAAAGGTTCCTGGAAACAAATGACAATAAAGACACAAACTCTCAGAACTTATGGGACACAGCAAAAGCAGTACTGAGAGGAAAATTTATAGCTTTGCAAGCACACATCAGGAAGGAAGAAGGAGCTTACCTGAGTAGCTTAATGACACAGCTAATAGAACTAGAAAATGCTCAACAAAAGGACCCAAGAATAGGAAGACAGAAGGAAATAACAAAGCTGAGAGCAGAAATCAACGAAGTGGAAACTCAAAAAACAATCCGAAAGATCAACGAAAGCAGAAGTTGGTTCTTTGAAAAAATAAACAAGATTGATAGACCACTGGCAAACCTAACAAAGAAAGAGAGAGAGAGAAACTTGATAACTCGTATCAGGAATGAAAAAGGAGAGATCACTACTGATATGACAGAGATTCAAAGGGTAATCAGAAACTACTTTGAAAAACTCTACGCCACTAAAAATGAGAACCTGGAAGAAATGGATAAATTCTTGGACTCTTATAATCTTCCACGGTTGAAGGAAGAGGATGTAGCATATCTAAACACCCCCATCACCATTGATGAAATTAAAACAGTAATCAAATGTCTGCCGAAAAACAAAAGCCCAGGTCCAGATGGATTCACTAATGAATTCTATCAAACTTTCCAAGAGGAACTACTGCCAATCTTGGCAAGACTCTTTCATGAAATTGAACAAACAGAAACACTTCCAAATAGCTTTTATGAAGCCAACATCACCTTGATACCTAAACCAGACAGAGACGCTACCAAAAAAAGAAAATTACAGACCAATATCACTGATGAATGCAGATGCAAAGATCCTCAACAAAATCCTGGCAAATAGGATTCAATGCCTCATTAAGAAGATCATCCACTACGATCAAGTAGGTTTCATCCCAGGAATGCAAGGCTGGTTTAACATCCGTAAATCTATCAACATAATACACAACATCAATAACAAGAAAAATAAAAACCACATGATCATATCAATAGATGCAGAGAAAGCATTTGATAAGGTCCAACACCCATTCTTGATCAAAACTCTCAGCAAGATGGGAATGGAGGGAACCTTTCTCAATATAGTGAAGGCCATCTACCACAAGCCAGTGGCAAATATTATCCTCAATGGAGAAAAACTGAAAGCCTTCCCTCTAAATTCTGGCACAAGACAAGGCTGTCCTCTCTCACCACTCCTATTCAACATAGCACTGGAAGTACTTGCTATAGCGATTAGGCAAGAAAAGGATATCAAGGGAATCCAGATAGGAAAGGAAGAAGTCAAGCTCTCACTGTTTGCAGATGACATGATACTCTACTTAGAAAACCCTAAAGACTCTATCAAAAAGCTTCTAGAAACAATAGACTCATATAGCAAGGTGGCAGGCTACAAAATTAACACACAAAAATCAATGGCCTTTCTATATACCAATAGTAATAAGGATAAAATGGACATTAAGAAAACAACCCCATTCACAATAGTACCACACAAACTCAAATATCTTGGAATCAACTTGACTAAATATGTGAAGGACCTATACAAAGAAAACTATAAAACTCTGCTCCAAGAAATAAGAGAGGACACACGGAAATGGAAACACATACCCTGCTCATGGATTGGCAGGATTAACATCATCAAAATGTCAATACTCCCCAAGGCATTATACAGATTTAATGCCATCCCTCTAAAGATACCCATGACATTCTTCAAAGAAGTGGATCAGACACTTTTGAAATTCATTTGGAACAATAAACACCCTCGAATAGCTAAAGCAATCATTGGGAAAAAGAATATGGGAGGAATTACTTTTCCCAACTTTAAACTGTACTACAAAGCAACAATTATCAAAACAGCATGGTATTGGAATAAGGATAGGTCCTCAGATCAGTGGAATAGGCTTGAATACTCAGAAAATGTTCCCCAGAGATACAACCATCTAATTTTTGATAAAGGAGCAGGAAATCCTAAATGGAGCAGGGAAAGCCTCTTCAACAAGTGGTGTTGGCACAATTGGATAGCCACTTGCAAAAAATTAAACTTAGACCCCCAGCTAACATCATGTACAAAGGTAAAATCCAAATGGATTAAAGACCTCGATATCAGCCCCAAAACCATAAGATATATAGAACAGCACATAGGCAAAACACTACAGGACATTACAGGCATCTTCAAGGAGGAAACTGCACTCTCCAAGCAAGTGAAAGCAGAGATTAACAGATGGGAATATATTAAGCTGAGAAGCTTCTGCACCTCAAAGGAAATAGTGCCCAGGATACAAGAGCCACCCACTGAGTGGGAGAAACTATTCACCCAATACCCATCAGATAAGGGGCTAATCTCCAAAATATACAAGGCACTGACAGAACTTTACAAGAAAAAAACATCTAACCCCATCAAAAAATGGGGAGAAGAAATGAACAGACACTTTGACAAAGAAGAAATACGCATGGCCAAAAAACACATGAAAAAATGTTCCACATCACTAATCATCAGGGAGATGCAAATCAAAACAACGATGAGATACCACCTCACACCCCAGAGAATGGCACACATCACAAAGAATGAGAATAAACAGTGTTGGCGGGGATGTGGAGAGAAAGGAACTCTTATCCACTGCTGGTGGGAATGCTGTCTAGTTCAACCTTTATGGAAAGCGATATGGAGATTCCTCCAAAAACTGGAAATCGAGCTCCCATAGGATCCAGCTATACCACTCCTAGGAATATACCCTAGGAACACAAAAATACAATACAAAAACCCCTTCCTTACACCTATATTCATTGCAGCTCTATTTACCATAGCAAGACTCTGGAAACAACCAAGATGCCCTTCAACAGACGAATGGCTAAAGAAACTGTGGTACATATACACAATGGAATATTATGCAGCTGTCAGGAGAGATGAAGTCATGAAATTTTCCTATACATGGATGTACATGGAATCTATTATGCTGAGTGAAATAAGTCAGAGAGAGAGAGAAAAACGCAGAATGGTCTCACTCATCTATGGGTTTTAAGAAAAAAGAAAGACACCCTTGTAATAATAATTTTCAGACACAAAAGAGAAAAGAGCTGGAAGTTCCAGCTCACCTCAGGAAGCTCACCACAAAGAGTGATGAGTTTAGTTAGAGAAATAACTACATTTTGAACTGTCCTAATATTGAGAATGTATGAGGGAAATGTAGAGCCTGTTTAGGGTACAGGCGGGGGTTGGGGGGGGAGGAGGGAGATTTGGGACTTGGGTGATGGGAATGTTGCACTGGTGATGGGTGGTGTTCCTTTTATGACTGAAACCCAAACACAATCATGTATGTAATCAAGGTGTTTAAATTAAAAAAAAATTAAAAAAAAAAGAAAAAAGAAAAATAGACAAATAAAACTGGAAAATATTTAAAAAAAAAAAGATATAAGACTAATTGAAAATTTAATGAGTTACCGTGTACTATTCTGAGATTTCTATAATTCAAGGTGGATTGAAGTTGAATTAACAGGGAGTAGATTTATTGAAAATCAAGCAAGCACACAAGGAAAACAATAAAATTATTAAAAAAAATTAAATAAACTAGAAGAATAAATAAAGGATATCACTTATTTGTGGTAATGAGAATAACTACATGAAAGAATGCAATGGTTTAAATGGTGGAGGGAGGTTGACACTGGTGGTAAAATTGATGCCAAAACATTGTATGTCTTAAAATTCAACTATGAATAACTTTGTAAATCACAATACTTTGAATGAAAAAATGGGGGGGGGGGGACCACACCGGTGACGCTCAGGGGTTACTCCTGGTTATGAGCTCAGAAATCATTCCTGGCTTGAGGGACCATATGGGACACCAGGGGATGAACTGAAGTCCGTCCTGGGTCAGGTGCGTGCAAGGCCCTACTGCTGCACCAACGCTCTGGCCCCGTGAATAAAATGTTTTTTAAAAAAGACAGGATCCAGGGGCTGGAGTGGTGGCACAAGCGGTAAGGCATCTGCCTTGTGCGCACTAGCCTAGAACAAATCGTGGTTCCATTCCGCCCCCGTATCCCATATGGTCCCCCATGCCAAGAGCAATTTCTGAGTGCATAGCCAGGAGTAACCTCTGAGTGTCACCAGGTTTGGCCCAAAAACAAACTAACAAAAAAAAAAAAAAAAAAAAACCAAGGTTAGTAATATTATTTATTAAACCTTTATCAATAAATAACCACATTACTCTTTTTAGTAAGACCTATACTCTTCTCAGCAACTCAAGTGTTCAAAGGGAACTGTCTTGCTTTTCATGGTGAGATCTCAGTCCGCCCAGTCTTGTGTGATCAGTGGGAATTGTTTAGCTCAGCACTTCTCAACTGGAGGGCCATATGACCTCTTGTAAGTCTCCACTATACTCAAAGGGGCCACAGATAAAATCTTATAAACGGGAGACTAGAGGGGGTCAGCTGATATGACAGAGGTCATGGTCAGAAAAAGATTGAGACACACTGGTTTAGTTTATAGATTCCCATCAATTATTCTTCACCAGGCCTTAGAGAGTCTGACCCTGACAATCACAGAAGAGCATTTGTGTCAGACTCTTCAGTACTCTGTGCCACAAGTTGCAAATTGCTTTAGAACCGCCCTCTCTGCTCTTGAACTCTGATATTTGCTTCTTCCATTCAGCAAGATTGGTCCCTTTCATTCTCTGCACAGCAATTTAAAAATTGCCTTTAGGAAGCTGGAGTACTAGTACAGTGGGTAGACTGACCTGGGTTTGATCCTGGGCACCACGTACGGTAAGGCAGGAGTAATCTCTGAACACAAAGTCACAAGTAGCTTCCCCTCATAAAAAAAAAAATTTGCCATTTAGAGGGCCAGAGCAGTGGCACAAGTGGTAAGACCTTGCCCTGCTAGCCTAGGATGAACTGTGGTTTGATCCCTCGCCAGGAGCAATTTCTGAGCACATAGCCGGGAGTAACCCCTGAGCGTCACTGGGTGTGGCCCAAAAAACAAAAGCAAAACAAAACAAAATTGCCTTTAGGCAGAAAATCTGGGTGTGAGTCATCTGAATTGACCCTCTCATCCCAAGTATCACATGCTACACTACATATTGTCTCAATATCTGCATTGTTTTATAATTTTTGCTCCACTTTTCTAGTTTTTTATGCATAAAAAGCAAATCCATTCTGTTCTGCCAGAACAGAAGTTACTGTTTTGTTTTTCAGTCTGAGTCAACTTCTGTTTAATCCCAAACATTTGTGCTAAAAGGACTACTTTAGACCAGAATAATATAATATAGGGGTTAAGGTCCTGGCCTTGCCCAAAAGTTCACCTGTTTAATTCCCAGCATTGTGAATAGTTCGCCAAGCATTGCCAGCAGTGATCACAGAGTTTAGAGCCAGGAGTGAGCACTGAGCACCACTTGGTGTGAGTTGTAGTTCTCAAGCTCAAAATAAATTAATTAAAGAGCTGCTTCGTGAACTAAGGTCAATGGCAGTAAAATAAACTGAATGTGGGAGAGCTAAAGTATCTAGTAAACAGGGAAGAAGGGATTATAATAGGTGTTCAGGAAGACACAGCTGAGCACTATTACAGGTTGAATCTTAAAAAACCTCAAATATTAGATGTCAAAATCTGGGCCAGGGAGATGACTAAAAAAACCACATGTTTTGCTTACTGAGCCTGGGTTTGATCCCTGCACTACATGGCGCCCATGTGGCCCCTGAGCATAGCTGGTGTTATCCCCGCCCCTTCCTCATAACTACAAAAAGGAAATAAAATGTGTTTGTTTTGGGGGCACACCTGGTGGCACTCAGGCTTTGCTCTCAGAAATCACTTCAGGGGTTCAAAAGACTATATGGGATGCCAGGACTCAAACCCAGGTAAACGGCATGTGAGGCAAAGGCCCTCCTCACTCTGCTTCAGAAATAATTTTTAAAAATAATATTTTTAGGAGGACCGGAGAGATAGCACAGAGGTAAGGAGTTTGCCTTGCACAAAGCTGAACCAGGATGGACCCAGGTTTGATTCCCAGCATCCTATATGGTCCTGCTAGGAGCGATTTCTGAGTACAGAGCCAGGAGTAACCCCTGAGTGTCGCCAGGTGTGGCCCAAAAACAACAATAAATAAAACAAAACAAAAAATATATAGCTTTATAGACTGGAAAGATAGCATAGTGGTACGGCTTTTGCCTTACATGTAGCAGACCTAGGAGGAACCAGGTTCTATTTTCAGCATCCTATATGGTTTCCCAGCTCGCCAGGGGTGATTTCTAAGTGCAGAGCCAGGAGTATAACCCCTGAGTACTGCTGGGTGTGGTCCAAAAATTAATCATAAATAAATAAATAAAGTTTAAAATAAAAAATCAATATCTTTAAGCAATATGATTATGAACATGTTTGTAGTTGGGTTTCAGTTATAAAAAAAAAAAAAGAACACCCCACTTCACCAGTGCAACCTTCCTACCACCAATAGTCCCCATCTCCCTCCTTCCCAAACCCTGCCTGTCCTTGACACAGGTATTTATTCTATTTCTCTCACTAACTACCATTGTCATGATGGTTGTTAGTGCAGTTATTTCTCTAACTGCACTCACCATTCTTTGTGGTAAGCTTCATATCATGGGCCTGTCCTTTCAATCCTCATCTCTATTGTCTCTGGGTATTATTACAATACTGCCTTTTCTTTTTCTTAAATCCCACAGATGAGTGAGACTATTCTGTGCATATATATATATGAAATATGACTTATTTCACTCAGCATAATAATCTCATGTCCATCCATGTATAGAAAAATTTCATGACTTTATTTTCCCTGACAGCTGCATAGTATTCCATTGTGTATATGTACCACAATTTCTTGGGCTACTCATCTGTTGTCAGGAATCTGTGTTGTTTCCAGATTCTGTTACTGTAAATAGTGCTGCAATGAATATAGGTATGCAGAAGGCATTTATGTATAATTTTTTGTGTTCCGAGGGTATATCTCTAGAAGTGGTATAGCTGGATCATATGAAAGCTCAATTCCCAGTTTTATGAGGAATTTCCATATTGTTTTCCAGAAGGCTGGACTAGATGGCATCCCCACCAGCAGTGAATGAGAGTTTCTTTCTCCCACATCCCTGCCAGCACTGATTGTTCATGTGTGCCATTCTCTGTGGCATGAGATGATAGATCATTGTTATTTTGATTTGCATCTCCCTGATGATTAGTAATATGGAGCACTCTTTTATGTGCCTTTTGGCCATCTACATTTCTTCTTTGAGGAAGTGCCTGTTCTTCTGTTTCTTCTCCCATTCTTTGATGGGATTAGATGTATTTTTCTTGTTAAATTCTGTCAGTACCTTGTATATCTTAGACAATAGCCCCTTTTCTGATGAGTATTGAGTGAATAGTTTCTTCCATCCTGTGGGTGGCCTTTGTATCCTAGTCACTATTTCCTTTGAGGTGCAGAAGCATCTCAGCTTAATATAGTCCCATTTATTTATCTCTGCTTCCACTTGTTTGGACAGTAATGTTTCCTCCTTGAAGATGCCTTTAGTCTCAATGCCATGGAGTGTTTTGCCTACATTTTCTTCTACATACCTTATAGTTTCAGGTCTGATATCAAGGTTTTAATCCATTTGGATTTGATCTTTTGTGCATGGTGTTAAATGAAGCTCCAAGTTTTCTTTTTTGCATGTGATCAACCAGTTGTCCCAACACCACTTGTTGAAGAGTCTTTCCTAGCTCCATTTTGCATTTTTTGCCCCTTTATCAAATATTAATTGATTGTATGACTGACGTTAATTTTCTGAAAACTCAAGTCTATTCCATTGATCTGAGGGTCTGTCTTTATTCCAATACCATGCTGTTTTAATGACTATTGCTTTGTAATACAATTTAAAGTTGGGGAAAGTGATGCCTCCCATCTTCTTTTTCCTAAGGGTTGCTTTAGCTATTCGTGGGTGTTTATTGTTCCAAATGAAATTCAGAAGTGTTTGATCCACTTCATTTAAGAATGTCATGGTGTCCTTAGAGGGATTTCTGTAAAACTGAATGTACAGTAAAAAAAACAATGTACAGTAAAACTGTAAAACTGTACAAGTGGAAAGTATTTTTACTTTAATGATGTTGATCCTTCTAATTCATGAGCAGGGTATATGCTTCCATTTCCTGTGTCTTTTTTATTTCTTTTTTTGTTTTGTTTTGTTTTGTTTTGTTTTTTGTTTTTTTGGGTCACACCCAGCAGCGCTCAGGAGTCACTCCTGGCTTTATGGTCAGAAATTGCTCCTGGCAGGCTCAGGGGACCATATGGGATGCTGGGATTCAAACTACCATCCTTCTGCATGCAAGACAAATGCCCTACCTCCATGCTATCTCTCTGGCCCCTTTTATTTCTTGAAACAGTGTTTTGTAGTTTTCTTTGTATGAGTCCTTTACATCTTTAATTAAGTGAGGTGTTTTCTTATTTACTCCCCCTTGCTCTTCAACTAAGGGAAAGAATCTCAGATACACATGAAACAGTGGCACCTCAATAGCAGAGAAGCTTAGCTTTCTGTCTAGCACTGTTCTTCACATAGAGCTTCCTTGTCATGCAGATTCTGGTAGTGACAAACAAGCCTTAGACAAAGGTAAATATCTCTTTAGAGAAAGCCGGGTATACTTTTCTCCTCAGTTAATTTGTAGGGCACACAAGGTGAGGCAAGAAACCACAAAGCCCCGTCAAACAAGTTGAGATGATATATTATGGCTGGGCTTTCATCATGGAAGGGAGGATGCTGACTAATGGGGTTTAGGTCTGACTTCCTGCCACAAGCTGGGTGTCCACATACCACGAATATACACAAATGGCTTGGGCTTTGCGTCTCTCATTATGGGGTTCTTGTGACCCAGAAAAATAAAGATGTCTGGTTGAGGCCACGGGTTTATCTTTATATTCAGAGAGTACTGCCAGCTTGTCATTCCTGACACTTCCTCCCTCAAACCTCATGCCAATTTGTTTACAGTTTTATAAAGCTTTTGCTTCTTAATATATCTTTCTTTTTCTTCTTAATGCTTGTGGCCACTGACTTAATTCAGGTCCAGACTTCAGAGTTAAAAAATAATTAAACGGGCCCGGAGAGATAGCACAGCAGCGTTTGCCTTGCAGGCAGCCAATCCTGGACCAAAGGTGGTTGGTTCGAATCCTGGTGTCCTATATGGTCCCCCGTGCCTGCCAGGAGCTATTTCTGAGCAGACAACCAGGAGTAACCCCTGAGCACTGCTGGGTGTGGCACAAAAACAAAAACAAAAACAAATAATTAAACAATTGGGACTATAGTAAGCTGAGATGCTTCTGCACCTCAAAGGAAATAGTCAGTAGGATACAAAGGCCAACCACAACCAAAACTCATCAGATAAGGGGCTAATATCCAACATATACAAAGTATTAACAGAACTTAACAGAAAGAAAATACATCTAATCCCATCAAAGAATAGAGAGAAGAAACAGAAGAACAGACACTTCCTCACAGAAGAAATGTAGATGGCCAAAAGGCACATGAAAAAGTACTCCACATCACTAATCATCAGGGAGATGCAAATCAAAACAATGATGTACCATCTCATGCCACAAAGACTGACACACATCACAAAGAATTTGAACAACTAGTGCTGGCGTGGGTATGGAGAGAAAGGAATTTTCGTTCATAGCCATCTAGTCCAACCTTTCTGAAAAACAATACGGCGATTCCTTAAAAAGCTGAAAATTGAGCTCCCATATGATCCAACAATACCACTCCCAGGGATATACCCTACCAACACAAAAAACACAATTTAAAAAATGTCCTCTGCCAAATAATAATAATAATAAAAAGATCTTTCCAGAGGTGGCCTAAAAAAAATGCCCTCTGCTTCCCTATGCACAACACTATTTACAATAGCCAAAATCTGGAAACAATCCAGGTGTCCGACAACAGATGAGTGGCTAAAGAAACTGTGGTACATATACACAATGGAATACTATACAGCCATCAGGAGAAATGAAGTTATAAAATTTGCCTATACATGAATGGATATGGAAACTATTATGCTGAGTGAAATGAGCCAGAGGGAGAGAGATAGACATAGAATAGTCTCATTCATCTGCGGGATATAAGAAAAATAAAAGAAAGCATAACAATAACATACAGAGACAATAGAGCTGTATGCCTGGAGGACTAGTTCATGATATGAAGCTTGCCACAAAGAGAAGTGAGTGCAGCTATTGCACTAACCACAATGACAACAACCATGACAATGATAGTGAGGGAGAGAAATAGAGTTCCTGCCTGAGAGACAGGCAGGGAGTTGGGGTGGAGGAAGGAAATTGGGGAATATTGGTGGAAAGATTGCACTGGTGAAGGATGGTATACTTTCTTTTCTCTTTCTTTTCTTTTTTTTTTTTTTTTCTTTTTTTGGTTTTGGGCCACACCCGGTGATGCTCAGGGGTTACTCCTGGCTATGCGCTCAGAAGTCGCTCCTGGGGGCCAGAGAGATAGCAGGGAGGTAGGGCATTTACAGAAGGTCATCAGTTAGAATCCCATGCCTGCCAGGAGCAATTTCTGAGCATGAAGCCAGGAGTAACCCCTGAGCACTGCCGGGTGAGACCCAAATCCAAAAAAAAAAAAAAAAGTCGTTCCTGGCTTGGGGGACCATATGGGACACCCGGGATCGAACCTTGGTCTGTCCTAGGCTAGTGCTTGCAAGGCAGACGCCTTACCTCTAGCACCACTTCTCCGGCCCTGGGTGGCATACTTTCTATGATGGAAACCCCAGTATAAATTTTTTTGTAAACACAGTATTAAATTTAAAAAAATTGGAATGATATTACAGTGGGTATGGTGCTTGCTTCGCATGTGGTCAAAGTAGGTATGGTTCCCTATATTCCAGATGGTATCCCAAGCACCTCCAGGAGTAACTCCTGAGTGATGAGCCAGGAGTTAGTACTAAGTATCTCTGGGTAAGGCCCCAAAACCACACACACACACACACACACACACACACACACACACACGCACACACACACGGAAAAAAAAGTCACTTCACCTGTCAGCCTAGCAAACCTTAGAATCCATGAGCACAATAATCAGATCACTTTTCCCATTAATCTTGTCTCGGACTGATAGAGTAATAGATAGGCAACAGTCTGTGGAACCCAAGAATGGTTGCCGCGAAGAAAAACTAAAAGCATTCTCTAACCTATATGAGGGACTGGCCTGATGAGTGAAACTGGGTCTGAAGCAAAGGGACATTAAGTAGAGTTAGCAAAGATGACCATTTAGATGTTTAGAAAGGAAGCACTCGTCTACGGCCATACCACCCTGAACGCGCCCGATCTCGTCTGATCTCGGAAGCTAAGCAGGGTCGGGCCTGGTTCGTACTTGGATGGGAGACCGCCTGGGAATACCGGGTGCTGTAGGCAGAAAGAAAGAATAAAAAAAGAAAAAAAAAAAAAAAAGAAAGGAAGCACTCTGTAAGGAATCCCTAAGAACTGCTGAGTCTGGCGAGAACTTTAAAGCTAGCATGTTTTTCATACCATAAGATGCAGTTTTTTCCTCCCAAAAGATGGGGAATAATGTCTGTGCGTCTTATGGAGCAAATGCCACCTGGAGCTGAAGCCTGAGTGCAGGGGAGGGGAGCATATGCTAACCACTTGGCATCCGCAGTGTTACTCCCCATTTATTGCACAGATATACCACATAGTACAAGCAATCAGGTTACCACATTTTCATTGTCACGTATAGAGCTTTTGTGTAAGACTATTTGATCCCTGCTGCGACTTTGATTTTTTTTTATATTAAGGGAAAATTTTTTCATTTAGATTTTGGGCCACACCCAGCAGAACTCAGCGGTTATTCCTGTCTCTACACTCAGAAATCACTCCTGGGGCCGGCGAGGTGGCACTAGAGGTAAGGTGTCTGCCTTGCAAGCGCTAGCCAAGGAAAGATCGTGACCCCAGTTAGATCCCCTGGCGTCCCATATGGTCCCCCCAAGCCAGGGGCAATTTCTGAGCGCATAGCAAGGAGTAACCCCTGAGCGTCAAACGGGTATGGCCCAAAAACAAAACAAATTATAATATATCTAAGATTAAAATATCTTCACTGATCCTTTTCTTTTACTATTATTTGTACAGGTTTTTAGGTACTATACTTACAATACTGTTAATGATACTCATGAAAATGAATCTATTGTCACAATACTACTCACCACCAAAGTGTCTGCTTCCCTCCACCAGGGTGCCAAGGACTCCTCCAATCCATCACCCTGCCTGCTCCCAGATAAACTCAGTTCTGCAGAAAATTCTCCAGTTCTGTTGCCTTTGGCTATTGGTTTCTTCGTACTATTTCTCTATATTTGGGTATAACTATAATGTGATTTTGCAACTCAGAAATTTGTTTTTGTTTATATGTTTTTGGAGACCACACCCAGTTTTTCTCAGGGCTTACTTTCTGGTTCTGTATTTCAGCATCATTATTGGTGGAACTTGGGAAACCATATGGGGTGCCAGAGACTGAACTCAGCTGGCCACATGCAAAGCAAGTACCATACCTAGTGTATATCTTTACAGCTCCTAGATTTAGAAAATTCTTACTTTTTTTCCCCTTTAATTTTCAAGTGTTTGTGTTTTACCCTATTTATATTTACCCTATTAGTTTGTGATTAATTTCCATTTTTAAGCAGATTGGTCTGAGAAGACAGCTGATATGATTTATATCTCCTTTATTTTATAGATATGTTTTTTGACCAGCATGTGGTTGAGGAGAATGTCCCATATACATTGGAAAAGAATATATATTCTACTTTTATAAGATGAAGGGTCCTATATATATCTGCTAGATCCATGACTTCCATACTTCCTCTAAACTGGTGTTTTTTTGTTGATTTTTTGAATAGTTGATCTGAAGCAAAGCGTTCGCTGGAGGTAGGGTTAAGGTTTGGTTATTCCACAGTTCCCAAAGTGAAAGAAAAGCCCCATGTCCCCTATCCAGGAAGGATAGGAGAAACTCTTCTAGTTATATTAGTCCACAGTAAATAATCCACACAGAAAAGAAGGTAAAAAAGAGACAAGAATCTTGCACACACGCAGTTTACCAATCCTAGAGCTAGCAAACCTGTAGCAAAAGGCTTCCTCCCCTTAGTCCTGCCTCCTATTTATTGTGATCCAAACCCTTTGAGGGAGGGGAAAAAGCAGGCAGAGAGAACAGACACAAAATAGATATATTATAAAGACCTCTATATACCTCACATTGATCTATCCAGCAGTGATTGAAGAATATGAAAGTCTATGACTACTATTGTGTTGCTCTCAATATCTCCCATCAGGCCTACTAGCTATTGTTTTGAACATTTTGATCATCCATCATTAGGTGCATGTATGTTTTAGAGTGTGAGCTCTTTGAAGGATGAAGGATCCTTTTGAACTATTGCAATTTGAGTTGTGTTATGAAATTAAGAGAATTTGTTTTGCACATCCAAGTAGATCCCTTATAGAAGTTTTTGTTTCTGCAGTTCTGGGGATCAAACTCTGGGCCTCACACATGTAAGACATGCAGTCTGCCACTGAACCACATCATCAGCCCTACTCAGCCAATCTGAGTGGAAATAAATTGTTCTTTGGTGAGTGGTGTGTGTGTGTGTGTGTGTGTGTGTGTGTGTGTGTGTATGTGTGTGTGTGTGAGAGAGAGAGAGAGAGAGAGAATAAAAGGGAAAGAGAGATAAGGAGAGAGAAGAGAGAATGGATAATATCCTGTGCTATTGCATAGCACCAATATATCTTTACTTTTATATAAAGGGCAAATAGCATTGGAAAAGGCAGGAGGCCACTTCAAAAACAGAAATAGGGCCTTAATAGGTATAGACATAAATATAGTCATTTATTTATAAGACATCTTTAATAGCACCCTACATAAATAGAGCAAAATGACTTTGTGCCATTGGGAAGTTTTAGAGTAATAGTATTTTTCTCTATGTATTTCAGTGTTGGAATAACCGGTCTTCTCCCTAATCAGAAGGGCTTCATGTTTTCATATGTTTGTCACACAGGGCAGTAAGACCCTCTAGATTGGCCCTCTACCCCTATATGTTCTCCACCCATGGGGGTAGTCCTACTACTCTTCCTAATAAAGACCATAGGTCAGAGAGGTTTTAACATAGTTTGTTCCACAATTTGCTTGTCTGCCAGCAGCCAGATTGTGGTGGAAATTTCTAAAACTGTCTTTTTAGTTTTGAGGCCACACCGGTGACACTCAGGGGTTACTCCTGGCTCTATGCTCAGAAATCGCTCCTGGCAGGCTTGGAAGACCATATGAGATACTGGGATTTGAACCACTGATCTTCTGCATGCAAAGCAAATGCCCTACCTCAATGCTATCTCTCCAACCCCTCTAAAACTGTTTTATCTCCCTAACTTGGTGTAAATTATTTCTTGTGTCAGCCGTTGCTTCCAGACACCACCCCACTTGCCCCAGGATTGGGGCATGATGATTTCATTTCAGTGTTTCAGGTAAAATGGTTTCCTCTTTTTAGTCTTTGTTTACAAAAACAGAAAAGGGGAAGTATTACAGTATGTTTGAGTTTCCTTAAATAAAGACATGACAAATGTGTGAGATCGTCCAGGGAAACCAGACAACTTCATTCTTTTTTGGGGAGCCACACCCGGCAGTGCTCAGGGTTTACTCCTGGCTGTCTGCTCAGAAATAGCTCCTGGCAGGCACAAGGGACCATATGGGACACCGGGATTTGAACCAACCACCTTTGGTCCTGGATCGGCTGCTTGCAAGGCAAACGCCACTGTGCTATCTCTCCAGGCCCACAACTTCATTCTTGATGAAATTTCCTGAACTTTTATTCTAGTAGATGGCAGACAAACTTTTGCAAACTGGATTTTTCAGTGCTCTTTGGTTTGTTCTAAAGAGCACACTTGTGAAGTACATTAGCTGATATCCTTAAAGATTAGATTAAAGTGAAATAAATTGTTTATAACTTGAGAACAACAACCACAAATACTTAACTGACAGATCTAGGAAAGCTGGTAGAGTTGCCATAGACCTAATGAATTACCAAATGTTTTCACCAAAGTGAAAACAGGGGAGGGAGAGATTAGAGCCTCTGGCCTCTACCTTTTTGTGTTATTAACACAAAGATGTGTCATATTCTGTGAAAAAGTAACAACCTTAATAGTCCAAAATGTTCAAATGTTATTGAAGGTCTTCTCTGGAATTATAATTAATTTTAAATATATCAATGTTTATTTTTGAAGACAGACTTTAATAAACTTATGAATAAGGACAATGATAAATCATAATGCATTTCTATTTTTCTCCTATTTCTAGATCAATAATAAACACTCTTTTTTACATTATAGTAGTCCACTTCCCTATGTGTTACTATGACTTCATAACAAATTACTCCACAATGTGATGACTCAAAACACAATACTCATGCATTACATCATGAATTTCCATGGTTAAAAATTCATTTCAGGGCCAGAAAGATAGTCTAGCAAGTAAAGTATTTGTCTTATATGCCTTTGATTTTGGTTTAATTACTTCCACTCTTCCATTATGGTCTCCTCAGCGTGGCCAGGAGTGATCCATGAACACTGTCAGGAGTGATCAATAAGCACAAAGACAGGAATAAAGAAGCCCCTAGCACAACTAGAATTTACTGTATCCCAGAAACAAAATTTGAGGCAGGAGCATTAGTACAGTACAATACTACAGGAAAGGTGTTAACCATACACATGACTGCTCTGGGTTCTATCCCCAGGACCTATATGTTCCACTGTGCTCCACCAGAAGTGATCTCTGAATGCAGAACCAAGAGTAACCCCTGAGTACTACCGGCTATAGTGCACTTTCTCCACACACTCCCTAAAGAAACAAACAAAATTTACACCAGGCAAAGGATGGGTGGCTGGTTTCTAATGAGTAATGTCTGGGGTATCAACAGGAAGGTCAAAATTGGGGGGCTGGTACCATCTGAAGTGTTATGCATATATATTCACATCATATGACAGGACTTGTTTCTTGCTAGTGAAATAGGAGTTGACTGGGATTTTCTTCTTTAATATCCTCACAAGAACCTTTCTTCTATATAAGCTGAATTTTCCCATAATATGATATTTCAGTTCTCAAGGTGAATTTTCCAAGAAAGGAAGCATATAAAATATGCTTTTATATAACCAAACCTTCAGAGTTACATATTTTGTGACTTTTAGCAAAATTCCAATGCTTGGAACAGTCACTGAACAAAAGGAGAAAACATAAATCCTACCTTTCTATGGGAGGTCTCTGTTAGTTTCATTGTAAGAAAAGTCTGTAGGTGTATAGCCACTTTTGGATTATATAATATGTTGTACTCTGCAACTAGAAAGCTATTGGAGATTCAGCTTGTAGTTGCTGCATGGTTTTAAATTAAAAATACTTTATTTTAAGTTGGCTCATGTGGAAATTGGAAAAGAACAGAAAGAAGAAAGGAAGGGTGGGATAGAGGGAGGAAGGAAGGAAGGAAAGAAGGAATCAAGGAAGGAAGAAAGAAAAATTTTATACAAATAAAATGAATTTATATTTAAATGAAAATTTTTCTTTTTTGCAAAATGATTTGGCAAGTTCAATAAAGACATCAGCTGTACACAGAATAGCAGGCAAAGTTAAAGTTTAGACTATCAAAACACTGGACAAATAAATTCTGTTTCTAATTAAATAAAATCATATATATGCAGATGATTATATTACATTAGCCAATTTTGATTCTCTCAGATATTATTTTTCTAAATACTTAATAAGTAAGAAACCCAGAGAATACAGAAACATTGAGACTCAAAGAGGTCTGAGCAAGAGGTGCTCTTTAAAAATTCATCTAACCATATTTATTAATGAATTTCCACATTTTTAGTAATGATCACTATATATGATTCATTTTAGGGGAATCTATGAAACTTACAGCTCTAGGCACATGTGGTTTCCATATGGAGAAAACCAATTCTGAAATTTTACACATTAGATAAGACAATGAGAACCTTGTCCTGATCTTGATTTCTCATCTTCCAGTTACCTGGCTTTTCTAATTATTTTTAGGGGAGCTAAGTAGTAGGAAAAATGTTTTTTGTTTTTTGTTTTTTTTTTTTTTTTTGGTTTTTGGGCCACACCCGGCGGTGCTCAGGGGTTACTCCTGGCTGTCTGCTCAGAAATAGCTCCTGGCAGGCACGGGGGACCATATGGGACACTGGGATTTGAACCAACCACCTTTGGTCCTGGATTGGCTGCTTGCAAGGCAAACACCGCTGTGCTATCTCTCCGGGCCCGGAAAAATGTTTTTTTTTTTTAACAGTGATTGTAACATTCTGAAGATCAGTGTTAAGCTGCCAAAGGGGAGTGGATTTTTTCCAGCAACTTGGGCTGAATTTAAGCAAAACTGAAATATAGGTCTTTAAGGAATCTGGCCCCTGGAGCAGCTGAAAAACATTGCATGTTCCTAGCCTTGGCTATAAACACTCTGGAAATGTGGTTGTGGATCAGGTGCCAAGATTTTGGGTTTTATTTTTCCAGTTTTACCACTCGTAGTGCTGCTGGCCTTCAGTAAAATTGAGGACAAGCTCCTTCTGTTACTTAAGGATAGTCTGATTGGCAGGCAAGTAGGTCTTGCTGCTACTGACAAATTGAAGTTATTTGCTCACTTATGACTAGTGTCAGTGTACTCAGGAGCAATTGTTCATGTTTCATGGCATGAAAGAAGTGAACTTTTATCTCTTGGGCTAATACTTGGTGGCAAAAAGAATTGTATCCATCTGAAACAAGAAAATAATTAAGCTAAATTCTTGGTTTCTTTTTTTGTTTTGTTGTTGTTTTTTGGTTTTTTTTTTTTTTTTTGGGTCACACCTGGCAGCGTTCAGGGGTTACTCCTGGCTCTACACTCAGAAATCGCTCCTGGCAGGCTTGGGAGACCATATGGGATTCCGGGATTCAAACCACAGACCTTCTGCATGCAAGGCAAACACCTTACCTCTATGCTATCTCTCCGGCCGCATAAATTCTTGGTTTCTTTTGGTAGTAAACAAAGAAATGAGGACTTGAATAAATAATTGATTAATTTTCATAGATTTGAATTGATAGTAGGAATAAACAATATTTTTAGTATTAGTTTAATGCCAAATACCATTCTAAAATGTCACACTTGCTTAGTCATTGAATTTTCACAATAACCCGGCAATGTCTCTTTGCATTTTGCAAGTATAGAAAATGAAACATGGACTAGTTAAATATGTTGCTCAAAGTGGTACAACTAGAAGAGTATGGAGTATTATAGTAAGTAATAAAATGTTAATCAGCTTTGTAGATTCCTGTAACTTTGATCTGTTTCCGTACTGGAAGCACTTGAAGGATTCTGTACAAGCACAAAGGAAGCAAATCTGAATTTATGGTTTGATTTGTTCAACTTGTTTGCTTTGTTTTGGGTTTGGGGTCCACACCTTGCACCGGTCAGAGGTTATGTCAGGCTCTGTGCTCAGGATTGACCGCAGGAGGTGCTCAAAGGAGGATATGTCATGCCAGGATTTGAAACTAGGGAAGACATATTCAAAGCAAATAAACTGTCTCCTGTACTCTCCATCTCCTTCAAGTTTGAATCTTTTCCTTTTTTCTTTGGTTTTTGGGTCACACCCAGCAGCGCTCAGGGGTTACTCCTGGCTTTATGCTCAGAAATTGCTCCTGGCAGGCTCAGGGGACCATATGGGATGCCAGGATTCGAACCACTGTCCTTCTGCATGCAAGGCAAATGCCCTACCTCCATGCTATCTCTCAAGCCCTGAATCCTTTCACTAAAGACTTAAATTGTTCACAAACCCATACTAATTATGTATTTAATAATTGTCCTTGATTATCTATAAACATCAGTATGTTTTTGTTTTGTTTTGTTTTTCTTTTTGAGCCATACCTGGAAGTTCTCAGGACTGACTCATGATTGTGCTCAGGAATAACTCCTGGAGAGTTTGGGGATCATAGAGCATGATGAAGATTGAAGCCAGGTCTGCTGCGTGTAAAGCAAGGCCTTAGCAGCTATACTATTGCTCTAGCCCCACAAGCATCAGTTTTATCTTTGGCCTAAAAGATTAAATGATTAAATTAAGTAAAAGGAAGAGGTGACTGAATAAAGGTAGTGACTCAGAGTCTCCTCTTTTTTGAGTAGGGGGTTGGATTTGAGCAACACTCAGGTGTGTTCAGGGCTTATTCCTGCCTCTGCACTCAGTTCTCCCCTGGTGGGTTCCAGGCACAATATGAAGTGCTGGGGGTTGAACCTGGGTTAGCTGTGTGCAAGGCAAGAGCCCTACCTGCCGTGCAATGACTCTCACTGCCAGATTCTCCTTTTAATGCTAAAAAGTCTTTTATGACTTATGTCAGCTGTACATTCACTCACTAGGCTTCCAGTTACTGAAACAGTCTATTATAGCTTTCATAAAATAAGAAAGAAAAAAAATAGTACTTAAAAAACACAAATACCGGGGCCAGCGAGGTGGCGCTAGAGGTAAGGTGTCTGCCTTGCAAGTGCTAGCCAAGGAAGGACCACGGTTCGATCCCCCAGCATCCCATATGGTCCCCCCAAGCCAGGGGCAACTTTTGAGCGCTTAGCCCCTAAGCATCAAATGGGTGTGGCCCGAAAAACCAAAAACAAAAAACACAAATACCATCTCTTCTTTGTGGCATGAGATTAAAGTAAGAAATATTATTAAGCAATAAATTATAATACTGAATTGCTTGAATTCCATCTACATCTTACTATTATAAAATTGCCATATATACTTACATATGGAATACTACTCGCAAGAAAAGATAAAGTCCTAAAATCTTATGCAAGTTGAATGGAACTGGAGAGTATTATGTTAAATGAAATAAGTCAGAGTAAGAAAGACAAATGCCATATGAGCTCACATATGTGGAGGGTAAAGAAACAAAGAAAGGAATGAACAATGATTAATGAAAACAAACTTTAGACTCTGACAACAGAACAAAGATTACCAAGAGTGAGGGAGGGGAATGAGATGAACAACATTAACAACATTAACACTGCTGAAAAAAATTAATTAAAATGAGTAAATATAGACCAGAGAGATAGTTTTACTCTATCTAAGGAAGTAATGCCCTTACTTTGTGAGACTGTGCCCTTGATCAAACCCCCACCAATGTATATAGTGTCCTGAGCACCAGTTGGGATTACTCCTGAGCACAGAGTCAGGAATAACCTCTGAGTATAGCCAGGTGTCCCTTACCAAATATATAAGCTTGATGAAAAAAATAAATTTCACTGAGGAAAAAAATTATTCAACCTACTCAACAGTTCAGAATTTGATAACTTACCTTGACTGGGGTGACATTATTTTCCTTTTGGGCTATGTAAGGATATTAGAATCCAAGATTAATAAACTACCTGCCATCCTTGAAAGATATTAGAATAACCAGGTTTGACATTTTGAAAAATACAATATCACTTCTGGGATATCATATAGAGGCTAAGATGCATGTCTTACCTTTACTAAATCCTGGATTGATCTCTGGAACTTCAAAACATTACTCAGATAACCCTGGTGGTCCCTGGCACCACAGAGCCTGAGCATCACCACTGCATCCTTGGATTCTCAAATTGCACCATCCATCCCAGTTTGCTGAAATGCTTCAGGAGAGATCCTCAGGCCTTGTCAAGATGATTTGTGGTAGCTCCCCCACAAATAAAAACTAAAATCAATATGAAATCTATGATCTGTGAAAATAGTTTTGTTATCTAATTTGAAATCTTTTTGCCTCCTTTCCAATTCCCAAAGTAAACTCTAGGATGCTGAATTTGTGGCTTTAAATGTTATAAAATGTTAAATTCATGATGCAGAATATCTATTTCTCAAGTCCTTAAATTTTGGTTTTGTAAGCATGATCTTTTCAAAGATTGCCAAGGGCCAGAATGATAGCACAGAGGGTAGGGCATTTGCCAGGCATGTGACTGACCCAGGTTTGATCCCTGAATTCCATAATGTTCCCCAAGCACCTCCAGGAACCTGAGTATAGAGCCAAGAGTAACCCCTGAACCCCACCAGGTGTGACCCAAAACCAAAAAAAAAAAAAAAGAATGTCAAATGTTTAATGATTTAATAACTGCCCTTTTAAAAACCAAATAAAACTATTCAAGAGCCTCAAGGAGTAATGCAATGGCTTAGAGATCTTGCCTTGTAAACCTATGATTATGTGTTCAAGTACCTAGTACCCATATGCATGTCCTCCTTAATACCTAGTGCCGCAGTGATTTATTTGTTTCTTTTTAGGGGGTGAGGGTGCTGGGTCACATCCAGTGTGCTCAATAGTCTCTCCCATCTCTACACTCAGGGACCACTTTTAGTAGGAATTGGGGGACATATGTGGTGCCAGGAATCAAACCAAGTCTGTTGCATCCAAGGCAGATCCACCGTACTATCGTCCATCCACAAGTGATCTCTAGCCACATCACAGGTGTGTAAACACCAAAAAAGGGTTGTGATTCACATTGAATATTGCAACTAGGAAAATTTGAAAGCACCATAATCAGGAAATAAAACCTCAGTGAGTATTGTGTTAGCCCTACACCAAACCTGATGAACACCATAATCTTATCTACCTTATCTTATATGCCTCAATTAATGGTGGGCTTGTGTAATGGCTGATGTGCTTGAGATGGGCCCACTGCTGAGATGGCCTACGGGCCTTGCAGGCAAGACTCTGACAAATATCACAGTCTTATTTATTAGAAAAGCCTAGGGACCTCGGCCAGGAGAGAGCTAAAGAGGGAGAGAGAGCTGGGTTTGGGACGATCCAACTGTCTTTTTCAACTGCCCAACTCTCTTCCTGCCCCTCCAATTGTCTCTTTTGACTGCCCATTAACTCTCAACAGTCTCTTCCAACTGCTAACCCTGAGGAGGGTTTTATAAACTCAGCAACGAATCAGGATCTTATTTAAAGGAATGGTGTCTTATTTAAAGGGACAGGCCCCTTTTATGGCTGCTAGGTGCTGGGCTGTAGGACTAGAGGTATAAGTGCAAGAAATGCCTGGGACCGGAGAGATAGCATGGAGGAAGGGCGTTTGTCTTGCATGCAGAATTACCGTGGTTCAAATCTCAGCATCCCATATGGTCCCCTGAGCCTTGCAGGAGCGATTTCTGAGCGTAGAGCCAAGAGTAACCCCTGAGTGCTGCCGGATGTGACCTAAAAACAAGCAAACAAACAAACAAAACAAAACAAAACAACCAATCAGCCACTATGGGACACTGATAAAAATAAAAATGTTCTACTTAATCCTACCAGATAGTTCAAATGAGAAATAGTTTAAGGAGACATTAATCATGACACTTTCAACATCACTCAATTCAAATGCACATCTTTTGTTCCTATTTTTATTTTGACCAGAGGCCCCTTCTGTTTCCTTACTTTTAGATATTCTTATTGTCTGGAGTTCTGGAGTTGCTCTACCTTATCAAATTTATGCATGTGACATATCTGTGAACATATGCTAATATTCTAGAAAGTATCCTCAAATGGAGCAAGAAGACACATATTTATTGAACACCCATATCTGTCTGGCACTGTTCTAGGTACTTCACACAGAGTAATTTAGTCACTTTTGTTATCCCAACTTTGAGATCAGTAAATAGACTCAGAGGCTTCGAATCTTCAGTGTAATGGAGTAAATGGCATGATATAAAATCCTCAGTCTCTTGCCTTTCTTCTTCTGTGAGACTATTACTGTTTTTATACATGCTGGAAAGTTTGCTGCTAGTGATAAATTATGCAACTTAGGGGCCGGAGAGATAGCATGGATGGAGGTAAGGTGTTTGCCTTGCGTGCAGAAGGTCGGTGGTTCGAATCCCGGCATCCCTTATGGTCCCCCGAGCCTGCCAAGAACGATTTTTTTTTTTTTTTTGGTTTTTGGGCCACACCCGGCGGTGCTCAGGGGTTACTCCTGGCTGTCTGCTCAGAAATAGCTCCTGGCAGGCATGGGGGACCATATGGGACACCGGGATTTGAACCAACCACCTTTGGTCCTGGATCAGCTGCTTGCAAGGCAAATGCCGCTGTGCTATCTCTCCGGGCCTGCCAGGAACGATTTCTGAGCAGAGAGCCAGTAGTAACCCCTGAGCGTTGCCGGGTGTGACCCAAAAAACGAAAAAAAAAAATTGTGCAACTTAGACAGACAAAAATAACAGCAAATAATCATTTATTGGTTACATACTTTACAGTGTCATCATTAGTTTTATTTCTACAATAGCAGCCAGTTGGATTACTGGTCCCCCATAATCAATATTCATACTCCACTCTAGGATGTGATCTGATGATGGTATTATTGGATTATTCCCTACTTGGTATTCCTCTCCCACCCTAGGATGTGGCCTGGTTCTTGTCAGGGGTCTGAGGAAGGCAGGCGCTCATTCTTTGGTCTTCCTCCACTAAGCTGCTTTCCTTCTCAGGATCACAAGGCTTGTGTGGTGGGATTCTTTGCTTGCCTGATGAATTTTCTGAACCATTCTTGTATCTTTTCACTGTGCGAATTTCCTGAGTCAACATTTGTTTCCAGATCCTCATTTTGGTGCCTGGGGCTCTGCTTACAGCAGCCTTCTGACTGATATTCTCTTTCCACTTTATTACTAAAGTCTTAGGTAAGAATGTCAACTAGTGCAATTCTTCCTTTGTTAAGAAAGTTTACTTCTGAAAGAAAGTTAGTGTGATTAGTGACTGATAATATTGCATTATTATGTGTACCAGCCTCTTTTTTTGTTTTGTTTTTGAGCCACACACAGCAGGGTTTAGGGGTTATTCCTGGCTCTGCACTCAGAAATTATTCCATCAGTGTTCAAGGAATCAAATATTGGACCCAAATTGGCTATGTTCAAGGCAACTGCCCTACCCACTATACTATCTCTCCAGCCTCTTACCTCTTATCTCCTTGAAGTCTTGTCCAGATAGTTCAAAGACCACACATGGGGCGTAGCCCTGGCTTAGTATATTCAAGTAGATTATCTGTACTAATGATGGTTGATGGGGACAGGCTTTCAACTTGGTAGGTCATACTAGGTCATTTGGGGGTATTTCTTCTCCCAAATCATATTGTCCTCCTGTCATTCAGGGAATAAATATCAGGGATATAAGGTGATGGCCTCAGTAAAGAACTCTGTTAAATGTGCTCTCTAGGGCAGGAGAGATAGACAGTACAGGAGTTAAGGTGCTTGCCTACTACATGGCAGACCCCACACCAAATCAATCCCCATCACAGCATATGGGGATCACAGCACCATCAAGAGTGATCCCTGGACACAGGAGTAAGCCTTGAGACTGCCAGGTGTGGACTCCTCACAACAAAAGTGATCCCACAGTCAGAGAGATGGTAGAGCAGATAGGACATTTGTCTTACATGTGGCTGACCCAGTGTTCAATCCTTGACATCCTATATGGTCTTGTAAGCCCACCAGTGATGATCCCTGATTGCAGAGCCATGAGTAAGCTCTGAGCACCTCCAGGTATGGTCCCAAACCAAAACCAAATAAACAAACAAAAAAAAAGACAACAAAACAGAACAAACTCAAACAAAACAAACTATAAAAGTGACCCTTTCTCTCAGTCCTTCCTCAGTCCTTTCTCTCAGTTCTTCCATTAATTCACAGTATATGTTAGAAAAATCAATGACCATTATAAGTGTTGTTAAAATTATAAGAGTATAATATGGAGGCATGGAGAGATAGCACAGCAGCATTTGCCTTGCAAGCAGCCGATCCAGGACCAAAGGTGGTTGGTTCGAATCCTGGTGTCCCATATGGTCCCCCATGCCTGTTAGAAGCTATTTCTGAGCAGACAGCCAGGAGTAACCCCTGAGCACCGCCGGGTATGACCCAAAACCCCCCCTCAAAAAAGAGTATAATATGGGTACCTAGGACTTGATATCCTCCAAGAAATTAAAGGAAAATAATATTGTTCTCTGAGACTTAAACAAACTAAATTTATACAATTCATGGATAGACTTAGTCATCAGTGAAAATGAATCAAGAGACTGTGTGAATAAATGTGTGGCTGAAAAGTGTGAAAATATCCAATATATCACTCATGACATGGAAATTATATTAGGGAATCCTGATTGTGGTCTTATCATCAAAATCCCAATCTGCAGAATTGGGCTCTGTCTGGGTAGGATTGTAGAGAAGTTAGCAGTGATGAATTTAGATGGTTGGGTATGTGTCCAACACACTAACTCTTCAATGTGTTGAAAGCAATTGTATATCATCAAACTTCCCAGTGCTAGCTGAAATATCTCTCAAAGCCATTTCTCCCTTTAAACACTAATTTCATGATCACCAAGCAATACTTGGCTTTAGTTTCCCAGGTATCTCCTCTTGGAAAAATGTCATGTCTGGAGAGGAATTATAAGGCTTCTGGTCAATGAAAGGAAATGTTCACTACTCTAAATCAAGCATGTTACTTTGCAGCTTAAATAACATGTAATTACAGATATGTTTAACAAATATGAACATCAAATGGTCTATTTTCCAACACCTTTAAAAAATTCCATTATCTCAAGGTTATTATAAGTTATTACTTTTTTTATTTTTGGTTTTTGAGTCACACCCAGCAGTTCTCAGGGGTTACTCCTGGCTCTGCACTCAGAAATCACTCCTAGTAGGCTCAGGGGACAAATATGGGATGCCAGGAATCGAACCTGGGTCCATCCTGGGCCGGCCATGTGCAAGGCAAATGCCCTACCACTGTGCTAATCTCTGGCCCCCTATAAGTTATTACTTTAAATGTGAGTACTTCCTAAATCACACAAGAGTAAAATAGAGTATCTGTTTTTTGTTTGTTTTTTGGGTCACACCCGGCAGCACTCAGGGGTTACTCCTGGCTCAGAAATCGCTCCTGGCAGGTTTGGTGGACCATATGGGATGCCAGGATTTGAACCACCATCTTTCTGCATGCAAGGCAAATGCCTTGCCTCCATGCTCTCTCTCCGGCCCCAAAAATAGAGCATCTTTTAATGAAATAACAACAGTGCTTTTCTTTAATATTCTTTAAAATACACTTGTACAACTTACAATAATATTCAAATAACTATAAAGCATTACCTAATTTAATGTATGTGTTTTTCCCCCTAAAAATTACTTTTAAAAAAAATTTTTTGGCAAGGTAAAAACCTTGACAGAGGTGACAAATTTAAAGGTTGGTTCAAGAAAATAAAATTAAGGCACACAAGAGTCAATGACCAGCAAGACATTTAGAGGTATATTTTTAGTTTGTTAAATAAAAATGATTTTAGAATTATGCATTACACATTACCAAAATTAAAAAAAATGTAAAATGTTGGGGGAAAGGATCTATAGACTTGTTTTAGTATTAGTATTTCAAATATCCAACAGTGCATGTCAAGTAAATAAAAGTATTTACTATTTTTACTACATTTTTATGAATGTGGCTTTATAAGTCTACCTCTTTGATAAGATGATCTCTATAATCCTGCTATGTCTTAGGATCTGGAACTTCAGTAGGATCTTTGAATGTTGGATGCTCTCTTTATATATATATATATATATATATATATATATATATATATATATATATATATATATAACTCCAAGAACAAGCAAAGTGATTGGTTAGCTATGCAAAATGGCAGGAAACAAAAATTTCAGAGAATGGGAAAATGTTTTAAATGGATAAAAGTGAATATGGAATCAAATTGTGCCTAAAATTGGAGAAAATAGGAGTTGGAGAGATAGTACAAAGACTAATGTACTTGTCTTGCATTCCACTGCAACTGTGACAGGTTTTAATTCTTCTACTGCATATGGGACCCTCTGGGGTTTCTGAAGAGTACCAGGGATGGCCCCCAAAATTTTTGGTAAATAAAATAGAAATGTAATAATTAATAAACATGATGAAAGAGGGAGCTTTTGAAAGGAATGAAAATAAAACTGGGCCCGGAGAGAAGCACAGCGGCGTTTGCCTTGCAAGCAGCCGATCCAGGACCAAAGGTGGTTGGTTCGAATCCCGGTGTCCCATATGGTCCCCCGTGCCTGCCAGGAGCTATTTCTGAGCAGACAGCCAGGAGTAACCCCTGAGCACCGCTGAGTGTGGCCCAAAAACCAAAACCAAAAAAAAAAAAAAAAAAAAGAAAGAAAATAAAACTATGCAAATGGGAAACAGCAGGTCAATATCTTGATGCAGAGAAGAGATATTATGAGGGCCAGAGAGATAGCACAGCGGTAGAGCATTTGCCTTGCATGCAGTCAACTCGGGATGGACCGGGTTCAATTCCCGGCATTCCAAATGGTCCCCCAAGCCTGACACGAGTGATTTCTGAGTGTAGAGCCAGAATTAACTCCTAAGTACAAACGGGTGTGTGTGTGTGTGTGTGTGTGTGTGTGTGTGTGTGTGAGAGAGAGAGAGAGAGAGAGAGAGAGAGAGAGAGAGAGAGAGAGAGAGAGAGAGAGAGAGAGAGAGAGAGAGAGAGAGAGAGAGAGAGAGAGATTGGGGATCAGAGGAGTTAAAAGTGCCAAATGTATTGAGCAGAGGATGATGACCAGGACTGCCATTTGGTAGAAAGGGCAGTTTTTTTCTTTTTTGTTGTTTTGGAGGGCCAAAGCAACACAGTGGTAGGGGAGTTGTCTGAAGTTAAACCCAGGATCCCCACATGCAGAGAAAATTCTATAGCCATTAGGGTCAATCACCCTAGCCTCTCACTGTTCATTCATTTAAAGAATTGTCAATATTCTAAGAATATTGGCTGAGAAAGTTCATATTTTGCTGCTGTGGCATAGCTTTAGATTTCTTTTGTTCCTAGCTCCCAGCATTAAAAATATGAAACAGCAATATGTTGGAAGACTTCTCTAATGGAAATTCATTTTAAATCATAAACTGTCGAGTAATATTTCAGGGCAAACCACAACCAAGGGTTATTCAAGAGCTATGAATTGCTTTGAAGTAAGTTGAAGAGGTTCTGTCTCTACTTGAGCACAGTGCTGGACTGATTGCCTGTTTAAAGGTGGGTCTCCACTGGGTCCTGTCAGCTACAATATGAGCTGAAAACTAAAACATACCTCTCTGGTCAAGTAAAGAGCTATACAGGCTAAGAGCAGGCTTTGCATGCAATTATGCAGAAGCCCTGAGCTTGCTGCCTGAAAATTGAGCTTGGAGTATTCCCATAAACATGGTTGGGTATAATTCCTCCACCCTGCCTTCCCCTAAAAAGAACCCCTCAAAAATAAAGTAAAACAGTAAAAAAAAAAACATCTGCAGAATCCATTTCTAATTGCATTTAAAGGGAAATTTTTCTTTGTGTTTTATTGACAGAAATATCTTTGTTTCGATCCTGTGCTCTTAAATCCAGAAGTAGAAGAAAACATGCACTTGTTCATTTATTCAAAAAATAATAAGGGGCTAGGATGATGGTACAGCAGATAAAGTGCTTGCCTTCCATATAAATTGACCTAGGCTCAATCCCTGGCTTCCCATTTGGTACCCTGAGCACTCCAGGAGTTATTCCTGGGCACAGAGCCAGAAGAAATTCCTGAGCATCGCCAGGTGTAGCCCCCAAACAAAATCAAAACAATCAAAGAATTAATAACAGGCACTTATGTACAGGGGTAAAGTGGTTGCCTTGCACAACCGGATATATTCCAAAACCAAAAAAAAAAAAGTAAACAACATGCCTACTACTAGTACTATAGTTTGCTGATTGTGGTAGCAATGGAATAAGGATGGTACTGTCTTTGTCCCAACAAAGTTCAGTATTGTAAGGAATAAGTCATCAGAGCAGAGTGTGAGACAGTCATGATTCTGAACCCTTTTCTATTTCGAGGCAGCAGGCTTCTCAATCTGTGCATCTAGCAACATCATTTATTAACTCCCTTTTTATGTAATGCCCTTTCCATTAACTTGCTGCCAACACATCAGATAATAGCAGCAATTATAGTGTAAGTATTTTTTTCTGGTTCATTAGGCTAGAAATGTTTGTTTTCCCTTTATACATCAACTGTGTTTCACTTCCTGTCTAATTATCTATATTGATGCTTTAAACTGGGTAGGAAAATAGTTTTTATTTGTTTTGTTTACATTTGTGTCATAAAGGGTAATATATCTTCTTCTAATTGAGGAAAATGAGACACAGGGATGTAGGAAACCTGGAAGCAAATCCTAGGTTTGCTAAAACTTAACATGATTTTGAGCAAAAACATCATTGTAACAAGCTAACAAGCTGAATTAGATCACTTCTAAGGATATTGTGACTTTCATAACACAGTGCTAGAGCACAGAGCCAGAAGTAAGCCCAGAACACCTCTGGTATGGCCCCAAAACAAAAGCAAAATCAACAATGAGAGGCTAAAGAGAATACAGTGGGTAAGGAGTTCGCTTTGCACATAGCTGACCTGGATTTGTTCCCTGGCATCCTATATAGTCCCCTGTGTAGTACCACCAGGAGTGATATATGAATAGAGTCAGGAGTTAAACCCCACAAACATAAACAAATAAAATAAAAATTAATGAGATGGGAAATATTACAGTGTAGGGTACATGCTTAACACATGCCCATCCTGGGTTTGATTCCTGTCACAACAAGGTCCAATAACACCTGGAGATTGCCAACACCTCTGGAGCTGCATAGGTATTCCTGGCACTGCAGAGCCTGAGCAGCCTCTCTCCTTGTTGCCAGAGAACTGTCAATGGGACACCTGGATATCTTTTTTTTTTTTTTTTTTGGTTTTTTTTTTTGGGGGGGGCCACACCCGGTGACGCTCAGGGGTTACTCCTGGCTATACGCTCAGAAGTCGCTCCTGGCTTGGGGGACCATATGGGACGCCGGGGGATCGAACCGCGGTCCGTCCTAGGCTAGCGCAGGCAAGGCAGGCACCTTACCTCCAGCGCCACCGCCCGGCCCCACACCTGGATATCTTGAGGTAAACTTGGAAGCCCCCCTACCCATACTCTTCTCTCCCTCCCAAAATAAAATTAATAGTGAATGTAGCTTAGCAGTAAAGCTAATTTCTGGCAAGTATAAGAACAGGATTTGATCCCTGGTATTGAAAAAAAAAAGACAAAATACCTAAGAGAAAATTCATATCACCGTGACAAAAATTAAGATGACATTAATGTAAACCAGTGCTTCTCAATTATTTTCTGTCATGTCCCCCTAGAAAGAAGAAAACATTTTTCGCGCCCCCCCCCCCTCGCACGACTGTAAATAGTATCTTTATTTTTTTTTTATTTTTTTTATTTTTTGGTTTTTGGGCCACACCCTGTGACGCTCAGGGTTACTCCTGGCTATGCGCTCAGAAGTTGCTCCTGGCTTCTTGGGGGACCATATGGGACGCCGGGGGATCGAACCGCGGTCCGTCCTAGGCTAGCGCAGGCAAGGCAGGCACCTTACCTCCAGCGCCACCGCCCGGCCCCAATAGTATCTTTATTAAAAAAAAAAAAACTTTAATCTGCAAACAAAAATATATAAAATAATTTGAGCTGATTTTTTAATCAGAGATGATGTCTGGATTAATGGCTACAATGAGCACGTTTTGCAATGCATAGCTTTTCGTAGCGGGGTTTGAAGCAGGGCACAGCAATTCTCAGCTCCAGAGACATACAGAGACATAAACACAGGGCTTAGCTTGTTATGACAGTGTTTGCCGAGGTCAAACGCGCCCCCTTTACGGAGCCTCTCGGCCCCCCTGGGGGGCATGCCCCACCATTTGAGAACCACTGATGTAGACCATTCATTCCCCCAAGTGAATAATTATATTCCATACTTGTGCCTATTAATCTTGTCAATACAGCTTAAACAAGTCATCTGATTCCAACATGACATTGCAATAGACATATATGGTACTAGCTCAAAGTCTTCCTGTACTTTCACACACACAGAAGAGGAAACTGAGGCTTTGGCAGAGAATGATCTCTACTGGTGAATGCATAGATCACAAAGGCTAGCTAGCATCAGAGATCAGGTCTCTTAAGTTCTTAGTTCTCTTAATCCTTTGTTGTTAAGGATTTCAACTACTACAATGGAATGACTTATTAAGATTTGTTTCAGATAATAAATGGCTTCCAAGTCTGCTGGAATTAGAACCATGTCCACCTCGTTGTTATTTTACACATCACTTGGTCCTTAATAAAGTTTCTACAAGGAACTCCATCTACATCTTATAGCTCCCATGGGATTGTATTTTACATTTTGAAACCATGAGCTTTAAATAAACTGTCTTAATCTTATTTAATCTTTCTTTTGACTTATTTTTTCTAATTTTTATTACAACACTGTGATTTACCAAGTTGTTCATAATACAGTCGTTTCAGGCATTAAATATTCAAACACTTGGAGGCCAAAGTGATAGCACAGCAGTAGGATGTTTGCCTTGCACGCAGCAACCTTGGGACAGAACGGGTTTGATACCCAGCATTCCATATGGTCTCCTGAGCCTGCCAGGAGCACTGCTGAACCAGGAGCACCCCTGAGCACTGACGGGTGTGACCTAGAAACCAAAAAAAATTAAAAAGTTATGAAAAGATTTAAAAAAGTAAAAATAATTTTTTTGTTGTTTGTTTAGGGGCTACACAGGGGTTGGCAACCTGTGGCTCCAGAGCTGCATGCGGCTTGAAGCTTTGCCACGGCTACAACAGCGGGGCCAATAGCAGGGGGCAGGGAGCGGTATCACTTAAATATTTTAATTGGCTATTAATTTGCACTAATATATGTTTCACATTGTTAAATGAAAAAGTTCTTTTTTCTTCAGGTCAACAGCTAACTGCATGATCCAGTATATAACATTAAGATAAGAAACAATGTATGCAGTGCTTGCTATATTTGTTTTAAATGTCAAGATGGTTTTTTTTTTCCTTAGGAAACGAATTCAAGTGGCACTTTATGTCTTAAAGGTGGCCAATCCTTTAATGCTCAAGATCAAACCCAGGTCTGCAGTATGCAAGACAAGCTCCCTTAGCTGCTGTACTACTTCTCCAGCTTCCCAAAATATTTTTGGCAATAGCTGACAATCTGTTTCTCCATTTATAAAATAAGATGCATGGCCTAGAATACTGTGAGGTTTCCTTTTAATATTGTATATTTTGCTCCAAATGGTTAAGGAATATTAATGAAGGCAAATAATGGTGAAGGCAAAAATTTAGCAAAAATCATCTTAGCACTTATTTTTGTACTGTGCAATATGTTGTCACTGGGAATGTAGTGAATAACAGGATAAATGTAACTCTTCATTCACCAAATCTGTTTTCAATTAGGGAAATTAAGAGGGGTACTGTTTTCAATAATCAACAATCTCTACAGGAGTCAGAGAAATAGTGCAGCAGGTAAGGTCTTTGCGCACAGCCAACCCAGGTTCAATCCCCTGCACCGTGTTTGGTCCCCTGAGCATTGCCAGAATTAAGCCTACAGCACCACTGTGTTTGGGCCCATAAACAAACAAAACAAAAACAAAATAATCTCTATTAAAAATGTGATGACAATGAATCTGATTGGGCAAAACTTCATGAAAAATATAGCTTTCAGGACAAAGGCATTGTCTGTATTTGAGACAGAGCACTCTCATTTTTGTTATCCTCATTAAAGTGTAAAGGTTTCCCCATTACTTTGCAAATATACAAGATATAATCTATAACTCTTGAATGAGGTTTAAATGATCTGAAATCCATGCCTCTTATCAGTATCCATATCCATCATCAGGTTGTTTAATAGTTAAAGTACTGCATCTTGAAAGAAAATTCCAAACAAAAGCATCTGGACATTCCATTCGCAACAAAATCATTTCCTAAATATTTTACCTAAAATGAAGAATGACTGACTATATAGATAAAAAAGGGAATGAGATTTTGAGGTAAGTATATACTTACATTTAACCTTTGCAATGGCTTTGTAAGGGAAACACGTAATTCTTTCTCTATTCTTTTTTTTTTTTTTTTTTTTTTTTTTTTGGTTTTTGGGCCACACCCTGTGACGCTCAGGGGTTACTCCTGGCTATGCGCTCAGAAGTTGCTCCTGGCTTCTTGGGGGACCATATGGGACGCCGGGGGATCGAACCGCGGTCCGTCCTAGGCTAGCGCAGGCAAGGCAGGCACCTTACCTCCAGCGCCACCGCCCGGCCCAACTTTCTTTATTCTTAAAGAAAACAACCTGAAGTAAAGCAATTAGTGTGCTTGAAAGTAATGAAAAGGGGCCGGAGAGATAGCATGGAGGTAAGGCATTTGCCTCACAATCAGAAGGTTGGTGGTTCGAATCCCGGCGTCCCATATGGTCCCCCGAGCCAGCCAGGAGCGATTTCTGAGTGTAGAGCCAGGAGTAACCCCTGAGTACTGCCGGGTGTGACCCAAAAACCAAAAAAAAAAAAAAAAAAAAAAGTAATGAAAAGAATTAAAAGAAGTTTGTTTGGCTCTAGACAACTGTATTTTGACTGTACAATAAATCCTCCTATAAAGGAAAACTTTGAAGCTGTGTTTACAAAGGTCTTAATGAAACAAAGAAATCCACAAGTATAAATGGATTCCATGGTCAATAACTTTGGGAAATGCCAATCATACTTATGACAGTGAAATATTATAACAAAATTTCCCCAAATATCCTTGATTACCAAAATCAGATTTTTTATCCTTTCATTCAATACTAATACTTCTTAAAATAAACAATTTAATAAATATTTAAATTACAGTAAAAAAAAGATAGAATAAAAGTTTCTAAAATGAAAATTAGTTATTGGAGGGTGAAGAGATAATACAGGGGTTATTGTTGTTATGCAGTGAACTCTGATTCAATAACCAGTTCCAAGTATGTTCCTTCCGCTAAGCATTTCCAGGAGTTATTTCAGAATACAGAGCCAGGACTAAGCCCTCAGCACTGCCAGATGTGACTCTAAAACAAACGAAAAATAGAAATCAACTTATAAAAGGAGATAAAAATGGGCAACTAACTAGAGAAGCATTTAAAAAATGTGTAAGATGGGGCTGGAGAGATAGCACAGCAGCAAGGCATTTTGCCTCGCAAGCAGCCTATCTAGGACAGACGGTGGTTCAAATCCCAGCATCCCATATGGTCCCCCAGGCCTGCCAGGAGCGATTTCTGAGCGTAGAGCTAGGAGCAACTCCTGAGCGCCATAGGGTGTGACCCGAAAAAACCAACAAAACAAAACAAAACAAAAAAGTGTGAGATGGCAGGAAATAATACAGGGGATAAGGCTGAACTTAACCCTGTGGGAGGCTGTCTTAGGTTTGATCTCCACATCCCATATGGTCCCCTGAGCAGCATTAGAATTTCTGAGAACTCTGAGAATTCCTGAGAGCCAGGGGTAACCTGTAAGCATTACTGGTATGGTCCAAAAACCATAAAAGGAAAAGAAAAAATATTAGAAAAAAAAGTGTGTACATAAAATAGGAAATAAGGGACGTGAGTGGATAGATGAAGGGAGTTAGAAGTAAAAAAGCAAACAAATACACAATAATCAGCATATTTTGACTGCAACTTCAGTGACAAATATGGGCTAAAGATGAAAGGAAGATTTGATTTCTGTCTTTTGTTTGTTTGTTCTTGGGCCACACCTGGTGTTGTTCTTGGCTCCAGGGGTTCCTCCTGGCTCTGCACTTGGGCATCACTCCTGGCAGGCTCTGGGGACTACATGGGATACTGGGGATAATACACAGATAGGGCAAACAATCTACCTGTTGTACTACACCCCACTATAGACAAGGCTGATTTGGTAGAGAAAATCATTTGCTCCACTTCCCCTGGGATGTTTTGGGAGAGCAAACAGGATATCAAAATTTAGGCTATTGGGGGACAGAGTGTGGCACAGCGGTAGGGCATTTGCCTTGCACGCAACCAACCCAGGACAGACCCCAGTTTGATTCCTGGCATTTCAAAAGATCCTCTGAGCCTGCCAGGAGCAATTTATTCCTTCCTTCCTTCCTTCCTTCCTTCCTTCCTTCCTTCCTTCCTTCCTTCCTTCCTTCCTTCCTTCCTTCCTTCCTTCCTTCCTTCCTTCCTCCCTCCCTCCCTCCCTCCCTCCCTCCCTCCCTCCTTCCTTCCTTCCTCCTTCCTTCCTCCCTCCTTCCCTCCCTCCCTCCCTCCCTCCCTCCCTCCCTCCCTCCCTCCCTCCCTCTTTCTTTCTTTCTTTCTTTCTTTCTTTCTTTCTTTCTTTCTTTCTTTCTTTCTTTCTTTCTTTTTTTTTTTTTGGTTTTTGGGTCACACCCGGCAGCGCTCAGGGGTTACTCCTGGCTCTATGCTCAGAAATCGCTCTTGGCAGGCTCAGGAGAACATATGGGATGCCGGGATTCGAGCCACCATCTTTTTGCATGCAAGACAAATACCTTACCTCCAAACTATCTCTCCAGCCCCCAGTGATTTCTTTTTTTTTTTTTTTTATTTAAACACCTTGATTATATACATGATTGTGTTTGGGTTTCAGTCATGTAAAGAACACCACCCATCACCAGTGCAACATTCCCATCACCAATGTCCCAAGTCTCCCGCCCCCAGTGATTTCTAAGTACAGAGCCAGGAGTAACCCCTGAGTGCTGCTGGGTGTGGCCCAAAAACAAAAACAACAACAACAAAAAATAAAATTTAGGATATTAAAACTTAGACAAGAAGAGAAAAGGTTGGGAGATAAGGAAAGGAAATATTTGGAGGAGACTCAAGAAATTATTGCCAAGGCTAGTACCATAATATCTTGGAGATAGTACAGAGGCTAAGACATTTGCTTTGCACACTGTCAACCCAGGTTTGATCCCTGGTATCACATGTTTTCCTGATCACATCCAGGAGTGACCCAAGTACAGAGTTAAAAAAAAATAACAAAAAAACAGGGGCGGGAGAGATAGCACAGCGGTGTTTGCCTTGCAAGCAGCCGATCCAGGACCTAAGGTTGTTGGTTCAAATCCCGGTGTCCCATATGGTCCCCGGTGCCTGCCAGGAGTGATTTCTGAGCAGATAGCCAGGAGTAACCCCTGAGCACTGCCAGGTGTGGCCCAAAAACCAAAACAAAACAAAAAACCTTAAGTGCCTCACGAAGTGGCCCCATAAAGCCAATTAAAAAAAAATTTTTTTTTATTTTTGGATCACACCCGGCAGTGCTCAGGGGTTACTCCTGGCTCTATGCTCAGAAATCGCCTCTGGCAGGCACAGGGGACCATATGGGATGCCGGGATTTGAACTACCATCCTTCTGCATGCAAGGCAAACGCATTATCTCCATGCTCTCCCGCCCCCCCCCCAGTTTTTTTTTTTTAAAGAAAAAAAGAAATGATGGGGTTGAAGGAATGGTGAATAGCTTGTCTTACATGTGACTAATTCAGGTTAGTAGCCCAGCACAGCATCATATAGGGTCCTCTAGTACTGTGTAGGGTCAATGCTGAGCACAGAAATGGGCCCCGAGTACCTCCGGGTGTTACCCAATATTGTTCTCCCACTACCTTCCTCCCAAATAATTCTTAGAACTATATAGGGAGATAAAATAAGACAGGTAAGATTGACCCAAAATGCAGGAAACATACAATTACTGACAAAGAAGAAAAGATTAAAATCTGAAAGCTTCGGGCCCGGAGAGATAGCACAGCGGTATTTGCCTTACAAGCAGCCGATCCAGGACCAAAGGTGGTTGGTTCGAATGCCGGTGTCCCATATGGTCCCCCGTGCCTGCCAGGAGCTATTTCTGAGCAGACAGCCAGGAGTAACCCCTGAGCACCGCCGGGTGTGGCCCAAAAACCAAAAAAAAAAAAAAAAAAAATCTGAAAGCTTGGGCCCGGAGAGATAGCACAGCGGCGTTTGCCTTGCAAGCAGCCGATCCAGGACCAAAGGTGGTTGGTTCGAATCCCGGTGTCCCATATGGTCCCCCGTGCCTGCCAGGAGCTATTTCTGAGCAGACAGCCAGGAGTAACCCCTGAGCACCGCTGGGTGTGGCCCAAAAAAACAAAAAACAAAACAAAAAAAAAATCTGAAAGCTCTTTTGGAAAGTTGATTAATCCGGATAGTAAGTATGAGATAGATCTGTTAATTTAAGATTTGTGCAATAATTTGATAATTGATAATTATCAATAATTTGATAATTGAAGCCCAGAGAAATATCTTGGTTTTCTTGCTGTCACAGGGAGTTCCTGAGCTGAGACTATCTTGTCTTCCACTATCAAGAAGTACAAAAGTTACAAACTGAGCATACAATGAAAAAGAAGCATGGAACAGGGAGCAAGCAAGGACATCAGCACTGACAGAGGGCATTGTTTGAAGAAGACAGAAAAGAAGACAACCAGCCACAAATCTGTCTTAACTACCTCCTTTGTCAGAGCCAAGTTCAGAGCCTGTCTAGGGTAGGGGTGGGGGTGGGGGTGGGTGGGGAGGAGGGAGATTTGGGACATTGGTGATGGGAATGTTGCACTGTTAAAGGGGGCTGTTCTTTACATGACTGAACCCAACTACAATCATATTTGTAACCAAGGTGTTTAAATAAAGATATTAATTATAAAAAGAACAAAAAAAGGGAAGTGTAGATAAAGTAGATGTTATTATATTTGATTTGGTGTTTGGGCCACATCTAGAGGTACTCAGGGGTAATTCCTGGCTCTGCAATCAGGTTGAGGGTAACATATGGGATTGAGAAATTGAATTTAGCTCAGTCACGTGCAAGACAAGTGCACTGCCACTGCCCAGGCTCAATGCTGAGCACAGAAATAGGCCAATTTCAAAAAGGTGACGGTGAGGACTAGCTTCAAAGACACCAAGAAACAAGTCGTCAATAAAGGTGACCCCAATAAATGTAACATGGCTGCGAATATGTGAGCAGAAATAAATAATAATTATAATTTAGACTGTGGATGCACCCGTCGTCAAGAAAGCAGTCTCGGGTATAAATTGAGTAGTCAAAGCGTTTCTGAAGAAGCGTGGGGCTCACTTTTGCTTTAGAAAATGTGAGCAATGAATGAAAATGAGGCAAAAAGGCAGTTGTCTCGGGGTTAAAGATTATCACTGGGCAGCCAGCGAGCAGGGCCAAACGCTAGATAATCTGACGAATCTCCCGCCAAAGGCGAGGTAACTCGCGGACAGGCTAGACAGTGACGCCACATCCGGTCCCGAGCAGCGGCGGGGGCCTATTGCGTCTATTTCCTCAAAACGCCGGGCCAATTGAGGGCGCTTTAGCGCGGTAGGCCTTGTGGGACTTGTAGTTCCCCCCCTTGGACCGCCGGAAGCCGAAGGCGCGACGGTCCGTAAATAAGTCCCCTCCCCCGCTCGCTTTCCCCCATCTTTCTGGGAAATTTCAAAATTCCCGCGGCGGCGGAAAGCTCGCGAGAATTGCGAGCGCTCCCCTCCCTCCTCCCCTCCCTCCCCGTAGGGCCTCCCTCGCCTTGCCCCGCCCCTCGCGCTCCTCCCACTCCCCCTCCCGTCACGGGCGTGTGGGACTCGCTCTCGGCCCGCGGGCTCGCGGGAATGCGCAGGTCGCCTCGGGGCCGCTGCTGTCGGAGCGAGCGAGACCCGGACCCGCGGCGGCGGCGTGGCCGAGCGGAGGCGTCCGTCTGACAGTCACGCGGACGGAGGGAGGGAGGGAGGGAGGGAAGGAGGCCCCGCCGGTCGAGGGGCGCGTGGCGGCTCGGGGGCGGGCGGGAGGCCTGCCGAGGAGCGCGGCGCCGCGGGAGTCGTTGGTCGGCGCGTCTGTGCGCGCGAGATGCGGCTGCGGTGACGGATCCGAACGGACGGAGAAGGCGACAGCGACCCGGCGTCTGGCGTGCGGCAGCCTCGGTACGGGACGGGCCGGGCTCGCTGGGCTCCGCCGGGCCTGCCCGCCTGCCTGCTGGGCCGGGCCTAAAGGAGCCTCGACCCGCCTGACGGAGCCTGGAGGCTTCCGAGCCGCTGCTTCGCGGGCTGCGGGACGAGTGGGTCAGGGTTATATAATAGCCGCGCGGCCGGGGCTCAGGGCGGAGCCGCCCGCACATGGCCGCGCCGAGGCTCCGCGGGGCCCACCCCCTGCCCGGCCCGGCCCGCCCGGCCGCGGAGCCGCCTCCCGCGTTCTCGCTCGTCCTCGCCCCGTTGTTCTCTCCCGGGCGCCGGAGATCGTTGGCGCGGAGGGCCGCGCCGCCAGGCTGCGGGCCCTGCCGGGGAGGGGAGAGGAGGGGAGTGGAGAGGCGGAGTGGGCCGGCGCGCCTGGAAGCGTGCTCGGCGTGGGCCGGCGCAAGGCCGCCCCGAATTAGCTCCTGCGAATCCCGCCCGCCTGGCTGGGCTCGGCACGGCACGGGACGGACGGGGCGGGACGGGAGGACTGGCGGAGGCGTAGTGAGGGTCGGCCGCTTTTCGGAGCCGACGGGGCTTAGGTGCCCAAAGGCAGTCGGGAGGCCACGGGGTCACACTAGTTCAATAAAATGAGCTTTCTTCTCCCTCTCCCTCCCCTTCTCCCTCTCTTCCTCTTCCTCTTCCCCTTCCTTCCTTCCTTCCTTCCTTCCTTCCTTCCTTCCTTCCTTCCTTCCTTCCTTCCTTCCTTCCCTCCCTCCTTTCCTTCCTTCCCTCCCTCCCTTCCTTCCCTCCTTCCTTTCCTCTCTTTCCTTCTTCCTTTCCTTCCTTCCTTCTTCCTTTCCCTTTTCTTCCTTCCCTCCTTTCCTTCCTTCCGTCCTTTCTTCCCTCCCTCCTTTACTCCCTTCCCTCCCTCTCCGTCCTTCCTTCCCTCCTTCCTTTTCTCCCTTTCCTTCCTTTCTTCCTTCCCTCCCTTCCTTTCCTTTCTTTCTCCCTTCCTCTCTTCCTTTCCCTTCCTTTCCTTCCTTCCCTCCTTCCCTCCTTTCTTCCTTCCCTTCCTTCCTTCCTTCCTTCCTTCCTTCCTTCCTTCGTTCTCTCCTTCCTTCCCTCCTTTTCTTCCTTTTCCTTCTCTCCTTCCCTCCTTTCCTTTCCTTCTTCCTTCCTTCCTCCCTCCCTCCCTCCTTCGCTTCTCCTTTCTTTTCTACTTCCTTTTTTCTTCACGTTTTGGGACTGTTTCTTGTATCCTGAACCCTGGAGGATGAGGTACAGGTCTTTTGGAAACGCGCAGCCCTCTTCGACTCTTCCCGAACATTTTCGAGAACCTTATGTCGACCGGGTTTCTCGAGGCCAGATGAATTAGGGTGGGTTTGCTGGCTTTAAGATGAGGTGTCCGTTGATGGCAATCCCAGCGACTGTGAATACTTAGGGGGGGATGCTTCTGATGTGGGAAAGTTGTCTTGCTTTCATTCCCCAGTGTTGTCGCCTGTTGCACGATTTGGTATGGGCACATCTTGATTTAAGTGGAAATAAAACCATTTCTGGGATATGGAAATTTTCGTGATGGTGACAGGCCTTGGAGGACCCCCCCCCTCCATCCCCTAATCTGAATGATTTTAATTGGTTAGGTCAAAGACTATACTAGAGACCATTGTACGTACACTATTGTACCCCCACAACTATTAACAGATTATGCTTCAGCTATTGCAGGCTCTTGCCCAGTCCTAAACCCATCATGATCTGCTTTTCATCATACTTTTTTTTGGTTTGGTTTTGGTTTTGGGGTCACACCCACCAGCGCTCAGGGGTTACTCTTGGCATGCTCGGGAGACCTTAAGGATGCAGGGATTCGAACCTCCGTCCTGCATGCAAGGCAAACGCTCTACCTCCACACTATCTCTCCGGCCCTGCCTTTTATCTTAATGCCATCTCTGCCTCTTTTTAATCCTCAGCGTGGATTAAAATTTCCTCAAATTTCATAACTGTAGACTAAATCCTACCTACCTCATTTCCCTTTTTCCCACGTGTCTTGGGATTTCACAATTTACATGCTTAATTGTAACTTTTGTGTGTGTATAATCTAACATTTATAATCCGAATCTGATGATTGAGTATCTTCTCTTTAATGTAAACAATACAAACTTGAGGATGTAAGTCATCTTTCTGCACTTACATTCCCTTTCAATATAATGTTTTTAAAGTAGTGATTAGTCTGGGCCTACCAATTACATTTGTATCCTTAGTTGTCAAGTCATTTCAAGGGGGTCCAAGAAATGCAAACAGAATTTGCTCACTGCATCTTGGAATATAATTGATGAAGTTTTCTTTCTTTTTTTTTTTGGTTTTTGGGCCACACCTGGTGGTGCTCAGGGGTTACTCCTGGCTATGTGCTCAGAAATAGCTCCTGGCAGGCACGGGGGGACCATATGGGATGCCGGGATTTGAACCAACAATCTTAGGTCCTGGATTGGCTGCTTGCAAGGCAAACGCTGATGTGCTATCTCTCCGGCCCCAATTGATGAAGTTTTCTACAGTGGAATCCCACTACCTTCTGGAATGTAGAATTGGTTTATGAAATTCTGTGTTAATATCTTTCCTAGTAACTTTACAAATTGTTAGTATCTTGAAGACATGAGAAGGAGCTTCTTTGTGCTTGTCATTTGTATATATTTTCATTTTATATATAAATTGTGATATATATTATATACATTTTAAATGACAATTTTTTGTTTTGTTTTTGGGTTACACCCAGCGGTGCTCAGGGGTTACTCCTGGCTGTCTGCTCAGAAATACTCCTGGCAGGCACGGGGGACCGTATGGGATACCGGGATTCGAACCAACCACCTTTGGTCCTGGATCGGCTGCTTGCAAGGCAAAGGCCGCTGTGCTATCTCTCCGGGCCCTAAATGACAATATTTTACAGATTAATGTGTCTATTAAGACTTTGTACATATTTTAATTGGATTTTTTTTTGAATTGTCATATTGGCTGTTTTGGTACACCCCTACACCCTTCAGTACTTATAGCTTACTCATGAAAACCAACTGGGTGCTAGAGATCAGATCCTGGGTCATCCCCATGCAAGGCAAATATCCTTCCTACTGTACTATGTCTCCATTTATCTTTAGTGTTTTTGCTTTTGGGGTTCATGCCCGATGATATTCAGGCTGAACTCCTGATTCTGCCCTCAGGAAGTTATACCTTGTACTGTTTGAGCCATGTATTAGGTGTGAGGCTCTACTTGTTCCACCCCTATTTTATTTTTAGTTAAAAATTTATTTTTGGTGTTTGGGCCATAATTGGCAGTGCTTGGATAGGTATCATTCCTGTTAGTGGTCTGCGAACCCATATGGGGTGTTGGGGATTGAACCTGGGTAGGACATATGAAAGGCAAAAACCAGCTGTACTATTGCTTTGACCCCGGCCAGGCCTTTAGTTAAAAGGTTTGTTTTTTTGTTTGTTTGTCTTTTTCTCTTTTTTTGTGGGTCACACCCGGTGGCGCTCAGGATTTAGTCCTGCCTCTGCGCTCAGAAATCTCTCCTGGCAGGCATGGGGGGCATATGGGTTGCCAGGATTCGAACCAGCATCAGTCCTAGATTAGTCGCTTACAAGGCAAACTCCCTACTCTCTGCCCCTAGTTAAAAGGTTTTTATGATTCCATTATTCACGGAATAAGGTGATTTTTTGCCTTTTAGGAGTTCATAGAACAGTGGGAAAGACCAGTAAACAGGCAGTGAATTTAGTAAATCTTATTTAGTACTGTTAACATAAAGGTGGAAAGGATTGCCTTTCGAAATGACAGAAAGGGGATCATCATGCTAGAGATGTGTAGTGGTCAGGGCATTTGCTTTGCAATTGGCCAACCAGATTCCATCCCTAGAATCCCATAGGTTTCCTGAGCCACTACAGGACTAAATCTTGAGCACTGCAGAGTGACACTTCTCCCTTAGATCTGCCCTCCTTCAAAAAAGACAAATGAGATTAAATAGGATTTACTCAGCCCATCCAGGGTACTAGGTATTTTTTTTTAACAGATGGGAAGAAGAGAGGGAATTTTATGCTAGAAATTGGTGGGGCATAGGACTTTACTTGCTAGGGATTAAACTCAGGTGGGTCACATGCAAGGCAATACTCTACCTGCTGTACTATTGCTCCAATCTTTAATATTTTTTAACTCCTTTGTTGTATCATGTGTCAAACTAAAACCAGGAAAGAGAAGTATTATCTAGAAGCTTGTGTATAATAGGAAGGATAAGCAATAGAACTCAATTTACATTAAGCAATTTCTATGAATTAAGACATTTCAGGGGCCGGAGAGATAGCACAGTGCTAGGGCATTTGCCTTGCATGCAGCCGTTCCACCACTGATCAGGACAGGTGGTGGTTTGAATATAGGCATCCCATATGGTCCTCCATGCCAGGAGCGATTTCTGAGGGCAAAACCTGGAGTAATCCCTGAGCGCTGCCTGGTGTGACCCAAAAATATAAAGAAAAAAAAAAGAAGAAATTTTAGGGCCCAGAGCCTATAGCTAGCGGGTAAAGAGTTTGCTTTGCACGTGGCTGATCCAGGTTTGATCTCCGACATTCTATATGGTTCCCTGAGCCTGCCAGGAGTGATTTCTGAGCACAGTTAGGAATAACCCTTGAGCACTGTGAGATGTGGCCTCTTACCCCTTTCTTCCCCCCCAAAAAAAAGAAGAAAAAAATTTCATGCCTTGAGCCCTGAGCTATTGTACTATTGTAATCTATTGTACTGTGCTATTATCTACTATTGTACTGCAGCTAGGGAACCTCCCTTGTAATCAGCAACCTAGGTTTGATTCCCAGCATCCTATGTTTATCTCAGCAGTGCCGGGAGTAATTCTGAAGGTAGAGCCCTAATGATTGCTAGGTGTGGCCCAAAGACAAAACCAAACAAAAACTTAAATAAAACTTAATGCCTTTTTTTTTTAGTAATTTAGATAGAGCTTGTAATAATAGTTAAAATTGTTGTTTCTCAGACACTAACATTTGGGGATTGAGTACCTACACTCCTGTTGGCGCTTATGGAAATTGATCTGGCAAGGCACATCCTGTATCTGCAAAGCAGATACCTTATCCCCTGTACTCTCTGGCATTATATCTCAAACAATAAAACTTTGAGCAACTATTCCCTCTTGAAATAATAGGAATAAAGATACAATGGATGTTTTAAGAGCATTGCTCTAGATGAAATTATAGGGATAATTTCCTTAGGCTAGGTAGAAGGCTATGTAAAAAGGCAAATCGGAGGTGCTGGAGTGGTGGCGCAAGTGGTAGGGTGTTTGCCTTGTACACACTAACCTAGGACTGACTGCGCTAACCTAGGATGGACCGCAGTTCTATCCCCCAGGTTCCCTTTGAGCGCATAGCCAGGAGTTGGAGTAACCCCTGAGTGCCACTGGATGTGGCCCAAAAAGAAAAAAAAGGCAAATCAGAAAAAAGAACTGAGTTAAATTGCTCTAATTCTAAAAAACAAAAATAAACAAACTAAAAAACAGTTTTAACAAAAAGTAGTTGTGTTTAGAACAGAGACACAGGTATACTTGGAAGACTGTATGTAATGTTCCAAATGTAGAAAGGGAGCTGTGGATTTAGCATTTCATATTTGTCTTAAATAAGCAATTAGTGTGGGTTGAATTAAGACTCAGGATTGATTATTCATTGGGAATTGCCATGATCACTAAGAAGGTTTCAAGAATTCAAGTTTCAAAGTTGTCTGAATTTTTCCATATAGTGCTAACAACACTAACAAATACCTGAAATGGGCCGGAGAGATAACATGGAGGCAGGGCTTTTTGCCTTGCATGCAGAAAGACGGTGGTTCGAATCCGGGCATCTCAAATGGTCCCCCGAGCCTGCCAGGAGCGATTTCTTTTTTTTTTTTTAATTGATATCTTTATTTAAACACCTTGATTACAAAACATGATTGTAGTTGGGTTTCAGTCATGTAAAAACACCCTTTACCAGTGTAACATTCCCATCACCAATGTCCCAAATCTTCCTCCTCCCCACCCCACCCTTGCCTGTACTCTTGACAGGTTTTCTATTTCCCTCATTCATTCACTTTGTTATGATAGTTCTCAATGTAGTTATTTCTCTAACTGCACTCATCACTCTTTGTGGTGAGCTTCATGTCGTGAGCTGGACCTTCCAGCCCTCATCTCTTTAGTTTTCTTAAAACCCATAGATGGGTTTTATTTCACTTAGCATAATAGATTCCATGTACATTCATGTATAGGAAAATTTCATGAGTTCATCTCTTCTGATGGCTACATAATATTCCACTGTGTTATGTACCACAGTTTCTTTAGCCACTCATTTGTTGAAGGGCATCTTGGTTGTTTCCAGAGTCTGGCAATTATAAATAGCGCTGCAATGAATATCAGTGTGAGGAAGGGATATTTGTATTGTATTTTTGTGTTCCTAGGATATATACCTAGGAGTGGTATAGCTGGATTGTATGGGAGCTCAATTTCCAGGTTTTGGAGAAATCGCCATATAGCTTTCCATAAAGGTTGGACTAGATGACATTCCCACCAGCAGTGAATATGTGTTCCTTTCTCTCCACATCCCTGCCAGCACTGCTTGTTTTCATTCTTTGTGATGTGCACCAATCTCTGGTGTGAGATGGTATCTCAGGGTTGTTTTGATTTGTATCTCCCCGATGATTAGTGATGTGGAGCATTTTTCATGTGCCTTTTGGCCATTTGTATTTCTTTTTATTTTTATTTTTTGGCCATTTGTATTTCTTTTTTGACAAAGTGTTCATTTCTTCTCTCCATTTTTTGATGGGATTAGATGTTTTTTTCTTAGAAAGTTCTGTCAGTGCCTTGTATATTTTGGATATTAGCCCCTTATCTGATGGGTATTGGGTGAATAGTTTCTCCCACTTAGTGGGTGGGGCTCTTGTATCCTGGACACTATTTCCTTTGAGGTGCAGAAGCTTCTCAGCTTAATGTATTCCCTTCTGTTTATCTGGGCTTTCACTTGTTTGGAGAGTGCTGTTTCCTCATTAAAGATGCCTTTAGTCTCAATGTCATGGAGTGTTTTACTTACGTGTTGTTCAGTATACCTTACGGTTTCAGGTTTGATATCAAGGTCTTTAATCCATTTGGATTTTACCTTCGTACAAGGTGTTAGCTGGGGGTCTGAGTTCACATTTTTTGCAAGAGGCTAACCAGTTGTGCTGACACCACTTGTTGAAGAGGCTTTCCTTGCTCCATGTAGGATTTCTTGCTCCTTTATCAAAAATTAGGTGATTGTATGTCTGAGAAACATTTTCTGAGTATTCAAGCCTATTCCACTGATCTGAGGGGAAAGTGCCAGGAGCGATTTCTGAATGTAGAGCCAGGAGTTACCGCTGGGTATGACCCAAAAACCAAAATCAAAAACAACAAAAAAAAAAACCCAAATACCTGAAACACAGGTAAGAGGTCTGATAATACTTTGATAACTTTTTAACACTGGAAAGCCTGACATGATCCATGCTGCTCTGGATTCTGTTTCTGAATCATATGTAACAAAAAATATAACAATATTTGTTGAACCTATTTAGGCACAACAAGCTAACAAAATATTAACACAGCCACTGGTAAAAACAAGATTACAAATGTTTCACAAGGGATCTGGAGAAATAGTACATTGAATAGGGCACTTGCCTTGACCATAACACCCGTATGGTTCCTTAATCCCAGCTGTGTGCAGCCCCCAAGATAGGTTTTTTGTTTTTTTTTTTTTTTTTTTTTTTGGTTTTTGGGCCACACCCGTTTGATGCTCAGGGGTTACTCCTGGCTATGTGCTCAGAAATCGCCCCTGGCTTGGGGGGACCATATGGGACGCCGGGGGATCGAACCGCGGTCCGTTCCTTGGTAGTGCTTACAAGGCAGACACCTTATCTCTAGCGCCACCTTCCCGGCCCCAGGTTTTTTGTTTGTTTGGTCGTTTTTGTTCGTTCTGGGGGGGGCACACCTGGCAGGCCTCAGAAGGGGTTACTTCTGGCTGTGCGCTCAGAAATTGCTCCTGGCAACCTGGGGGATCTATGGGATGCCGGGGTTTGAAGCTGGGTTGGTCCCATGCAAAGGCAAACACCCTATTGCTTGTGCTATCACTCCAGCTCCTAAGCAAGATAGTTTTTATTGAAATATACTTAAGTGTGAGGGGAAAGAAAGGAAGTACAGGAAGTACATGTTCTGGAGAGAACATGGGCTTCTCTCGAGTGCAACAAGCGAAGAGACATAGAGGTAAGCAGGCAGGATACATGTTTAAGGGAAAGCATGGGCTTGAAGAAAGAGTAAGCCTTAGACTTTTACTTTGTGGTTGGACAATATTTATAGATTCAATAATTTTTTTTCTTTAACAGTATTTTTTTCTAAAATATATTTTTCTTTGTAAAGTATTCTTTGGGGGGGGGTGTTTACTCCTGGCTTTAGGCTCAGAAATAGCCGCTGGCAGGCCCGGGGGACATATGGGATGCCGGGATTCGAACCACCGACCTTCTGTATGCAAGGCAAACGCGCTACCTCCATGCTATCTCTCTGGCCCCACTATTTACTTTTCTAAAGGTCTTTGACAAATAATTTTTTAGAATACTTTTAAACAAAAAACATTTATATTTTATCAAATTTTACTTTTAATATTTTGTTTTTGGAGCATCTGGTGATATTTTCATTACCTTTTGTAGTTGGTCAAAGAATTGTATTATAGTACAAATTTATCAGAGTAATGTTCTCTTTTAAATATATTTGCAGTGGAACTATGCAAGATTTAACAGCACGAGTGACTAGTGGTCTTCTGCATTTCCCAGAAGTCACTATTCGGGCCCTTGGTGAAGATGAAGTAGCATTAGAATCTGTGCTTCGTGGAAAATTTGCTACAGGTAAAGTAATGTTGCTGATGATTTGATTTGATTGAATTGTAAGTTAAGAAAGGATGTTGGAGTGGTCTTGTTGAAACAATTATAAATTTAATAACAGCTGCATACTATGAAGTACATTTTTTAATTTCAGGGGTCCATAGTTCATTTTAGTCTTTAGAAAGTTTTTGTTGTTTTGGGGCCAATCTGGCTATATTTAGACTTTGCTTTGAACTCGATGGGGAGAGTTTCTCTGAAAACTGATTGTTGGGGTACTTGAATTGGCTGCTTGTAAGACAAGTGTCCCAAGTTGCTGTACTATTTCTATGTTTTATATAGCTACTTTTTTTTTTTATTAATAATGCTGTATTCTTTTTTTTTTTTTTTTGGTTTTTGGGCCACACCCGGCAGTGCTCAGGGGTTACTCCTGGCTGTCTGCTCAGAAATAGCTCCTGGCAGGCACGGGGGACCCTATGGGACAACGGGATTCGAACCAACCACCTTTGGTCCTGGATCGGCTGCTTGCAAGGCAAACGCCGCTGTGCTATCTCTCCGGGTCCAATAATGCTGTATTTTTTTTTAATGCTGTATTTTTAATTAAACTTTAATATTGAATTTTAATAAATAAAATCAATATTAAGTGTTTCCATTTGTAAAGTAGAACTATTATATAGCTATTTTTTTCATAATGAGTAAATTTTATTGGTGATAATTTCATAAATAGAAAAATTTGAGGGGCCTCAATAGTACTGAGGATAGGGTATTTGATTAACATGTGCTGACATCTCAGATGTTTCCTTAAGCATTGCCAGAAGTAATTCCTCGGCACAGACGCTTGAGTAACACCTGAGCATAGCTGGATGTGTACCCCCCCCAAAAAGAAAAATCTAGGATCTTGGATGATTTTATAAAATATTCAGAAAGTCTTATTCCATTAATATGAACACGACTGTAAAATATGCCTCATTATATAATATAGCAAAAATACCAAAGAATTATTAAATTATATATTACAGAGGATAATATTGTGAGTAGGGTGCTTGCCTTGTACACGCCAATCTGGGTTTGATTGCAGATTGTGCTCTAAGCACCACAAGGAGTAATTCTAAGTGCCAGGAGTACCCCCTGAATATTGCTGGGTGTGGCTCAATCCTTCCCAATTATGTATTTCAGTCTAGTAGAACTGTTCTGAAAATGAATTTAACAGCTATTCTTTCTAGCAGTAAGACAGCAAAGCATGTACGTATGTCAGTCATTTAGATATTTTCATTACTATCCTCTTGAATGTTAGACATTTGAATTGAACTTACTAGGCACTGTGGCAACTTGTCATTTTTTATAAGACTATTCTAGGTAGCTGAGAGTTATATAGATAGCAGGTTGCATAAACAAGCCTTGTGAAACTGTATTCTATAGCTGTATATACCACACTATTTCTTTTCTTTTCTTTTTTTATTTTTGGGTTACACCCAACAGCGCTCAGGCTCTACGCTCAGAAATTGCTCCTGGCAGGCTCAGGGAACCATATGGAATGCCAGGATTCGAACCACTGTCCTTCTGCATGCAAGGCAAATGTCTTACCTCCATGGTATCTCTCCAGCCCCTATACCACGCTATTTCTTTAAACAATACAATTTCCCTTTGCTGTTAATTTATTATACCTACTTAGATATATGGTAGAGAATAAAAAAATTGTTTTTAGATTTTATTTAACAAAATTTAGGTAGACAAATGAGAGAAGTTCAAGAGATAAGATAAGGGACTCTAATTTACAACTAGGCAAGGTACTTACCTTTCATGTGGCTTACCCTGATTCAATCCCTAGCACTGTATATGATCCCTGGAGCATTGCCAGGAGAATTTGGTGTGGCACCATCTCTCCCACCCCAAAAAGAAAAGTAGAGGAGAGAAGGGTTGAGAGACAGATACAGAAAGAGAAAGGAAACATTTCTCCAGATGAGAAAAGGACATTTCAGATTTTAACCATCAAGGTATAGTGGCTTTTTCACTATTCATCTAGCTGTTTCACTGTTCATCTAGCTGCTTAAAATGGAAGTCCAGATTTGTTACTGATTATTTTGTTTTATTTACCTCCCTCTATTTTGTTCTCTAAAAAGTAAATTCTTTGAGTTCTGACTCTTAAAATGACTAAGTAGTTTACTTCTCTATTTATGACTACCAACCATTTCTAGTGTATCATCTCCTGCTTAGAGGCTGTTCTCCTTATTGTCTGTTCCTGCTCTGCAGTTAGAGCAACATTAAAAAACATAACATAGGGGCCGGGCGGTGGCGCTAAAGGTAAAGTGCCTGCCTTGCCTGCGCTAACCTTGGACGGACCGCGGTTCGATCCCCCGGTGTCCCATATGGTCCCCCAAGCCAGGAGCAACTTCTGAGCACATAGCCAGGAGTAACCCCTGAGCGTTACCGGGTGTGGCCCAAAAACCAAAAAAAAAAAAAAAAAAAAAAACATAGATGGTAACTTTTCTGCTTAAGACATCCCCTCCGAGCTTCTTTGCATTGCATATACAGTAAAACACAAACATCACTAATAAGGAGATGAAGATAGGGTTCTCAGTTGGAATTCAGTTAAATGGACAGAATCATAGCTGCAGTGCCTGGTTTAACTCAAGATGCAAAATAAAATATGAGTCTTATGGCCAGAGTGATAGTATAACAGGTAGGGTACTTGCTTTGCATCATATCTCTGGCACCCTCAATGGGCCCCTGAGCACCATCAGGAGTGATCCGTGAGTGCAGACTTGGTTTTGTTTTTTGTTTTTGGGTCACACCTGGCAGTGCTCAGGGGTTACTCCTGGCTCTACGCTCAGAAATCGCTCCTGGTAGGCTCAGGGGACCATATGGGATGCCTGGATTTGAACCACTGACCTGCATGAGAGGCAAACGCCTTACCTCCATGCTATCTCTCCGGCCCCCTGAGTGCAGACTTGGAAGGAGTAATCTCTGATTTTGTGATCCAAAAATAAAAAAGAAAAGAGAAAGTACGTGTGCACTCACAAATACTATGTCTTGGAGTTGGAGAAACTTGAGGATCATTACTGGTTTTTATTTGTAGCTATGTGTCTTTTGGATAAATTATTCAATTATATAAATGTACCAGAGTATTTGAAGGAAGTGGTGCTCAGGAAAACAATATTCATCCCACATGCAAAGTCAAACACCTTAATTCCCTTTATGTTCTTCTAGTTCAAAGATACGACTGTATTTAAGCACTTAGCATGGTATGCTTACTGAATTGTTGCTTTATTATTATTTGGTTTGGTTTTGGGACCACATTCAGCTGTGCTCAAGTCTTACTTCTAGCTCTGTGCTCAGGGATCATTCCTGGAAGGCATGGAGGACAATATGGGGTGCCAGGGATTGAAACTGGCTTGGCCATGTGCAAGGCAAGCACCATACCTACTTTCTTATTCTAGGAAGGAAGGAAAGGAAGGAAGGAAGGAAGGAAGGAAGGAAGGAAGGAAGGAAGGAAGGAAGGAAGGAAGGAAGGAAGGAAGGAAGGAGGGAGGGAGGGAGGGAGGGAGGGAGGGAGGAACCATACCCTATAGTCCCCAAGAACTATACCCAGCTGTTCTAGAGTCTCAAATGGCCATGGACAGATTATATAGGGCCAGGTATTACTTCCTGTATGCAAAGTATGTAATCATTTGAGTTTATCTCTTCAAAGCATTTTATTATTATAAGTCATTGCCCAACTCGATTTTACTAATTTGAAGACTGTTCTATACGTGCTTATTTCAATCTGGAATATTTTGTTATATAATGAACTATATATAAAAATAACTACTTTGTATACATAATATTAAAACAAGCAACATATTTTTTCTTCTAGGAAAAAATGGACTTGCTTGCTTGGCTTGTGGTCCACAACTTGAAGTAATAAACACATTAACAGGACAGAGATTATCTGCATATAGATTCAGTGGAGTGAATGAGCAACCTCCTATAATTCTAGCTGTAAAAGAATTCTTTTGGCAGAAGAGAACTGGTTTGCTAATTGGATTGGAAGACGTAGAAGGGAGTATCCTCTGTCTTTATGACCTCGGTATATCAAGAGTGGTTAAAGCAGTTGTTCTTCCTGGAAGGGTAGGTGCTGTTTATTATTTATTTATTTGCATTTAACTTTATGAAAATTTCCTTACATGTGTGTTTATAATTAGCTTATATTTTGAAACTTTAAATTTAATAAAACTTTCCAAGTCAAAAAAAAAACCCTTTCAAAGTAGAAAAAGTTTTAGATGTATTGGCAAAGGAACAAAGATTATTTAACTTTTACAAAGTAAAGATATGTAGTGTTATAATATTTCTTTTTGTTTTGAGGCCATTTGTGGATCTCCTGCATGCAATGCATGTGTACTAGTCCATTTTTTGGTTTTTTTTTTTTTTTTTTTTTTTTTTTGGTCACACCCGGCAGCGCTCAGGGGTTACTCCTGGCTCTACGCTCAGAAATTGCTCTTGGCAGGCTCAGGGGACCATATGAGATGCCGGGATTTGAACCATCGTCCTTCTGCATGCAAGGCAAATGCCTTACCTCCATGCTAACTCTCCGGCCCCATGTACTAGTCCTTTGAGAGTTATCTCAAAGTAATACTTTTTTTGAGGGTGAGGGCATTGTTTTTGGGCCAACAGTGCTCAGGTATTACTCCTAGCCCTGCACTCAGGAATCACTTCTGGTGGGGACCATATGGGGTGCTTGAGTACCAACCCTGGTCGACTAAATCCATGTTAGCCACATTGAAAACAAGCCCCTGCCCACAGTACTATTTCTTTGGTCCCTCTAGTATTTTTTGTTTGTGTTTGGGGGGGGCTCACCAAATGGTGTTAAGAATTTACTCCTGGCTTTATGCTCAGTTCATTCTTGCTGGACCCCAGGGGATCATATGTGTTAGGAGTTGAATCCAGGTGCAAAGTGTCCCTGCCTGCTGTACTATTGCTCCAGCTAGCTATTACTCTTTTATACAGAATGTATCATTTGAGGGCCTGAGCTGGAGGGCGTTAGCCTTGCACTCAGCTGACCCAGGAAAGACACAGGTTTGATCCCAGGCATCCCACACAGTCCCCCACACAGTCCCTTGAACCAAGAGCCGTTTCCGAGGGCAGAGCCAGGCATAACTCCTGAGAGTTGCTTGGTGTGGTCCCAAAACAGACAAAAACAAAAAGTATCATTTGAGTTTTGTTCTCATCTCTACTTTTTCTGTTTTGTTGGTGGTGCCTGGGATTGAACTCAGAACCTCAACTATGTAATACAAGTGCTCTTATCATTGATCCCTGTTCCAGCTGTTCAGTTTTATTCTTGCTTTTGTTTTTGTTTGTTTGTTTGTTTTATGTTTTTCGTTTTGTTTATTTTTTGGCTTTTAAGTCATACCCAGTGATGCTCAGGGTTACTCCTGGCTATGAGCTCAGAAATCACTTATGGCTATGAGCTCAGAAATTGCTCAAGGAATGGGACACAGATCGAACCAAGGTCCATCCTAGGTCAGCAGCATGCAAGGCAAACGCCCTACCGATGCACCACTGCTCTGGCCTCTCAGTTTTATTCTTATGGCATTGAAAGTTTATAAAAATATATTACAATAGCATTCTTTTCCTTTTTCATTGTTTTTTCTTTTGAGTCTATATAACCTTGGATCTACATGGAAAAGATATCTTATTGTTTAAGATTGAATAATGTATGTAAGTAATGAAATTATATTTGTGCTTTGACTGTTTCTTACTATTGTTTTACACATAGTAATTAAAAATATGTAATATACACAAAAATCATGAAAGCCTTTATGGCATGCAAAAACATACATGCTCTATGTAATGTGGTCATGGTATCAAATTTGTAAATTTAAAGGATATTATATGACAAAATAATGTTTTTATAGTTGAGAAAACTTGGCCCAGTGGATAATTTGGGGGGGGGGGCTTTGTGTTTAGAAATTTTCTTAAAGTCTAGGGTAAAGTCATATTTTAAAAGCGGGAAGAACATTAGTGTAAAAAGTTCCTTGGATTAAATTAGCTCAGGTGACAAGAATTGTACAGATTCAAAATTCGTAAATTTATTCTGGAGGAAATATGAATAATAACTTGTTTGGTTATTTACATGAGTCATGGAGCAGAAACAGCAAGATTAAGTGCTCGATTGTTAGTTGAGTGAATGGGTGCTATTACATGGAAGAGAAAATATAGGGGTAGAAGATTGGAAGAATAGGGATAGATTACATTTGAATAAAGTTAATCATCTTAGCTTTTGATTAGAGCTCAGTGTACACCTTAGTTTTGCTGTTAACTACCTTATTCTAAAATTAGTAAGGTAGACATTGCTAATTATTTCAATAGTATTCATATGAAGAATGCAAAAGAGACTTCTTATCCTTTACTATAGAAATTAAGGAAATATATTTTAGTATTTATAAATATTATTCATCATAATTTTAGTGAAGGCATCTATGAAATTATAGCTTTCAGACTTAGAAATGCTGTAAGAGGTGCTGGCAAAGTGGCACTAGAGTCTGCCTTGCAAGTGCTAGCCAAGGAAGGACCGAGTTTCGATCTCCCGCCGTCCCATATGGTCCCCCCAAGCCAGGGGCAATTTCTGAGCGCTTAGCCAGGAGTAACCCCTGAGCATCAAATGGGCATGGCCCGAAAAACCAAAAAAAAAAAAAAGAAATGCTGTAAGAAACATCTTTTATATTAAAATACCTAGCCCTTTTGTCTGTAAAATAAGATTATATCCTGAAACAAATTTGAGGCTAATATCAACAGCTAAACTATAAATGAGAGCTTTCATTTTCCTGACTTTTTTTTTTTTATTTTTTGGTTTTTGGTTTTTGGTCCACCCAGTGACACAGAGGGGTTACTCCTGACTATGCACTCAGAAATTGCTCCTGGCTTGGGGGACCATATGGGATGCCAGGAGATTGTCCTGGGTCAGCCGAATGCAAGGCAAACGCCTTACTGTTGCACCATTGCTCCGATCCCATTCTGACATTTTCATAAAGAAAGCTACAGATTTTTTCCCTAATTAATTTTTATGACTTAATATGAAGTTGAAGAGCTACATATAAAATGAAATGTGTAGATTAATGCTTTAAACTTGACTCATAAACTGAACAGAGACTGAAATTCTATGAAGTAGCTACAGTGTAATTTTTTTCCTTTTGTTGATGTTCCCATGAGGTGAAGTGGAGGAGGAGGGCTGGGGGAGTTCCACCAGTGCTTGTGGTACTGGTACACATGCAACTTCATTGTGGATTGAACCTCTAGCCATGTGATCACACATCTTTTTTAGTTGCTGCACTTGCTAGGGTTTGTACTCTTCATTTGTGGAGCTCCTCCCCACCTATCTACCTAGAACCAGATAGTGCTTGCTACAGTGTGTGTTGGGGGGGGGGGGCAAGATCATGAACAACAGAGCTGTTGGAACGGCACTGGGTGCCCTGGGCAGCACTGGAAGTCAAACTCAAGGTCTCACGTTGGTAAGGCCTTCACCATTGCTAAAGCCATACCCTGGCCTCTACAGTAACTTTTTGCACACACATAAACATTAAGTGTGTGTTTTTGGCTTTTGGGCCACAGGTGGTGCTCAGGAATGACCTGATGGTCCTTAGGGGATCATATATTGTGCCATAAGAATTTCAACCACTTCAGCTATGTGCAGGGCAAGTGACTTCCTCTTGTATTGTATTTCTCTGTTCCTCTCTCCCTTATTTGGTGGGAATTTCGGCCACATTTGGCAGTTCTCAGGGCTTAAAGTTTAGTCCTGACTGTACTGAGGGGTTATTCTTGGTGGTGCTTGGGAACCGTTTGAGGTGCCTGAGGTCAAACCAACATCTCATATTGCATATTTGGCGACATGCAAGCTGAGTGCCTTGTCCTGTACTCTTTCTCTTTGCCTGTATCAGATTTTTTTTGTTTGTTTTGTTTTTGGGTCGCTCCTGGCAGTCTCGGGACCTTATGGGATGCCGGGATTCAAACCACCGTCCTTCTGCATGTAAGGCAAACACCTTACCTCCATGCTATCTCTTCCGCACCCTGCATCAGATTTTTTTTTTTTTTTGGTTTTTCGGGCCATACCCGTTTGATGCTCAGGGGTTACTCCTGACTAAGCGCTCAGAAATTGCCCCTGGCATGAGGGGACCATCTGGGACGCCAGGGGATCGAACAGCAGTCCTTCCTTGGCTAGCGCTTGCAAGGCAGACACCTTACCTCTAGCGCCACCTCACCGGCCCCAAAGATTTTTTAAAAGAGAATAAACAGTATTTATTTTTGAAATGATTCATTTTAACTGTTCTTTGGAGATGGGGCTATATAATTTGAATGATTAAAAAGCCAGAAAAAGTGAGAAAAATATGGGCTTGAGTCTTATATTTTATGCCTGTGTAACTTATTGAATAAACATTCTTTTTTTTTTTTTTTTTTTTGGTTTTTGGGCCACACCCGGTAACGCTCAGGGGTTACTCCTGGCTATGTGCTCAGAAGTTGCTCCTGGCTTGGGGGACCATATGGGACACCGGGGGATCGAACCGCGGTCCGTCCAAGGCTAGCGCAGGCAAGTCAGGCACCTTACCTTTAGCGCCACCGCCCGGCCCCTTGAATAAACATTCTAAACTTTAGGGTGTTTTATCAAAGATTATGTAAGAGACCCACCCAAGTTCAGTCCTCTGTACCAGATGGTCTTGGAGCTCTGCCAGAAGTGAATCCTTAAGCACAGAGATGGTAGAATTTGGCCCCTGGGAACTGCAGGGTGTGGACCCCCAAAAAATATGGTTACATGTATATATGAAAACTTTTCTGTTTTTAAAAGAACTAATAGCACAAAACCTGCCTATAGTAATCATTCAGTAATTATTACCACAGTTCAATTTCTTTTTTTACATATTGGAATAATGGTATTGTCTTATTAAATCTAAATAGTTCATTGTTTTTTTTTTCTTTTATTTTTGAATAGTTCATTGTTGGTATTTATTTATTTATTTTTTGGTTTTTGGGCCACACCCGGCGGTGCTCAGGGGTTACTCCTGGCTATCTGCTCAAAAATAGCTCCTGGCAGGCACGGGGGACCATATGGGACACCAGGATTCGAACCAACCACCTTTGGTCCTGGATCGGCTGCTTGCAAAGCAAACACCGCTGTGCTATCTCTCCGGGCCCCGATGAATAGTTCATTGTTAAGGGGCCCAGCGGTGGTGCTAGAGGTAAGGTGCCTGCCTTGCCTGCGCTAGCCTTGGACAGACCGTGGTTCGATACCCCGGTGTCCCATATGGTCCCCCGAGCCAGGAGTAACCCCTGAGCGTAACCGGGTGTGCCCCCCCCCCAAAAAAAATCATTGTTATACAGATCAGTTGCAGATTTGTGATTCTATTTTAGGAAATGTTGAAATCATAAGTTTTAACCACAAAATAGGTTGTTTTTAGTTGAAGCTTATTGATTTTTAAAAGAAAAGCCAGCTCTCTCCCCTCTCTCCTCTTCTCTCCCCTCTCCTCTCCTCCCTCTTTTCCCCTCTCCCATCCTTTCCCCCTCCTCTCTCCTCTCCTCTCTCCCCTTTCCTCTCCTCCTTCCTTTCCCCTCTCCCATCCTCTCCCCTCTCCTATCCTTTTCCCCTCCCCTTTTCTCTCTCCTCTCTCTTCTCCCCTCTCTCCTCTTTTCCCTCTCTCATCTTCTCCCCTCTCCCCTCTCCTCCCTCCCCCCCAAAAAAAGTAAAAGAAAAGCAAATACTTTTTTTTTGCTTTATAGGTAACAGCTATCGAGCCTATAATTAACCATGGAGGAGCTAGTGCAACCACTCAGCATTTACACCCAAGTTTACGATGGCTATTTGGTGTGGCTGCTGTGGTCACTGATGTTGGACACATCCTTCTTATAGACCTTTGTTTGGATGACTTGCCGTGCAGTCAGACTGAAATAGATGCATCAGGTAAGCTTGTAACCCCAAAAGTAAGCTTTTGAATATTTGACATAATGGAGTTACTTAGAAAGCTAAAAAGTCTTTATTCAGAGCTTCTGTCTCTTTAATTTGAACAATATGCCCCCTCCCCTTTTTTGTTGTGTGTGGGAGGGAGCAGGCCTTCTAAGCAAGCAATGCAGGGAAGGTTCATAAGATGGCCTTAGAACAAGCGATGGTGCTGTTTGGACTTTGAGTGCTGGGGTTTACCTGAGCAATTATGCAGTGCTCAGAGACCTCCAGGGCTGACTTTCAGGGGCCATGCAGTGCTAGGGATTAAAAGAGTCACCAGCTCATGAGACCTAGAATCAGCCATGTACCAATTCAAGGAAAATTAATTGTTTGTAAATTTGAATCAAATTATGAACTTTATTTTTGTTAAGGAAATAGCTGATAATACTGTGAGATAAAAAAATGTGTATTTTGAAAACTAGCATATTAATATTAGTGGTCATTTTATTGTTCATCATGCTCTGTTATAACTTATTTATTTATTTATTTTGGTTTTTGGGTCACACCCAGTGACACTCAGGGGTTACCCCTGGCTGTGCGATTCAAAAATCGCTCCTGGCTTGGGAGACCATATGGGACGCCAGGGGATCGAACCGTGTTCCATCCTGGTCAGTCGCGCGTACTGCTGTGCAGCAATACGGTTCCAGCCCCTTATTGTCACTTATTTTAAGTGACCCTAGTAGTCTTCATTTGTGACTTGTATACTGGGTGACTTTTGCTTTTTTTTTTTTTTTTTTTTTTGGTTTTTGGGCCACACCCGGTAACACTCAGGGGTTACTCCTGGCTATGCGCTCAGAAGTTGCTCCTGGCTTGGGGGACCATATGGGACACCGGGGGATCGAACCGCGGTCCGTCCAAGGCAGCGCTGGCAAGGCAGGCACCTTACCTTTAGCGCCACCGCCCGGCCCCGACTTTTGCTTTTAATGCAATTTATAATTTGTTAATTTTGGGGTTGTGTGTGTTTGTCTTTTTAAGACCTTGAAGTTATGACTGGTATTCCAGCTGAAGTACCACACATCAGAGAAAGAGTTATGCAAGAAGGACGCCATCTGTGTTTCCAGTTAGTAAGCCCATCAGGAACATCAATTTCAACTCTTTGTTATGTAAATAGGACAAATCAACTTGTAGTAGGTTTTTCTGATGGCTACCTAGCATTATGGAATATGAAAAGCATGAAAAGAGAGTAAGTATAACTTCTCTTTGTTTATTGGTTGTTTTCTTTGAGTGTTTTTGATTTGGGACCAGCAGTGTTTGTTCACAGTTAGTGCTAGAGATCAAAACTAGACCTTAAGCGTTGATTGCAAAATATGTACATTATCTCCTTGCCCTTGATGATTGGTAATAATTTTCTCTGGATATATCATACTTTAGTATTTAAGAATATATATAGAAAATGTAGAATGGATTAATATCTTACTAGCTTTAATTGTATTATAACTAGTTATATATGTACTTTTTATTGATTTTTTTTGTGTGTGTGTGTGGGGGGGGTCACACCCTGCTGGTTCTCAGGATCAAACTGGGGTGGACTGTGCAAGCTAACTAACTACCTTAACTGACTCCAATCATAAGCTGGTGTAATAAAAGACAGTATCAGTTATGAATTTCACTTGTGTTTAGTGTTTGCTAGTAAAAATATGACTGAAAATTACATATGTAATATAAATTCTTTCAGAAACGCCTTTATAAAGAATGAAAAATAATTGGGGACTGTTCCTGGCAGTACTCAGGATTTGCTTTTGGTTCTGTACTCAGGAATTAGTCCTGGCAGGAATCAACTGACTCAGGAATCAACCCCTGGTTGGGGTTAGGGGGCATCTTGGGTTTTGGGTTTTGAACCTAGATGAGATACATGCAAAGCAAGCACCCTGCCCATCTTTTTCAGAATACATTACCCCTAGGAATCTTATTTACCAAGTAGACACTTAATAGGATTCTCAGTTGATAGGAAAAGACTTGATATAATTCTCTGATATACTAGGGTCGCTATGTGGTGCCGAGATTGAACCCAGAACTTCCATCTTCCACTCCAACCTTTGAGACTTCTACCTAACTCAATAGGGAAAAAAAGGTTTAAAGTTAGCAGATAACTTATTTTCCACATTTTTCCTTTCTTTTCTTTTCTTTTTTTTTTGGGGGGGGGCCCACAACCGGTGGTGCTCAGGGGTTACTCCTGGCTGTCTGCTCAGAAATAGCTCCTGGCAGGCATGGGGGACCATATGGGACATCGGGATTCGAACCAACCACCTTTGGTCCTGGATCGGCTGCTTGCAAGGCAAACGCTGCTGTGCTATCTCTCCAGGCCCCACATTTTTCTTATTTTCAAGCTATTCCTGACTCTGCACTCAGGAATCACTCTTGACAGTGCTCAGGGAATCATAGTCAGTTCTGGGAGTCATATTTGGGTTGGCCTGTGCATTACAAGTGCTTCACTGCTGTACTCTCTCTGTCCCTTCTGTTTTTTATGCTGTCAAATAATCCTTCTAATATTAATGCATAAAATATTAAATATTCTGGGTCTATTACCGTCTGCTCAGGAGTAACTGCTGGTGCTTAGTAGACCTTCTATGGTTCTGAAATTATTTTTTTTATTTTGAGGGGAGGCACATCCTGTAATACTTAGGGCTTATTCTTGGCTCTGTAATTTAAGATAACTTCTGGCAGTGTTTTACAAACCATATGTTAGCTCAATTTTGAATATAGGTTGGTGTTTGAAAGGCAAGCGCTTTACTACCCCATACATTTTCTCTAGCACCTTGTGCCAGAATTTAAACTTGGACTGCTTTGGATGCTCATAACCCTGTACTACCCTCCAGCACTTGCATTAGATTTTTTTTTTAACTTTTATTTATTTATTGATTGGTTGGTTGGTTGGTTGGTTGGTTGTTGGGCCACACCCAGTGACACTCAGGGGTCACTCTTGGCTCTGCACTCAGAAATTGCCCCTGGCAGGCTGGGGGACTATATGGGATGCTGGGAATTGAACTCAGTCTCTCTGGTGTTGACCACACCCAAGGCAAATGTGCTATCTCTCCAGCCCCTGCATTACAGATTTTTAACTGAAGATGCCTATTTGTTAGGTGGTTAGTTCAATTTTGTTTGTTTGTTTGTTTGTTTTTGGGTCACACCCGGCAGCGCTCAGGGGTTCCTCCTGGCTCTATGCTCAGAAATTGCTCCTAGCAGGCTCAGGGGTCCATATGGGACACCAGGATTTGAACCACTGACCTTCTGTATGCCAGGCAAACGCCTTACCTCCATATTGTCTCTCCGGCCCGGCAATATTTTTTGAGAAAAAAATTTTAAGTCAGTAAAATTGACGCCTTTCAAAGTTTATGCTCATTTAGTCTTGCCAAGAAACTGGCACCTACTTCTCTGAATTATTAAATATAATTTGTCACATTTAAAATGAAGGAAGAAAGAGAAGATATAAATTCTCAAACTAGGCCCATTCATTACTGTTGGGTTCTTTGATATTTATTAGTAGAGCTTCACAGTAGGTGAAATTCATCTGAAGTCTCTGCAGATAACCGTTTTATTATTTTTAAACTTTATAGCATTGAGGTGTTGTGATTTAAAGTGCTGTTAATGATGCTTTCACATACTGATCCTTTGTGCATTATTCCGGCACCACACCCATCCCCAGTGCCTCTCTCCCCCGCCCCACTCAGTTCTGTGGATGCTTTGCCATTGTGCTCCCTTTGGCCCGTTGCTGCTACCTTGCTGTACATCTTTAAATCACACATCGGAGAAAATTTCCTTTGTAACTATCTCGTTCTCTCTGACTTTACTCAGTAAATCTTATTCTATCCATGAGAAGTTTGGCTTTATTTCTTGGGACTGCTTAGTATTCCATTGTGTATATATCACAACTTCTAGATCTATTCATTTGTAGTTGGGCTTTTAGGGTTGTTTTTATACCTTGATGATTGTACTAAGCACTGTGATGAACATAGATATACATATATCCCTTCAGATTATGTTTAGATGAAGATTCAAGAGGTGATTGTTGATATCCTTCCAGTCACTCTTGTATTATCTTTGTGCGTGTCCCCTTCCCCTTCCCTTTTTTTCATTTATTTTCTTTCCACACTCTAGTGCTCAGGACTTACTCCTGGTGCTGCATTCAGTGATTCTGAATGGCCTCAGAGGACCATATGAGGTGTTGGGGATCTATCCTGAGTTAGTACATTTAAAGCAAGTATCCTGAAGGACTTCTGGCTCTTCTATACTTTAGAGTTTTCCAAGAGCTGTGATTTTTATAGGTTCTTCCATTAGAACTTTTGATTAATTATATTTTTTATTTGGTTTATGTTTTGTTTTGGATTAACATCTAGTGGTAGTGGTGTTTTGGGACCTTGAGGTACTGGAAATTATATTCAGGAATCCTCATACAAAATTTTAGAATAATCTTTTTGCCCCTAATTCTACTTTTTAACAGGTTTGAGGAATTTTATTTTAACTTCTTTGTCAGAGTATTGAATAACTTGATTCTAAAGTCATGCAATTGATTTCGAGTATTGAAGTAGTATTTAATTTTTTTTCTAGAGTACCTCTTTCTGAGAGGATTATTTCCTAGTAGAATATACTTATAATTCAATGCAGTAGTTCACCTCTACATACATACATGCATTTTTGTACTAATCTTTCCCAGTTCTGAGAGGATGTGGGCACCATAGCCATAGATTTGACTTGCACTCTTTTTTTTTTTTTTTAACCCATTAAACTTTGTTTAAATGGGTCTCAAACCTCTACTATGACAGATTTTTGGTCAAGTTGTTACCATTAAAAAGTACTGATTTGGGGAGCCGAAGTAGTGGCACTGGGTGTAAGGCCTTGTGCGCGCTAGCCTAGGACAGACCATGGTTTAATCCCCCAGCGTCCCAAGCAAGGGGCGATTTTTGAGCATTTAGCCAGGAGTAACCCCTGAATATCACTGGGTGTGACCCAAACAAACAAAAAAATGTACTGATTTTGGGACCGGAGTGATAGCACAGTGGTAGGGCATTTGCTTTGCATGTGGCCAACCTGAGAGAGGCCCAGGTATGATCTCTGGCATCCCATATTGTCCCCCCAACCTACCAGGAGTGATTTTTTTTTCTGTAATGTTTTTTTTTAATTTTTATTAATAGTTTACCATGGTTACAAACATGATTGTAGTTGGGTTTCAGTCATAAAAAGAACACCCCCCCTTCACCAGTGCAACATTCCTACACCAATGCCCCCTGTCACCCTCCTGTCACACCCCCTGCCTGTATTTGAGACAGGCATTCTACCTCTCTTATTAACATTGTCATGGTAGTTGTTAGTGTAGTTATTTCTCTAACTGCACTCACAACTTTGTGCTGAGCTTCATATTGTGAACTTGTCCTTCTGGCCCTCATCTCTATTGTCTCTGGGCATTATTACAGTAATTAATAATTTTTTTAAAACCCATAGGTGAGTGAGACTATTCTCTCTTTCCCTCTTTTTCTCCTTCCCTCTTTCTCTCCTTCTCTCCTTCCCTTCCCCTCCCTCTCTCCCTCTTTCTGACTTAATTTCACTTAATATAATAGTTTCTGTGTTCATTCATGTATAGGAAAATTTCATGACTTCATTTTTCCTGACAGCTGCATAATATACCATTGTTTATATGTACCACAGTTTCTTTAGCCATTCATCTGTTGAAGGGCTTGCAGATTCTGGCTATTGTAAATAGCACTGCAATGAATATAGGTGTGAGGAAGGCATTTTTTTGTTGTTGTTGGTTTTGATTTTGGGCCACACCCAGCGATGCTCAGGGGGTTACTCCTGGCTATCTGCTCAAAAATAGCTCCTGGCAGGGCCCGGAGAGATAGCACAGCCACGTTTGCCTTGCAAGCAGCCGATCCAGGACCAAAGGTGGTTGGTTCGAATCCTGGTGTCCCATAGGGTCCCCGTGCCTGCCAGGAGCTATTTCTGAGCAGACAGCCAGGAGTAAGTAACTCCTGAGCACTGCCAGGTGTGGCCCAAAAACCAAAAAAAAAAAAAAAGAAAAAGAAAAAAAAGAAATAGCTCCTGGCAGGCACGGGGGACCATTTGGAAATGGTCCCCCGGGATTCAAACCAACCACCTTAGGTCTCGGATCGGCTGCTTGCAAGGCAAACACCGCTGTGCTGTCTCTCCAGCCCCAAGAAAGGCATTTTTGTCTTGTGTTTTTGTGTTCCTAGGGTATATCCCTAGGAGTGCTATAGATGGATCATATGGGAGCCCAGGGAGCTCAATTTTCAGTTTTTTGAGGAATCTCCATATTGTTGTTCATAAAGGCTGGACTAAATGACATTCACACTAGCATGAGTGAGTTTCTTTCTCCACATCCCCACCAGCACTGAATGTTCTTGTTTTTGTGATGTGTGCCCTTCTCTGTGGCGTGAGATGGGACCTTGTTGTTTGGATTTGCATCTCCCTGAGGCTTAGTGATGTGGAGCATTTTTTTCATCTACCTTTTGGCCATTTGTATTTCTTCTTTGAGAAATTGTCTATTCATTTCTCCTCCCCCCTCTTTTTTTGGTGTTTGGGTCACACTCGGCAGCGCTCAAGGGTAACTCCTGGCTCTACACTCAGAAATCGCCCCTGGCAGGCTCTGGGAACCATATAGGATTCTGGAATTTGAACCAATGACCTTCTGCATGAAAGGCAAACAAACGCCTTACCTCCATGTTTTTTTCTTGTTAAGTTCTGTCACTGCCTTGTATATCTTAGATATTAGCCCCTTATCTAATGGGTATTGGGTATTGGGTGAAGAGTTTCTCCTGTGGGTGGTTTTTGTTATCCTACTTACTATTTCCTTTGAGGTGCAGAAGCTTCTCAGTTTAATATAGTTCCATCTCTTTATTTCTGCTTCCAATTATATGGACATTGCCACTTCCTCCTTGAAGATGCCTTTAGTCTCTGTCATGGAGTGTTTTACCTATGTGTTGTTCTATATACCTTATGGTTTTGGATCTCATATCAAGGTCTTTTTTTTTTTTTTTTTTTTTTTGGTTTTTGGGTCACACCTGACAGGGATTACCCACTCAGGGGTTACTCCTGGCTCTATGCTCAGATATTGGTCCTGGCAGGCTCGGGGGACCATATGGGATGCCAATATTCGAACTGCCTCCCTTTATGGATCTTCATGCGCCGCCCCCCCCCCCCCCCCCCCCCCCCCCCCGGGACATGCCTCACTATTTGAGAAGCACTGGCTAAGAGCCAGGAGTAACCCCTGAGCACTGCCAGGTGTGACCCAAAAAAAAAAAAAAAAAAAAAGGAGAAAATATGTCTTGGTCATGTTTCCAAGTCAGACAACTATTATTGCTCTTAACATGGGACACATTCTCACTTTTTCCATAAAAGTTATAATTCAAGTATGATTTATAATAATTTTTGCCTCTACAGGTATTACACACAATTAGAAAGTGGAAGAGTACCTATATATGCTGTTACTTTTCAGGAACCTGAGAATGATCCTCGAAATTGTTGTTATTTGTGGGCTGTTCAGTCTACACAAGACAGGTAAGTGATACAAATTTTAACTATATTCCTTGGGTTTATTTGGTAATTTTTTCCCTTGTGTGCCCTAGTTTTATTTCAACTGTTTTTGAAAATTATAGCAAGATAATTAGAATAAAATATCAAGAGTTTGAGAGATAACACAGTGGTAGGGTGTTTGCCTTGCACCCAGTGGACCCAGGACAGACCCAGGTTCAATTTCCTGGTATCCCATATGATCCCCCAGCCACCAGGAGCGATTTCTGAGCGCAGAGCCAGGAGTAACCCCTGAGCGCCACTGGGTATGGCCCAAAAACAAAAAAAAGGAAGAATATATCCAGTGTTAGAGATGTATAAGACTGATAATTATCTCCACCCCTCACTTTCTTGTGTGTTTGTGTGCTGCAAAGAATAGGATCCATGATTTTAGACTTGTAAGGCATGGGCTATCTACCTCCAACCCACAATTTCAGCCTATGTCTTAGTTTTTACTTTGGTTGGTGAAGTAATATTTATGTTTGTAGTATAAATACAATTATCTTACATCTCTGTCTTATTTTCTAAACTTCCGTATATTGTAGGTACCTCCTTCCTTCTGATTGTGGATCTTTGTTATCCCCACATGGAGTTTTTGCTTAACTGTGAATCAGGGAACGAAAATTTGATAAGTCACTTTTTTGTTTTTGTTTTTGGGCCACACCCAGTGACGGTCAGGGGTTATTTCTGTCTATATGCTCAGAAATCGCTCCTGGCTTGGGTGACCATATGGATCAGGGATTGAACTGAGGTTTGTCCTGGGTCAAACCTATCGCACCGGCCCTTCATGAGTCACTTTTTAAAATTGTGTTGAAAATGGAAATTAAAGTAGAGATAAATCTGGGGCCAGAGCGGTGGCGCAAGTGCTAGGGCATTCGCCTTGCGCACGCTAACCTAGGACAGACCGCAGTTTGATCCCCTGGCGACACATATGGTTCCTCCAAGGCAAAAGTGATTTCTGAGTGCCGAGCCAGGAGTAACCCCCGAGGGTTACTCCCTCATTCATTATTAAATTAGTTATTTTGCATTTGTCAGTTTCATAGCTGTGAAGTATTTTTGAGCACTGATTTTTGTAGATTTCTTATCTTTAAGACCAAATTATAACCAAATGTGTTACTAATAATCTGATAAAAGGCTGATAATATATTGATTTAGTGTTTTATGATAGGATTCCTGGCATGTGTTTCATTGGTTGACAAAAATCTATGAGACTGGGAAGTGCTCAGTGGTAGCACACATGTATGAGGTCCTGGGTTAGATTCTTAACAAAGCGGGCAGGGGATATTTCTGACCAAGAATGCCATTTTTATAAGATTATATGTGTGTATGTAAGTAATACATTTGTAAATAATAGTATTATAATATACAGTATACTTGTTAAAACTAGGTAATTAAATTTTATATAAATAAAGTATATGGTACATGTATGTTTATGGATTCTCAGACTGTCATATAAATCTATGGACTATAGGTCTGGAATCCTGTATTTATTCTTAGACTAATATTTTACAATGGTAAGCATTTTTTTCCTTCATTCTTTCAAACTTCCATTCATTCAAACCTTTTTCTTTTATTCTTTGATTTTTGAATTGCCCAAGTACATTTATAATCAGTTAAACATAAAATACATTAACATCATAAATCTAAATCAGAAATACAGTATTTATTCATTAGTCCTTTAGATAAAAATAAAAAAAGAAATTGTAAGAATGACTATTTCAGTAGAAAATTTCATGCTCTTAAATCGTTGCTAATGTGCTTCTAGTAAAATACACATTTGGTTTTGTAATAAAGGAAATTATAATGTTAAATTAATTTAAAATGTTAAATGTAGAAAAATAGAATTGGGAAAAGGATATTTATGATTTTATTATGTAGGAAACTGCTTTCTTTTCTTTCCTTTTTTTTTTTTTGGTTTTTGGTTTTTGGGTCACACTCAGCAGCGCTCAAGGGCTGCTCAGAAATCACCACCAGCAGGGCAGGCTCAGGGGACCATATGGGATGCCAGGATTCAAACCACCATCCTTCTGCATGCAAGGCAAACGCTCTACCGCTCTGCTATCTCTTCGGCCCTGGAAACTGCTTTCTTTTAATAATGTACTTAGGAAAATTTTTGTGGAGTTGGGAAGCGAGAGCCTTAGAGAAGAATTGGAGAAAGGAGTGCAACAGCCTTAGGTAAAAATATACAAATATATTAGTCCAAGTTGAGGCTTGAAGAATTAGTTTATAATATTAGACAGATAAGGAAAATATCTTGTGAAATCTTTATACTAGTTACAATTGGAGATTAAGGACAGTATGGTATGAGTAATGCTAGGAGCTTATGGTACACTGGAAATCAAGTGAGAGAGAATGTGTGTGTGTGTGTTGTGTGTGTGCTTATTGTATATCCCTCATCATGTGACAGGTCAACAGCTTCATTTAAGTAAAAGTTAAGATAGAGAAGAAACCAGGAAGAAGGAGCAAAGGACATTCTTTCCCTTAAGGACTGTTCTATTTGTTTTTGATTTGCTCTGAATTAATTGTAAATCACTTTTGGGTCCCATTAGTCTACCTTAGCAGAAAAGGAATCTGGGAAATTGAGCAGCTTAAGTGCCCAACTAAAACTTTGAAGTAGGGCAGAGATAGTAAGGAACTTGATTGCATACAACTGACCCAGCTCAATTCCAGACCACCTCTATGAGTGATCTCTGAGAACACTGGGTGTCCCTCCCATTTTCCCTCACATCCAGAAATATAAGGAGAAAAGGAATATTTTGTATAACTAGTTATACTCTTTGTGACACAAAATATTACCTAAAAAAGGCAAATAATACTGGCTTAAGTAAAAACTGAGATATTTCAAAAGGGGGGTGCCCATTCTTTCTGCATTTTGCAAAAACAACCAAATAAAAACTAAACTCTTCACTGTGATCTTGATTCCCTCCTCCCCCCCTCACTGGCACTCTGTGGTGTACCCAAAGTAAATTTAATTTTAATATCAACTGAATTTAATTTCATAAAATAAATTTAATGTATTAACAAGTGTTTCCCCTCTGCTGATTTCTGTTTCAGTGAAGGGGATGTTTTGAGTTTGCATCTACTTCAGTTGGCCTTTGGCGATAGAAAATGTTTGGCATCAGGACAAATCTTATATGAGGTAAATGGCAACTTAATATCACCAATTTGTATATTGTCTCAAGACTGTATGCTGTTTTAAGGTTAAGACATTTAAAGGAGGCTGGAGAGGTGGCGCTAGAGGTAAGGTGTCTGCCTTGCAAGCGCTAGCCAAGGAAGGACCACGGTTCAATCCCCCAGCGTCCCATATGGTCCCCCCAAGCCAGGGGTAATTTCTGAGCACTTAGTCAGGAGTAACCTCTGAGCATCAAACAGGTGTGGCCCAAGAATACCAAAAAAAAAAAAAAAAAAAGACATTTAAAGATTATTCTTACATTTAGGTTAATTTTGTATTCATCATCTAATGAAAAAGTGTTTGAGGTAGGCTATCCGAAGGCTAGCTTTTACTTTGACCAGTTATCAATTTCCCCTATAGTAAGTTTAGTTCAGACTCAAGTTTGTTGAGTGCTTGGGAAGAAAACTCTACTTTGTTGCTGTAATATGTCAAGCAGTAAAACCACAGGTTAATAAGTCTTGCCCCTTAAAGGAAGATAAATCTAGTCTTTCAGAGAAATAATTAGTAATTTTTTGGATGAATTCGAAATAGTGGGATGCTGCTAACCACCATATTTGGGCAACCACCCTTTTTCCTTCCTTTGTAACAGGTTTTCACCATTCTTTATTGGGGGGGGGGGGGGTTGGTTTCACACCCAGTTGGTGCTCAGGGATTACTCATGGCTCTGCACTTTTGCTCTCAGAAATTGCTCCTGGCAGGCTTGGGGGATCATAAAGGATGCTGGCACTCAAACCAGTGTTCATTCCTGGGTCAGCCGTGTTCAAGGCAAACGCCCTACTGCTGTGCTATCTCTCTGGCCCCTTCTTCATCTTTTTTTTTTTTTAATGGGAGAATCATCATAAAACAGGCTTACTTGAATCTAGCGTTTCCAGTGGTATATGGATAAAAGAGAATCCATTATGACTCTGGATTTTTTTCTTAGGTAAAATTTATAGGTCTTTTTGATTCTTTTCATTTTTGTGGGGTCATGCCTGGCAATGTGCCAAGGCAAGAAAAATCTCCCATTGATAATCAGAGGCCACTAGAGCTACTCTTTGGCACTGGGGTGAGAACTATATGCAGTGATGAGGGTCAAACCAGAGTTGGCCACATGAAGGGAAATAACTCCCATACTACCATTTGCATCCCAACAATTTTTAAAAGAATCAATGAGATAAAAATTGAGCTATTCCTACAGCAAGAGATTAAATGGTAGCATGAGAATGTTTTATAATTGTACAGTTGTAGAGCTCATTTTAGTTATTTGTCCTTTTGTTTGTTTTGGGGCCACACTGGGAGGTATTCAGGTTACTCCTGCCTCTGTGCTCAAGGATCATTCATGGCAGGACTCGGGACCATGGGGGTATTGGAGATTGAGCCTGGCTCTGCTGCGTGTTGCATCATTTTAGACCCTAATTTGGTCTCTTACGGTTTGACTTCTGGGTTTTTTGTGTTGTGTGAAAATATACCTCAATTTGGAGAACATTTAGTTAGCATGTCTCTTTTTGCTAAGAATCCTATTAAGATACAGATTTGTGTATATTTTGTTTCAGGGGTTGGAGTACTGTGAAGAAAGATACACACTGGACCTTACAGAGGGCATGTTTCCTTTGAGTGGACAGACTAACACCAAACTATTGGGATGTCAGAGTATAGAGAAGTTTCGATCTCATGGTGATAGAGAGGAAGGCATGAATGAAGGTTGTTTAACAATACTTTTACTCTTATTATGTTAATGTTTAATTTTAAATTTATGTCGGTTTAAGATTTGTTTTACGGGCCCGGAGAGATAGCAGCGTTTGCCTTGCAAGCAGCCGATCCAGGACCTAAGGTGGTTGGTTCAAATCCCGGTGTCTCATATGGTCCCCTGTGCCTGCCAGGAACTATTTCTGAGCAGACAGCCAGGAGTGACCCCTGAGCACCGCCGGGTGTGGCCCAAAAACCAAAAAAAAAAAAAAAAAAAAAAAAAAGGATTTGTTTTACGTATCTCCCAATTAAAAAATTGGAACAGGGATGTAGCTCAGTATTAACACACATGTTTCACCAGTGTGGACCTGGTTTTTACTCTGGTATACACACAGTCAGAACACATATATAACAAGCATACCTTTGGCTGCTTTGATTTTTTTTTTTAAGTATTTTTGTCCTTATATAATAAAAACTGCGTATATTTTGGAACTCAGCATGTATTCAAATCCCAGCTGTTATTTATATTGTTTCCAAATATTGTATTTCTTAACCTATTTTCCTATCTGTAGGTAGGGTAGTGATATCTTTTACAATAGTTGGATTAAATGTGATAATATATTAAATTCATTCAATTCTAGGAATGCTCATCAGTGTCCTAGTTTTTTAGTGTGTGTATTTCTTTAGTTTTTTTTTTTTTTTTTTTTGGAGTGCCTGAATCAGGGCCATGGTGTATTTTGTCTGGGTTTGTATTTATTTATTTGTATTTTTATTCTTTTGATAACTGGCATCAAGTCCTGGGCCTTACACCTACATAATGAGTATTATGCTACTGAGCTAAATATGCTTATGCTCGATTTTTTTTTTCTTTTAAAATCAGGATTTCTTTTCATTATCAGCTTTCCATTTAAGTATGCTGGATTTATAGCAAACTAAACATGTCAAAAAGAATTTAGCAAACTATTCTCTACTTGCATCCCTCTTTTTAATTTCTTACTCGTTGTGTATCAGATTTGTACTTTTTTCTTTTGAATTCTTTGGGGTTTTTTTCCTGTCTTCTGAATTCTTTATCATATGCTTGTTTTGGGGCCACACTCAGCTTTGCCTCAGTGCTTATTTATTCTAGGTTTGGCGACCCTGGATATGGCTAGATACCACAAAGTGTGGTAAACCTGGGACTGCCATGGGAAAGGCAAATACCTAACTTGCTGTAATATCTTTCTGAGCCTACTGATGTCTTCTATTGTCTTGCTATGTTTTTAACAGTCATTATCTTCTTTTATTCCATTAACTACTCTTTACTATATTAGTTAGTTGGTTCTCTTTTTGCTAAGAATCCTATTAAGATACAGATTTGTGTATATTTTATGTTAAGAATTTCCTTAAATAATCTACAGTGCCATAAGATCTATTTTAGCTAATGAATTTAATATCTCTGATACTAGTTCTACTTTTGTGTGGGGGGGTGGTATTTGGGCCACACCTGGCAGTGCTTGAAGGTTACTCCTGGCTCTGTGCTCAGAAACTACTACTGGCAGGCTTGGGGAACCTTATGGGATACTGGAGATTAGACCCAGCTTGACTGCATGCAAGGCAAAATGTTTTACTTGCTGTACTATTGCTCTGGCTGTAGTTGTACTTTTTTTTTTTAATTGACCAAATTTCAAAGTTTCTAAAGTATTAATTGGGAAATAAAGCCAGGTTGTACTTTCTATAGATGATTGCTTTTTTTAGTCTTTTTGCAATAGAAAAGTAGTTAGAAGTGAAGGAATCTTAGAGAATAAATGAGAGAAATATGTTTTGAAAGAACAGTTAAATGTAAATTAAACTAATCTTTAGAAAGTCTTCATATAATTTTATTTGGGGCATCTACTTAACATTTTATTTGTAAGGGATTAATTTTATTTTTGTAAATTGTCTTTCTTTTCAGCTCTGTCTCCTGACATCAGTGTTTCAGTCTTTACCTGGCAAGTGAATATATATGGACAGGGAAAGCCTTCTGTATATTTGGGGATTTTCGATATAAATCGTTGGTATCATGCACAAATGCCTGATTCGCTAAGGTATCATTCTTTTTCTCTCTCTTTTTTTTTTTTTTCATTTGTGTGCATAGCAGGCCAGCGATTTAAATATTTCATGAAATTTTTTTTAGATCAGGAGAATATCTACATGACTGTTCTTATTTTGCACTGTGGTCCTTGGATTCTGTTGTAAGTAGGACTTCACCACATTACATCTTGGATATATTAGTGCATGAGAGAAGTTTAAGTCGAGGAGTTCCTCCTTCATATCCACCTCCTGAGCAATTTTTTAATCCAAGCACTTTTAATTTTGGTATGTATATTATTTTGCATTACCTTTTGAGAAAAATAAGATACAAGAGTTGAAAATGCTAATGTGATTCTGTGTACATGTACATATTCTTTTACTTTTCAAATTTCAATTATGTGTATCTTCAGAAATTAATTTGATATATGCCATAAGAAGTAAAATGTTTTTAAAAATACTATAAAATATATATATAAAATTTATTATATGATAATTTGTACCGTACTTATCTTGTACTTGGGATGAATTTTACTAATCTCAACTGAAATATGTAATTTTTTTAAATCTTTTTAGATGCTACTTGTTTGTTAAACTCAGGAGTTGTTCATATAACTTGCTCTGGCTTTCAGAAGAAGGTAGGTAATAACATATGGATATTGTTCTTAATGAAGTCAGATCATAGGGATAAACTTTAATGCTAATTATATAAGCTGCCCTTTCAGCTTAAATAGTAGCTTTCTCCTTGGTTTATTAGAAGATTCATGTTTAGCTGCATCATTTATTGATGACATGTTGGGACATGATGGGATATTTGTAGGGCTTTATTTAAATGTTAATTATTGAACCCTATAGTACCTTATATTTCTCTTAATGCTTTTGTTTTTCATCAGAGAGTTTTTGACTAAAAGTAGTTAATACAAAGGAGGTAATTAATTATCATAGTGGCACAATGTTGGAAAAATACTTTCTAAAAAAATAAAATTAGGGCCCGGAGAGATAGCACAGTGGCGTTTGCCTTGCAAGCAGCGATCCAGGACCTAAGGTGGTTGGTATGAGATATAGATAAATGCCTCTTTTTTTTTAAATCTAGATCTCATTCACATTAGACTATGAGGAATAAACTAGAGGGCTTTTGTGGAGGGATGGTTTTGTGCCACACCTAGCAGCGCCCAGGGGTTACTCCTGACATGCTCATGGGACTATATGGGATGCCAGAGATTGAACCTGGGTCAGCCTCATTCAAGGCAAATGTTCTACCTGCTATACTATCACTGTGGCCCAAACTAGAAGAATTTTTGTTGTCTCTGACTAAGATTTTTTTAACAATTTGTTAACCTTCTCTATCAGTCTTTTTTTTAGGGGGGGGGGCACACCCGGCGGTGCTCAGGGGTTACTCCTGGCTGTCTGCTGAGAAATAGCTCCTGGCAGGCACGGGGGACCATATGGGACACTGGGATTTGAACCAACCACCTTTGGTCCTGGATCGGCTGCTTGCAAGGCAAATGCCACTGTGCTATTTCTCTGTCAGTCTTAAAGAAGTGTTAATATGGCTGCTTTTCTTCAAAATGTGTAAGCTTCCAAAAATCCAAGTCTAAAAAGCTACAAAGCAAAAAAAACAAAACAAAACAAAAAAAAAAAAAAAACAGAAAAAAAATAACAATCACTGGCTAGAAATATTTAAAACCTATCAGGCATTAATTTATGAACTATCCTCCTTGATAGAAATACAATTTCTATTCAGTAGCTTTTAGTTTTTATGAAATGTTAGGGATAATAGTTTTGTTTTCAGTTTTATTAAAAATAAAGTCAGGTAAAGACTTACTAAGTTTGATCATTTGAATTGAGTATTAATTTCTTGTTATTGTTACAGACTTTGACTTTTTTAAAGAAATTAGGGCCATCTCTCAATGAAGTCATTCCTGATAGTTATAATCAATGTCTTGTGGCTGGCCTTCTCTCACCAAGACTTCTTGACATTCAACCTTCCAGTTTAAGTCAGGTGAGAGAGCCTAAGTGTTAGGGCTTTTTTTCTGTTCTCTCTTCCTCTCCTCTTTTTCTCTCTTCTCTTTCTCTGCTTTCCCTCCTCCTTGTCCCCTCACAAATACTAGGGCTTATTTTCTCACTCTTCACTTATACACAACACCCCACCCTACTTGACTATATTTTCTAGTTCCTTTGGGTCTGTGACTGTTCTCTGTACATTTGACAGTATTGGGGAATTAAGTTCACACCCTCACACTTCTCCTGGATACTTACTAAGCCACTGGGCTTTCTTTTTTTTTTTTTTTTTTTTTTTTTTTTGGTTTTTGGGCCACACCCGTTTGACGCTCAGGGGTTACTCCTGGCTATGTGCTCAGAAATCGCCCCTGGCTTGGGGGGACCATATGGGACGCCGGGGGATCGAACCGCGGTCCTTCCTTGGCTAGCGCTTGCAAGGCAAACACCTTACCTCCAGCGCCACCTACCCGGCCCCGCCACTGGGCTTTCTTCCAGGTGTCTTATTTCATTCTTATTTTAGATTATATATCATTCATTTTATTTTATAATTAAATTTAATCTACGTGAAAGTAGGTTAATTAGTATAATATTCATTGCATTAGCAGTAACTCTAACTTGATATTTTTTGGCTTAAAATTCATATTTCCATCACCCACTAGTTTCACTAACCAAGGAAATACAGTAGACCTACTGGCATGTCAATGATTTTTATACTATACTTTAGAATTTTGTATTCTGATGCTCAAAAGATAATGCAAGGCATAAGACCTTGCATAAAGTTGACCTTAATTTGATCATTGACTTCCTACATGATGGTTACTCCCATACTCTGCCAGGAGCACAGCGCCTGAAGTAAGCCCTAAGCACTACCAAAAGTGTGTGCATGCACGTATGTTATGATGTGGAACTTGTTTCCTGTGCGTTTGTGATCACATTTTCTGAATTCCTTTTCGTTTTTTTCTAATTTTCATTTTTAAATGGCATGGTTTAGGAAGAACAATTAGAAGCTATATTGTCTGCAGCTGTCCAAACAAGTTCCCTGGGAGTTTTGACTGGATGTATCAAAAGGTGGACATCAGAAGGTAAGATGATGGTTTATAGTCAATTAAAATTTAGTTTAATTTATAATTTTGGGTGGGGGTTTGGATCACACCCGGCAGTACTCTGGTTACTCCTGGCTCTGCGCTCAGAAATCACCCCTGGCAGGCATGGGGGACCATATGGGATGCCTGGATTAGTCAATTAAATTATATAATTATATAAATTTATATAAACTAGTCAATTAAAAATTGACTCATTTTTTAAATTATTATTTTGTGGGTTGGCCAACTTTTATTTGAAGGTAGAGTTGCATGTTAGATGCAAAGGCTGATAAAAATTCTCTGTACCTCTTATACATCCAACCACTGCTCTTTTCATCCATGTTAAGATATGAAAAACTCATGCTGCTGTTTTTTAGCCTGTACCCAACATATCCCTAATCCTTAGCAATCACTAGTCTGTTATTCATTTCTTCAAATTTGTCATTTCTTGAATAGAATCAAATAATATGTATAATCTTTTGATATTGATTCTCACCCAACCACATTTCAGGTTAATATATATCTACTTCTGTGTTTTACAAACATATACAACTTGTACATCTTAACCATTTGAGAAAGTTATGGACATGATTTTTTGGGGGGTTGGAGGAACCCACAGGTACTCAAGTGGGTCTGAGCTACTGGCTCTGCTATCAGGAATTACCGTATTTTTTTGGCATATAAGACAACTTTTGAACCCATGAAAAACTTACTTTTTTGTTTTGTTTTTTGTTTTTTGGGCCATACTCGGTGACACTTAAGGTTGTTCCTGGCTAGGCACTCAGAATTCGCTCCTAGCTTGGAGGACCATATGGGACGCCAGGGGATCGAACCAAGGTCTATCCTAGGTTAGTGCATGCAAGGCAAATGCCCTACCGCTTGCACCACCACTCCAGCCCTGCCATGAAAAACTTCTTAAAAGTCGGGGGTTGTCTTATATGCAGGTATACGGCATGCTGAAACTTAACTCCAGCTTCAGGGATGAGTGACCCACCCCCCTCTTATTGCACCCATCCAGCTGCCAGGTGTCATTACTCAATCAGATCACAATTTAAAAAAAAATGACAGTCATGGGCCAGAGAAATAACATGAAGGTAGGGCATTTGCCTTGCATGCAGAAGGACCGTGGTTCAAATCCTGGCATCCCATATAGTTCCCCATGCCTGCCAGGGATGATTTCTGAGCACAGAGCCAGGAGTAACCCCTGAGTACTGCCAGGTGTGACCCAGAAACCAAAAAAAAAAAAAAAAAATTACAGTCACTTACTACAAATGACCATTGTCATGATAATTGTCAGTATAGTTATTTCTCTAACTGAACTCACCACTCTTTGTGGTAAGCTTCATACCATGGGCCAGTCCTTTCTGCCCTCATCTCTATTGTCTCTGGGTATTGTTACAATACTGTCTTTTTTTTTTTTTGGTTTTTGAGCACACCTGGCAGTGCTCAGAAATAGCTCCTGGCAGGCACGGGGGACCATATGGGACACCGGGATTTGAACCCAACCACCTTTGGTCCTGGATCGGCTGCTTGCAAGGCAAACGCCACTATGCTATCTCTCCGGGCCCTTTTATTTTTCTTAAATCCCATAGATAAGTGAGACTATTCTGTGTCTTTCTCTCTCCCTCTGACTTATTTCACTCAGCATAATAGTTTCCATGTTCATCCATATGTAGGAAAATGTCATGACTTCATCTCTCCTGGCTGCTGCATAATATTCCATTGTGTATATGTACCACAGTTTCTTGAGCCATTCATCTGTTGAAGGGCATCTTGGTTGTTTCAAGAGTCTGTGTTAGGTGGAGGTCCAAGTTCGCTTTTTTGCATGTGGCTAGTTGTCCCAGCACCAATTGTTGAAGAGGCTTTCTTTGCTCCATTTTGTGTTACATCAAAGATCTGTGCTTATCAAAGATTAGTCTGATTGTATGTCTGGGGAACATTCTCTGAATACTCAAGTCTGATCTGAGAGTCTGTCTTTATTTCAATACCATGCTGTTTTAATGACTATTGCTTTGTAGTACAATTTAAAGTTGGAGAAAGAGATGCCTCCCAATGTTCTCTTTCCTTAGGGTTGCTTTAGCTATTCATGGGCATTTATTGTTCCAAATGAACTTCAGGAGTGTTTGATCTACTCTGAAGAATGTCATGGTTATCCTTAAGGGAATTGCTTTAAATCTGTACAAATGCTTTGTATTGAGTATTGCCATTTTAATGATGTTAATCCTCCCAATTCATTAACAGCATATGTGTCTTCATTTCTTTGTAAAGCTGTATTTAGTATTTTTCTTTGTACAGTATAGGTCTTTCATCTCTTTAGTTGACTCCAAGTTTGTGTGTCACTAATGTGAATGGGTTTTTTTTTTTGTTTAATTTATTTATTTATTTATTTATTTTAATATAATTTTTATTTTCATTATAGTGGCTTACATATTGTTGACAATAATATTTTAGGTACATATCTACATAAAATCAGGGGGGCTTCCCATCCCCAAATTGTCTTCCCTAACCCTCCGTTTTTGTCCTACCTCCCATTTCCTCTTCCCTCACCCTCAGGGCGGCTAGAATATATGGTCCCCTCTGTATCTAACCTACTACTTAGTAGTCTTGCATCAGTTTGGTCTTGCTGCCTCCCTTATTTCCCCCTGTAAGTGGGTTTTTTTTTTTTATGTCCATTTCTTCTCAATCATTTGTGTATAAGAAGGTCATTGATTTTTGCGTGTTAATTTTGTAGCCTGCCACTTTGCTATATAAATCGATTATTTCTAGAAGCTTTTTGGTAGAGTCTTTAGGATTTTCTAAATACAGTAGCATGCCATCTGCAAACAGAGCTTGACTTCTTTCTTTCCCATTTGGATGCCCTTGATGTCTTTTTCTTGTCTAATTGCTGTGGCAAGTACTTCAGTTCTATGTTGAATAGTAGTGGTGAGAGAGGGCAGCTTTGTCTTGTACCAAATTTCAGAGGAAAGGCTTTTAGTTTATCCTTATTGAGAATAATATTTGCCTTTGGCTTGTGGTAGATGGTTTTCACTATATTGAGAAAAGTTCCTTCCATTCCCGTCTTGTTGAGAGTTTTTTTGTTTTTTGTTTTTAAATCATGAATGTACCAGATTTCAGAGGAAAAGCTTTTAGTTTATCCTTATTGAGAATAATATTTGCCTTTGGCTTGTGGTAGATGGTTTTGACTATATTGAGAAAAGTTCCTTCCATTCCCATCTTGTTGAGAGTTTTTTTTTAAAAATCATGAATGGGGTTTGGACCTTATTTAATTATAAACTAGTCCTAGGGTTGGTATGGTGAGGCCTTTCTTGGCTTGGCCTGGCACCTGCAGCTCCTTGGCCTGGTGGGTCTGCAGGTGGTAGGGTGACTGGGAGAAATTCACAAAGCAGTCAGGTGAAGTTTCAGAAGAAATCCAGCTTTATTACTAGCCCTGAAGCACCATGTGCCGCATGGCTTCTAAGCTAAGCAGCCTCTTCCCTGCTGCTCTTCATATCTTAGCTGTGTCTGCTCTCCTTCTCTCAGCCTCTCTACTGTCCTCTATCCCAAACAACAGCCCCTCCCATGAGTGAGTGGAACTGACCATCCAGATAAATTTAGCATATGGCATTGGGGAAGGGGTAACATGACCTTATCTAATGCTTTTTCTGCATCTATTGATATGATCATACGGTCTGTATTTTTTCTTTTGTTGATATGGTATTATGTTGATTAATATATGTATGTTAAACCATCCTTGCTTTCCTGGAATGAAACCTACTTGGTCATGGTGTATGACCTTCTTGATGAGGTGTTAGATCCTATTTGCCAGGATTTTGTTGAGGATCTTTGTATCTATGTTCATCAGGGTCTGAAGTTTCCTAGGCTAGCGTTTGCAAGGCAGACACCTTACCTCTAGCGCCACCTTCCTGGCCCCAGTTTTCTTTTTTTTTTGCAGCATCTCTGTTTTTGTTATCAGGGTGATGTTAGCTTCGTAAAAACCATTTGGGAGGGCCCGGATAGATAGCACAGCAGCGTTTGCCTTGCAAGCAGCCGATCCAGGACCTAAGGTGGTTGGTTCAAATCCCGGTGTCCCATATGGTCCCCCGTGCCTGCCAGGAGCTATTTCTGAGCAGACAGTCAGGAGTAACCCCTGAGCACCACCGGTTGTGGCCCAAAAACCAAAAAAAAAAAAAACAAACCAAAAAACCATTTGGGAGAGTTTCTGTTTCTTCAATTTCCTGAAAGAATCTGAAAAAGATTCATAGTAGTTCTTCTTGGAAGGTTTGAAAGAATTCATTATTGAATCCTCTAGACTTGGGTTTTTGTTTTTGGGAAGACTTTTGATTACCATTTTAATTTAAATAATGATGGGTCTGTTTAGATATACAAGATCAGAGGTCCTCAAACTACAGCCTGGGGGGCCACATATTGTATTTGTTCTCATTTGCTTCTTTACTTCAAAATAAGATGTATGCAGTGTGCATAGGAATTTGTTCATAGTTTTTGTTTTTACTATAGTCCGGCCCTCCAACGTTCTGAGGGACAGTGATCTGGCCCCCTGTTTAAAAAATTTTGAGAACCATTGTGCTAGATCATCCGGGTTCAACCATGGAATATTATAAGAGAGCCAGAATTTATCCATTTCTTCCAGATTCTCATGTTTTGTGGCATAGAGTTTCTCAAAGTAGTCTCTGATTATCCTTTGAATCTCTAGTGGTCCTCCCCCCTTTCACTTCTAATATGGTTTATTGAGTTCCTCTCTCCCTTTCTTTGTGAGTTTTGCTAGTGGCTTATCATTCTTTATTATTTCAAAGAACCAACTTTGGCCTTTGTTGATCTTTCAGATCGTTTTTTGGAATCCCACTTTATTGATTTCTGCTCTAAGCTTTGTTATTTCCTTCTGCCTACCTATTTTTGGTTCATTTTGTTGATCATTTTCTAATTTTATAAGCTGTGTTACTAAGTTATTTATGTAGGCCCCTTCCTGCATGCAAAGCTAAAATTTTCTTCTAGGTACTTTTGCTGTGTCCCACAAATTCTGATAATTTTTATCTTCATTTGCATATGTTTTCACCAATCTTTGGATTTCCTCTTTGATTTCAAATAAACCAGTTATTTTAGGCCACCTTTTTTGTGTTGATATTACCATATTCATTCGAGTATAATGCGCAAAATTTTCTACCAAAGAAAGAAATCAAAGTTTGGGTGTGCGTTATAAATGAGGGGTGGGGTGGTAGTGGCGACCCGTCCAATGAGGGCCCAGGCAAATTGTGAATTTGCACTGCCCCTTTTTTCGGGCTACAGCCACGCACTGTACACGAGGGTGAAGGAAAAAAGAACCTCAAGAAACTTGGCTTATTTCTCATGACATCCTGGGTTAAAACATCATGGGAAGACATACCAAAAGAAATGGTCATCAAGAGTTTTTTGAAGACAGGCATCAGCAATAAAATGGACGGCACAGAAGATGACCTGCTGTGGAATTCAGACTTAGAAGAAAGCGAAGAAACCGGAGAAACAGAAGTTCCTGCGAACTGGGACACTGATGAAAAATTTTAACTCGAGAAGAATGGGAACAACTCTTTAGTGTATCTGATGATGAATCTGACTTGGAAGCACTTTAAATAATATTGTTTCTGGTCATTTATTTCAGTATTGTGTTTATACCAGTTTACGTTGTCAATAAATGATTTTTGATCATGGCCACACGTGTTTTTTTTTGTTTTTGTTTTTGTTTTTGTCAATTACAATGCTTGGTGTGAAACAAAATTTTATATCGATTTTTAATAGAAAATTAGGGTGTGCATTATACTCGAATAAATATGGCACCCAGACAATTAGATGTTTCATTTATTCGTATCTGGGGTTGTTTTATTGTTTTTTTTCTATTCAGAAGCACTTGGAATACTTTGCACTAACTTGCTTTTGCAGTTGATTAGGTGTTCATTGTAATTTCCTTTAAATAACCTTCACTGAAAATACTTATATATATTATTACAAATTAAATAATATTTTTCAGTTTGTAATCAATCTTTTTTTTTCTCTTACTTGGAAATAAGAACGACCAAATTCTGCAGCTAATTTGCGCTTTGTTCTTGAATGGACATGGAATAAAGTGGTTGTCACAAAAGAGGAGTTTGACAGACTGTGTAAGTACTATGTTTAATTTATAGAAAGTTGTTGCAAATAGTATTACATGCAAATATACTGTTATGCAACTATCTTAATTTTGGTTTGATTACTAACAGTAATGCTTTGAAACCCATGTGACACCAGAAGCACATTTTTTGGTTTTGGTTTTGCTTTTGCTTTTGGGCCATACTCGGCTAAGTGCAGGGTTTACTTCTGACTCTGCTTAGGAATCAGTCACTCTTGATCGTGCTTGGGGATCTATATGTGGTGTAGTGGGTCATACCTGGGCAAGTTGTGTGCAAAGCGGGCTGTACTATTTCTGTGGCCCCAGACATTGTAAGTTCTGTAAAAAATGCTAAAAGAAAAAAAATTAATGAAAAAAGAAAACTTGTTTTCGTTTTGGGTTCATAACCTCACCTCCACAGTGCACAGGACTCAATCCTGACTCTGCTCTTGATGCTTACTTGGGAGTCCATATATAGTGATTGGGGTTAGCTGTGAGCGAGGCGAGCACCTTGACTTCTGTCCTCTGATCCAAGAAAAATTTTATTTAGCACCATACAATTATTCCCTAATAAAATTAATCTCTTTTTGTCCTTGTTAGGTGTACCATTATTTGATGGATCATGCCGTTTCATTGATCCACAAACTATACAGTCTTTCCAACGGTGTCATTTGCTTCTTAGCAACCTTCATACCGTTTTAAGCTGTTTTGTAGCAGAGGCCCAAAAGGTCACTGAGACAGGTATGTTCTTTGTCCTATATAAATGAAGTTTATAGTTTGTTTCTATTTCTGGATTTTGAGAAATTAATTTTCTGTATCTTAGATTAATGTATAAGAAAGATATGCAATATTCTTTGTGTGAAATGCTACAGAATATTATAATCTGAACCATTCTTTGGTTTTAGGGACTATAATAAGCAGTGCTCAGAGTTATTACTGACTGGCTCTGTATATCGGGATCATTGTTAACAGTGTTTAGGCGACCAGTCTTATGGGATGTAGGGGACTGAACCCAGTTAGTGACAAGGCAAGCTCCCTACTAGTTATATAACTCTATAGCCCCTTTTCAGTTATTTTTTTAGTTTTTGCTTTGTTTTGTTTTAGGACCACACCCAGCTGCGCTCAGGATTACTCCCTGCTCTATACTTAGAGAAGTCACTTTTGGCAGGCTTGTGGGAGTCCATATGGTGTGCCAGAGATTGAATTAACTTTGTTTGGTTTTTCGGACCACACCCGTTTGATGCTCAGGGCTTACTCCTGGCTAAACGCTCAGAAATTGCCCCTGGCTTGGGGGATCAGAATGCGGTCCATCCTTGGCTAGCACTTGCAAGGCAGACAACTTACCTCTAGCGCCACCTTGCCGGCCCCAGACACTGATCTTCTAATAGTTAGGGTCAAGGTGTTGGCCATGCCCAGTGGTGCTCAGGGGCTATTCCTGACTCTATGCTGAGAGTTTGCTCCTACGGTGCTTGGGGTACCATATGTAGAGCTAAGGATTTAATCAAGGTTGGCATCCCTTGAGACATTCACTAACCCTTGTATCTCTCTGGGTGTGAGAATGATTGATTTAGAATGCCACGTGGTTTTTTGTTTTTGGGCCACAGCTCCTTGCTCTATGCTCAGAAATCACTACTGGCACACTCGCGGGACCATATGGGATGCCAGGAATCAAGCCTAAGGTTCACCCTGGGTCAGCCACATGCCAGGCAAACAAACTCCCTACCACTGTGCTATCTCTTTGGCCCAGAATGCCATTTTTTCTTTGGCAAATTATTTGTGAACACATTCTGTTTATAGCTATTTTGTTATAGACCCTAACTATTGCAGGACAATGACTTTCTAATGGCAGAGTACTTTGTTTTGCCATATAAAATTATTTTTACTTAATAACTCCTTTAGTCAATTTTTAAAATTTTTACCATTTGTTCAAGTTAAACTTGTTAAAGAGATATACTATTTTATAGGTCATCAAATAATTAATTGGGGTGGGCAGGAGTGGGATGCCAGCAGTGTTGGGTTTATATTCATCTCTTTGCTTAGAAGTGACCCCTGGTGGTCCTCAGGGGAACATATGGTTCCTCTTCAAACTGGGACTGATGGGAATGCAAAGCTTCATGCCTGTGTTATTTCTTTGACCACTTAGGTTTTATTTTTTAACTGGCGACCATCTGGATTTTGTTTATTAATAAATGAAAATTTCAAAACTGATACATATTCTTCTTTATAGGCCTTATGAACTTGAGAAATAAATGTATGGTTACCCAACTCATCTGTCAATATGTACAGGTGGTTCTTTGGTTCTGTCATTCTGGGCTTTTACCAGAGGGCTTGGGTAAGTGTTTACTTAATCTATAATTGATGAAGCATTTTTTAAATATATAATCTTGTTGTGTTTTAATGTTTTTTTGTTTTGTTTTGTTTTTGGACCACACCAGTGCTGCTTAGGGCTTATTCCTGGTTCTGTACTCAGGTATCACTTCTGGTGTAGGGTTCAGGGAACCATCTGGGAGATCTGGAATGGAACCCAGGTCAGATGCATGCATGCAAGCAAGTTCTTTACCCTCAGGCATCCTGTTCTAATCCTTTGAGATTCCTCTCTTCCATCAATCTCATCTTCATAAAAAAAATTATTCCTTTGTATATTGCCTTACACCAGGCCTGATACATAAGTTTCTACAATTATTTATTGAACACCATTTAGAAGGAAAGCAAATTTGAGAAAACCTGACTTCTGAAAATGGGTTATATTATATCAACAGCTAAAATTTTAGATTCATGCAACTGTGGGTCTCCTTTTTTTTTTTTTTTTTTGCTTTTTGGGCCATACCTGGTGATGCTCAGAGTTTATTCCTGGCTCTGCACTCAATCACTCCTGGCAGTCTCGAGAGCCACAAGGGACAATGGGGATGGAACTATGGTCCATTCAGGGTCAGCTGTGTGCAAGGCAAATGCTCTACCGCTGTGCTACTGTGTCTTCTAATGTTGTTTGCTGTCAAATAAATATATGACCTTTTAATTTGGGGAGGGGCTTTTGAGCCACATCTTGGCAGTGCTCAGGGGTTACTACTGGCGCTGTGCTCAGAAATTTCTCTGTTTTTTTTTTTTTTTTGGTTTTTGGGTCACACCCTGTGACGCTCAGGGGTTACTCCTGGCTATGCGCTCAGAAGTTGCTCCTGGCTTCTTGGGGGACCATATAGGACGCCGGGGGATCGAACCGCGGTCCGTCCTAGGCTAGCGCAGGCAAGGCAGGCACCTTACCTCCAGCGCCACCGCCCGACCCCTCAGAAATTTCTCTGGGCAGGCTTGGGGGACTATATGGTGTTTTTGGTTTGGTTAGGGTTTTTTTGTTTGTTTTTGGGTCACACCTGGCAGTGCTCAAGGGTTTACTCCTAGCTCTGCACTCAGAAGTCACTCCTGGCAGGCTCAGGGGACCATATGGGATGCTGGGAATCAAACCGGGATCTGTCTTTTGTTGGCCGCATGCAAGGCAAGAGCTCTACCACTCCAGCCCCAATATACCTCTTTTTAATGATTTCTCCAATTTCAAGAATTAATACTTCACTTCTGTATGGTATATAATCTGTCAACTTACTCTTTTATAATTCTTTTTTGAACAAATAGGGAACATTGTGTGGTTTGAAATAGACAGCTATGACTAAAAATTGTTTTTTAAGAATAGGTTTCCCAGGGTTTAAGTTAGCATCCATATTTTCACTAACTTTCATGAACTCAATTTTCTCATTTGTGTAATTTTTTAATAAAAGAGGATGTGATATTTTCAGATTAAATGTTGGGAACTAATATTATAAAATCAAAGTACAATACTAATGTGTATTATTTGAAATATTGTTGGTATTTTGGAAATATTAATAGTATTTTTCCCCTCTCAAATTAATCTAGATGATGCTATACAGTTATCAAGGTTATACTATAACTACCCTGTAATTCAGAACTACTACACCAGTTGTCGACAGAAGCATGAGCGTTTATCAAGGTATAGTATTATACATTCTGCTACAAATATTTTGTTTTTTTTTTTTGTTTTTGGGCCACAAACGGTAACGCTCAGGGGTTACTCCTGGCTATGCGCTCAGAAGTTGCTCCTGGCTTGGGGGACCATATGGGACACCAGGGGATCGTACTGCTGTCCGTCCAAGGCTAGCACAGGAAAGGCAGGCACCTTACCTCTAGCACCACTGCCCGGCCCCATCATTATTTTTTGTTTTTTTTTTTTTTTTTTGGTTTTGGGGCCACACCCGGTGGTGCTCAGGGGTTACTCCTGGCTGTCTGCTCAGAAATAGCTCCTGGCAGGCACGGGGGACCATATGGGACACCGGGATTCGAACCAACCACCTTTGGTCCTGGATCGGCTGCTTGCAAGGCAAACGCCGCTGTGCTATCTCTCCGGGCCCTGTTGTTTTTTTTTTTTTTTTACAAATATTTTTAGATGTCAGAAGTGATGCTTTTCGGAAACAATCCAATTTATCACAATGAAAATTCATAAAATGGGGCTTTTTTCAGTAAAGTAGAGGAATGTGCTACCAGCACTACTATTTAATGCTCAGGAAGTACTCCTGGTTCTGCACTCAGGAATTACTCCTGGCAGGCTCTGGGGACCACATGGGCTTCCCAGAATGGAACTGGGTGGACCTCATGCGAGCCAAGCACCCTACCCGCTGTGCTTTTGCTCAGCCTCAGCCTTTTCTTTTAGAACTTGAGTGTAACTACTTCTTTCCCAGATGACACTATTTACCCCATTGATATATTAGAAGAGATTCTTTGCTTTTTAATTTAAAAAAGGGGGATAAGGGGCCAGAGAGATAGCACAGCGGTGTTTGCTTTGCAAGCAGTCCCCTGTGCCTGCAAGGAGCTATTTCTGAGCAGATAGCCCTTGAGCACCACTGGGTGTGGCCCAAAAGCCAAAAAAAAAAAAAAAAGGAGGGGGGATAAATTATATCACCTAGTTTATCTTATATTCATTTTGCTAACAGTTGTATTTGAGCACCTCAGCCACTCATTAAGTGTATTTTTTAACTTTATTCTTTATCTTTCTTTCTGTCCCTCCCAATTATCACTGTTGAATTCCTTGTTAAGAAATAGAATTAATATAAGAATAAAGAGTAGTGTTATGGTCTTGTTCCTATCTTTGGAATTACAGATACTTCCTCAAATTAGAATGACAGAATTGTAGGGTAGAATATAACTGTAGGACTATGATTTTCAAACATTAATTCCAGATTTGTCACTTGGGAACCATTACTTGAAAGACTACCAGCTATAATTTTTATATATACTATCCTAGTGCTCTGAGAAAACTAATCTGAGATAGCTTGGATTGGGGGTTTATTTTGGCTTACTTCTTTATCTGTTTTCTAAGTATATGTGTTTCTCATTCTCCTTGTCAAATTTATTTTTTTTTCTTTTTAAAAAATATGGAATGCTTCACGAATTTGCGTGTCGTCCTCGCACAGTGGCCATGCTAATCTTCTCTGTATCATTCCAATTTTAGTATATGTGCTGCCGAAGTGAGCACTACTTTTGTTTTTGCTTTTGGGTCACAACTAGTGGTGCAAAGGGATCATCCACTCATGGCTGCCTCAGGAGACCATGAATGGTGCCAGGAATGAATCCAATGTCTACTAGCCATCACCTAATTTTGAAGCCTGCAAATTAGCTTAAAATTATTAATGACAGTTTCTGTTAATAATATTAAATGAAGTAACGGCCAATATCTGTTTATCATATAGGTAGTTTAGGAAATCAGTAAGACTTGTCCAAATGATAAAACTGAAATAAAAACTATTTGAATTGGTTTTATTTTAATCATAGGCTAGTTTACTCTTTGGTAATGTTCTTGCTAGTGTAAAAATTAGTAGTCTCAGACATTTGCTGGCTGGACCAAATTTTATCTTAGGATTTGAACTAGACTGTTAATGCTTGCTGATGACTAAAATTCTTCGCTTTATTAACTGCTGCCTTGTGACAAGGGATGATGACTTGTAGAGAAAACCCCACACATTGTGGCATGTCTAGATTTCTCAGTGATTCTAAACATGTCTTTTTTTCCCCCTTACCTCTACCCCTTTTAATGATTGGGATCATTACTTTAAAAAATACATATGTTTGTATATGTGTGTGTCAATTTGTGGGGGGGTGGTGGTGGAATGTGGGTGTTTGTAGTGGGCCAGAACAATAGCATAGCATGTAGGGCATTTGCTTTTGCATGCGGCCAGCCTAGCTTCGATCCTCAGTATCCCTTATGGTTCCCCCAAGCCTGCCAGGAGTGATTTCTGAGCACAGACTGCCACGGGCCGCACAGGGCTGGGGAGGAGCAGCTGGACAAAGGAAAAGCAGTGGTGGGGGGTCATCTAGGAGAGTGGGCACCAGAGTCAGTGATTTGTGACTAGACCATACACCAGGAGAAAAGTCTGGATCTAGCCCATTTATTCACTCAAAGAGCAGGGTTTTTATATTTACTTTTATTTTATATTTACTTTTTAAATATTTACTTTAGCAAGTAATTCTGAGTTAGCAAAGAAGGAAGGGGTTAATCAATGATTTACATAGCAGGAAAATATATGGCTTCTGTGAGGTATAGATAATCATCAAAACTTTTTATAAAATTCATTGGCATCTGCTTTAAAATACAATGATTACAATACTTACTGATCTTTACCTGAGACGTCACTTATTTTTCCCCTACTATTGCTCAGTCAGCTTTGTGGCTGCATGTCCTCTCCTGTTTTCCAGGGGATCTTTTGTGTGGCTGTTTACTACACGCCTAAACTGGTGGGTTACTCCTGGCTGTGTGCTCAGAAATCACTCCTGGCTTGGGGAACCATATGGTACATTAGGGGATCGAACCAGTCCTAGGTTCGCATGTGCAAAGCAGACGCCCTACTATTTGTGCCACCGCTCCGGCCCCTTGGATTTTGTTTTGATGCAAAGTTATCTTTAAAACCAAATGGCCATGGCTGAGGGCTGGATGCTCTGATTCTTCAGTAATTTTCACATTCTTACCTCCTACAGCATTCCTATTGATCAGAAAGGCCTGGAATGATCAGGCCTTAGCACATTTACTTGGTAACTAGGAAACAGTTTTGATTTACAGAAGTCTTGGTGGTTTTTAGAGGGCCTCAGAGAGATGTGCTTAGGATGCTAGTAAAACTATGTCTCAAATGAGAGGGGTGAATTTATGCTGCGACCTCTGTCTGTATACCGTTTACCCAAATTATCTCATGACAATTGTCGGTACAGGAAACCAAAGGTTTTTTTTGAGCGTAGTGCTCTCCCTTAGCCTTGGGTTCTAGACTAGGGTTCCTTGTACAGAAGTCGCAACACTGAGCCTGGAGTAACCCCTAAACACCAAAAAAAGATATACGTGTGTGTGTGTGTGTCTTTGATAAAAAATAATTCTTGATGTTGCTCTCAATTACAGAGGTAAATGGAATTCTGACTGCTTGATGATTGATGGCATGGTTTCTCAGCTAGGAGATAGAATTGAGGATTTGTGGAAACGAGATGAAGGGGGCACGGGAAAATATCCTCCTACAAGTCTACATGTGAGTTGCAATAATACATCTTAAATTTACAAAATTATGGGAGGGAGGCCTGTCAGCTTGTGTTTCATGTACCTAACATGGATTGGGACAAATAGCAGATATGAATATGTAAAATGAGCTGATGTTTTTAATCCTTTTTTTTTTTAAGGCACTGCTTGACATATACTTACTAGACAACGTTACTGAAGCAAGCAAGCATGCGGTTGTATCCTTTAATATATCAAAACCCATAAAAACCTAATGGTTACTGAGGGCAGGGTTAAAAGTTTTCGGTTGAGTTCTATGGTTGGTCTGAAACTAAATTTTTTTTATTATGTTTAATTTTGTATGGTTAGGCCTTTCATTGGATTATCAAATGCATTCAAGACACTTGAATTTTTTTTGTTGCTCTTTTTGTTTTGGGTGGCACATAGGGGTTAATCTTGGCAGCTCAGAGGAACTTATAAGATACTGGGTATCGAAACTGGGTCTGCCATATGCAAGGCAAGCATCTGTTAATACTATCTTTCCAACCTATAAATTTATCCTTGAATTTTATTACTCTTAAATTTCAATAAAGATTCATTCTTTAATTTTATTACATATCATATCTTATATAATAAAACTAGTTCTTGGGCAGGAGTGATGATAGCACAATGATATAGGCTGTTTGCCTTGCATGGGGCCGACCTAGGATGAACCGGGTTCAATCCCCAGTATCCTATATGGTCCCTCAAGCCATCCAGGATCGATATTTCTGAGCTCAGAGCTAGGAGTGACCCCTGAGCACTGCTGGGTGTGGCCCAATAATAAAAAAAAATTGTTCTATAGTTATAGTGATAATGAACACTAAAAGTCTCTCGAGCCTCTTTTTTTGCTATATTAATTTGGTCCCTATTTTACATAGATATATAGTTGTATTTTCTTTTTGCTTGTTGTCCTTAATCATATTTAAGACCATCTATTTGCTACTTGATATTATGTCTTCCATTCCAAACAAAATGGATACTGCCATTGAATCATTTCCTTCAGTCTTTGCCATTTCTTGGAGCTATGTTAAACTGATTCAAGGATTTTGGCTAATAGATCATAATAACTATGAGGTAAAGTCCATTGATTTACTTAAAATAGAAGCTTTTATAGGTAATTTACATTTTAATAAAGTATACATAATTGATTGTTACAAATATGCTTTCTAATTTGAAAGGAAGTATGGACTAAGTTTAAACAATACATATCATAAAGATCTTTGGTAGTATGACTACAAGAAATTAACAGTTTCAAACACCCAGGAAGGAAATAAACGATTTTCAAAATGCAAACATAGTGATTATTATATTAGAGAAATGTTAGTGTTATGGGGGAATTGTTGAAAACAAAACTGGATTTTTTTTTTTTTTTACTAAAGTGGTATGACAAGATTTTAGATAATACAGTACAGTGAAGTGTCAAATACAAGGGTTTTTTTTCTTCAAATACAAGGGTTTTTTTTTATCTAAAATAAAATATATCAAAATTGATCTTTTTTTTAGTTTTGATTAATTTTTCTGCCTGACATTAGTGTTGCCTTTAACATTTATTTTTAATTTAGGCACTGATTTATAATTATTGTTAATGAAATTTTAGGAATATGCGGTCTCACCACCAGTGCTATTATCTCTCCATCACTTTCCTGAGTTTTCCTACTATCTTCTCATCTGACCTCTCTTAGCAAACCCATTGTTAATTATATTTTGGATCTTGTGTTTACAGTAGTATTAACTAATTGTTTTGATTATATAGTCAGTTGACGTATATAACCATAGTATCTAAGACCCTTGGACCAATGTCCTTATGCTGCCATCAGTCCACTTTTTCCCTTTCCTTGCCATTCTCATTTCTGTAATTCATTGCCTGTCTTTAAAGCACCGGGTACTGTGTTTTATTTGTATTACATATATTTTTATTTATAAATTCTCCTGCCATCTTTGCAGACTGCTTTGGAACTTCTGTTTCATCCAGCCACTGTAAAACCTGTGCCATGGCAACATTCAATGATTATTCAAGCCTTCATGTGTCAGGGTGAGCATAGACTAGCTCTCAGGTATATTCAGACAATGAAGCCAGTATTGTATGCAGATAGTGATGTTTGCCTTCACCTCACCGTTTTGCTTTATAATAGGTAAGTACGTTTTTTAAACGTTTTCTCCAACTCTTAATCAAAATAAAATTATGAAGTCGAAAATTTCAAATATTTTACTCTGTAACAAAATTCTCATGGTCTTTGATTTATTAACACTAATAAAATTGTAAAGCACCTTTTGTCTGGGATAAGAAACAACCTTGAGAAATAACCTTGCTATTTGACTCTTTTTTTTGGCTCACACCTGGCAATGTTCAGATGTTAACTGGTTACGCCTGGGGAAGTTATATGGCATTTGGGAGGACCTGGGTTGGCTGCATGCAAGGCAAACACCCTACCTGATGAATGATCTATAACTCCGGTTTGAGCATCTTGACAGACTTAATGTGAACAGTTGAGGTTTGTTCATGTGGTTTGTACTGAAAGGAAACCAAAATATAGAGGAAGATTGAAGTTGGTAGATGTTTGTTTGTTTGTTACTCCTGGCTCTACGATCAGAAATCACTCCTGGCAGGCTCGGGGGACCATCTGGGATGCTGGGATTTGAACCACCGTCCTTCTGCGTGCAAGGCAAACGCCCCTACCTCCGTGCCATCTCGACAGCCCCGACAGAAGTTACTCTTGAAAGAGTAACTTATTTCTCAAATATTGCAAATTCTTTGTGCTAATTTTATCCTCATTGCAAAACTTGAAAATACCTTTTTATAAAAATTAAAAAATAGCATATTTCTTTCTTTTTATTTTTTTAACAAAGCACTTTGGGGGGGTTGTCTTTGGGTCATACCCAGCCAGCATCTGTGCTCAGAAGTTACTCCTGGCAGGCGTGGGTGACCATATGGAATGCTGGGAAATGAAATGGGGTCTGTCTTGTGTTGGCTGCATGCAAGGCAAACGCCCTACCACTGTGCTGTCTCTCCGGCCCCAACACATTTTTTTCTGGGAATGGGTTGGAGGGTTTTTAGGTTTTAGCTTTGCTCAGGGACTATTTCTGAACTCCTGCTCAGGAATGAATCCTTGCTTCTATTCAGAGGATACAACTCAATATGTTGTATTGGGGTTTAGATCTGGTGTTGACTGCATTCAAAGCAAGGCTCCTTCCCTCATTGGTTTCAGCACAGTATCAAGTTTCTCTAGTCATTAAACCAGGTGTTACCTTTATTTCTTTCTATTTGTATTTTTTTAATTATACTTAATCAGTATGATTTGTTTGTGATTGATATTACAATGATACATATGTTGTACTCTTTTGTTTTTGTCTTTGTATATTGTGATAAGTTAAATGGTAACTGGAAATTTTACTTGAAAATATAATTACTGGGCCAGAGAGAATAGCATGGAGGTAAGGCATTTGCCTTTCATGCAGAAGGATGGTGGTTCAAATCCCGGCATCCCATATGGTCCCCCGAGCCTGCCAGGACCGATTTCTGAGTGTAGATCTAGGCCGGGTATGACACAAAAACAAACAAACAAAAAAAAAAAACAAAAAAAAGAAAATATAATTACTGGAGATTGTTAACTAAATTAGTTGGGGAAATTGCTTAGAGCTAAAATTTCTGAATAATTTAAATATTTTTATTCCTCCTATAATTTTTGACCTATAGTCCAGTTGGGGTCAGAGAGATTGGGCCATGTCCAGGTGTGGTATCAAAGCTGTTCAGCGTTTACTTGAACTTCTATACTCAAGGATCTACTCCTGGTAGTGCTCAGGGGACTATATTCGGTGCCAGGAATCAAACTGGGATTAAGGCTAGTTCTTAAAACATGTACATCTTTCTTTACTTTTGCTCATTTTTTTTAAAACTCTTAATAAATTGGTCAAACCTTATTCACCCTAAGATGTTACTTACGAAAAAAAAAATTATTTAAAGGTTTTTTTATGGTTTCCTTGGGGTAAAACAATATAGTTATCGAGGGTGGAAAAGTTTGAGTCTCTAGATTTGAGACAGAATAAAATATTTTACTGTTTAATAATAACTTGTTATTATCAGTATGAAATTAGTATTTTTTGTTTGTTGTTTCTTGGATCTTACACCTGGCTCTGAGATCAGGAATCACTCATGGCAGGATTAAGGGAACCATATATGGTGTTAAGGATTGAACTGTGAGTGGATTCTGCATAAGGCACGCACTCTTCTGCTATACTATTTCTCCAACTCCAGAATGGAATGTTCTGATATAGAAAATACTTTACAGAAAATAATCAAAGAGGGTTCGTGTGGGATTGGCCACACACCTAGTGGTGATCATGTGTTACTCCTGGCTTTGCACTTAGGAATCCCTCCTGGGATGCGGAGAGATTGTACTGGACTGGCCACGTGAAAGGCAAGCGCCCTAATCTGCTGCACTATCTCTTCAACCCTGGAATCACAAGGTTTTTGAGATTGGTATTGTTTAGATAAACCTTACTATAGGGATGAAATAAATAAATACATTAAAGATGATAAAATACTTGAGATTAGGTTAAGCCATCTACGTTGTTGGGGCTTTTTTGTTGGTGGTGTTGGCATGTATTGCATTGAATCTATTTAGCCTCCCTAAGGATGGTGATACTTGATCCCTCAACATCAGAAGAACAGATGTTGAAACTTTGATAGGTATTGAAAATTTTATCTTTTTGATTCCATTGTCCTTGGACTCATTCATTGCTTGTTCAGTACTTATCTGCTTAGAATCAGCAACAATTAGATGGGAATTAGTATTTTTTGATCAGTTGCCTAATACTATCCAGACTCTGGCCAGGAGTAAACCCTGAGTACTACGGGATGTGGACCAAAAGCCAAATAAATTTTTTAAAAAGTAGTACACTTTCTGAAACTTGATGTCTTCACATGGTATCTGAAAGTTTAGTCATATATTTGCAGATATTTTCTGTTACTAAGTTACAGTGTGAAATATCCATTGTTGACTTTGTTCCTTTTGTTGTTCTCCTTGTGCTATATGTTATTCTTTTAAGAGACCTTTTTCTTTGTCATACCACACCAATTCTTCAGTTCTATCAGAGTATCTTAAGTATTTGCTTTCCTTTTATTTTACACTTAAATGATTGACACCTACATTTACCACTGTGTAGGGAAAAACTTAGTTTCAACTTCCTTTCTTGTTAATGCTAAGCAATTTTTATTTATGCACTGATGAATGTTCAAAAAAGTTTCCAAAGTATTTCCAATACATAAAATCTGCCTTTGATTTTCCTTAGGTCAATTACTTGTTTCAAATGACTTTTTAAAAACCTAAATTTTTAAAATACTGATTTCAGGTGCATGGTTGAGGCCTGGAGTTTATTGCGGCAACATTCTAATAGGTTAAATATAAAGGACTTATTAAAGCACACTTATGAAGTCTGTCAGGAAAAGGGCTTAATGGAGGATTTTGCTAAAGCTACCATTCACAGACACTGAACAAGGTAATGAATGACTTGTCAGTATAAACTTGTTAGAAATTTGATTGCAAGTTAGTAGCTTACACATCTATTGTTTTTCTTCCTAGGATGTGTTTTGGTGAGATTCTTGCAGTCCAGTAACAATGTTCAGAATCAGGAATTCCTTTTAGTTCCACCACTTACAGCGTGCCAAATTACATCCCTGCCTTGAAACTGAACCAAACTCTAAAGATTAATCTTACGGTATAGTTAAGCTTTTTTTTTATTAATGGGGTTATATGAAGAAAATTGTGTTTTCTTTTGTATTGGTTTTTGTAAGCTTCTATAGTTAGTAACCTTTGGGTCTTAAATAAACTTGGAGAATACTCTTATCTATAGCAGACTCTTAGAACAGAGTAATATATAAATTCTTTGAACTATCCATTTCTTTTAGATGTCTGCGCACAGTCTTGTGAATGTGACCATTTCTGTTATTTTCATTTCTTAGGAAAACAAGATAAAGTAGAGGGATAATATATAAAAATTATTTATTGCAAAGAGCATGAGGTGTCATGTGGTTTTCTGAATTTTCTGTGTTCTTGGAACATACTTTCTGGACCTTGTTTTTCTGATCCATGTACATATTTTTCATCGTAAAGATATAAAAGTTTGATATTTATTGATATTAAATAATGTTTAATAACATGTAATAATTTGATAAAAATTAGGTGTGGCATGTGTGAAGTCCCCTGATTAGAAAAATGATTACATTAGACAGGAAGAAGATAGTGTGTATTCATAATTATGTTTTGAGTAGTAGGAATATAGTACCTAACATTTTTGAAGGTTGACTTTACCAGCTATGGTTTATTTTCAATAGTATGATCGTGATCCTCGTTTGCGACAGAGATCTATAGCTCGAAATTCTATATTAGACCAATATGGAAAAATTCTTCCTAGAGTTCAGCGAAAATTAGCAGTTGAACGAGCTAAGCCTTACCATCACTCAACATCCATTCTTCGAGAAGGTAAAGATTTTACTGAAAAGTTTTTTATTATTGATTGCTTTCTATAACCATTTTCTACAATCTATATTTTTTATTTTGCAAAATTGTTTTTATTAAGAGAAAATTACTTAGAACAGAGAAAGAGAAGAATATGTGTTCAAGAGAGAACATGGGCTCCTCCAGAGTAAAAATAGTGCAGAGGAAAGAAGTACATGTTTAGAAGAGAACAGATCTATTCTCTTGTGCATCAAAGTGGTATTTTTCTTTTTCATTCTTTTCTTTATGTTAATGCCCACCCTTCCCCTGAGAAATACAAGATTTGGAGGTTGTTTTTTTTTTTTTTTAATAAATATTTAAGCACCATGATTACCATGATTGTAGTTGGGAAGTTTTTAGTTTATTTAGTAATGATAGTGTACAGGATGCAAGATGTTCTTATCTATTTTGTATAAGAAGTTGTGATTTGTTAAATTTCTGCATAGATAATAATTATACCAAACCTAAACATGACTTTAACAACTTGTTAAAATTCAACCATACTGTATAGTGATAAATCTTATATTCTTCATCTTACAGTTTCTAGACCTAAACCATTATCAGCATTTCCAAAGCCAGGTGTAAAAGGAACTGTGTTGTCAAGATCTGTTTTCATCAATAATGTGTTGTCTAAAGTTGGAGAGGTTTGGGAAAGTAATGAACCCAAAACTAGTATTACTCTTTGCAACAGGTATGTTTTTTTTCTTAAACCTTTTATAGTCAGTCATGCTACACATTACTCTTTAATTTTAGCAGCATTCATAAATGACCAACCTAAGAGATGTAAATATATATATATATATATGTTTTGGGGCCGGAGAGATAGCACAGTTGCGTTTGCCTTGCAAGCAATCCAATCCAGGACCTAAGGTGGTTGATTCGATTCCGCGGTCGTCCCATGTGCTCCCCCGTGCCTGCCAGGAGTAACCCTTGAGTACTGCTGGGTGTGGCCCAAAAACCAAAAAAAAAAAAAAAAATATAGTATATATATATATATATACATATATATATATGTTTAAATAATTTTTTTAGCTATTCACTATTTTTTGTTTGCTATGGTTGGTTTTTTTGTGGTTTGTGCATGTTCCAAACCCAGCGATGGCTCAGGGTTACTCCAACTTCTGCAGTCAGGGATCACACCTGGGTTGGCCACAAGCAAGGCAAAGCGTTTGGACCCCACTGTGTTCCTTTTGGCTCCTTACCAATATTCTTTTTTTTTTTTTTTTTTTTTTTGTTATGAATCAGTTTATTATATATATATTTTATTATTTAACCAACTTTATTACATACATGATTGTATTTGGGTTTCAGTCATGTAAAGAACACCACCCATCACCAGTGCAACATTCCCATCACCAATGTCCCAAATCTCCCTCCTCCCCACCCGACCCCTGCCTGTACTCTAGACAGGCTTTCCATTTCCCTCATACATTCTCATTATTAGGACAGTTCAAAATGTAGTTATTTATCTAACTAAACTCATCACACTTTGTGGATAGCTTCCTGAGGTGAGCTCCTTACCACTATTCTTAAGGAATATTTTTTATAAACAATAAATGATCAGAGGGAAAGTTTTTATCTAGTCACACCTTCATAGCACACTTAAAGCTAATACTTCGGTGATACTAAAGCATCATTTAAATATAATTTTTTTTTTGTAGTCCTAAAATAGAAGCATCCTCTCCTGTAGTATATTCCCTCCCAGAATCAGAGCTGTCTGAGGCCTTCTGTGGAACACCAATTTCACAAGCCTCACAAAAAATTTCTAGGTAAGAATTTAAACTATTCTTTGTTGGGGAGTAAGGGGAAGACTTTGGGGGTCATACTGGCTACACTCAGGGGCTTACTCCTGGCTCAGTGCTCAGGAGTCATACCTGATAGGACTCAGGGACCATATGTGGTACTGGATATTGAACCATGCATTCAAAATGCATGCAAGGCTCAGTGTTTTACTCACTCTACTTTCAGCCCAGGCCGTTCTGAAAGACACAGGAAATAGCAGTGTAATTTAAAATTATGTTTCATAAAAAGTTTTTTTTCTTGAATGTTTAAAATATTTTTAAAAAATATTTTGTGTAACTTCGGGAAGTTTATATTAGCTGGGAATCACAGAATTTTAATTACTGACCCTTTTATTTTCTTAGTAAACATTAAAGTAATGAACAGAATAAACTGTTCCTTTCATCTATGATTCAGAAAGTAAATTAGATTGAAATTTTGTACATCTGATACTTCCAAATGAAATTGTTATTGTGTGTACCGTATATATTTGAATATAAGCTGCCACCCCCCCCCCCCATTTTACCCTGAAAACTTACTGACTCGAGTATAAGCCGAGGTGGAAAATGCAGCATATACCCCAAACAAATACAATAATTGAAAAATCAGTAGGTTAAATGTCTTTCAATATTTTTTTTTTTTGGTTTTTGGGCCATACCCTGTGACGCTCAGGAGTTACTCCTGGCTATGCGCTCAGAAGTTGCTCCTGGCTTCTTGGGGGACCATATGGGACGCCAGGGGATCGAACCGCGGTCCGTCCTAGGCTAGCGCAGGCAAGGCAGGCACCTTACCTCCAGCGCCACCGCCCGGCCCCGTCTTTCAATATTTATTGCTAAAGAAAAACTGTAAACTAGCAACAGTAACTTTAAAACTTCAAATAAAGTGCAGAAAACCGTAGCTTAAAAGGTAATCAAGCTGAATCACAAAGGTTAAAATCCTTCAAAACTGGATTCCATCATTCTGTATGTCCAAACAAACAACTTCAGCTGTATCTGATGTGAGGGTATCAGCATAGACATTGTCATCACTCCTGTCAATCTCATACAAAGCGCAGGATATTGTGGGTTAAATAGTTCAGTGGCTTTCAGTTCAGTTCAGCTCAGCTGTGACTTGTGGACTGAGCTAAAGCACCGCCCCCTTCAGCAGATGGCAGAAGATGACTGGAGAGTGATATGGGGTTTCTGGCATTAAAACATATTTTTCAGGTCATTTTCACTGTTTGGAGGGAGTATTATTTTGTGTTAGAAATATGACCGTAGCAATAGACTATTAGGAAATTGGGGAAGATTTACTGTTTATCAAAAATTGTAACCTGAAAAATGTCACTGTTTGGAGTTGAGACGGTTTGGGCTACTCCTAAGGTCCTGCTCAGAGAACTTAATATTTTGTGCTGGGAATCAGCAACATGCAAGGCAAACACTTTACCTATTATCACTCTATGGCCCCCAAATTGGATGTTTTGTTTTTTGTTTATTTAAAAACTTATATTCTGCTTAATACAGATATTTTATGAAATCACATAATCTTAATCTTTATGGTCACAACCAAAGCTGTTCAACAGGAACTGGAGAGCTAGACTAGTGGGTCAAGTACTTGCCTTGTATGTGGCTGTCATAGGTTTGGTTCCAGGCACTCCATATGGTATCCAGTAACCACCAGGAACTGATTCTTGAGCACACAGCCAGGAGTAAATCCTGAGCATTACTGAGTTTAGGCTAAACCACCATCACCACAGAAAAATTAAAGTGAACCAGAATTCATGTAGGGGGGAAAGGAACTAACAGTGGTGTTAACATTCATATGTACAACAATTTTGATTTTCATGTGTTAATCTTGACTAGTCAAAATCTTTAGTTTGTTAGGTTTTTTTTTCTTCATAATTTTTTTTTATTTACCCTCAACTGACAGACTGCTGGATTTGGTTGTTCATCCTGTCCCTCAGCCTTCTCAGTGTATGAGGTTGATTCAGCAAAGCCCCACCAAATCATCTTTGTACGAAGCATCTCATTCATTGCCAGTAAGTTCACATGTCAAAGGATCTCTGCAAAAAAGTACCAGCACTTCAGAATTACATTTACTTGAAACTCCTCTTGTGGTTAAGGTGAGTATTGCACATCCTTATCTTCACAATAAAATAAAGTTCCTTCTTTCTGTTTGGGAGGGTTCGCTGAGTGGGGTTAGCTACAACCAGCAATAGGCAGGTTCTTGATGTTTAGGGGACTGGATGTGCAGTAAGGGATTGAACTGAATGAGGCAAGCCTCTTGCCCCTGGGAGGCCTGTTTGGATTAGCAGTGAGAAATGATTTACAACTTAGTAGTTCTTGATTTTTGGTTGCTTTAAGCATCCCCCTTTTTTCAACCCTTTTGTCTCATTTAGAAAGTCATGTTGTATATTTTGTTTATTTGGTGTATGGATCCTTCCAGAATATGCTCAGGAAACTCATGAACATAGTGCCGATTAGGCCCTGTAATAGAAGGGATCACCAGACCCTTACCTGGTGATCATGGTAGACTGACCATGGATGCAAGGCATAAACCAGGATTGGCTACATGCAAAGTATACAACATAGCCCCTGTACTATCTTTTCTAGTCCTTATTTTTTATATCTTGTCAAACCATTTCCCAATATGGGGGGGGGGGCACACATCCAACTTTGCTCGGAATTTATTCCAAACTCTGCTAAATAGGTTTTCTTGGCAGGCTTGTGGGGCCCTGCGGGATGCTGGGGATTGAACCCGGGTAAAGTATGATTGTCTGGCTCAACAGTTTTTTTTGTATTTTTTCTTTTTTTACTCAACTACTGTAACATTTTACTTCTTAAGATTAACATTTACATTGCCTGTATGTTGAAAGGTTACATTGCTATGTGGCTGTTAAAGCTTCGTCTTTAACATTTAAAAAAGGTTTGAGTATTCTTGAATTTATTTAATTAAGATAGCCCCCCCCTTTTGGGGGGGGGGCCACACCCTGCGGTGCTCAGGGGTTACTCCTGGCTGTCTGCTCAGAAATAGCTCCGGGCCCAAGATAGCCCTTTTTTCTGATACCATTTTGCTATTTTTTTCCTCCTATCACATTTTATTCTTAAATTTAGGGTTTTTTGTTTGTATGGTTTGGCTCTTGGGCCACACCTGGCTGTGCTCAGGGGTTACTCCTGGCTCTGTGCTCAGAAATTGCCCCTGGCAGGCTCAGGGGACCAAATGGGATCTGGGGATCCAGGGATTAAACCCAAGTCCATCCTGGGTCAGCCGTGTACAAGGCAAACACCCTACTGCTATGCTATCACTCTGTCCCTTAAATTTAGTTTTCTGATTCAGTAAAACTATAAACTAAATTGCCTTTTCTTCTACATTCTAAAAAATGATTAGTTGAGAAACTATAAAACAAATTGATTTAAAGCTGTAACTGGTAACAGTGATCTTTTGCAATTAGTTTATGAAAGTTGTTTTTTTTTGGGGGGGGACACCCAGTGACGCTCAGGGGTTACTCCTAGCTTGGGGGGACCATATGGGATGCCGGGGGGTCGAACTGTGATCCGTCCTAGGCTAGCGCTGGCAAGGCAGACACCTTACCTCTAGCACCACCGCACTGGCGAAAGTGTTTTTTTTAATCCTCTAGTTTCTTGTTCAAAACTAAGTTGACTTTCATAAGCTTTCTTCCTCTTAACATTAGTAAAAGATCCCCCTCCATCTCCCTCTGCATTAAACTCTAGTCCTTCTGCATGTCAGGAATATACTTTACTACTGAGCCCTATCTCAAGAGCCAGAGTTAGTTTTCAAGCTGAAGAAAATGTATCAGCAAACAGTTCTAACATAGTTGTGAATTTTAATTCAAGTTGATAAGACTATTTGGATGACTTAGTGTCAGGGACAGATAGGTTGTACAGTGGGTAGCACTAGCCTTATAGATAATCAACCCAGGTTTGATCCCCAGCATCCCCGATGCCCCCCTCTCCCCCCATTACACTTTCAGGAGTAATTCCTGAGACCAGAGCCAGGAGTAACATCTGAGTATCACCAAGTGTGGGGCCTCCCTGCCAGAGTAGTACTCAGTGGAATTTTTTCTTTCTTTCTTTCTTTCTTTCTTTCTTTCTTTCTTTCTTTCTTTCTTTCTTTCTTTCTTTCTTTCTTTTTCTTTCTTTCTTTCTTTCTTTCTTTCTTTCTTTCTTTCTTTCTTTCTTTCTTTCTTTTTTTCTTTCTTTCTTTCTTTTCTTTCTTTCTTTCTTCTTTCTTTTCTTTCCTTCCTTTTCTTCTTCTTTTTTCTTCTTCTTTTCTTCTTCTTCCTTCTTCCTTCTTCCTTCCTTCCTTCCTTCCTTCCTCCTTCCTTCCTTCCTTCCTTCCTTCCTTCCTTCCTTCCTTCCTCCCTTCCTTCCTTCCTTCCTTCCTTCCTTCCTCCTTCCTTCCTTCCTTCCTCCTTCCTTCCTTCCTTCCTTCCTTCCTTCCTTCCTTCCTTCCTTCCTTCCTTCCTTCCTTCCTTCCTTTTTTGGTTTTGGGGCCAAACCCGGCGGTGCTCAGGGGTTAATCCTGGCTGCTTGCTCAGAAATAGGTCTTGGCAGGCACGGGGGGCCATATGGGACACCGGGATTCGAACCAACCATCTTTGGTCCTGGATCGGCTGCTTGCAAGGCAAACATCGCTGTGCTATCTCTTTGGGCCCGGGATTATTTTTTAAATATCAAAATATCACATTTCATGTTTTCAAGAAATAAATACATATGAATTAAAGCTGGAAATGGTAAATAGTTATGTATCTCCTAAAGAAAAATCTGGATAACCTATAATCCTATAATTTAGAAATGGCTGTAACTGAATTCAAAACCACCATGGGAGCCATTAATCGATTGCCTAGTTCTTTTTTTTTTTTTTTTGATTGCCTAGTTCTTTAGAGGACTTAAGCTAAAGAACTATTTCTACTATGTGCTTGTGCTTTTTGTGTGTGTGTGCTCTATTTTTTTTATTTTTATTAAATATTAACGAACTTTATTTTTATTTATTTATTTTTAGTTTTTGGGTCACACCTGGCGGTGCTCAGGGGTTACTCCTGGCTGTCTGCTCAGAAATAGCTCCTGGCAGGCACAGGGGACCATATGGGACACCGGGATTTGAACCAACCACTTTTGGTCCTGGATCGGCTGCTTGCAAGGCAAACGCCGCTGTGCTATCTCTCCGGGCCCGTGCTCTTTATTTTTATTTAATAAGTTCAGATTCACTTACTGATCTGCTCATCTGATAAATTTCCTTTTTTTTTTTTTTTTTTGAGGGGAGGATGCCTACTTTACCCAGGATGTTGTGTCTGGCTTGGTACTCAGAGTCCAGACAGAGCTCAGAGGACTATGTTGAACCCAGAGCTCTCCTGCTTGTGAAGCATGTGCTCTAGTTCTTTGAATATCTTCTTAGAATACTAAAAAATAAAAAATCCTTTTTGTAGAGACCGGAAGGTTTGGGCTACTATTGACTATGTGCTTGAGGGTAACACCTAGTTTTCTTTGGTGTTAGGGATTGAAATGGATTAGCTGCATGTAAGTCAAGTGACTTAATTCCTGTTTTGTCTGGCCCCTAAAATTTTTTTTGTTTGGGACCCATACCTGGTGTGGTGGTGTTCAGGTACTACTCTTGGCTTTACACTCAGGAATTACTGCTGGTGATGTTCAGGGGACCACATGGAGTGCAAACTCAAAAGTGTCAGCTGCTTGCAAGACAATTGTCCCACCCCCTGTACTATTACTCTTATCCTCCCTCCCCTCTAAAACATTTTCAGTTAATACTATTAATTTTGATTAGCTTCGCATAATTAACCTAGGTCTTTTCATTTCATATGACCATCATTTTCAACTAAGAAATTAAATTTATCTTATGCTGTTTTTTTTTTCCTGTCTGTCTGCTTGTTGCTGTGCAGCCACACTTGATTCTCATAGCTACTCCTAATTCAATGCAGTGGGGTGAGTGTAGGAGTGTGGTGGCATCACATTCCAGGGATCAAACTAGCCTCCTTTATAATACTTTTACAGTTTTCTATTTGAGGATTTAACATAGAGAAATCCCTGGATAAATCTTACATTTTCCTCCTCCTAGGTAATCTAGTAAAAAATATCAGTCATGAGTTTATTAGACAAGACTATAACCACTTAACTGACCCTTCTTGACTTTGCAAACGGTAATGGTGAAATTCTTTTTATTTTTTGTCATAATAGAAAGCTAAAAGTTTGGCCATGTCAATTAATTCCTCCGGATTTGCCGAATTTACTCCTCAATCCATTCTAAGGTCTGGTCTTCGAACAACTCCTTTAGCATCACCCTCTTTGTCTCCTGGACAGTCTGTTACTCCTTTACGACTTAAAGAAACTAGAATTTCATTCATGGAAGAAGGCATAACCACAAAATGGACAACTGGAGTAAGTTAATACTTGGGATAAAAAAAAAAAAAAGCAATTAGGATGGATTACCTCTAATTAGTAAAATATTTTGATAAATTGGTTTTGTCTCAAATTAGATAAATTTCCGATATCACTAGAATTTTGCATACAGTCTTGCCAGGTAGTCATGAAATCAGAAAACATTAGATCAGAAAGAAACTTTAGGTCTCTGGTGGAATGCAATAGGTTATTTACAAATGAAGAAAATGGGTCTCGGAAAAACACAATAAAATGTCTATAGTTAAATAGCTTTTTGGTGACAGAAAATGGAACTAGAATCAAGATCTCTTGGTTCAAATTTTCACATTTTTTTGCTTTTAACTCATTTATATACATATAAAAATAAAATGTACTTACAGTTTTCTCTTACGAAGTTCCTAATTGGTTCTCTAATTATAGAAAATGTACTTGGTATTTGTTCATCATCAAACCCTTTCTCTAATTTTAATCTCTGGAAAAAGTGATTGATTACAAGTTAGGAAAACACTAACAATGTTAAGTTTTAGTCATAGATCTAAAGAAAATGAGAAAATGTTCATTTGGATGTGCTTAGGATGGGTAGCATGGAATTAAAACTGACTCGATTTTTTTTTTTACTAGTACATATATTTTCTAAAATTTTTTGTTATTTTAAATATTTGTCCTTTAACAGGCTGGTGACAACAAAACAAAACTATTTGTTACTACACCTCTCCATTCAGTTCCAGCAGAAACTGAATGGCTGAAGAGCCAAGATAAGGTACCTTTTTCCATGGACCATCAAGAAAAAGACCATCAAGGATTGGATGTAAGGCTACAGGATACATCATCACATTGCTTGGAGAAATCGGATATGAGCAAAGAAAACAGCAATGCTTCAACCAGATCAGACCAGACTACCTTGGAATATCTGGATGCACCATCACCAGGAGACTTTGAAGTTATGTGTACAGCCTTCAAACCTGTGAGCTCTTCTACTGAAGTAATTGTTGATACAACTGAACAAGTGCAAGATGGTAATAGAAATATGTTTGAGTCAGAAGTAGGCCCTCCAGAACTGGAGAGGCAAATGGGTAAGAACGACTCTCCAAATAAATACTCAAAATGGCATGTACAGTGAATGGAATTTTGTCCCAGGCTTAAATACATAGTAAAACACACACAACACAAGATGATGTACCTCAAGTTTTATACAGGGCATCATGTGATCCCTACACACCACTGCATTGTCAGCCCAAACCTGAATAATTAAGTTTTGTACAGTTGGGCCAGCTCTCCAGGAGTGGTCCCTTGACTTCCTGAGCAATATCCAACCCCCTTTGTTTTTTTGTTCTTTGTTTCTTTGTTTGGGGGCCACACCCGTTGTGGCTCTGAGGTTGCTCCTGGCTATGTGCTCAGAAATCAATCCTGGCTTGAGTGGGGCCATATAGGACTCCGGGGATCAGACTGAGGTCTGTCCTGGGTCAGCCGAATGTATGGCAAGCGCCATACCACTGTGCTACCTCCCCAGCCCCATCAACCCCCTTTGTGTCTTCCCCAAGCATAGTTTACATTGTTCTATTAATTTGAAGTTGGTATGAGATTTGAGAGGATAATATGTATGTTCCTTTTTGTTTGTTTTTGTTATTGGGCCATGCTCAGCACGAGGTCAGGGTAGTTGAGCTCTGTGCTCAGAAATTGTTCCTGGGGCTGAAGGGATAGCATGGAGGTAAGGCGTTTGCCTTGCATGCAGAAGGTCGGTGGTTTGAATCCTGGCGTCCCATGTGGTCCCCTGAGTGCTGCCAGTGTGACCCAAAAACAAAAAACACAAAAAGTGTAGGGGGGGAGATTATCGGGGATGTCAGATCAAACCTGGGTCAGCCACATATAAGGCAAATGCCTACCCGCTGTGCTATTGGTCCAACCCTCCCCCTTTTTAATTTGGAAAGAAATTATGTTTAATGGGGCCGGGTAGGTGGCGCTGGAGGTAAGGTGTCTGCCTTGCAAGCGCTAGCCAAGGAAGGACCGCGGTTCGATCCCCCGGCGTCCCATATGGTCCCCCCAAGCCAGGGGCGATTTCTGAGCGCTTAGCCAGGAGTAACCCCTGAGCGTCAAACGGGTGTGGCCCAAAAACCAAAAAAAAAAAAAAAAATTATGTTTAATGAAGAAATGTCAAAAGCCAATATGATTTAAGAACTTCCTACAGCTATAATGCTAACTTTACAGACTAGATTATTAGAATATTTTGGGGTCATGCCTATTAGTACTTCAGGCTTACTTCTGGCTTTATGCTCAGGTGTCACTCTTGGTAGTGTTCAGGGGACCATATGTGGCCCTGGGGACTGAAACAGCTGCATGCAAAGCAAGTTTAATCCCTGTACTATCTCTTAAGCCCAATATTGTTTAAAATTATTTTTTGTTTGTTTTGTTTTGTTATGGGGGCTACATCCATCTGAGTTCAGGGCTTACTCCTGGCTCCACACTCAAGAATCACTGTTGGTGTGCTTGGGGACCATAAGGAATGCCAGCTAGAACCCAGTCAGCTGCATGCAAAGCATACAGCCTACCTGCTACATTATCACTTCAGCCTCCACTATTGTTAGATTTTATTATTATTATTTTTGTTTGTTTGTTTGTTTGTTTTTGGGTCACACCTGGCAGTGCTCAGGGGTTACTCCTGGCTCTACGCTCAGAAATCGCTCCTGGCAGGCTCGGGGGACCATATGGGATGCCGGGATTCGAACCATCGTCCTTCTGCATGCAAGGCAAATGCCTTACCTCCATGCTATCTCTCTGGCCCTATTAGATTTTTAAGTTATTTTAGTTTTGTTTCTTAGGAAGAACTAAGATGTTTAGGGAAGCTCTTGGGCTAAATTCAGAGAATAAGAAAGACTGTTGTAGTCCGTTGCAAGGCAGTAAATCTAAGTGAAAAAAATCACTTTTTAAAATATTGTTGCAAAAAACCATGTGCAGCCACTAAATGTTTTAACTATCAAAAACCATAAACTTGGTTTTTGGGCCACACCCAGCAATAGTGATGTTTAGAGGTTACTCCTGGCTACAATCAGGAATCATTCCTAATGGTTTTCGGTTGACATTTGAGGTTCCTTGGATCAAACCCAGATTGACCCATGTACCCCAGACTACCTGCTGTGCTATCTCTCTATCCTCTATAAACATTTTTGTTTGAATTTTGAGCTGTGCTTGGCAGTGGTAAGGAGTTATTTCTGGTTATGTGCTCAGGGATCACTCCTGGTGTACATGGGGAACCATATGGGATGCCAGAGATTGAACCCAGGTGACCCTTGTGCCTCTACCCCCTGTAGCTATCTCTCTGGCCTCTATAAACATTCTTTATTGCATGTTTACAGGTGCTTCACAAGATACAGAAACAAAGGAGCTCCTGGTTGCAGAAGTGGCACTTTCAGAACTAAATCACTTAAGGCCCACCCAAGGTGTCAAAGCTTCTCTTTCTGTACCATCAGTTCATGAACGGTAAGTTTATAGAGAAAACTTCAAATATTAAGAAAGCTTAGTGAAATGGAATAAATCATAAAATAATGTGAATATCAATGATTTCTGAATGATGCAGGGATAAGTCATCAGTATTGGGGAGCTGACTCAGAAGCATTTGTTTTATTTTTTAAAAGGCTAGTAAAATTTTTATTTGCTCCTAAATGGCTCTATGAGTCATTACCCAATTAGTTGGTTTTGTTTAATAAGACTATAAGAGGGGCTGGAGGAATAGCACAGCGGGAGGACATTTGCGAGGTGAGCCAGGTGGTTCGAATCCCAGCACTTCATATGATTTCCCGAGCCAGGGGCAAATTCTGAGTGCAGAGCCAGGAGTAATCCCTGAGTGTGTCAGATGTGAGTCAGTCTCTCCTGTCTCTCTCCCCTTTCCCTCTCCCCTCTCTTCCCTCTCTCTTTCTACCCACCCCTTCTTTCCCCCACTCGCCCCCTCTCTCCGCACTTGAATGATTGGGGGAGTGAGGGGCAGAGGGAGAGCCTGGGGTATATTGGGAGCATTTTCTGTTCACTAGTTTTAAGTAGTTTTCCAGAATGATGCTAAGTACATTTTTTTCTAAAAAGGGGAGTAATGGATCAAATAAGTTTCATTATCTCTAGGATTACTTTCCAATTCCCAAATATTTCATGTTCAGCAGAAAGTGATTTACATTATAATTCAGGGACTGGGGATAGGACTGCTGTTACGCTGTTTGCCTTGCATGTATCTCACCTCGGTTTGATCCCCAGTGCTACATGTGCTTCCCTGAGCACTGCTAGGAGTGATCTTTGAACACAGAACCAGAAGTAAGCCCTGAAATTTTCCAATGGTCAAAAACATACACTATTGCAATTCTTTTCTTGAAAGACAGCTGACCTATACCTGTTATAAGCTTATGGTAAGACTGAACACGTTGTACATTAGAACTTTGAGTAAATCAAACCTCCTGATTAACATGAATTAAAAATTTTTTTAACCTCAAGAAAAGTATGGACTTAGGTAAATAGGACCTTCTTATATACTAAATTATGTATTTCTGTTTTAAAGGGAAATTCTTTCTTCAAAGTCCAAGGTACCAGTTTTAGATGTTTCTGTTGAAAGCTGCACATCTTCAGTTAAAACAGGTAACCAAAAATGTATTCTAATTTTAGGATTATGTCATTTTAGTGTGTGGTAGTGTTTTCTTTTGGAACAAATTAATATCCAGATACTTTTTCTTAAATCATTCACTCTCGTCACTTCCTTGACTAAAAGTAGCACTGTTAAAGTATATCAGCTTTCAGTACAGTGGATTCCTTTTTATACACACCATTGTTCTAATATTTCAGTTTTTGGAAGTGTTTGTTAACTTTAGAATATCAAAAGAATGAGGCCAGAGAGATAGCACAGCGGTAAGGCGTTTGCCTTGCATACAGAAGATCGGTGGTTCGAATCCCGGCATCCCATATGGTTCCCCAAGCCTGCCGGGGGCGACTTCTGAGCATAGAGCCAGGAGTAGCCCCTGAGCACTGCCAGGTGTGACCCCCTCCCCCCCAAAAAAAAGAATATCAAAAAGAACAATAAATTGATCCCCAGCAAAACCACATACTTGATTTATTTTATCTTCTAAGGCTCAAATGTCTATAAGGGCAACTATCTTTTATTCCTTTTAATCCTGGCTAAACCTCAGGATTGCCTTTTTTTTTTTTTTTTTTTTTTTGGTTTTTGGGCCACACCCGGTGACGCTCAGGGGTTACTCCTGGCTATGCGCTCAGAAGTCACTCCTGGCTTGGGGGACCATATGGGACGCTGGGGGATCGAACCGCGGTCCGTCCTAGGCTAGCGTAGGCAAGGCAGGCACCTTACCTCTAGTGCCACCGCCCGGCCCTCAGGATTGCCTTTTATTAGTAATGAAAATAATCATAAAAGACTGATTTTATTCCAGGGAAATTAACAAAATGTGTAGAATTCATTAATGTTTTGGTAATGAGGCCACAGCAGCGGCACCTGCAGGTTACTCCTATTTCTGCACTCAGAAATTATTTCTAGTAGTCTCGTGGACCATATGAGATGAGATACCAGGGATAGAACCCAGATCAGCTGCGTGCAAGTCAAACACTACCCACTATATTGTTCTGATCCCTCCATTTACTTTTTTAACCAGTGATTATTTCTTTGAGTGCTTTCATAAGAGGAATGTAACATTTTTTGTTGTCACTGCTCCCTGGCTCATGGTCTTCATTCTACCTTCCTACTCTTCACATTAGAAATGGGTATTGAGGGGCCGGGCGGTGGCGCTGGAGGTAAAGTTCCTGCCTTGCCTGCGCTAACCTAGGACGGACCGCGGTTCGATCCCCTGGCGTCCCATATGGTCCCCCAAGAAGCCAGGAGCAACTTCTGAGCGCATAGCCAGGAGTAACCCCTGAGCGTCACAGGGTGTGGCCCAAAAACCAAAAAAAAAAAAAAAAAGAAAGAAAGAAATGGGTATTGGATGGGGGTGGAGAGATAGCACGGCAGTAGGGCATTTGCCTTGTACACAGCCAACCCAGGCTCAATCCCTGGCATCCTATTGGTCTGCAGAGCACCACCAGAGTGGTGCAGAGCGCAGAGTCAGGAGTAACACCTGAGCATCACCCCATCAGTTGTGGATCAGTTGTGGCTCAAAAACAATAAAAAAAGAGAAAGAAGAAATGGGTGTTGGAATGACTTAGATTTAGGACCTGTTTTTCTCTAAATTGTGACTTACCTAAAATGCTTTGAGTTGCTTGGGTTCAGAACCCAGTTCTGCACTTTTGTAATATTATATGATCAGCCATACTTATCTATAAATCTATTTAAAAAGTATTGGTAGCTTTCAAGGAGCTCAATAAATACAAGCTTTTACTATACATTATTATCCATTGCATTTATTTGAAAACATAACCTTTTTTTGGCTAGCTATACAACTTAGCAGCAAAGTCATGCCTTGCATACACGAGACTGTATATATGACACATGCGTACATATGTCAGGTTACAGCACAACAACCCCCCCCCCAATTTTTTCTCCTAAGAATTTAAAAAAATACAGTGCTTCATATCATTAATATAGAGTAACTTTTGTACATTCTATGTCAGTATTCATTTTGGTGATTCCTAAACTTATCAGATTAAGGAATATGTACAACTTTTAAATATTTTGTTTTCTCCCCAAAAAAGTGGCTTAAATTCAAGCAATGATGATTGCAAGGTAAAATGCATACTTCCTCATTCCTCTTCGCAACACTGACAGATAAAACGCTTTTTTACATTTTGCTTTATACACGGTCTTTGTTCAATATTAAGAAGTGTGAAATATGGGGTGAAGCGATAGTATAACAAATAAGAGGCTTACTTTGCACATGGCTGTCCTGGGTTCCACCTCCAACATCCCATATGATTCCTTGATCACATAGCCAGGAATACATCCTGAGCACTACTAATTGTGGCCTAAAAACAAACCAAAAAAGTCAAATTTATCTTTCAGATTCTCATTAAATTCAAAAACCAAATTTGGCCTTGAATGCTAATGATGTAAAAACTTTGACAAAAAAGTGATAAAGATACTGAGATTGTTTTAAGTGGTAGCATTCGTGGACATGTGAGTGCTGATTTTTGGTTTTTGGGTCACTCCTGATGGTTTTCAGGGATTTGTGAATGCTTTTTTGTTACCAAAACCCAAAGTACTACCAAAATTTTTTTAGAGTTAGAACTTCCATTTCCCTTCTAGTAGTAAGGACTCAAAGGCAATTGTATTTAGTAATTACTTTAAACTTACTGTTTAGATTAATAAAGAATTAAACATTCCAGCTTCTCAAAATTAATTATCATATTATATTATATTATATTCCAGCTTAAAAACTGGTTTCATTTAAAATGTAAAGTTTATATTCCTGTTTTTAACCTTTATGGAAAATATAAATACTGTTTAAACTGGATGATAGAGAAGTGGAAAAACAGAATGTAAGCTATAAACCATTATAAACTTTTCTCAAGACATTGGAAGCTTTTTAGCAAAATGACAGTTTATCAAGAAAATAGTATCACATCACAGTTTTCTAGTTTTAAACGTGGATGATTGATTCTTATTTTTCTTTCAGCTGTAGCCGATGTCCTTGATGATAATGGACACTCAGGGCTTGTTAGCTCTGAAAGTCCTATTATCTCTGAACATAAACTTGACCAGGAAATAGCATTGAATTTAAAAGATCAAGAAATAGAAGTTGATGTTCTAAAAGAAAATGTTGACTTACCAGAAGAAAAGCTTCCAATATCTGACGTTCCTCCTGAATCTCAAGAAATTCATGTAAAAAAATTATTATTTTCTTTTTTAATTTTATTTGGCTTAGTTAGGTTTCAAATCATAGTTAAAGTGCCAAATCACTTATGTTATATATAAAAATTTGTGTTCAAATAAGTATGTATATAAGCATTTTATGACTATAAAGACATTGCTCTAAAATATTACTTTTGAGAATAAACAGGTTATGCTAAGCTTAAAATATAATTTAACAAGTTGATTTTTTTTGCTTAATAACTAATTAAAAGTAAGTTTTTGTTTTTAATTAAAAAAATAGGAAACTTCCCTCATATGAATATTTGTGAAAGAATGACATTTGACTGAAGTGGAGCTTTTATACACTCCAGAAGGAATTTTGTGGGATAGGGTCTACATACTATGTTTTACACTTTCTAAAATTTATAACAGTCCCTTTTGTTATCAATGGGTAGCTTACATAAGCTAAATGAATTTAAAAATAAATCTTTATTTGTAAAAGTAAAAGTAGTTATGGGAAATAATATGATGTTGGGAGCTTATTTGTAAAATTAAAAAGTTATATATGTAAAAAGTTTATTAACTTTTCCCTGGTCCCTCTTCCTTCAGTTGGGAAACTTACAGGCTTGGTGTAATTGGGAATCCTTATTTCTGGGTTATTTCCATTCTTTCATCTCTCTGAATGTTTTGTGGTTGGGAAAATGTCATTGTGTAGGTGGGTGGTAATGTTCTACCTTCTTGGTCAGGAGATCTCTCTGTTACTTTCTGCCTCCTCCTTTTTCTCCCCTTCCCTTACCAAAAGGTAAATGCAAGGACCATTCCTTCTTCCACCAAACCCTTGCAGGAGAGGTACTGAACTTGAAAGCCTTAGGAATTTCATGGTTTATGCAGCCCCAGCAAAGGGAAGAGGATTGAGTCTAGCCCAAGGGAGCTTATGTAGGTGAATTCTTCTTCAACCTTATGGGAATCATGCTGTTTAGAAAAGTGTGAATAGTTAGGTAATTTGGGGATTAAAAAGTGTGAATAGTTAGGTAATTTGGGGATTATCAGTATAACACAGTTTGGGGGTTGTTTCATTTTCTCCAGTTAATTTTTTTCTTTATTGAGTGAGAATAAAGCAAGTCCTTAATTCTTCTTCGTGGTCAGCATCATAATTTTCAGGGTTGTTTTTGTTTTTTTTAAAACTTTTAGCCAGAGAAATGTGGAATTTCTATTTTCATCACAAATATCAAAATCTTGTGTTGTTATTTTGACAGAATAAGAAAGTCTTGATTGCTTACGTAGCTGTTTTATACAGTAGACCCAAAGTATATGTCATATAAAAATAGTTTAACAGTTTATGCACCAACGTTAAGATAATCATTAAAAAGCGTATGCTTTAGATTAAACTAAATGTGTACATTAAAATTCTTGAACCATTCTGCTATCTTTTATTCATTTTAGGTGACTGAACAGGAAAAGCTTGAAATTCAAGGTTCAGAACAAGAGGCTAGGATTCTCTCCTTTAAAGAAATGTATCCCTCGGGAACTCTTAAGCTTCAGTATAATTTTGATGCCATTGAGCAGCAGTTTTGTGACTTGCCTGAGACTAAAGGCTCTGCTGAGTGTGACATTGCTGAAGTAGATGGGGAACTTTTTATGGCTCAGAGCAATTTTACCTTGATATTAGAAGGTGAAGAAGGAGAAGTTGAGACAGGTGATTCTACGGCATCTAATGTGTTAGCCAAAACAACTAGCACGGCAGTTGAGGAAAATCAAGTACACAGTGGGATCGATAATAATCATGGACATGTTGCAAATTTGTCGTCTTTCACACCCAGTGCTAATGAGTCCCATAAGATAGAGACATTACCATATGTGCCTGAACCAATTAAAGTAGCAATTGCAGAAAACGTATTTGATGCAATTACTTCAGACACAGTGGAACCGTCTATTCATGAAAATACACCTGTAGTAAATCGAAAGGTAACGCGTTCCACCAAGCTAGTTAAATCTACCTCTAAGATTGTTGAGGAAGCAAGTTCAATAAGTGCCAGTTCAGCCAATGACACAATTTCCTCCAGAACGCGCACAAGAGCACGTGTCCAAAACCTGAATGTGAAATCAGCACAAGAATTGTCAGCAGATGTTACTGCAAGTAAAAGAACAGGGCTTTCTGTTACTAAAAGAACAAAAGAAATTTCTGGGGTTTTTCAAAGTGCTTCTTCTGATAGAGAAATGTCTCCAAATCAGCAAATACCTCAAAAGCCTGTTACTCCTAGAAGAGGAAGGAGAAGAAAAATGAGTCCAGACCCATCAGAAAGTTCTAATACTATGCAACTCGAGTTACCAATTACGCCAGGAAGGGAATCAAAAAGGTTAAAATCATCTCTGCCTTTGGAATCAACAATTGAAACTTCTTTTAGAAACGAAGAAGATAATGCACCGGTTGCAAAGAGGATTTCTAAAAGAATTAAAAACCTTATAGGAAATCAGGAAAATTTTGAAATCATAAATGATGCAAATATTAGTAAAACAGCAAGCCCTAGAAGGAGTAGCAGGAAATTGAGAAGTGCTAAAGTAGAAGCTTCTGAAAATACAGACTATAAGCAAGATGAAAAGTCCAGTGGGCAGCAACTGTTAATTATACATAGTAAAAGGATTCAAGATAAAAAAATTAGTGAAGCAATTGCAATAGAAGATTCTAAAGTTGAATCATCCCAGATAACACTCCAGGCAGAATTTGCTATGTCTACTACACCTAGGAAACGTGGTAGATCAAGAAAAATAAATCCTGAAGATGTAACACCTGTAGCTCATAAGGAAGAGAGAAGTCCCAAAGAGAGAGAGGCACTCAGCATCCAAAAGAGATCTACAAGAAACACACCAGCTAAAACGAAAAATACTCGTGCTGGAAAACAAGCTTTAGAAAAGCCAGTTTCAGTGCCAAATGAGGAAATTGAGACACCAAGAAAATTGAGCACCAAGACAAAAGTTAACAAACGGACTGAAAATCAAAGCCAAACACACCTATTGAGTTCATTATCTGGAGAATGCACTCAGGAAGAACCAAGCAATCAGGAAGAAAACGTCCTTGCCACAGTTGCTTTAACTCAAACTTCACGCAGCACAAGGACTAGATCTAGGAAGACCATCTTGTTGCCGAACCTTTCTGAAACACAAAATGAGTCTTTACTTGCTCCTACTATATCAAAGCCTCCAAGGAAATCGAAAGGTACTATTTTTACTCTTCAAAGTACAATTTGATCTCAGTTAAGCTTGTTGGGGGCAGGTGGTTAGGGTTAGGATTACAATGGTTAACGCACTTGTTTGCAAACAGCTGACTAGGGCTTGCTCTCCAGCATCTCATGTGGTTCCCTAAGACTGCCTGGAGTGATTCCTGAGTGCATAGCTAGGAGTAAACCATAAACATTGCTGAATGTGGGCCCCCCCCCCAAAAAAAATCCTCATCTTCAACTTGAAATCATGTTGTTTTAAGTTTATTTTTTAAAAAAATTGCCCTCTATAATATTCCAATAGTTACTGTGCCTATGCAGGGGGGAAAAAAAAAAAGCACAAAACAATCATTTTTCCGCATATTTATTTATCGATTGATCGATTTTTTTTGACGTCTTTATATTAGTGTAGAGATTGAAGTTGATGTCTCCAATATTATTTTATTTTATCTTATCTTTCTCTTTCTTTTTGCACTCCGGCATGAGTTGATTTCAGAACCGAGACTGTTGTATGGTGCTTGTCTTTATTGCTGTGGTGCTCACTGGATATTTAATTTGATATTTCTTTCTGTATTGTGGTGGTGTTTCAATTGCCTTTTTCACATCCTCTCTCAAACTGAGGTTGAAATCCTCTGGAAGGCATTCACCTAATTTCAGCATATTTGACTTTTTTTTTTCTCTCTCTCTCTCTTATTTTGTACCCCAATCTATTGCTTTTCTTTCCTTCAAACAAAGCCACATAACTTGATTTATCTAGCTCCGCTTCTTAAATAGAGGGGGAGACGGGAGGGTACCAGGACCAAACAGATATATTATCACTTATAGTGAGCTGGACAAAGAGGGGACCACTACTCTAGCAGCCCGGGGGGTGATGGTGGGGTATTTGGGTTGCAGAAGCGGAAGTGGGTTGCGGGGAGGACAAATTTGGTGATGGGTATTCCCCTGATTCAATGTTGATATGTACCTAAAATACTACTGTGAAAGATAAAAAAGAAAAAGAAAAAAAATTGAAGTTGCTGTATATTAAAGTAGATGAATGGCATTAATTTATTTGTCCTAGAAGTGACTTCTAAATATAGGATCTCTTAAAAAAATAAGCAATTTAAATTTTGTTTTTTGGGGGACTATATCCAGAAGTGTTCGGGGCTTTTTTTCCAGCCCTATTAACTATATACTATTGCTTTGGGTCTTGTGATACTAAATTTTTTCTTTTTTTTTTTTTTTTTTGGTTTTTGGGCCACACCTGGTGACGCTTAAAAATTGCTCCTGGCTTGGGGGACCATATGGGACACCAGCGATCCAACTTCAGTCCGTCCTAGGTTAGCATGTGTAAGATAGACACCCTACCGCTTACGCCACCACTCCAACCCCTTAATTTTTTCCTACTTCAGTTTATTTTTAAATTTGAGCGTTTTATAGGTTCGTATCACTTGGGGGTGATGTACCATGTATCTCAGTAGATTTAGGGGCAGCTCTTAGTTATCCTCAGCCAACAGGCTTGTGGTTCAGTGCTAGAACTTAAAAGTTTGGTACTTCCAACTAGAGCTGGGGAACAAATCCAGGTTGGGTACATGTAAGTCATATGACTAGCTAACCCTTACTGGTACTGTCACCAACTCCTAATAAGACATCTTTTAAAAAACAATTGTTAGGGGCCGGGGATCAAACCTGGGCCTGTCCCAGATCAGGAGTATGTAAGGCAAAAACACCCTGCCGCTCTGTTATCACTCTGGCCCCAATATCTCCACCTTTATCTCACCTTCTTTTCCCCAATCCACCTCTCTTTCTACCCTCCCTGTTCTTTTCATCACTTCCTTTGCGGAGTTTTGGTGCCACACCTGGCAGTGCTCAAGGGACCATACCTAATGCAGGAATCAAAGTTGGGTCTCCTTACAAAGCAGTTCCAGTTTGTTGAGCTAGCTCTCTAGTCCTAATGACTTTTAAAATTCCTGTTCATTAATATGTTAGAGATTTGATTTTTTTTGGGGGGAGGCACACCTGGTGACACTCAGGGGTTACTCCTGGCTATGTGCTCAGAAATCGCTCCTGGCTTAGGGGACCATATGAGACGCCAGGGAATCGAACTGCGTTCCATCCTATGCTAGCACTGGCAAGACAGAAGCCCTTGTACCACCACTCCAGCCCTTAGAGTTTTGATTTTTTTGTAAGTGTTATCATTTTCCTTTATTCTTCCCTATGTGACTTTATTTAATTTTTTTTCCAAATTAGAGTCAACATTTATTATCTGTGCCACATTATAGGTGGTATCCAAAAGTTTTTTTTTAAAGAAACATCAAAATTCTATTAACTATGATACAGAAAGTATTTAAATCCATCTTACCTGTTGCCCATCGACATGCCTGTTTGCATGCCCAAAGTCCTTCATCTCTATGTTAGCTAGTGTTTATGCTGTTTGGTTACTATAATATATCGTCTTCCATAAGAGCATTGCCTATCCCAAAAGAAAATATTTTACACTTTGCTTTATTTTGGGACCACAGTGGTGGTGTTCAGAGGAACTTAAGGGATGTCACAGATTGTACCTGGGTGGGCCCCATGTACAGCAAATGTAGAGCAAATGCTGTGCTATTCTCTGTCCCCTATTTTACAATTTTTAATTTTAAAATAAAGTGTATATGTGGTATATATAGGTATAACTAAATACTTAATATAACTGCAATTGAGATTTCTCTGAGGGAGTTCTAATAATTGACAATTAAGGGAAAGATCAGAAAGGTGAGACACGAGTGTATCTGCATAGGAATATAGGCTTGGTATAAGCTGTGAGCAATGCTTAAGTGGGACTCCAAAAAAAAAAAAAAACGTTTCTAAATGTAATTTCTGATTCTCTAGTAACTGGAATTGCAAAAGTGAAATGCAGGTAAAGGGGGAAACTAAAGTATAAAACCGATGTTTTTTCTTTCCAGATTAAAGAACAATAAAGAGAAAACTATTTGAACAGTAAAATTTTGTATCTGCTTACATTTTTTTTTTTTGTTTTTTTTTTTGGGCCACACCCGGTAACGCTCAGGGGTTACTCCTGGCTATGTGCTCAGAAGTTGCTCCTGGCTTGGGGGACCATATGGGACACCGGGGGATCGAACTGTCCTAGGCTAGTGCAGGCAAGGCAGGCACCTTACCTTTAGCGCCACCGCCCGGCCCCTGTATCTGCTTACATTTTGTTTGCCCAAAAGATGTTGGTTTTTTTTACCCTTCTAATATGGGTATAATGCTTGCCAAGTTTATTTCTCTGAATGTGTGCCAATCATTTGTTTTAAGTCTTCATATATAGGTTTGTGAGATCTATAGTGGTTTTATTTATTGTTTCCCCTTACCTTTCTTTAGCTAAAAATACAACAACTCCAACACAGCTGAAAGAATTGGTTTCCGATTTATCTTCTCA